>NW_023339873.1:8720355-8730054 GCF_004916995.1 Morone saxatilis
GTCATCAGTGATGTAAATATGTGTACACACTGATGTTAGATACTTTATTCTGAGAACATTCACTTTAACTTGGAATGAAAAGATTTAACAGCACCACTTATCATGGTTTACTTTTACATCTTATTGCAAGACCACACTTGTGAGAAGAATTTACACCCAGCCATTGCATTTACAAGTTGGCATACACGTTATTTTTGTTTTCTTTACAAGGAGCCCAACACCCATCTATAGATTCACAGCAGTGAGTTTAAATGCACAGAGAGACCCTTAACAGCAAACCACTGGCTCTGTACTGAGTCTCATGAGGGGGACTGATGGAGCATTTGGCCTCACTAAAGCAAAGCTAAACCAGTTTCTGTAATGAGTGAGGCGATCTGTTTTGCCAATTAAAAAGAGCCTTACCCTCTTTAAGACCTAGTTAAACTAATGCACATTTCGGTTCACCGTGCCCCCCTTTAAGCCCTGGAAGCTCATGGAGCCGGTACAACAGGGCTAGGGAGAGACCGCTGACAGCACCGTTGTCTTTCATCAGCTTTAGCGGCCAGCTGACTCCGGAGATGGCTAATTGGAAACACACTTGTTTACAGTCGCTGTGGATGGAGAGAGGTGGTGCTACGGGGCAAACGCCAGTGCTGCAGCAGACGGAGGAAGAGGGAAACTTGACCTCAGCTAAAGATTCAGATCCAGACTAACAGCACAGTTGCAACTAATGAAAAATGTTTTTGTAAATGATATAGACAAAACATGGGGCCAGGAGGAGTGAAAATAAGCAATGTATGATATAAAAATAACATAGAGAGCACATAGAGGATTTCAGCTCATTACATTTAAATATTTATTCTTTTAAATCAATTCATCTTTTAAGCAAAAATTCACCAGTTCCAGCTTGTCAAATTTGAAATTCTTCTGGTTTTGAGGTTTGAACAACCAGTTGGGCAAAATAATTGATTTAAAGATGTCACCATGGGGCTTGGGGGAACTTGTAATGGGCTTCTTTTTTTTTGCTACTAGGAAACTAGTTTGTAGAGGCATGTCATGAAGGAGTGGAGCTTAATGGTTACCGGGAAAGCTACAGAGTATATGACCAAATTCCTTCAGGCCTGTTTTACATTTACTAGCAAGGAACCCAAATGCCTACATCAGAAAAAAGTGCAAACAGATGTGTCACTTGCTGCACACAGAGAGTACTGCAACAGAGTAAAGGGGCTAAAAACTAAAATCTTACCCTAGTATTTAACATGTTTTTAAAGCACCTACCTAATATTTAGGACAAATGGAAAATAAAAAGAGGAGTGCTGTGGCTGATATTAATACTATCACTTTTGTAATTTGACTCCAGAATTAAGTTATAAAGGTCCATGGTGGTTTTTTTTATATTATGGATTCAACTGTGGACTTGATGCTTGAGTTGAAAATTACACTTAAACAAGAGTCTTTAAAGTGCAAGAGAAAAAAAAGATAAATGATTATCACTATCACTATTATAGTTCAGATACCACTCATCAAAACAACAGCAACATTAGTTTTTTATTCCTATGCTGTTGCACGTTCGTGTATTTATTCTTCCCCATCAACAGGCTGCATTAATAAGAAATAACCACCTTTTTGATGCAGACAAGTGCATAACTCTACTGTGTTACCTGCACCCCTCAGGTAGAGGGAAGTATAGAATAAATGCCTGCCAAATGCAAAATTCACCTCCCATGCACTGCATTTTCAGTTCCTCCAGTCCTATATTTGCCCCACACTGCTTAACTAACAGAAGAACAGAGCCACTGCAGAGAGAAGGAGATCATTGTGATTCATTACTGCCAATAAAAGCCCATTAAATACCCAGAAAGAAACAAGCCCAGTGGTAGCATTACAGTATAAGCCTAAACCAAAGCTGAGACCACAGACTGAAATACAAGGAGGAGCAGGACTGCTGATTCTCTGGTAATCCTTAAAATAACAAATAATCTTCTTTGACCATTTATATCTACATCTTCTATCTTTTGGTGTTTACAGCGCCCCTCTCTACAGTATAGCAGGTAAGTACAAATCCACCTTAAAACATGTTTAGCCTACAATTTCCATTTAAAGGGAAATGCTTCTCTCCAAAAAGTAGAAATGAGGAACTTTACTGTTATGATGTCTATGTGAGACTTTCTGCAGCTTTTTTATCGATTAGCCATGAAAATATGTAAGAAGATATTTCCATAAGCGATAAATTATGAAGGATATTTTGGCTCAAGTTAATATAATGCAGTTTTTTTCCATTTTTGGGAGGCCAAAACAAACATTACCATGAGCTATGGGATACTGTGATAGACATTAACACAATTTTCTGAGATTTTATCTGATAGACAATTTGTAGACTAAACAGTTACTAAAAACAAGAAAAAGAATAAATCGCTCAATTAAGGATGAAGATTTATGATTGATTTAACTTTCAACTGGTAGCATTAGTCAGAAAACAGTACCAATATATACACAAGTTAAAAGAAAATAATATAGTCCACATAAATCCAGTCCAGACCAGCCTCCTGCTTGTTGAAAACAAGGTTAGTAACATATAAAATATAAATATAAATCTTTGACAACTTCTCGTGGAGAACTGCACAAGCAAGCACATATTAACTGAACTGTCTGGGATAACAAAGGTAAGGTCTATTTTCTGGTGCATTTTCTCTTTAACTGCAGTGATTGAAATAGCACTGCATCCCCTCCTGGAGGGATCAGAGTAAATGAGGGGAGATCTCACGTCGTCGTGCTGCCTTTGGGGATTATGAAAATCTTCCTGCTCTTGAAGTAAAAAGGCCAGGGACTACCATAGCTTTAACATATCTGTAACCATTCTGCTACACAGAAACTAGGCCATCTTGTATTGTTTATATACATATGTTCCCTTTGTGGTATTGTTTTTTTTGGCACAGTGTTCGCCTAGTAAACATTTGCATATGAATCATGTTGTGACTAAAGTTGCTGAACAAGTGCTATAAAAATGTCGGCCATCTTTGGACCTAAGAAACAGTAATCCAGATCTATCAAGTTTAGCTCAAGCAACAGGCAGATTTATCACATTTTCACAATAACATGAAGAGTATCACAAGCATTCATCACTGGCTTTCAGATCCAAGGGACAACTAATCTCCGTTATTCAATTACACGCATTAATCGACACTGTGGATCCCATCAAAATGTCAAGACAAAGCCCTGCAACATAATGATTTTAGGTGAGACACACAGCCACATACTAGACTGCTCTGTGCCCGGCCATCAGCACAACTACCCCCTCCGCCCCCCCCAAAAAAGCAGATGATGGCATGCAGCCGCGGGGCTTGTTCCTTTCCGTGGCACTGCCTGGGTATCGCATGACCACCTCAGCCTGCAAGAAGACTCATCACGCTATTTTCAGACCCAAATGAACAGCTTGCCCGTAAGAGGACCACACTGGCGTGATAAGGAGGGTCCGATGGGGACAGGATTGCTGCTACGTGGTGTGTTGTAACAGTTAATAGCAAAAGGCAGAGGCAGGGAAATGGGGGGGGGAGACTTGACTTTCACACACGAAAACACAGACAGGCAGCAGTATCATATTAATTCTCCTCATCTTGATTGACTCAAGATGCAGTCTGAAATCTGACTTTGATGTCTGGCCAAATCTGTTGGGTAGTATTTGTCAACGCTGCTGCAAGATTCCCTCACATCATCAAGTGAGGAGAAATGAAGACAGCAGTATTATCTGAACAGAGTAACAGGACGGGGTTAGTGCTACTACAACAGCCACAGCTGCTGGGCTCAACTGGAAATTAATTTCCCGAAATGATGGTCTTTATTTTGATGCTGTACGGGCACAAGTGCTAATCATCTACTGTAACACAGAGAGCTGGGAGACATAATGAGATACTCTGCCATTTATAGTAAAGCTACCAGATCAATATACTAAATTAAAAAGGACAGACATGTCAGGGTCACACAGCGTAACTGATGGATTAAACAGGAGACAGGCAGGCTTGAGAAACAGACATATGTACAGTCTGGAAAAATTATACATGTGGACTGAAATATTCAAGAACACTCTGGAGCTGAAATATTTACCTAATTGATTAGTCCATCAACAGACATTTAATTCAATTTTGATAATTGTTAAAATATTTATCAACAACTGTACTATTTATCAAAATGCAGCTTCTCAAATGTGAGGATTTGTTGCTTATCTCTTTTTTAAATTATCTCATTTTAAATTAAATATGTGGTGGGTTTTGAACTGCTGGTCACCTTGGACTCTGGGATAAGGTTGATGTTTTCTGACATTTCATAGATTAAACATCAATCTATTTACCAAAAATGCAATCAGAAGATTAAATGATAATGAAAAAAAATTGTTAGTTGCAGCCCTGTTCTCAGGATTAATAAATTAATCCAGCAAATTCTGACATATAAGAGGCTGAAACCACGGAATTATGCTTGAAAAATGACTGAAAAGATTAAGTGATTATCAAAAATAGTTTAAAACAATGGGCGAATGGTTTCAGCTCCAGTGGGAACCCGCTATATAGTTAGTAACAAGCTGACCTGATGTTATTTCTTTCCAATTTCAGTGATCATAAAATTAAGCTAAAGAAGTGTATTTGAATTCCAACTACAAACTGTGCTCAACTGGTCATTACATCTAAGAATGCCTTCATTGTTTAAACCAATGAACTTTCAAATTTCTCCAGAGTACAATCATTTTGCGATTTATTTTGTAACAATGCAGCTCAGTTTAATTTAAACGTGGGTTTCCTTTACACCCAGATCATTGACATGGCACAAAACAAGGTCAAACCTCCCACACACCTCCTACTGAAGTCGCACTCGCATTGACCTTATTCAACTCCGAAACGCAACTCTGTTCATTCACCAATACAGAGCTCAGCAGTGTACACTGAATCGCTTTAAGAACTCCTTGGTGCCTGTTAATCAAAGCTCTAAATAGGAGTCTAAAATAAGAAGAGGTTACAGAAGCACATAACCATAAGTGTGTATTCTTGTATTTGTTTCTGGTATTGTACTTTTGCGTACTCTTTAATGTCCTTTCCCTGCTGTTGTTGTGTGCCTACGTATACTGAAGGGTCTAGCTTTGTTGAGCCCAGTCAAATTACCCCATGGGGACAACAAAGCATATATCTATCTATATCTATCTATCACTAAAGAAATTACCTTAAAGAGGATCATTTTCAGTTGTGTGACATTTGAATGGGTATGAAACTTGTGGCTGTGTTTACTGGATTTGGTACAACTCTGACAATCTCCTCCTTATGGCTGCCATTCTCTGAATAGTTACAATATTTGCTTGTGTTGGACAACTGAGTTCATTCAGTGTATCAACAACAAGACAATGACCACATTTCACTCAAGATTATCAGCACAATGAAATGCCCTGTTAAGGCTTTCAAAGCATTCTTCACGTACTGAATGAACTAGTTATAAAACACACAGCTGAGCTCCATACAGTATGTATGTGTGGGTTTCAGCCTAACTTTGTTTTGGTGTCACAATGTTGAACAGTTGAGTATGCTCAGTCATGTTGTTAAATCATCGAGCCCATTGTAAACATCCAGTGAGATCTGTGCCTAGTAGATGAATATTTTCCAAATGGGAGAAGAGGGCAAATTAGAAAAACATTAACCATTTTTTTTTTCCACAAACAGGAGCAGATTCTCGCTGCCTCTGCCTGTCAGTCTGCACTGGGGGGTTTAAACGTTTTCTTTCCTAATCTTGTGCCAGTGGAGGGCAATGTTCAATGTAAGAATCCACTGGAAATAATGATGTGGTGGGTCTACAGCGATGGAAGGTTTCTGGTAGAACTGAATAACACTTCAGGGTTGATAGAAAGTGCAAAACAGAGGCACGAGCCACTATGAGTGCTGTATGTAGAGCTGCAGCGATTAGATGGTTAATTGATTGGTAGATTGACAAAACGTGAGGATTTGCTGCTTTTATCTGTTTTGTATGTTTATAAGGTGAATATCTAGACATCTGAATACATCAACAAGAACTCTGGGACACTAGGATGGATATTTATTGACATTTCCTTGAGCTCAAGTTGATGTGTTCAACTGTGTCATTTTGTCTGATCAACAGTATAAAACCTTGTTTCTGTTCAGTTTACGATAATGTTAAGAAAAGGAAAAGCAGCAAATCATCACATATGAGAAGCTGAAAACATCAAATTTGGAAAAAAATAACTTTTAACGATTAACAGATGAGTTGCATTTTCAGTTGTTCGTTTTCTGTCGATCAACTAAACTAATTGTTGCAGCTCTCAATGAAAATAAGCATAAGTGGCAGCCTGTATGATATTTATTGACACAAAAAGGCAAACAACTATCTTGTAAAAGCAGATATATTGCTTTAACCAAAGTAATCAACTGACCCCTTATTAGGACTTCCCCTCTGTGATGACATATTTCTTTTGAAGCTAAAGTCACAAGTAGCAGCTTACTGCCAGTATAGGCTCCACTGTGTGGACAGAGAGAGGCCTGAAGGGGAAATATACATGGTCCATGAACCATAATAATATGCAACTCCTTTCATTCAGATCTGATCACGCACGCCAATTGTGAAGTCATTCATGGACCAATGACAGGCTGAATACTCACAGACTGCTGAGTGCATATTCACAAACCAACACACAACTACTCCCTTAACTTACTGCACATGGATAAAACTGAGGCTTTAGCTCCCAGATACACACACTTAATATATCATCCCCCCGGTGTTTGCCTACAAGATGGATGGCTGCACCTCCAGACACATCAGATGACCCGATTAGGACAGCTTTAATTAGATATTTAACAGCGTAGCAATGCAATTAGCTTGAAGCATATGACAATTATTTTGGGGTGAATCAATAGGAGGCTGTCTGCAGGCCATTGTGGCGTTTATCATCTGTGTGCATGGCCTCAGTGGTCAGCTCTGCTCTGCAGCGCATCCATCCCTGCAGCCCCCTCTCCACAATCACAGCGCTGCATAACATCATCCACAATTAGACCACTACCACTCGCTCTGTTTTGATCCCCCCTTCTGACTGCAGAGTGATCCGTCAAATACATTAGCCTACATCTGCAGAATGACTGGAGAGAAGACAACAACCCCACAGTGTGTTATTTATCTCCTCTGCTCTCTCTTTTTTTCTCTCTCTCTCTCCCTCTCTCTCTCTCTCCCGAGATGAATTCATCTCGCAGTCCACAGCGCAAAATAGGGGACAAGGCGGGTGCACCAATTGAAATTCAACACAGGGAAGGGGGGAAAAAAAACATAAACGTGCTTACCGCAGAAAAATCAAGATTAATCCATCGGAGTTTGCAGGGGGACTTTCGTTGGGGGGGAATCGCCGATGTTTTCCTACTCTCTGTCAGTGCTTTTTCTTCGCATAGAGAGAGAATAGCGGTGGGATAACCCGTCCCTGCCAATTCAGGAGCTCCTGTCGCCGCCGTGCGTACAGATGATGACGATGGCGACCAGCCGTCAAGTTCACAACAACAACGCACGCAGCTTCTGGTTCATCCTGTCAAAATAAAGCTCCTTTTTTCAGTAAAATACAAGGTGTCATTTTAAGGTAAAAACAAGAACGCAGAGAAACTAATCTAGTGTTTTTAGAAGTGTATAAAAAAGTAATTCCACTAATTCTGTATCAGTAAGATTATTGTTAAGGACGCCGAGTGCGTGATTTATAACTTTCGTGCTTTTATTTTGACCTGCAGACGCTGTTTTATTTTCCGGTTTATCTGTGTGCGTCTTGACGCAGCTGTAATTGCGTAGGGCTGATGCGGATCCACGCCGACCCCGGAGCTGTGATTGACACCGTTTTCCTCCAATAACAGATTACAATTTATAGTGGGACACCTCCTCGTCTGTGGAGTGACTGAAAAACAGGGCAAGGATGGCAAATTGTCTGTTTTCTGTGTTTAGAGCTCTCTTTACACATGCTCACTTTTAGTCTTTAAGACACAGCTCCTCATATAGAGAAAGACACATTAATGAGGTTTACATTTTAAATTAGAGCCGGAAGAAATTCATAAATCTTTGAGTCAAAATTTCTTTTAGTCTGTTGTTGTCAACAATTCCCCACAGTGGTTTATGTGGATTAGTATTTGCTCCAACTAAAATATTTTTTTCGTTGGAATTAAAACTGCATACATAATTGGTCCTGCATGGCCTATGAATAACAGCAGTCCCATCCAAGAGATTAGTAGGCAGAAAATGAAATTAATCACATATTCAGGTGATAAAAACTGGAAAGTCTGTCCTTCCGCATGAAAACATCAGCAACATTCAGCCACTGAGAGGGGATTTTGGATATAAAATGCAACATGTATTGCAACAATAAGGACAAACAGCCCTCACCCAGATTAGAATATTTTACTTTTTGCTACTTTATAAGGAGTTACAGCAATTCAGTCCTGCTCAGGAATGTAATTATGCATCACAATGTTGACCTCTGACCTCCATTCACTTGAGATTCCTTCAGATTTCCAGCTGTTTGAACACAAAACATGCTCTCCAGGTTTATTTGGGTGACTGAATAAGTTACTTTAAGGTCCAGTCTGTAACATTTAGGGGGATCTATTGGCAGAAATAGAGTATGATATTTATAACTATGTTTTCAATAATCTATATAAGAATCATTGTGTTTTATTTACCTTAGAATGAGCCTTTTTTATCTACAGATGCCACGGGTTGCCTTCCATGGAGTCCACTATGTTGAACCGCCATGTTTTTTACAGAAGACCAGAATGGACAAACCAAATACTGGCTGTAGATAGGACCTTTTTTTAGGACCATTTTCACAGCCACCGTAGTTTCTCCTACACACTTCAGAGCCCGGTTTCATTCCCAGGTCGTCAAATACAGATGTAAACTGTGTTGTTAGTTGCAATCTGCAATCTGCAACTTCACCACTAGATGCCACTAAATCCTACACACTGGACCTTTTAGAACAACAACAAAAAAAAAATCAACATTGTCAGTCACATATTGTGTATCAGGCCCACTCATTTGGTGTTATGGTGTAACAAATCAGTTAATTGTTTTGTCTATAAACTGTCAGTTTTGTCTATAAACTGTCAGAAAATAGACAGTACTCAACTGTCCGTCACAGCTGAGTACAAGGTATTGTCTTCAGGTGTCAACAGTCCAAAACCCAAAGATAGTCAATTTACAGTGATACACAACAGAAAAATCCTGCAAACCCTCACATTGAACAAGCTGGAACATGTAAATGGTTTTAATTTTACTTTCTTTTATTTGATAACATATAAAGGTATACTGAATTTACCTGAATCTTCAGCGTTGTTACCATTTGTGAGCTTTTTCTAGTATATAGCACACTTTGATGTCATATCTACAACCATGTTAAAATGTATATACTGGCAATGGATCATTGGACAGACTAGAGTGGACTGGCCAGATCACTTTTATATGACTAAATTCATCAAAATCCAGACAGAATCAAAAAAAAAAATCAAAAAATCTCACTGTAAATTATCTTTAAAAACCACAATAATGATACTTGATTAATATATTGGCAGCAAAACATTAGACAGACAGGACTAGCCACTCTGGATTAACATTTGCCATAAATTGACATATTCAATGTTTGATATTGACTCATAATCTTAAAAAAACTTTGTGGTCAATTGAAAAAAGAATCATAAAGAAACAAACATTTGC
>NW_023339873.1:8730071-8730230 GCF_004916995.1 Morone saxatilis
CTTTTTTAAAATCTGACTATTAAAGTTCAGTGTACAGTGAGAAGTTTAATGAAAACCTTTGACATGTTTAAGATTTTGTGTCGATTTGTGTATTGTTATAAGTTAAGGCATTAGTGTGCAAGTCACACGCACACAAACACAACCCCCCCCCCCCCCCCC
>NW_023339873.1:8730330-8745168 GCF_004916995.1 Morone saxatilis
CCCCCCCCCCCCCCCCCCGACAGGTGAAGTCTGTCTGAATGTCTGGGTTGCATGGTGTTGTTAAAAACACTTGATGCCCTGCTGGCTTTGTCCCCTGGTTTACATATTCATGGCAGCTCACCATAATAATTGCAGCTTTGCATGTAATCAGAATATCACAACAATGAGCGTGGCCTAGTTAGCCTGATGAAGGGAGGGTGGGTGAAAGAAGTCACCCTAATCCTCAAACTGTTGTTTGCGCTGCTTAATTTTTGAACTCACTCTCACCCTACTTCTTCATAACCAGGAGTCATGATCGCTAAAAGTGCTTGACATGCAGCCTCTTCCCTTGGAGCCATTTTGGACTGGTAACCATGGAGATGTGGGTCATGCAGTGATGGCAGAGAGAGGAGACATGTGGCTGGTGGTGGAGTCGGAGCACTGCAGGCTGCCGGAGCAGAGGGCCATAAACTCTCATTATATCTGGGTCACTGGGATGCTCCAGCTGCAACATGCAGACAAGACGCTATTATGCAAGAAGAGGGATGAGGGAAGTTGTGGGCACAGGGGCTTAGAGTTACAGGGGACGTCTGTTTACTGTGTGAGGCATATGTCAGGAGGGTGCGTGATGATATAATATGAGGCCAGCTGAGCAGTGCTTTCACAGCTCAGCTGTCCAAAACATGCTGTTGTTTTGGCACTTGCATATACATTTAAAAGTTGTGATAAAAAACGTCTTTGACCCCATTTGCTGCAGCTTTGTTTATCAATGAATACATTTGACTCAGGGTAGGTTCAAAATATGAGCTATGTTTTACAGTTTACAAAAATATGCAATAATGTCTAGGCTATATTATTAAATATTGTATTAGAACATATACATATAAGCTAATGATGTAGGCTATTATATTGACTGTATATTTCTGTAAATAATAAAAATAAATAATACAATTGTATTGATCTTGTAGATGGCACATTTTAGAAATAAAAGACTATTTGATTTGAATATTTAACAGTATCTATAATGAATAGTGAAAAATACTAAAACAATAACATATAAAAACAGATTGTTTGGTAAACACATTGTTTACTTATGTATGGGATTATCAAAGATTTCTGGGATATTTTCCTTCATGAAATCATCTAAATCTGCTGGACCTTGTAAAGCCATAATCTCACTCGTTATTTTAGTCAGAAATAAAATCAAGTTTTTGCACTCTAAAGTGGATATAAAAACAAGTTGTTGGCCATGTTGTTGTGTCTCTCCCATTGTCCATGGCCCCCCTACTCCATGACCCCCCCACTCGTTGGATTTCGGACTTGTGATTGGCGGAGACGGGGTGGCTTTGTCGTCATAGCCCCAGTGCCCATTCATCAGTGGACTTGGGCGTTGTACTCCGCATCTCATTTGCGGCAGGGCCAATTTCTCCATTTACAAACTCCGCTCGAGAAAAATTGAAAGAATTCGCGTTTCTTTTGCGTCTTTTGCCACATTTTCGCAAGTCCTCACACGTCCCTTTGCGGTCACTTCGGTTTCGGGCTTGTTCCTCGGCTTCGTTTGCAGAAGGAGGTGTCGGCGCTCGACTTGAATTTTTTGGGAGGAAGCTTGCGGTCTTTGTTCATTCATTTGATCGGTTGGGTTCCTTTGTTGCGCCAAAAAGCATGGGAGCACAAATCTCCAAAACCGCTGGAAAGGAGGAAGCTGCGGTGGAAAAGCCCGCAGAAGGTGCAGCTGTTGCAGCGAAGACAAACGGACAGGTAAAATGCATTTCAATGATTCAAGTCTTAATTGCTGGAGCGGCATTTCGTCTCATTTTAGCAATGTGTTGCGTCAATGGCGTGCTCCATGTTCCCTGTAGCGCATCCCCACGCTCACCGGCATTCAGGGAAAGTGGCCACATGTATCCATTTTCACCGGCGAGTGCATTGTTACAGTTTCATGCATTTTGCAGCACATTGTTTCTCAAATTGCGGGTTTTTTTTTTAAAGGGTTTACATTTAGACATTTATATTTTTAATTCATCCTTTTGAATATGAAGGAAATCAGGCTGCATATGTAATCTGATGAATGTTTAATTTATCAATTCTTTTTTTTTTTGGTGACATTTTTGATTTATTATAAGCCTTACTCAGTTACTCTGGGGCTGCAGCTTCCTAAACAGTGTGGTGGTTGTTGGTTTTTATTTTTTTAATTCATTTGGTTGAGGTGTGTGCAGTGGGGGTTTGGGGCCGCTCTCACTGGTGGCATGGCCATTTTAAAAACGCTACCACGCCTTTGTTGCCAGATTCCAGAAAGAGGCCACGCTTTTTGTGCGCACACAGGCCACAAAATCAATCAATTCTAAAAAGCACAGACAGTGGGACGAGAGGAGAATATACAAATTAAAAGAAAGCACATTGGTTGACTAAACGGGTCATTAAAAGAGGGGGAAAAAAATGCCCAAATTCCACTGTGGTATCCACCGGCTCTGCACTGAACGCCACCTGGCGGATCCCGGCGGTACTGCGGTCTAACCGACTAGCCTACTGCTGAAAGCCACAGATCTGTCGTCACTCTCCTAGTAACAGATGTTGCTGCAGTTTTTGTTCTATTTTCCTATTGGTTACTACTAGTGGTTGAATTTGATTAAATATCACAGCGTGGCAGATTTTGCAGGGGGGTAAATCTTGCATACACATGTTCATCTGTAGGCTGGTATTGGCCTCAGATGCCAGTTTAACCCTCCCCCCCCCTTTTTTTTTTTTTTTTTTTTTTTTTTTTTATATAAATAGCTGTTATGTGCATGTTCAAGTGACATTTTAAATTTTGTTTCCTTCCAGGAGAACGGCCATGCCAAGACCAACGGGGATGCCTCTCCAGCTGCGGAGGAGGCCAACAAAGCTGATGTTCAGGCCAACGGCAGCACTCCTACTGAGGAGGCACCGAAGGAAGAAGGTGAGAAAGTAGAGGGTGCTGAAGCCAACGGCGAGAAGGAGCCTGCCGCCACAAATGGAGAGGCTTCTGCCAAGCCAGAGGAAGGCACTCCATCCACCAGCGAGGACGGCAAGCAAAAGAAGAAGCGTTTCTCCTTCAAGAAACCCTCCTTCAAGCTCAGCGGCTTCTCTTTCAAGAAGACCAAGAAGGAGTCTGAAGAGGCAGCAGAGGAGGGAGCGGCAGCAGCAGCAGAACCAGCCGAAGGAGAGAAGGCATCAGAGGAAGCACCTGCTGAGGAGGCCAAACCAGCTGAGGCTGGTGAGGAAGGAGCCAAGGAGGCTGCAGCTGAGGAGCCAAAGGCTGAGGAGGAGGTGAAGGCAGAAGAACCAGCAGCAGCAGCAGCAGCAGCAGTGGCAGCACCAGAGGGGGGAGAGGAAAAACCAGCTGAAGCTTCACCTACTGAACCAGAGACGGCAGCCAGTCCAGAGGCCACGCCCGCTGCTGAGTAATCCTGCTGAATGAGACACCGAAATGAAGGAGGCGATGGAGCCCGTGTGAAGGAATGCGAGGACTTGTCTAAAACCAGGGATTTTTTTTTGTTCATTTTTTTGTTGGTGTTTGTTTACTATTCTGCAACCATCTCATCCATAATGACTGCAACGTCCTTGGCAGTGATGGACAGGAGGTGTACTGGAGAGTGTGCTGCTTCCTCACTGCTCATTGGTGCTTGCATTTGTGACGTGGGTGAGTGTGAAAGTGCGAATGTGAGTGTGAATGTTTTTCTACATGAAACCATGACTGTGTTGACACGTTGCTTAATTTGACATATTTTATCGAAGTATTTGGTGCTGGGCAATTGGATGTAGCAGCTAAAGCTGTGTCTGCAAGATTTGACACATTGTGATATTTAAAGGGAAAGTCCTAAACCAAGTCTTAAATGTTGTCTTTGCAGTGCACAGTTGTTTACAACTCTTAAACTCAACGCTCCTGTGGACACAACCATTCCTGAATGAACTAGATTTAGTTAACTGTCAAAACAATAGGTGCTCATCACTTTCCATTTAGATTCCACCATTTCAAAACTCTGTAGTAATGCACGTTGTATAGACTTTGATATTACTGGTTTTATGACTGAGATGTACCTAAATGACTGAAGTTTTTAACAGATTACCCATTGTAAATGAAGTTTTCTTGTTTTTCACCATTTGTAAGATTGAATAAAATTGGGAGATGTTTTAAGCAAATTTTGCATCAAGATGTGATGACTACAACAACACTTTATCTACACTATAAAAGCACATATGTCTTTCTGTACATAATGAGGCTACACCTTTTATTCAATGGAATTGGCTATTAACCGCTTTATAGGTGTTGCGTATATTTTCTGTGAGCACTGAAGAATAAATTCATAGCAAAACATAACATTTATCTTAACTGGGTATGGATGATATTTCCATACTGTTTTTTGATTGAGATCACTGGAGGAACAAATACACACTAATTCATTGTTTTAGAGCACCCTCGTGTGGTGCATTGTAGAAAAAACCTGAGGTGAAGTTTCCATCAGTCCATGTAGAAGAAGCATGATTTAAAATAAATCTGAATTAGAATTGATTTGGAATATATTATATAAATATTTATAATTTAGATGGTATAAAGTCCCATTTGAAGAAAATAAGGAGTTAGACCTTAGTGGATTTTCTGTGTACAATACTGCACACCCTCTGTAAATGAGATGAAACTTATTCAGATACATTTTCACAATAAAGAGTCAATATTATATATAATTGCTTCATATGTAATGACAGAATAGCATGAACTAAGCCTTTTGCGGTGCCAGTCAGAGTGTCCTAAAATATATGATTATCACAAGCATCTTTCTTTAAACCCATCTCATTTTCACATTTACACAAAATGAGACATGCCTGCTGCCCTGCAGTATTTTTAGGAAATGACTGACTCGGGGAACAGCCACGACATAATTATGTGATGAAATTTGGGCTAAGTTGTGTTTGATTCCATCACAGAGCTGCTGGTTTTGAGCCCTAAATGACAGTGTTTGAAACAAACATTTTTTACAGCGTGTAGAGTTTTAGTATCTACAGCAAACAACTGCAGCACTGCCCTAACTGATGCTTACCATCGACATGTCAGGAGTTCTTCCCCAAACCCCAGAAAAACACCAGAATCTTTTTAAGAGCAGAAGAGTTTGCTGCAAAATCCTCCAGGGTGTTTTTAGCCACCCACAGCTGTACCCATGCTCATTTCAGACCATCTATTTCCTTTGCACCCAGTTTAATCCTGTGTGTTGCAGCCTTTTGGCCACCGCAAGAAGGGTGTGTATTACACATAATATTTCTATTTCTGCTTACTGGTCTGCATGCCCATCTTGGTCAGTTGGTTGAGTGATTTGCAGCCCATTTTGGCCCTCAGTGTGCCTTGCATGCAGCCCCTAACCACTCTTTTATCCTCATCAAAGTGTCTTCAGGTTCTGTATCTTCTTTCTAGGCAAATAGATACACAACAGTATAGATGCATACAAATAAATACAGACACGTGAGCCTGCTAAAAACCCAAAATATATCAAAGTGAAAAATGTTCCCCTCAGTGCAACAGATAAATTTGGAGTGTGGCTTGTGGAGTCGACCAGAGGCAGCGCTACGTCTGTCTTCCTGTCGCTCCCACCTCATGCACCAACCGCAGGCCGTCTCCGAAAGGCAGTCCCCTCAGATGGCAATCCCCAGCGGTTTCCTTCAACCAGCTTCCTCTCTCTTATGTCCCTTGGGCCCCTTACCTAACCACTGTCTTGCTCTCTCTCCCAGGGAAGATCAAACAGCTGCTTCCCTGCCAGAGGACCATCCCTGTGCCTCATCCCACATTCTAACTATTTTCAGAACACCTATATTCAGACGGGCACGGTAGAGTAGCTTTTGTAAACTTTGGCTGCTAAGCAGGCAACCAGTGGCCATCATCTGGGGAGAAAATCAAACTTTATGATCCTCATCCATTTCAGCTTCTATACAAGGACCAGTGGTGTGAACTACTACTTCCACTCCTTGACATATCAGAGGGAAATATTGTACTTTTACCACTTTCACTTTTACGCCAATACCAGTTTTAAAGTAACTGGTAACTTTAAAGATTAAGTTTCTACATACAAGCAAAATAGATCAAATGATAAAATATGATGCTTTATTCCAACTTTTGTCAATGATATGAGACTGTTTAGCTTGGTTACATGCACCTGACACTACGTTTTAAGTATGGATTCAAGAGTGCAAACCTTTTTTACATTTGCTTGTTTTTCCAGATTATTATTTTATAAGCAGTATGCAAACCTTTAATATTTTATGACATATATAAGGAAGCTCTGTTTATAGGTATACAGTATTTCCATCATTATAACTTCTATGAATACATATATTTGATATTATTACAACTGTATCATAACCCATTTATTGTTTTTCCACTATCATACTTACTTATAGTTTAAAATACTGATATTTTGCAGAACTTGTAAGAAAAACAGGTAATTTCTTGGAGCCTTAGTGGAGTGTTGTGCAGAAAGACTAGTAGAAAGGTTTTAATCTTAGTTTATACCATATCGCAAACATAACTGGCTGTCAGATTGAAAAGTAAGCACACAAACTATAATTAAACTAGACTAATTTCTAGGCTCTTGTACTGGAAAGCAACCATCCCTGCTAATTTGTTCTTGACCTAGACACCAAATCCCCACCAGAAAAAACAAAAATTGCTTCTGAGGCAAAACATTTGTTTAGACATCTTTTATTTTTGTCATTATGCTTTACATGACATAATGCATGTTCAGGGATATAACAATGTTGCTGGTAGTTTGTGTTTGAATGACAGTATTCTGGTGACTCATTATAATGGTCAATTTGACCATTACCATTTCACAATATTCAAGTCACATACAAGGATAACAGTTACAACATGTTGCACAGAAGGTATTTGTGTACTTTAATAAGATTATTGGTCACCCAAACAAAAACAAGAAGGTACAAAAACAAACAAAAAAAATAGACAAACACTAAATTAAGAATCACCAGTTGAAGTCAGTATAAAAGAAACAGAGCGGAAAAGAAAAAGTCAGGACACAACACAGTTATAACACCTCAATTTCACATGCTGTCTCCATTACAAAAGCTCACTGGTAACTTTGTGGATTGCTTCCCCCATCCCTGATCACCTGTTTTCATAAATTAGTTTTCCTTCTTCTAAGCACCTATTTCTTGTAGTTTTCAAGTCGAGATGCTACTATTCCTCAAAGAAGGGTGAACTGCCTGTCTGTATGATTGAGGAAAAAATGCACAGGGAGTTTACTTTAGTTTGAGAAATAGATTGCAAATTTAGTTGGTTGGCTTTTGGGAACTATTGAATCAACGTATCACGTTGAAGCAATGAGGAACCCAGAGAAAGAGCAATGGACATTCTCAGCGGCAAAGACACCATTGGCCTCATCATCAGGGATTTGGACGTAGACTGTGTCCTGCTCATCGAGCAAGAGGACAGCGCTACCGGACATCTGGTCCAGGAAGCCCTTGTTGTACTCATCATAAGTGAACATAACAGGCTGGCCATTCTTGTACAGAGCCACCAGGGCATGAGCACCATTAACATGGATGCTGTAGGCAAAATAGTAAACTCCAGGAATCTGGCAAGTGAAAATGCCAGACTCAGGGTCATAGTGATTCTCAGCATTGTACACGATCTGGTCAAACTTAATGGGGCTGCCAGCAGCAGGGTAGGGGGTGGCCAGAGATGCAGTGAAAGCAGACATAGGGGACTTGACCATAACCTCACTCATTCCCATGCCCTTCTCAAACACAACCTCGCCAGGAGGACCAGGGGGACCAGGAGGGCCAGCTGGGCCAGATTCTCCATCAGAACCAGGCTCACCAGGCTGACCAGGAGGACCCTGAGGTCCAGGGATACCCTTAGCAGCCAAGCCAGCAGGGCCGGGAGCGCCAGGGAGACCTGGGTGTCCCTTAAGGCCAGGAGTACCAGCGGGACCTTGAGGCCCAGCGGGTCCTCTGGAGCCGGGGGCGCCATCAGAACCAGCGGCACCAGGCTCACCTGCACGGCCGGTATGACCTTTGGGTCCAGCAGGGCCTGGAATACCTGGGGAACCTGGGATACCTGGGGCACCTACATTGCCTTTGTCACCTGTGGGTCCAGTGGCTCCCCTGGGTCCAGGAGGGCCAGCTGCGCCTGGATAACCCTGTTTGCCTGCAAATCCCTGTGGTCCCTGATCTCCCTTATTTCCCTTAGGTCCCTGAGCTCCAGTTTCACCTGTGTCACCTTTAGGGCCAACAGCACCAGGTTCACCTTGGAAACCTCTTGCACCCTGAGGTCCAGCAGGACCAGTGGGGCCAGTTGCACCAGTAGCACCAGTATAACCTGTTGGACCTTGCTCACCCTTTGGACCTGTGGCACCTGTGGCACCTGTAGCTCCTCTCTCTCCCTTCTCTCCATTTGCACCTGGCTTTCCATATCCAGGAACTCCAGGGGCACCAGTGGCTCCAGCAGCTCCCTGATGGCCTTTAGGGCCAACTGGGCCAGGCAGACCTGGGGCACCATTCTCACCTGATTTACCTGGAACACCTACACCTGGGGCACCAGTATGTCCCTTAGGTCCCATTGGTCCCATGGGACCTGTGGCACCATCCCTACCTGGGCTACCTGACTTTCCTGGCTCACCAGGTGCACCTGATTTTCCTGGCTTTCCAACTCCAGCTGCACCTGGTTCTCCAGGTGGGCCCATGGGTCCTTCAGGTCCTGTCTCACCCTGAGGTCCCTGAGCTCCCACCCCTCTATCACCCTTAGCACCTGGCAGTCCAGGTATACCTGGATGTCCTTTCAGACCAGGCTCTCCTCTAGGTCCCATTGCTCCAGGAAGACCTGAAGGTCCAGGCTTGCCAGTAGCAGAAAGGCCAGCGGGTCCGGGGCTTCCAGGAGATCCAGGGGATCCCCTTGGTCCCTGAGGGCCAGGGGATCCGGTATCTCCCTTCTCACCAGGAGCTCCATCGCTACCAGGTTTGCCAGGTCCACCTGGGGATCCAGGTTTGCCAGCAATGGAGCGACCAGGAGGTCCAGGAGGTCCAGAAGGTCCTTCGGGTCCAGGCAGACCTTCGGCACTCTCACCTGGGGGGCCAGGAGGGCCAGCAGGTCCCTCAGGGCCGGGCTCACCTTGAGGACCAGGCTCACCTGCCACTGACACCACTGTGAAGAGTAAAACAAGGACCATCATCAGTACCACCAAAAACAAACAAATAAACAACAACAAAACCCTAAAAAACAGGTGATAATGGAAACAGGCAACAAGGAAGCACTCATCAACTGTGTGTTATGTGTTGAAACTATAAAAGTTTCTCTTGTAATGTATAGGTATGATGTAGGACTAAAATTAAAATAACTATTTAGAGTTTGAGCCTAATATATTAAGTACATTGTAATGGAAATGTAAATCTTTAATCTGAGCATCACATTCAATCAATGATATCTTATAATACAGAGTCTAGTATCTCTTGTGCCTCTAATTATATCCTATTCAAGTTACACAAAGTACAAGAACATGGATGAACTGGCCAGCTCTCAGGTCTGAGTGCTGGATGAGTTTTGGCAGTACCTTGTTGACTACTAACATGGTTATTCAACAATCAAATATGAGTGAATTGTAACTTGCAAGAAAAATGACCTAAATTAATGTTGCTGTCATGCATTGATCTTGTATGTTAAAAGAGTTAAAAATGATGGATGCATTATGATATTTGATTCCTGGAGGTGGGGCAAGTTTTACTCCCAGGAACCATTGTAGAGTAATTTTTAGTTTGACTACATCATGCTGGCACAATTTTATGAAATCCTTTTTAGAAAATCAAATCTTAAACTTGGAAATCTTTCAAAATAAAAGAAATTTGACTCAATTATTTTTTTTAAATATATTTTTAAAATATATATCAATTTTACTATTCAGGCATTAATTTAATTAATATGTAGAAAAGAAAAATATTTTATAATTTATTTTAAATAATATATTTAATTGCTATTTTATATAGGCTACTGTACAGAAAGTTATCTTGTGACTTTGTTTGTGAAACAGTAGGTCTAAATGAGAAGGAGTCTTGTTTTATTTGCTGCCTTAATGTGGTCACATATGTTTGAGTGTAAAAGGCTCACTTCTTGGCTGACTGCAGCCGAGTTTGAATAAAGCCAAACAGATGTTTCTACTTCTGTGTCACACAGGCACACCCAAACAAACCACACTGCTGGGTGACTGGACTGTAATTGTCAGTGTCAAACTAAAAATAATTCACTAACAGCTACTTTCTCAAATAGAAATAGTAAGTTGATTCACACAAAAGCAACATTTCATATTTTGTATTGCATTTTAGCCAACACTCTAGACCACACCATAATTAACATTTTTAAAGAGTAGTAAAATACATTTTTGTGGGACTGAATATACTGGAAATATTGATCTATTTTTGTTTTGTAGAGGGACTAGCGTGAGTGTCTGAAACCAAATGAACAACATTTGCAGCTAAAATGAGAAACTTATATGTCAAATCAAATACAGTGAAAGCAATAGTAGAAAATAAGATTTTGTAGCAGATAGTTAACAAAGGTAAATGAGAAGAGTTATGTTAATGTGATTGCATAAGTTGAATAAAAGAAGAAATAAAGACCTCAGTCAAAACTACAAAAAAGTGTTAATGCCCCCAAAACACTAACCAGAAAAATAAAACTGCAAAGCTCTGCACTGAGAAAAATGAGCATTCTTATTCAAATCCTAGATCTAAATGGACTGGATGTGATTGGAGAAGCATGCACTCTGTTGCAGCCAATCAAAGCACAAAGCAGCTCCAGCGCAAGGTGGAGTTCAGTTTTCAAAGTAAAGTGCAGCTGGCTGTGGCCACCATCTGTCTGACCGCTTATGCTGCTCCTATTTGCCACAACAAAGATGCTAATTTGCTAGCTGCAGACTCAAAGGTAAGGCAGGACTGTCATGAAATGTTGCTCATGTAAAGATTGTATTTACAGAGGAAAATCTGACTTTAGAGACAAACTTTTGTGAGGACAAAATAGACTAAAACAGGAGAAATGCTTGCATGTTCTATTGTGAAAAAGATTGTATAGAGAGCAGAAGGCTTTGTTTTCTTACCGTGGCTCTTCACAGAGTAGGGCTGATATTGAGGGGCGGCCTTCACCAACTTCTTCACCACATACCCTTTCCCATGGGCTGCAGCCAAGGCCACCATGAGGAGGAGGATGGTTGCTACTCGTAAGTCCATCTTACAAGGTCCAACCTGCAAGAGAAAACAAGGAGACAAGTCAGCATAACCACTCTCAAGGTACAAAGTGTCGACAAACTTTCTTTCTTTACAGAGCTTAAAAACTTTCTCTGCTAAGTGTACAAGCTGTATATCTTTACTGAGTTTTATTCAGCCAGAGCATCCTGGATCCTTCAGGTCTCTCTGAATATCACTAAGGAAGCTCCAAGCTAGCCAAAATCTTCCTCCCTTCTCAAGGCCTAGTTAAACCTAAATGTTGACTAAACTCCTCCAGAGATAGAGCTGTTTAGAGGTGAAGATAAAACATACGTACCGGCTTCCAAAGTGGGTAAAGTCAGTCTCTTCAGCACCAGTGATCTCCCGGTGCTGCTGTATATCCTTAGGTTAGGAGCACAACTGAGGATATGCTGCCTTCCAGTACAAAGATGTGGGTATTTATACCATATCTACCCCTCGCATCATTAAAAAAAAAAGCCCCCACCGTGCAAGTACCTCCCTCCCTAGAGCTAGGCTGTAATTAGCAGACAGATCTGCCCAAAGCGGGCATGTCACATCAGGGTGCCTCCATGTCTTGAGTATCCAGACACATGATTATCACTTATTTCAGTCTTCTTCTGAACTAGAAAATAATCATGTTCAAAGTAAAAAAAATAAATAAATGAGTACACAAGCAAAGAAGACAAACAAGTTCTGCGGGAGGAGTAAACTTAATCCAGTAACACCTTTACATTTTCAGCCTTTTACACTTATATTAACAGTTTTTCAGCAACTTTTATTTTTTTTTATGTTCAGGGTATGTTTATATTTATGAATGTTTATGAAAAACCCTGTTTAAATATGACAACATCTGAAAATAGTCAAAACACATCTATAAAAAAAACAACACCAGATCTGTAGTGGCACCTGTGTAGCTTCACAAAGCTTGCATTGAGGATGTACAGTACTAGACTCATCTGCAAATTTACATCTTGTCCAGTTGGCTGGCGGAGACTTGCCTTTACCTTTCCTGACTGTCTGGGCACCTCCACCCCTGCCATGATAAGGTAAACAAGGGAAATGGTGGGGAAAGGTTGTCTACAGTACCATAGATGAAAGGTACCGCAGATTTTTAGTTGCTTTAGATTGAAAGCAAATAATTATGTTGATTCCCAATGTAAGGCCATCATTTTATAGATGTGCACATTTATTTTTGCACATTCCCTGGGTATTACTTGGTCAGCTTCATTTTGGCTTATCAAGACAACGTGGCCTTGATTTCAGTCTCTATTTCAGGATAAACACTTTTTCTTAAGTTGCGTATTTTTGTAAGTGTTTTACCCTCAAAACAGCTAATAAAACTGTATAAGGGGGCACTGGAAAAGACATTTGGGCTTGTTTCTGTTCAGCCTTGTGAATGCAACCCAGTGTGCAACAGCCCCCATATGCAGTACTGATGTTTGTACACCAGAGGGCAGTTTTTACTATTTTACAGCACATCTCCATGAAGAGAGTCACTGCCACTGCTGCTGTGGAGAGGGGCCATGGCCCTGTGGTCAGTTGTTATTTTTGGTCCCCTCAGTGCATATACATCATCAGAGGTTTCAGGCCTATTCCTACAATTACAGCAACTTTCTGTCATGATGTTGTATTTCTTCAATCAGCTCCATCCCCCTGTATTATCCTCCCTCACCCTCACCCTCCACCTTGCCTTGCTTACTTTGAGATCCTCCAACTGTAATTTCTCAATTTCAGCCTGGCCACATAGGAAATGCATACACCCAAATAATCACATGTTCTCAAACACACAAGTGGCCATGAATGATGTGTAGGGTACTCTATGTCCCATCCCAGCATCTTCCTGAACATGGGACCTTTTTTGGTACTTCCTGTGTTCTTATAATGTATATACATACTGCTGACAACATGTGTATATTTGCAGAAAAGATGATGACGAGTTGCCCAATTGAGGGCTTCACCAACTTTCCATAAGAGGCATCTATACAACACGTGAGTGTGACAGGCGTCTTTCACCAGGGGTATAATTAAAGATTCTACAACATGGAGCTTGTTTGAACCCCTTTTTTCTGTAAAGTAGACCAAATTATCTGCAATTTGCCAAAGTGCTACCTTCCCTGGCTTATAGCACTTAATCATGTTTGACAAGCATTGTTTAAGTTTGCTCTTCTTGTCAAATAAAACACAACGTAATTTGTGATCTTTATTTCCAAATGTTTGAAATTCTGTTCATGACCAAAGCAGGAGTGATGGCTGAAGGTGCAGACTGACTACCTACGGCTGTGCGATGATGGTGAAATGTCACATTACATGCAAATGAGACACACTTTCATGCCAGTATCATAAATGCAAATCATGGTTTTCATTTTGATTGCACATGTTTGGTCTCGCTTTATCAGTTCAGCAAAATCATGTTCATCCTGACAATATCCAGCAGTTGGAGTTTCCTATTTTGATTGAATTACTGGTGACTGGCACACCATGAGTTCACTGTGCCATCAGTTTTGATATTTTATAGTCATAGTGTATTATTTTAAAATCTCTTTATGCTCGTGCCCCAAGGGAAGGCCCAGCAATGCCAGATTTAGTCAAATTTAGAAGAAATGACAGAGCAAGAGAGGGTGGAGTTAGGATTTTATATGTTTATAGGATCAGATGATTTCAGTTTATTTATGTTTTTTAAACATTCTGCAGCTAAACCACTGCAAAAGAGGTTTCGCCGTTTTTAGTCCGATGTTCTGAGAACAATGATTCATCTCTTTATGCATAAAACAGTAACAACAACCTGCATCTGCATGTGAGCCAGTGAAAAGGCAGACACATTCATGCTGAGCATTGGAACCAGAGTATACTTTGGCTTGAGGAAGACTTGAATTAACAGTGTAATTTGGATGTTGTTTATAACCTTGCAGCATATTTTCTGTTTTCTAAACACGCCATTTGCGAAGTACTCTGTGTCCTTGTGCTTATAGTGGCAGGATTGAACGCTGTGAAAGTGCACGGCAGATCTCTCTCTGCTCAGCTCATTACAGTACCGCAGCAGCTTGATGTGGTCGGCAGGCTTTATTGTAATAACCATTAGGAATTAGGTTAACAGCCTCCAAACTGAAGGCGGTGACGTCGCTTTGCTCTTATATTGTCGAGAGACCCTCACTGTAAAATACACACATGCTTTCAGTTTCGTGTCACTTAATACACTTGATATATGACATAAAACACTTTTACTGATAGAAATATAAAATGGCTAATTATGAACGTGACACACCCAAACTCACTGAGAGCGCATGAAAGCTGCACAGTCTCTTCTTTCAGGATCACAATGAGTTCATTTAATTTTATGTGTTTTTTTATGATGGATCCTGTCAGAAAGTAATTAGGTACATTTACTCAAGTACTGTACTTTCTGACAGCTTTAGTTACTAGTTACTTTGCAGATTCAGATTAATAATTTGAAATATAATCAATAATAAATAATTGATGCTGATACTTTTGCACTTTTACTTGAATACAATTTTGAACTTGAAGTACATTAAGTATTTCTACACTGTGGTGTTTTTTAAAAGATCAGAGTACTTCTTCCACCACTGTACCAGTGGAGAATAACTATATTTATTTATATATATTTTTTTTATT
>NW_023339873.1:8745179-8745765 GCF_004916995.1 Morone saxatilis
TATCCTCTACTGAGATAGGTTGAAAAGAAAGATAAATATAAGCATGGGAAGCTGTGACAGAGCAAATTTTCCTTGTCTGACCCCTCTGCAGAGGACATAAGCTGGCATTTTGAGGTCGTGCTTGTTGTTCGGGCCTTCGTCCATATCTAACAACAGCCCGTAGATTTCACTAAATTCCCCAGAGAGTACTGCTGGACGGTGTTACTGGCAATGTTACTGATGTTTGTGCTTGTACTCTACAATGATAACAGTGTTTGGAAGAAAGGTTTTCGCATTTTGTCTGTTTTTGTTCGCTCTACTGCCCAGGAATTGATGTTTCTGGTTTCTTCGCCATGCTGCCCGAGGCTCAACCCACACCCAAGAGGAGAACATAATTGGCGGTTGATGTAAGGGTACCCGACTGAGCACGTGAGTTAAGCAACGGCTAAAGATACACCATCACGGCTGGGATACAAATTTAATGTTTCAATAAACTCCACGGACCACTAAGAGCTACTTTAAACTTTATGAATGGCAGACTTGACGGGGGCCCTTGTGAGTGATTGGTGGAGAAATTACAGGGTCCTGAAAACAAACATGGACCCAA
>NW_023339873.1:8745865-8769379 GCF_004916995.1 Morone saxatilis
GGGGGGGGGGGGGGGGGTGGATGAGAAAGCAATAGCTGGATGTCCTTCAACAACTCCCAGGTGTGAATGCATGCAGCTGTATGAATGTGAAGCAGTGTGCTGTCATGCAAGCTTTCCTGAGGTTCAACAGACTGCCAGACACAGCTATGGTGTTTTATTGTGTGAACACATGGAATTTACTATGTAATTAAGTTGGAAATATTTGGAAATTTACGCTCACAGGCTGCTTGTGATGTTATCACCAGTCTGCCGAATGTGGCTGCTGTCACACACTTCAGAAGCGAGAAGTTGCTTATTGCCAGTCAACCGTGTGCTGCTTTATCTCGACTGTGAGATTTGATTGTTTCCAAGGTTCAATTTGCTGCAAGTTTATTTCTGGAAAGGTCTGACTCAGCTGCTGGTTGAGGAAATCAGAGTTTCAGAGTTGCAGCAGCCAAAAACTCATTTAACTAGAAGTACTTAGCCAGACCGTTTATAGGGTGCTGCAAAACAGCACTTGTGCACACAATTTACTACAAAGGTAAAAAGTTCAGAGCAACATACAAAGATATTGTTTTCATTCTTGTTTTGTACTCAAGGAAACATCTTACATGTTATTTATTACATTTACACTATTCTCAGGATCACCTTGCCTTGTCTTCAAAGTTGGAAAATTCCCAGTCAAACAGAAGACAGACTGTTAGAAGTTTCTTCTTATTGTGGGATAATTTAAAGATATCAAAGTTAAATAAAACCACCTTAATGGGATTTTCAGCGCTTAAGTGTAGGTGGCAGAGTCCTGTATTTAAGGATAATGACTAATCCGCAACATCAAGCCTGCGAAAATTCCCGGTTTCACTGTCTGTATCAGGCAGCGTCAGCCATTTCACAACAAATGGCAAAAAAAAAGAGTGGAGAAGAAGTGAGGAGAAGTCTGCGAAAGACAGGAGGATGAAAACGCCCAGTTCTCTTAACACAGAGTCAACTGCAGGTGGATTTATATTTGACTTGTCAGTTCATAATTGCATTTGACTTAAGCACACTCTGCAGTTGGAATGTGTGGGGGGGAATTACACTTTCTGTGCCTAAAAAATGCAAAGTGACAACCAAAAAACAATGTTTATACAACACAATGTCACCTCACTTTCTAGAGCAGATAGTTAACACTGCACCATAATGACTTGCGGAGAGACAAGACAAGTGTTGTTTCTGTACACTATATTTGTTTCCAGCCAAGTCTGTCTCAAAATAAGTGTAGCAGCCAAACTGTTAGTTATATTGCCCACACAATACACATATCTTTGCTCACAGTGTTTGTATATAGAGACATGACCACGGGAAGTTAGCTGGAGTTTAATGTACAGTATGTCCGTAACAATGCTCGGGTCATAGTCTCGATCCGATGTGGTTTGAGGTTTGTTTTCTCGGCTGATGGACGCTGTGTGGGCTGATACTCTGTCCGGAGCCAGAAACAGTGGCCCTCACTGAGTCTAAATGGGAATCATTCCACATTATATAATATACACAAACAGTGTCATACTGTCTACTTTGTCTACTAACAACACATTAATAGTAAGAATACATAAAGAGTTTTTTTATAACCAGGTACGACAATAAATCTGCTTATACTTCCAAAATAACAAATAACTATAATAATACACTGGGTCCACTCTGCATAATAAGTACTTTTACTTTTAATACTCTAAGTAGTTTTTGCATTTAATGATAATACTTTAAATTAAAGTAAGATTCAGAATGCTTGAGGACGTTTACTTGTAACAGAGGCTTTTCACACTGTAGTAATACTACTTTTACTTGAGCATCTAAATACCTAGTTACTTAATAATAGGCCACAGTCTGTAAATAAGCAACTGTTTTCAACTTAAAAGCTTTTTCACAGCTTGTTTCTGCTGACTCCAAGTAGCCAAAACAATCAGCTAATCCATGTCCAACAAATGTGTTAAGTTGAGTCCATTTCCTCCATCATAAAACATTTGTGAAGCCAATTCTTCTTGAATGTTTGACACCTGCATTCATTCCACCAAGTGTGAACCTACTGTGACATCACCCATTGGTTTGTGGAATAGGCTACCGTTTTGAAGAGTTTGACATCATGGTTGTCACCATGACAGTGTGTCGGTGCCAGCAGATGTGATGTACTGTTAATTGAGCTGTGCTTACTGGCCACACAGTTTCGACTCATTTGTAGCAGGAAACAATGGCGGCTTGCCTGGTCACAAGTAGCGCTGACCTGAAGGCAGGAAACCACATTTGGCGGCAAAGACAGAAGTGCAATATTAGTGTTGCTTTCCAATTCTGGAGACCGCTCTTAAAGGAATGAAGTCTGATGCTGAACATGCAACGTTTCTTCTACTGGTAAGTAAACCGTTGTTAATGCTAACACTGGAAGGTAGCTAATTGTACAATGTTACTGACAGTGTTAATATGTTTGGTAAGTTAGCTTTCAAGCACTCAAATTGCGTCAAGTTCTTGGAATACCTGCTTGCAGGTCTAGTTCTTATGTTTGAAATTGAAAGAATTGAGGAAAATTGAAGCCATGAAGTCAACTGTACTTGAAACATCAATAAAACCAATAACAAGTCACACATGTACTACTCAAAATCAAAGTAAGGTATTACAAAAATTGCAAATATGCAGTTGGTTTGTCAATTGAATTCAGATGTGACCACCAAGAATGTAACATTGTCTACATGTGTTTTGCCAAAAAACAAAGTATTAAATTGCTATCTGAAAAAATTCAGAAAAAACATTCCCACAATCATTCAGACAAGTGGCTTGCTGCTGATGTTTTGGAGTTTGTTATTGGTAATCCACAGACAGAAGGACATCCCAGAATAAATCTGGATGAGAACACACAAAGTGAAGTTTCATTCCATATGGTTTGCATGTTGGTAGCTGGTTTCTCTGTGTGTTTGTTTTAGGGGTTTAGGGGACCAGACTTCATATTTGCATGATATTTTGAAGAGACGTGCCAATGGTGGATCCTGAATGCAAAAACACTGTGTTGTGAGTTTGTCCAGAGCCTCAAGTGGCCTGCGATTGTAGAAATATAAAAGCTGTCTGACACAGCATAGGTCCTGGGTATTTCTTGCCTTCAGTGTTGCTTTTGAACACCCACCATAAGGGAAACCATGGAGCATTAAACATGTCTAACCACAGGTCATCTCAGACTGTCCCTGACATTCAGACAAAACAAATCAAGTCAAAGTGCAAAAAAGCTTACAGGCCAACTTTGGCTGTGTAGTGTTTAGTGGGCATCTACACAGAAGTGTAACAGAAACACAATAAATGAACTTTTGTGTTTGCAGTTCTACAGCATGCTGTGAAATTACAAGTGATTAAAGGTTTTTCCATAAAGAAAAGTCACGGTTGAGCTCATCTTTAAAGGAGCTATTAGACCTGCACTTATATGAAATGAGCTGTTAAACCTCTTCTTTTCTTAGCAGGTAATGAACTTATGATAATATAAAAGAAACATGCACATTCGTAATCCTCTAGCTTTTAACATTTACATGCACTTGTTAATAAAAGGCTTTTTTTTGTAGAAAGGTTAAAGCTGAGGCGTCTAATGGGCTGAATCCTGGCTGGGTTTTGTTAAATGATGTATGCGAGTCAGCTGCATTACATAGATGAAAGCTATGGAAATGTAATTTTATGAATGTAAATCACAGTAGCTTCTTGGGGGGTCTAGATGGTTGTTTTTTTTTCTCCAACTTTATAAATATACCAGCATGGCCTGTTTCTACCTGTGTGTAAAATTTAGGGTTCACATTTTTGATCAACATGTAATGACAAAAAAAATAAATTCTTCCAGGTGGTCTGCAGGGCAAATGTTGCAAAGCAGAACAAAGAGTTTGTTATTTTGATGAGCCAACAGTTTCTCTTTTGAGAGCCTGTTTTACTGTCCCGTCCCAAGCAGAGCCAAGTGGTCTTATACACAGAAAGAGTGCGAGTCATTGTGCTCTGTAATTGCGGCACACTGCAGCTGTCTTAAGTGACCACAGCTGTAGACCTGTTAACCAGATTGATCCACATGTAAAACTTTCCCTTCCTCGTAACATAATAATTATAATGTCACTTCCCAGAGCTCTCTCCCTCAATTCCAGCATGTATAGGTTTGACTGCAGTGAGAGTTTGCTGGAAGATCTTTGTAAGACAGGCCTGGTGACTATTTTGGGTTTCTGACCTTCTTTCCAGACAAAGAGCCTCTGTTAATCTCTCCTATAATTCCTGTACCAAATCTCCTTTTTTCCTGGGTAATGCAGCTACTGTAAATACCATTTTTCCAAGGGTATGTGCTTTGCTTTTAAGGCATCGAAAGCCAGTAAGTATATGTCTTTCTCTCTGGGGACAGAGTTTGAGCTTGACAGTCGATTCTGGATGGCACAAGGTGAACTCTTAATTCTGCAAATGTAAGACTTTGAAGAGTTTCCAATTGGTGTTTTTCTCAGCTATTTACAGTTCTGTATTTCAAACAAAATCTCCAAATGTGGAAGTCTGAGGTCCTGTGGTAAAGGAAGACAGAGTTGCAGTACTAATACTGGTGCACTTTTTCTGCTACAGTGTTTACACTGGTCTAGTCACATTCTGGTCAGATTGCAACAGCTCGTGGTTGAATAAAACTGTGGTTGTAGCCGCTGCTTGAATCCCAACTCACGCCAGACAGACAGGTGGACTCAGACTGTGTCTGGAAACTCCTGCAGTAGCATTTAAATGGCAGCAGCTTTCTTGAGTGGCTGTCTAATAAAGGGACAGAACGTTTGATCAAACATGTTTTCCAAGATGGAAACAGGCCTCAGTAACGGACTGCGCTACTGTGTGCATCTCATTCACTGAGTCAAACCAGCCATTTCCAGGAGGCTGTAACCACTTTGGTTGCGGGAGTGAACAGTTTCTATTTCCGCAAATGATTTGTTTTACATTATAGAGATGCTCCCATTCCTTTATTTTCTTAAAGCCAGTAGCCTATTTGCAATTTTTTTTAATATGACCCCAGCATCTTTCAAATAGCATAAGTTTTTGTTTTTATTAAAAATAAATGGTGGTAGGAGGTTAGTAGTGTGCATTGCTTCAGGGTGCCTTTCTATGCCACTTGGGGGCTCTGCAACAAGCTGTAAACAAACGTCTTAGCAAATGAGTTAGCACACAAATATGTGTGCCAAATATGCCACTGTGTTCACCAGCTAGTCACTAACTTTGTCTGTCTCTGGGTTTGTCAGAGCTGCTTTCTATGTCTGCAACATCATTAATCACAGCTGTGAAAGTAAAACCGCTGCAAAGTCAGCTGAGTTGGGTGTGGGCACTACGAAACCTCAGAGGAAGAAAAACAGTAACATTTTCACATTTGTGTATATTATTAATTGTTTTACATTATGATGCAGCCTAATGTTTACTTGTGTGGATCCCACAAAGAGTAGTTGCTACCTTGGTAGTAGCTAATGGGGATCCAAATAAATAAATGAAGATAACAAGACTAAGGTAGCTTACGGCTCTCTGAGGCTGTAGTTAGGGACAGTGGTCCTTTGAGCTAAATGCTAGCATCAGCATGCTGTTGATGTTTATCATGTTCGCCATCTTAGTTTAGCCTGCCATGCTAACATTTGCTAATTAACACTAAACTGAAGCTGATGGGAATGTCACCAGTTTTTCCGGTATTTTGTCATAATTGGACGAATTAAAAACTAAATGAAAAGTTAAGTTAAATTGTCATGGGAGTAACATGAATGTCCATGTCAAATTTCATGGCAATTCATCCAATAGTTGTGACTTTTCACTCAAACCATATAACAGTAGTTAATGTTTCATGTCAGGATCAAAGTGGTGGAAAGACTGCACAGCTACCAGCATGACTAAATATATTGATTATACTAACTGTAATTATTTTTTTTACAAACGTGTCATTTGATATTTGAGTTACAACAAATATCACTCAGATTGTTATAACCTCCCAGTAAATACCATGTATTAATTCTTTGGTTTCATTATTCTGTTGGGATAGTTAAACAATCAAAGGTGGAGCACTTCTAAAAAAAAGTGAGGAATCCTCCTTAAAATATGATTTTTTTTAAAAAACTAGCTGATTTATTATTTGTTAAATATATTTTGAAAAAAACAACAACCAACCCTAACCCTAAACAAGAACTGTAAGTTGACCCAAACTTAAGGTCATGGTTAATGAGGGATTTCACATGGATGGAAGACGTTTATAGTCAGGTATGACGTTGTATTTTTAATGACAGAGGGTTATCCTCTCCTGTTGTTAAGTCAGTCTAAATTGCATACATTTACTGTTTTCCTAACAGATTTGAAATAGAAGATTTAAAACCTAAATGAGATTAGTTTTGTGTTTGCAATCTTATTTCAAAGCCCTTTGCTTTTACTTTATACACAAAGTGTGAAGCCCCTCTGTTGATTGCAGAGTTTGATCCCATCTATACCTCACAGACAAGTGGTTTGCTTCATTGAAATTAAACTAATTATGTTCCACGCCTGTACACATGCAGCTACTGTAAGCTATACTTTCACCCACTATTATCTCTCTAAGGTTTCGTGACTGTGAAACACCCTCTCCAAATTAAAGGTCGGAAATGTGCCAAAACCTGACATTATAAGCTGGGGAGCTTTTTTTGGGAGTAAAAAGCTGCCCAGTCTCTCCAGTCTGTCAGTCTGTCCCAGTTTGACATCAGCTGCCAACTGTAAGAGCTTAGCATAAGCTTCAGTTAGTGCAAATCAGTCTTCTTCTCCAGTCTGCACATAGAGCGGGAGAACTGAGGTGAGCTCCTCCAGACGATTTAAGCTCTCTGCTCTGTGATGAAATGCAGCAATAAACTGTAAATGTCAGTAATCACCTGGGGATAAGAAAAAAGACTGGTATGTGCAGTCACACAGAGGTGCACAGACAGACACACTTTGTCAAGAACATTTTCAAACCAGACAGCTTGAAGGTATTTTTCAGACTTTTCAAACCACAACCATCACAGATGATTAATCAGTTTATGTATTATGCATCTGAAGCTTTACATTTAAATGTGAACCATTTATTTTCTATTGATGATTTTAATAAAAAAAAGTTAGTGTGCTCAGCACAATATTCAATTCAATTTGGTGATTTTATACTGCAAGAATAAGCAAGAAATTATACACTGTCATCCTGCTATAACAGGGAATTTTAGATGACAGAATATAGACAGATAAAGATATTTATATCTGTTCTATAATGTATTTGGTATAACATTCACTTATGTTTTTATTTTGCATAAAAAGAAAGATTTGAAAGAATATTTAAAGCACTTTTTGCCTCAGGATTGGAACACAGAGAGCAAATGTACTTCCCCTGGTTTTTATGGGCTAAAAGAACACACTTATTCTGGTTTACTCATACATATAATAGTGGCTGTTGCCATGGTTTTGTTGCTTCATTAAGCAACATGTTAAGCATACACAATGTTATGTTATAGAGCTTGGACTTGGTTTTGGTGTTTAGACAATGGAAAGTAAGAGAGCTTTATTTAGGACACTGTGATTCACAGTGCTGTCACCACAATGATGACTGCTCTTTGATTTACTGCTGTATCTGGACCCACAGGGTTTGAGCATGTGCTGAAAGCCGACTGAACACATCATTCAGCAAATAATCCATCATAGATAGAGCTCGTGCCTCAGTGGCAGGCAGGACCAAATAGCGATGGGAGAAGTATTCAGATCTTTTAAAACAGTAAATCACTGTCAAAATACTGCAATATAATTCATAGTCTTGCATTTAAAACCTTATATGTAGAAGTGCATTTGCAAGTCCCTGACATTAAAGTCTGAAAAGTAGCTGTTGCATGCATTGCATCATATATATTGTTATATATGATATTATTAGATTGTTAATACTGATGTGTGATCAGTGTGTAAGTTGCATTTTGTAACTGGCTAATGTGGAACTAGTTTATGTAGGTAGTTCAGTCAGTTGTTTCCCAACCTAAGAATCAGAGAATAAAGCTGGTTGATCATGAGATGATTAACGGGTAAAAATAGAGTGGGTTTTTGTTAGGGTTAGGTTCACAAGCCAAAAAGATTGGCAAACAGTGGGCTTTATATAAGCTCATAACTGGTCTAAGCATCAACTGGTTTAAAAAAAAAGTATACATATCGATGCAGCAGAACCAGAGATATAATATTAGGTCCATGCATCCTCCATCCGTCAAAATCCAGTGCCTACATTAAACAAAATGCTACTTGAGTGCCGACTTAAGTTCGGTCAGAGACTCTGATGTGTTATGCTACTAGCGGCTAATGTAGCTTCAAGAAGAGATGAGGAGCCGGCTACAGAGGTCTGGTAAGATCACTTCTTTATAGCTCCACACTCCCAGATTTCTTTTCATTTTCAAACTTGTACTCTTTAGCCACTAGCAAGGCTGACTCAAGTGACATCACTTGAGGTCATTTATCAAACTTTACGCAGCTCCTTCTGGAGCCACTAAAGGCTTTGTACAGCCTTTTACATATGAAGGACTCCCCATCTTTTTCTTATGTACTTTTTGGTCAGAACTTCTTGTACGCTTTGGGAATTGCTCTTTGCATTTTTTTAGATGCAAATGATGCTCAGGCACTCTTGAAATACCCTCAAGTATGGGTATGTGTTGGTGCATGAAACCACAAAGTGCAGAGATGTCGTGCAGCTTCACTTCAGCTAAGAATCGGTCTATTCTTCTGCACTCCATGGTAGTTAGGGTTCATGAAAGAGTTAATGAAAGCCTTGAAATGTCCTTTTCGTTCGATGCTTCCAGAGATGTTCGATCTGTAGAAATAGAATTGTAATTCTATGCTAAAAAACGATATACCTCTAATTTGTCTGAGCTCTGATTGGAGCTTTATTGCTATATATAAGTTTATGATAGTTCATGGGACTTTTTTTTGCTCTAAAATACAGATTACTTGAGATTCCTGCTGAAGTCGCTTCAGATTGAGGCCTTTTGGGGTTAGTATTTCTTATTCCCCTTGGGCCTTTATTGTGTGGGTTACAGTAAGTTCAGTCGTAGAGGGCAGAGGGAGGGCGTTTTTGACTCCAGCGGTTGATATCAGGGGGGCGCTGGGACACTTTTAACTCCCTGGCCTATCTGTTGTGGTGAAGGGTGTGTTCATCTGTGGGAAGGATTGGCGCTAAATGTCTAGTTATGCAGGATCCCACGTTCTCAACTTTCCCAGGGTACACAGTAACTTAATGTGGCACATGCTCTGTAATCAGTGATGTCAAACACCACATGAGGCACAGTCTCGCAGATAAAGCTCAGAAGCTATCGGGGACCCTGCGGTGCAAAACACACGTCCCTCCTGTTGTCAGAGCTTTAATTACGTTCATTTCACACGGTACAGATCATGAAGCCATTTTTCTGGTGCTATATTCATCACCTGCAGCTTGCTATATAGCCCTCTTTGAATGTCAGCAAGAGGATGCTCTAAATTAAGATAAACATAAGTAGAAATATGCTTGTAAATTTTATTTATTGGCATTACGTTTACACTGAGCTGTATGAAATTTACTCGATCGCAATCTTATTTGTTTTCTGGCATCTTTTACTATTAAAAACTGTTTTAATAATGTTGGATAATGAAGTTTATTTGTATGAATGGGTGTGGAACAACAAAGCAATCACACTGCCAGATTGCAGTTTCCGCCCCAACTTTTAGAGTACTCAGCAGGTCTGTTTGTTTCTGTTCCCAGAAACCCAAATGGTCCAGAGATCAAGGTGCTAGACCTGGAAATGAAACACAAGCCTCCAGATGGAAAAAAGTCAGGTGAACGACCACAGCTAGACCCCTTGGGCCGAGCATTTAACTCTCCACCTGAAATTCACCCATTAGAAAAAGCAGTGTAAACATATGAGGCTGCCAAAGAAACCTTTTCCCCCCAAAAATGAACTCTCATTCTTCATCCAAAATTTAGTCATTAGTTGTACACAGTACAGATCATTAAGGGAATGCCACTTAAGATATTTAGGAATATATCTATTTATGGTTGACTTTACAGGTTTCTGTGTACATCTGAAGCCGTATTTGATATTTCTGTGAGATTTCTGGCAAGTTTATTGCACAAATGGAAGCTTTGAGAAACACCTAAGGGACTGTATAAAACTATTTGGGTGGAGAGGTAGGCTTAACCTAATCTTTAACTGTTTTTTGTTTACCCTATCTGAAACCACTTTTTAAGTTGCTCATAGAGGGTGGAGGCATCATCACATTATTTTAGGTTTGATATTTAGAGAAATATGCTTATTTGCTTTCTCACCAAGAGTCAGCATGTTCAAGACCAACACCGCTCATGATCTGTACAATTCATATAACATTTTGATACTTTGATTTGATAAATTTAGACAAATGAGACAAAACATGTTAATAAGTGAGCTTTATAGGGGCGGGAAAGGTGGACTTTGTTACCTTCATACAGAGCTAGGTTTATCTTTTTTTCCCTGCTTGTTTAAAGTCTTTAGCTTAGCTGGCTGATTGGGGTGGCTTCATATTTACTGTACAGATGCGAGAGTCAACCTTCTCATCTAACAGTAGGAACGAAAGCTATCTGTATTTCACAAAATGTTGAACTGAAAAGGTGTTACTGTGTTCCCACATCAATAATTTCCACAAAATCGCAAACCCATAATTCACACAAGGTAGGTCTATATGTATAATCAAAGCTTTAAATGTCTTGGTTTGCAGTTTGGTAAACAGCGGAAGAGCAATAAAGACAGTTTAATAGTTTATGTTTTAAAGTGTATGAGTTCAAGACATGCATGCACAACCAATCATATACATAAGTTCTGATATCAGGGCACGCATGACAGCTATCGTAACTTTTTGACCTCTTTTTATACAATAAATGCCACAAGGGAAGGCTAAATTCAAATATAATTATGGGGAAAGAAAATAAAATCCTCCCTAGTTCTCCCAAAAAACAGTACATAATATAATTTACTTCTTGGGGAAACTAATTATCTGGAAATTATATTTTTCAGTGGGGATAATTATTGTGAAAGTGCCAGTTATGTACTAAATTAAAATATATCATATCTTCCTCAAAATATAAAATATAAAACTGTTTTGAGTACTGAAAGAGGCCAGCAGTGAACAGTTTCATCCCTGTAGACACTGGGTTTGACTCTCTATACAGCATGATGTATATAACCCATGCCTCCGTGGAGCAGGGCAGGGTGGGTGACTGTGGTCACTGTCTCAGCCCTCTGTGTCTCCAGTGGGCCACCCTACACATTTCTCCCAGTGGCACTATGCCAAACCCCAAGGTAGCAAGCCATGAAAATGAGAGCCTTAGGAGTTAAAAAAAGATATGTTTTGATCATCCTCTTCATCTATTTATTCCCGTACTTGTTCTGCTATATCTATAGAATTAGTTTTGCCGGGCAAGAGGGAATTAAAGTTCAATCGTTTAGGTTTTCTGCTACCTTACCATTATTGCTACCAAAAGGGTTGCAAATTAAGATTCTCCTTGTCTCTCGGGAACCACTAAGAGACTGAAAAATGCGTCATAAGGGACATGATACAGTAATTTGTGGTTTTGACTATAAATATGATGCATGATACAGAAACAAGTATTGTGTATTCATTTTTCCCATAGGCTTTATTTAGTGAGGTACCTGCAGCAATTTTCATAATCCTGAGGCAGCACTTTCTTCACAGTCATTTTTAAAGTAGCTGTCGAACTGAGGAATATATATCTTCTTACACTTTTATAATATTAAAGAAGTAATTGCCTTCAAGGTATTTAATGTTAAAACCAGACATTCTGTGTATTATTGACATTCTGTGGGAGTCCGACAGACCCTACTCCTATATCCTATATAAGCATTTTTTCTTTTAAATATATTTTTAGTTTTCTTCTGATTTTATTAAAACCCTATATGTAGAATAGTATAGAAGTAACACTTTAACTTTGCCACAAATTGAGCGTGTGCATTTGATGAAGGTGACAAAAAGCACAATTATTACACCAAGTAAAGAAATATTTATTGTTTATACATGGTATATGGTACATTCATGTACGGATATGTATTTGTCACAGTGTTTGACTTGCTATATATAGTTCTTTATAGTTTTTTTATTTCAAATATATCAAATTTTTGTTTGCTAGAAGGTAATTTACAGAAAAAGAAATGTCCATTATGTCATTCTTCACAATGACGTTATTTAAGGTCAATTAAGCTTAGAGGTCTAATTCCCTTTTAGACCTCTTATAAATAAACAATTATAAAACTCCAGTAAAAGTAGTCTAAACAGACCTGGGATTTGGGAAGGCTAGTGCGGCTTAAAAATACTGTCAGCACCGATCACAGATATAGAGCATGTGGAAAATAATTGTATTTATGTTATGCTTAAAAGCTGTGGGCTCTGAGTGCCCAAACAGAAGTAATGCATTCTGAAATAGTTAGTTCAAAATAACATTTATAAGCAATTCTCATAAAATTAGGAAAAACCATGAAATATCAAACTAATAATAAAAATGTTGAGGACCCCTCATAACTTATGGGCAAAAACGTCTTATGCGTCTTACTTTCTTCCTTGTCCATACAAAACAAAACTATGTTAACATGTAAACAATTACATCCTACAGTCCAGACAGCCAACATTTCTTCTTAAATTTAGAAAAGCACAAGAAGAAAATGTTCTTGTTTTCCTTCCTTACTGAGTCTGTGGCAGCCCATATTTATAATGGGAGACCAATGTCTGGGGGTATCCAGACATTTCATCCATAACTGTTCCCTTTTGCATCCAATCCACTCCCCTCATGTGTAAAATGTCCATCTGGCCAGCACCCTGCAGTGATCCAGAACCCCCGCCTACTCATGCACTGAACTCCAGATTGCAAGTGTTACATTCACATGAACAGGAAGTACTCATCAGTAATCATCTTCTTATATACAATAAGAGGGGAATCTAAATGCATCAGATAAGAAAGGTTTTATAAAAATTAATCCAAAAACAGGCCTTATGGAGTCTTCATTTATGCAGAAGAAGGTGTACTTGTGTCTGTATATTTTTATATTTTGGTTACTTACTGGCTGTTGGTCAACATCAAAGATGAGAAAAACATTTTTGAGGCACAGCATAACCACAGGTGTTCAAAACAACATTAATACTCCCAGAGGATGTCCGTGAGAGGGGAAAGGAGTGGACATAATCCCGGCTTCAGGTCCACCCAGTGGTCACTGGTCATCAGGCACGGCCCAAAGCTCAGCCAGTCACAGAATAGAACCCCTCACAGTCAGTCCACATAAACTGAGAGAGGCTCCTTCACATCGCAAAACAAGTACGAAAAAAGTCAAAGCTTTGTGTTTTTCTCTGCACTGATACCTTTTAGTGGTTTATCCAGGAGTGCTTACAATTAAATCCATAGATTAACAATATTACAAGGACGCGATATTGAGGAGTGGACATGGCAATTTTCCTGCAACCACATAAAAGAAAAAAATCTAGAAATGTCATTTTCTTGGGTTTTCTGGGATATGAATTAGTTTATCTATGAGTCAGAGGTTAAATTTACATTCAAAGTGAGAAGTCAAAGCTTAGTGTATTCTTGTAGCCCTTAATCCTAGTTACTCTCTAAAGAGGCTTCATAACACCCACGCTATGAAACATTACACAAGGACTGCTCTCAGGCCCTCGGTGAGAACAATGAAAAGCTCCCACAAGAACCTCATTAGGAGGGAAAACTGAACAGATCTTGGCAGGGGCATCACAAAGACATAATCCCTTCCAACATGCTCATAATTCACTATTTATCTAAACTGCAATTAGTCACTCAACCCAGGCCAAAAACTTACAAGCAGTCCAGCCAAATGCACAAGTTACTGTTCCAGCTCCTTTAGGCGTCTCCTTAACTTCTGTCCCAAAATGCATCAGGATAAATAAATACGCTCAGTTATGGTTAGCCTTAATGACTAAATTACAACAAAAATAGACAAATACATCTGGAGTGTCATTTAACTTAATGATACGTGTTCAAGTTTATTTACAAGATTTACATACTGTACATGTGTACACACTGGAGTTTGTGTGCTATTATTTGGAGTGTACGTCTGTTGTGTTCCCTAATAACATAGAGATGATGTTGGTAAAAACTGCCTCTGATTTCATGTTCCAGACACAGCACAGACATGTCTTTTTGGTCGCTCGTAAAATTAACAGAAATGACCCAAAACTCTGAACTTCCTCGACCTGCTTGCTTTTCATTTCTAAACCTGTAATTGTGCTTTTTTTTTTCAGATCATAAATGTATATTAATGCACGAGTTGAATAAAAAAGTCTCTCACGTGCAGCCTCTCAGTTGTTGACTTTCTATTTCCAGCTTTATGCAGACAAATATACACAGTCAGTGGAAACCATGATGGCGGGGATGCATATATACAGCAATGGAGGACGGTCAAATTCCCTCTGGTCATCAGGTTGACCACAGATGGTTTCCATGTAAAACACCACTGTCTGATCAGTGAATATATGCCCCTGAGTGTTCTCTACAATTCACTTTATAGCTATTGCTGTCTAGGAAATGGCTCAGACATGCCGCCCTGAAAAAGTGCACTGCTTGCTCTTTTGCATTTTGAAACCCGTTATTTACACAATGTATTTTCTTTTTTCTAATTGAGGAAAGTGCCTGGTTCAAGGTCCATGAATTGAATCCTTGTACAGAGTTTTCCTAGATGAGTCTAATCTAGAAAAATTATCAGTTAGGAAGTAGACACTTATCCAGCCAGAAATTAATGTAATTGTCAAGAGTGCAGAGATGCACATATTTGCATATACATATACAGACAATAGATTGGTCTATCTGTGTCCTCAAAAGCCAGTGCAGCTTGTGTGCATCAGCTCACCGTGGAGGTTACAGAGAAACTGTGGCTCTGCAAGGTCTCTCTGACAAACCTTGCACTTCTGCCCCTTGTCCAGTCTGAACTTTGTTTTGGAGGCTGGCATCTGCAGGGGAGAGAGTGAAAGGGCAACAGGGTTCAGGAAAAAAAAAGGAAACAAGAATACACACAATGTTCACTGGAGCGAGTAAAAATGTGAAATATGTTGTTAAACTCACCCAAATGACCTTGTGCCGCATGAGCTCTGCCTGGCTCAGAGCTTTTTGCAGCCTTGCCATCTGCCTCTGGTGCAAGGTCTCTCTGAGGGATCCAACTAAGAACTGGGAGACTAGTTGAACAGACCAGGAATCAGGCAGGAGCTGGATGACCTTCTCTGCTGCAAACACCCGAGGGTTGTTGTTAAGCAGATCCACGGCAGCGCTGGTGAGATCCTCGGAGCTCAGGTAGATTTGGAGCAGATTGAGCAGCAGGGTCTGCCTGAACTGTGAGTCCTGGTCCTGGGCAGCCCTGCAGCAGAAGGCCTCTGCAGCCTGGAGGTCTCGCTCCTGGTAAACAAGCACCTGCAGTGCCTGAGAGTGTTCACCAGTCTTGCTAAGGAGAATGGCTTTCTCTATGTGCAGGGATGTTGACTTGACTCTCTCTGCGATGGGAATAAAACAAGACTTATAATTTGGTAATTATTAAGTAATTATTTATTTTCTCATAAGGCATACACGCACCATACACAGTGGAGACGTCATAAAATCTGGATTCCCATAGCTGCTCTTGCAATTTCCCTCTGGTCTTCCTCAAATCTGTTTCCTCTTCCTCTTGCAGCGTCTGAGTAACATATGCCAGGGCCAGACGGTTATGATGTCTCTCCTCCTGGGGGCAGATTACACCAATGATGTCCCAGTGCATTTAATAAAGGAGTCTGGTTATTAAATTATGCAGCTTCTGCTGTACCCACCTCACTGTTCAAATCATAGATTAAGAACTCAAGATACAAAATCAATGCCAGTGGGTACTTTTCCAAGAGAGCAAGGACATCTTGTGGCTCAATTTGATCATCTGGTGGACGCCTGCTGAAAATCTGCACACCTATCTTTTTCAAATGAAGGAAAGCTGTTATTGGCCATTTGATTACCAATAATTGTCGCATAAGCAAAGCAATTTAGTTAATATGGTGGGTGGCATTTTGCTGTGTGTTTATATCTGTAACACACAGTTGTATTGTGCAACTCTGCCCTCTGCAGTTAGGTTGAGAGCATGAAAGAACGGAAAAAAAGGCACCTCCTGGTTTTTCTGCAGAGTCCAGACTGCAAATTTCCACACAGCATCTCTGTCTTGCAATTGACTGAGAGTCCACACGATGTGTCCATACACATCTAAGCAAGAAGGATCTTTGTGGACACCATCAGCAATTTTCACCCAAGTCTGGAAGAATATAACAGGCTGAAACACACTTCTTTTATACATACAGAATATGTACGACAGGTGGAGTTTTGGGAAATAATACCTTAATTGCATCAGTTTGATTTCCATGGCTTTGATAAAGAGAACCTAATGCAAAAAATCTGAAAATAAAAAGAGACAAAACAGAAAATCAGAAATGGCAAACATTGAAATTAAGCCTTTTAAGCCATTGTATAAAAAACTATAACAATTTTTGTACTTTAAGCAAGTGTGAGTAAAATTTTTCAAAAAATTATCATTCATTTCCACCTGTTGTGTTGCTCCAAAACAGAAGCACAGTGCTGCAGTCTGCATTCATTGGGAAATGTTACAAGCTGCTGCAGATTTTCTGTGTCTCCCAGTTCAACATACAGCCTCAGGAGGGCGCAGTCCACCTCCTTAATACACTTCAGGCCTTGCTCCATCTCTCTGACTGCTATGAGAAAATCTCCCAGGAAGCCCAGGTAATGATGAAATGAGTTTCTGTCCTTTTGCCAGAGCACCTGGAGATCCCTGCCTTTATTCACTTGATCAAGCTGGGATTGAAAGTCCTCGATTAGTGAAAACTGCATGTCAGGGTAGAGACGGATGATTTCTCTGGGGTCCAGCTCACCTTTACTGTTAAAATGGGTAATGAGTATTGATTTGTGTTAGACGTAAGTGTAGAATTCAGTAGAAAAGGACCCACTCTTCACAAAATTCACATATCACTGAACAGTTTGCTGTGATTCATTTAGCGTATTTGGAATTTGGAGTGTCGTGAAAGGGGTTTTACTCTCACATGAATAGATCTCTGGCCTCAGAAAAACCCTGCTGGTAAAAATGAACAAATCCAGCCAAGCAAGTGATGGCCTTCTGCAGCTCCTGAAAAAAAACAAAAAATGCTTAAAACCAGGCACACGTTGCATGAACATATTTAAAACACCAATATGTGAGCTGAAATCATTGAGGCAGAATTTGCTGAGACTATCCTTACATTTTGAGGGCAATATGTTACCCCACTTTAAGATATTGAATTAGCAATAAACAGACACATCATAAAGAGCAACTTATGACTCATCAGCGTGTTAATTCTGACACCCTCACCTCTAACCTACTTGAGATATGGTACAGATTACACTTCCAATCTCAGAAACCATCTGCTGTCTGCATTTGCATTCATCCAACTGGAATACACCTACAGTAACTGCTCACAACAATCTGTTCTACAGTGATGAAATATTAAATTCAAACACTACAATTCAACGCCAGCTGGACTTGTAGTGATGCATAAGAATGCATTACAAGCATGCAAAAAGAATTTAAGCTAGGCTAATTAGCTTTTAGAAAGGCTGGTTTATGCTATTTTGTGCTTATTTGTTATGATTTAGCTACTGTGTATCAATGTAGTACAACAAACTAAAGATTCTGACGTATCAGAATTGATTTTCAAGTCTGTCAGTCAGTCCATCACTTTGATCCAGAATGAAATCTCAACGTACAGGAAAGTTGCCTTGGTGCAGCTCAATTATGAACCAATATTTAGTTACTGCATTCTGCCTTTGTAGAGCAGAATAGTTTGGCAGATTGTTGTTTTCTTCTCAATATATGGAGAGGGACCTTTTGTGTCCTGCTGTGTGTCTATAAATAGCATTTTACCTTGTATGAGTGAAGTGGACGACGGCCTTGAACTCCATCTAGTAGCAATAAGGCCTCCTCGACCCTCTCATGCCTTACAAGTGCCTGGATCTGCTCTTCGAATGGCACCAGATGCAGGCTGAAAATGTCTCTCTCTGTGAACACTAACACACCATCTGAGGAGAGATTTGTTGTTGGTTTTCAGAAACACTCAATGTGTAGGAACAGTAGGCGCAAGAATGATTGACTGAATCAGTGCAAACCGAGACAGACAAAGCTACATCTTTCTAAACAAAACCACAATTCGACTTGGCTTTCTCTCTGTCTGGAGTCTGCCTGGATTAGGTGATGAATTGGTGTTGTCTGGTTTACCTGATATGGAGAGCAGACCCTTTGCACCGCTCAGACTCACAGTCTGTTTGCACTGCTGATCTACCATGCTGTAGACAGATAGCACTTGGGACTGCAGGGTTAGGATGTAAGGGAAACATACTCCGGCTGCCAGCACCTCCTGAGGCCACTGCAGGGGAGGGCGCTGGCATATCCCTGTCTTCATCACAAACATGCCTGAGGGATGGAGGATGGAGAAATGATATCTTGCAAAAACAAATAGCCTCTGGCTAGATGGTTATATGGGCGAGTGATATGTGATGATTAACTGTATAGCTGCTTTGGAAAGGAACCATATAATGACACATGTCTGTGCTCGACAGCCTGTAGAACAAAGTGTACCATAAACATTTTGGCAGCTCTTACCCAAAGATTCAGGTCCGTTCAGGAGGAATTCCCCTTGTCCCACTGAGGTAACAATGACACCCTGCCTGCTGTGACTGTGAGGAAAAAGGTCTTCACTGCTCCCAGTCTGAATATCACAGAGGAGATACCTGTCGCTGGTAGCTATACACAGACTGGCACCATCTACTGCCAAGGCCACAGGGTCCTGGAGCAGAGTGACTTCCTTTACAACCTCCCACCGGTCCACTCCCACCACGTGGATCCGGATAATCCTCCTGCGGCTGGAGGAAGTCACCATCTCAACGCAGGCTGTCTGGGATTCGAGCAATGAGTCGCAAACCTCAAACAAAGTCACATGCTGGATCTTCTTCAGAGCCAGAACGGGCTCTAAGGAGAACATGTTGAGGGCTATAATGCTCCGGTCCCACAGGACCAGCAGATGGTTGAAAAGTGGGACTGCCCTGAGTTGGGATACTGGGTTGCTTGAGCCTAGTTTTCTTGCCCTACCTTCTCTGGTTTTACTTTGGCCAGGACTCGGGTCTCCATTTGTGGTACTGGGAATGATGAGATGCTGGACTGTTGCATCTTTGGTCCCTATATACAAATTCCGGTCATAGCACTCAAGGCACTGGATGCTGGATTTGTCCTTTTCTTTTGGGGCTGCTTGCTTTTCATAGACTTTTGTCTGTGTAAATGCTCTAAAAGCCATTGCAGAAGTTTAAGGATGTTGGATTCTTGTGGGAAATAGAATAAGAATAAGTATCTGCCTAAATCAAAGCTACAGATCTTCTGTGAAATATTTAAAATAAGACGTCCCTACCTCTCTGCTGTTCTCCCCATTCCTCCACAAGTTTATGAAGTGTAAAGTAGTTTCACCTCCCCATGTGACTATATCCTGACAGGAAATCTATGTCAGCATTTTACGCCACTCATCCTGCCATGTGAGGACACTTACACAACTCCTGCAGCCCTTACCAAGAAAACCAACTTTTACAAGTATCAAAACAATAGGTATGGTGAAGAAGACAGATATTTTGAGGTGCCCACAGTTACGGTCTCTTGTATTTTTGGCTGGTGTGTGCACCAAAGTGGCGACTTTGGTCAGTGGATAATGGATAAGTAGGAGAGCAAGTGATCTGCTGATCAAACCATATATGGTCGCTCTGTTTGTTTACAATGTGAGTGTGCTGGGTGCGACGAGGTCAAGAGGCAACAGAAACGCACCAGAGGTTTGTTTTACAGCAATGATTGTCTAAAGGGTGACCGAGAGGGGACAGTATGGTCATAAAAAGATCTGGATTTCAAACCTTTCATCAAAGTTATATTTATCACACAGACATATGCAGACTTCTCCTCTGGATGGCATCATTGGAGCAGAATAAGACTTATTAGGATGAGCAACAGCAGACAGATAATGAATTCATTTTCAGCATGATATACATGAAAGGTTTTTATTGGAACAACATTTACCGTTTGAGAGAAGCTTAAATCATGCAGCATGTTTTGTTTCCTCAGTGTAAATACATAATTTATCTAGGACATCATAACCAATGGATATAAAGCATATAGCAGAAATGTATTAAAGAGAAATATGTTGCAAAACCCAAAATCAATTAAAGCTGCAAGCAGCGATAAGCGGGGCCTCACACTCACTCACTAACCCTAAGGCGCGTGTCGGAGTGTGCTGCGGCCGCGTCACGTGCCGTCGTAACACGTGTGGACTACAACATGAACATTTCACGTAAATCAGATCAAAATCGGCACGCAGCGCTTACTTCCTGTTGCCAGTAGGTGGCGCTATCACCATATCTGAATATTGTCATGTAGACTTGTTCAGGGCGGGACTCTTATCAAACATGTGAAGTTTCATTGAGATTGAACCATGTACACTGAAGTTATGAGGACATGTTCAGGGTGAGACTGTTGCAGAATATGTGAAGTTTGTGGAGGTGTTCCTGGCACGTCCAGCTGGAAGGAGGCCACGGGGCAGACCGTGGACCAGGTGGAGAGATTTTATCTTCACACTGACCTGGGAACGCTTCGTGATCCCAATTTGCCAGTGTGGCCAGGGAAAGGGAAGTTTGGGGTCCTTGGAGTGCTGGACCTGCTACCCCCGAGACACCACCCCGGATAAGCGGATGAAGACGACGATGATGATGATTTTTGCTGGTTGCAGATAGACAATTTATAGCTGTTTGATGTGTCATACATGTTATTTATTTAACTTTTGTCCTGTCATAATTCTTAACAATAATCACATTGGACCATAGAACTTGAAAAAGTTTGTTTTTGTTGAGAAAGAGGCAGATGGACCCAACTGAGCGTGTTAGAAAAAAAAGGAAAGAAAAACAAATTATTGTATATTCATACAGACAACATACATCTGTTGTCTCAGTTTTCAATTCAGGTACTATTTTCTCCCCCTTTGGGCTCAATTTAAGTTCTTGAGCTTAATGCAACATAGGTAACTATTAAGCCCTGTGCATCATTTTAAATCAATAAGTGGTTACACCTCTGGCTTAAATAAAATCCCCCAGAACCTCTGGAAGAAGTAGGGGTTGTTTTAAATTTTGGGCATTGCTTTGGCCATTGCTCATCCAGGGATGAAGTAGAAAATGGTGCAAAGATACTCACAGGGTTGTTTGTCCCTGGCCCTAGACAATACACAGGCATTGTACTCTCCTCCAGCATGTAGAAAACCACCTTAATTTTCTTCCTCTCCACCTGATACACTTCACGGTCAATTATGACCATGAAATGATCATGGGACTAACAAAGGCAAACTAAATGTGACAGAACAGACATAGGAAGAAAAATACTGACAAATAAATCGGTTTCACACTGGCTCCTCTCTTGGAGACTGACTGGATCAATCTTAGGCACTGTCCCCAGGAGGACCATGTGAACCACAATCCATGAAGATATAGATTATGTCTGATGCAATGCTTACTTCAATACAGCAAAAGATGTGTTCATCTATCCTCAAATGTAATTTAATTTAGGTCTTTATTTATCAATAATCGTTGCTATAACTGAGGGTTTCAGCCTAGTCCAGAAATTTAAAAGGGACCTATTACGCTAATTTCCAGCTCTATATTCTTAGTCTGAGACTCCACTAATGTAGCTTTGCATGATTGATTCTTTAAAAACATACATCCTTATGTATCTTATACTGTCAGTTCGTCGTCTGTCTGAAATAAGCTGTTTCTTTAAAAGTCTAGTGTGTAGGCTTTATTGGCATCTGGAGGTGTAGTTTCAGATCGCACCCTCCACTTCCAAATGCGAATGAGAGACTACAGTGGCTGCAAAATGCCCCTATCTGGACTTTAGTTTGTACCTTCTGGGTTACTGTAGAAACATGGAGGTTCAACATGGCGGACTCAATAGAAGCTGACCTGCGGCATCTGTAGATAAAGAGCTTGTAAACACTGCTTCATCCTTCAAGAACAAAATATGGACAATAGCAATATGGGGCACTGAACTTGATTAATGTTTATCAGACCACAAATGAGACATGGATTAGATTGAAAAAACTATAGATGCTACCAGGGACAGGGCCTAAGTGATTACTGTACAAAAGCACAAAACTTGTATAACTTTATTAATTGATGTTAATGAAACTGGATCATATGTCATCTGTCTGCTCTCCTTCAGCTTAAAGTGATGAGTTTACTGATATATAGCTGCAAACTGCAGCCTATTATATTACATGTGACATGTTAGTCAAATTAAATTCAAATAGAGCACCTGCATTGATCTATTTTATTTGTGAACCTAACCAGGAACAACAGTTCAGGTGGCAGCAAAGTATAATTGGAATGACAAAATTGATCTGCCCACAGGTGCCGTGTCTAGGAGGGGTTGGTAGTGGCGTCCTTTTTTTTTGGTCCCTTTCTCCTCTAAGGATGCTTTCCAGTGATTATCCCCATTGATTATTGTTTTAGTTCAAGATTATATACCTGCCCTAGAAACCATCCCACATGGGAATTTAGGAACTTAGAAATTCAATCTAAATTAGAGGTTTGTTTTTTTTGTTTTTTTTACTTGCTAATTCTACTAGCTTGGTCTAGTTGGCCACAAAAAGAAAATTTCTCTTTCAGACCATCTTTCTTTGTCTTTGTGAGAACCATAAAAATGACATTACCTTAAACTAGAGAGCCATTAGACTTTATTACTCTATTATGAGTTCTCCCCCCGCTCTCATCATTGACAAAAAGTCAAACTACACAGCATACACACCTAGGCAAAGCACAGAGAAATCAGGCTGGAGCAATAGTCCAAAGGAACAGCTCCCAGTGCAGTAACTTAGATAAAACACAAAAGCAGACATGCACACACAAATAAAGCAGATGCTGGTGGACTAGATAATTAAGTTTAACAATGCTAAAACAAGCATGCACAAACACATAGATTGTACATAAAAATTATCCAGAGCCCATGCAATAAAACATGAAGGAAGTAAATGAGTCACCTTGCCACAAATTGGTGCAACATTGAACTAATATATTTATTGTAAATGAGTGAGGTTGAGGTGCTGGCAGGAGAATATTAACCATGACTGAGCCAAAACCAAACCTGATTGAGTATTTTTTAAACTTGTAAACACAAATCTGTAATTCATGCTCTTGAAATGCTGCATTTGTGCACACTATGTAGAATTCTGTGCTGTTGAATAACTGTCAAGTTACTCTAGCAGGAAGAGCTGAAGCAACCAGACTGTTAGCAGCAAGTTAGTTTCTTTACATTTTGTGACAAAGTAGACTATCTGTCATTTGTCACTTATTTATTTAGGTATTTACTTGTTAGGTTACCTGTTGTTTCATTTGTACACCTTTTGTTTATTCAATTACATTAACCATAAATTAATTTCAGC
>NW_023339873.1:8769479-8794584 GCF_004916995.1 Morone saxatilis
CGACCTGATCCCGGATAAGCGGATGAAGATGAAGATGAGATGAGATGTTGTGTGCTGATCACTAACTTTTTTCAGCAGCTTATTGTTCAGAATCTCAACATGAACTGTTGGTCTGAGAGGTTACTGATAATATTTGTCAAAGCTCATAAATGTAAATTTCCCATGCAGCTAAAAAAGGTGATGGCAAGGTTCTCGTGCAGGAAATGCTAGGTGCCTGAGGGTGCAAACCCATTTGGATGTGGTAAAAACATACTAATAATACACAGCTCTGGCATGTATAGAGAAGAACTCACCCCCATTTGATCAGGCTGTTACACCTGTTATTCTTCATGCCATCCTCAATTGTTCCAAAAACAAGAATTGAATTAAGTCAAACCATGTTGCCTTCAGGGCCACTTTTAATCGTAAATGTCTTTAAATGGGTGTGTCCAAATCTGAAGTCGATCCGATAAATTCCCCAGGAGGAGTTCGTCCAAATACAACAGTTGCAAATCGCCAAAAATGGCTTCTTAATCCAAAATGGCTGAATTCCTGTTTAGTTTGGGGTATGGGTCCAAGAGGCTTTTCTGCTTGTCCCATCATGATACACATGCGTACCAATTTTCATACATGTTGATCTTAACATGTCTTGAGGTCTGATTCTGGGGGGCGGGTTTTAGCCATTTGGCGGCGCCCGGGCACGGGTACAATTGCATATGTGAATTTTCGCCACGTTTGAATTTTGTGCAAATTTCCCTGACTTTTCGAGCATGTTGCGGCCGCCAAATATAATAGAATAATTCCTACAATTACAATCGGGGCTAATTAATCGTCAATTAAATTAAACTGATGATTATTTTCTTTATGAGTTGATAAATCTTTTTGTCCATAAGATAAAATAGTGGGAAATACTCACCAACAGGCAAACATCCAAAGATACTCAGTTTACTGTCATATAAGACAAAAAGCTGTAACCAACAGTATTTTGGATTTTTGCTTGAAAAATGACTGAAACAATTAATCAATTATCAAAATAAAATTCGCTATCACCTCTAATATGTTTGCAACATCATTTTTTTCTTTTCAAAAATTAAAGTATGTGAGGGGTACATTCCACTTTACTTTACAGATATATGTTTATTTTTATCACAGATTTTTTGTGTGTGGGCAATGTGAGAGAATTAATGCTCATTAACACAAAAATACGTTTTTGGCATTAAGAGTTTGTTTGTGTAACAGGCATGCTATGAAGAAATATTCATGGATGCACAATATCTGTATCAGAATATGAGCTCTTGTTGTAACTGTGACCCCTTCATGGAAAGGTCACTTCTCCCTGCCGCAGTCGGTGCACAAGATGTTGTCACGCTGGGTGAGGAAGCCGCGTCCCACCAGAGACACGGAGCACTGCATGCAGGTGAAACACTCGCTGTGCCACTGGCGCTCCTCAAAAGAGATGTACTTGGCCCCTGCCAGACCTGCACACATCAAACAAAGATTTATGTATTAACATACTGTGCAGGTTAATGCATAATTTTCACCTTGTTTATCTGACAGTTCCTACACAAAGACCTATATGAGTGTGTCAGAATGAATGAAAACAAGAGCCCTGCCAGTGACTCACTAGTGATGGGCTTGGTGCAGCCCACACACTTCTTTGCATACAGGTTGCTGAAGCATTCAAGACAGTAGGGGTAGTTTTCCCTGGAGGTGAAGCGCTGACCGGACAGCTGCTTTCTGCAGCTGATGCATAAGAAACAATCGCGATGCCAGGGTTTTTCTTGGTATGTCACTCCACCTGTTGTGATGGCCTAGCGGTAACACAAATCCAGACATGGCAAAAGTGAAAGAGACATAAAGACACAAAGTGACATTCCTATCGATAAGCATACTTTTACTATTCAGTGTCAGTAACATTAAAATACCAGAGTCAGGGGATTTACTGTACTGAAGCAGTCAATACACATAAAACACTCAGCTGTAACCCTACCTTCTTACAAGCACAGCACTGGTAGGCAAACTGCTTCTCGAAGCAGGGCACACAGAAGTAGCCGGTGTCTTTTGGGATGAAGGACTTAGTTCCTATTGGTTGCTGGCAGCGGTGGCACAGGAAGCAGGTCTCATGCCAGCTGTTCCCCTTGTATTCCATTTTGCGGGAACCTGGCACAGGGGAAGAGAGCAGCTTAGTCAGCATATGGTACCTCTATGACAGAAACACTGCAGCCCAAAATAGTCGTGCTTTATCTGTAGGGAGAGGATGATGCAATCTTAATAATCATGGAAAAAATATTTGGAAATTAAGAAATGTCATTGCTGTGTGTGTGTTTTAAATGTTTTCTTTTAAAATATATTAGTTGCGTCTTTTCTGTATATAGCAATAGATGCTATATGCAGGGTAGTGAAATCGTATGTCAAAAACAAACTTTCTATCTCAACAATGGTTTTATATTTTTACAAACATTTATTGTCATAAACATAAATGTGAAATGATATCGGGATATGATCAATTTTAGGTGATATCGTCCAGTCATATTCATCATTATCTTCATCATCATCATCCCAACATGTACCTGGCATGACAGTTTTCTTGCAGGTGGTGCATTTGGAGGAATAATCATTGGCGTAGCATTCAGTGCAGAGCAACAAATCATCCTTGGCAGCAAAGGCCTTTTCCACCAGAGAGCGGCTGCACTTTGCACACTTGAAACACTGCTCGTGCCAGTGGCGATCCTTGTAGGACAAGTCCTGTTGATATTTAACACATTATTTATTTATTGGACCTGTGGATATTCTGTATGGTAAAGTATTTATTTAGAATGTGCATGGATAGAAACATGCAAGAATAACTTAAAAGTAAGTAAAAGTAAACTGCATTAAAATGTCTCTAACCTTTAGATAATAATATTAATAAATAGACTATGCACACATTACACATTATTGACATCAAAGCTATAACTCTCAGGGTAACACGGGTGCTTCCTTACCTTGCAGTTACAGCCAATTGGTAGAGAGCAGCACTCACAGCAGTTAGCAAACAGGTTCTCATAGCACTTAGTGCAGTACTGCGTGTCCTCTTTCATTATGTACTTCTTCCCCAGCAGGGAGTCTTTGCAGTAATGGCAGTCAAAACGCTCGCTGGTGGACATTGTTGTTTGCTTTTCTTAGCTGCAGGTCAAAGAGAGCAGGAGGAAGAAAATTGGACAATAAGGAAGAACAGGAAGATGGAAAATGCCCTGTAATAGTCCAGGCAATTTCTTCCCCTGTCATCAAGCAAGAGAAGAGGCCAGGCAATTTTTTCCCCTCTTCTTTCAAAGGAATCTGAAAAAAAACACAAAACAGTGTTGTATTAAAGAAGTCTCTACCTCAGTTGATATGGGCCGAGGATGAAGCTGGAGCTGGGGGCTGTAAAGAGCGAGCGGTCCAGAGATATGGATGGGGCAGGGATGAAAAGGGGTGAGGCAGGATTAGGGGTATCCACTGGGGGGGATCTTCTATAAATACTGGCCCTCTTATTAGCGGTAATCTCTGGGGAGAATGAACATGCTCCACTGCATCATTCTGCACCTTTTAAGGGAGCTGATGGTGCAGAGATCGCTAAGCCCTTGAACTCATTTAATCATTGTTGCTTTATTCCAGAAATGCGTAAAAGCAAAAAGAAATGCAGTGTTAGGACTAGAAGACTTATTATTGCTGGGGAAAATGACAGCCTACTGTGCTAACTAACGCCAGTGCCAAAATGTTTGAACAATAGATGAGATTTGAGCTTAAAGATGCAAAATATTTTTCTTTCCCACACACTAATATCAGTTTGGATATGAGTACACAGCAGAGGCAGTTGGCTATTTGGATGCTGTGATGTGTCTGGACACACTTGTGGCCTTTGTCAGTGTGCTACACACACAAGCAGTTGCAGATGGCTTATGAGAGGTAGGCGCCAGCAGCTTTGTGGTTGCCAGGTACTGAACTATAATGCCAGGACCTCTCAGTAGCTATTGAGAGCGCCTTGGCAGTACTTCAGAAGGGGGATGCTGCGGGTCTGTGGATGTTCAATCCATCCACAACAAAATAAAGGACGAGGAACAGGAATGACTGTTGTTGATAGCTATACTCATTAAAAACAAATTCTTAGTTTGCTGCTCCGGAAAGGATAACTGGTAATACACACTACAAATCACTGGGTTAAAAACTGGCCCAGTTTGGGTCAATGTAGCACCTACGCATCCTAGCATTTGACCCTGTGTTAATATTCATATTTTTTTATATTATTTTTGGGTTGTGTACCCAACCTAAAATATGGTTATTCTGAGCCAGTGTTGGACATGACAAGCTCAGGCTTTACCTTAAAACTCTCACAAATTCATTGTAAGTAGTAAAAAAAATTATATGCATGTGACATCCAAAACTGCCAAGGATACACATCATGTGACATCCATTCACAAAAAGTGACATTTAAGTTTAAAAAGAGCTAGAGTATAGATCTATCGCAACAATACTGTATTTAGTCTGGGTAAATAACAGTTACATAAAAAATATCACTAACACAAGGTCAAAACAACCCCTTGTCTTGGGTAGTAAAGTTATTGCATTGGTGCAATATTGAGCCAAATTGGATCAGCGATTTTTGTGGCGTACTCAGGTCATTACAGTACAACATAGAATTCAATGCATCTGATTTGTCTGTGTGTCTGTTTGGCTCAGTCACATATACCAATTGAATGCACTGTTGCAGGTGTTAAAAATGCATGTCTGAAATAGTACAAATCCTCCTTTTCCAGTTCTTAAGAATCTTTGACTGACAGTTGACTAATTACATTTGAATCTTGGAACATGTGCTCATATCAGTTTTCCAAAAGGATCAGGGGGCGGACATCTTTGTAAAAATAGCCTGAGAAGACCACCAGCCCTAATCCCTCGTATACACACACAGGGAGGTCAGTGACAGGGATGAGGCTGAAAGGAATGCAACTCTCTCCAGATGAACCCTCTTCCCCTCTGTTTTCTCTTAAGTACCACTCCTTGCTAAGAAATTCATCTAGGATTACACACTTGTGAATACATAAAACATAATGCTTTGTTGGATCAGCAGATGATGTTGGAACATGTGAATATATGTAGGCGGTATCTACAACCCCCTGAGGAATAATGTAAGACTGTTATTTTTGACCTGTTATGTAAGGCTTTCAGCACAAAGTAACCATATCATGTCAAGAATTCAGGTGTAGGAATTATCACTGATTTGAAGTCGTGCCATCCTTCAGGTTCTTCTTTTTTTTAAGTAGGTGCATCTGACGGATTACAGAGAGTCATCTGCTGCTCTGGATTAAATTACCACTGTATTGTACCCTTGTTCCCTGCTGATGTCCAGATCAGCGGCTGCAAATCACAAAGCCATGCAGACCCTAAATAAACCCAGAACCAACTGTAGGGCAAATATAGTCATTGCCTATCAAAAGCTTCTAGTCTTTGTTGCATTGGTGGCTGCTTCACAGTATGTCTGTCATCATGCGACATAAAGCCAGGGTGGAGGTGACCTATATTCACCAGCAAACTCTCATCTATTCAAGTGTATTAACATAGTCTGAAATAAATTGCATGTCAACAGGCAGTGTTATTCACTGGATATTGGAGCAGAGATTATTGTATATTGTGTTTATATTTCCTGCATTAATCTGCACTCATGCATGCCTGTCTGTAATTTTATTATAACCGCTCAGATTTTTATCTGATAAGATAACAGGTGCTGGTCTTTGTCTCATGGATTATTAACTTCTACACCAGACAGTGCCAACTCTGTAGAGCAAAAAGCTTGCTGATCTTGCGTATTCCTTTTTGCCTGCTTAATCCTCTGAAGTCAACTAGTGAGCAGCTGCCAACAGATTTCGTATGCGGCCTGTCTAGTCCCAATAAATAGGCCTTTATTTGACCTGGACTCGGGTGTCCTCTTATCTTAATGTATTCAGTCTTTACAATAAGGTGTCAGTGGCAGTTTTTTCCGCCTCTTAATCAAATGATCTTAGAGAAGAAGAGAAGCATTTACTTTGGTGGCTCCTTTGAGGTGGTGACTTGTTGTAGACTGAGACAGATCAACACGACACAGTTGCATCTCTCTGAAGCACAAAAGCCTCGCCGCACCAGAGTTGACAGCTGGTTGGCATGGTGATGACAGCATAAGTGGGATCCATTAGGCTGAGATGAGGGGCGAGTCTAGTATTTAATGAGAGGACTCACACAAACCTGGCCCTTTGAGCGGGCCTTTGCACTCTCCTGTGACGTGGAGAGCTAGCTTTCAACACAGCGTTTTGGACTGAACAGGATAGCCACATAGGGGGTTGCAGGGGGGAGAGGAGATACAATCTACTAAGTCTACTATCTCACAAAACCTTACACCCCTTCAGGGAGGCCCTGTGAGCACCCGGGTAATGCCTCCACGGACTCTGCCCCCTCCCCTCCCCCATTCTCACCAAAATGAGTCATGGTATGAGTGGGTGACAAGACATGTCACAGAGCCAGACATATGATATTCGCTGCTAAAGAGGAGAGAAAGTTGCCAACTCCTAGGAATGCACAAACCATTAAAATCTTCTCCTCTTCGATCCCTCGCCTCCTCCCAGCCCACAGTTTGAGTTTGAGGTATTAGGACTGCATAGATGAAGCTGCTGATTACCTTTGGGTGTCAGCAGCAGCAAGTTAGAGCACAAAACATATTTCAATATATCCCTTAAATAATACATTTAGTCCTAGAATTTTGTTAAATTATTCACAGTCTGAAAAACAGAGATAACCTTTAAAAACAAAAAACAGAAATTCTAACATACCTGCTACAGGGAAAGTCTCAATCTTTAGTCAAACAGCTGCAGAGCCCCAATGGAAGACTTCCTTTATTCTCCAGTAATAATATCATCATCAGTGCCTTGTGCTGGAACGCTTCCTATCATACAAATAGTGCAGGACAAATAAACAAACTTAGGAGTGTTGTAAATGCTCCAGATTATTGGATGGATCGAAAAAAGCCCAGCCATCAACCATAAAGTCTCATGGTTGTAAATATGTTTATAACAAATTAAGAAATATAAATATATATAATTAGCACAAGAGCTGTGCTTGTTATAGGTTTTGTGGGTGTATCGATGCAATCTATAGAGTAAGGTTCTGTACTGTATTTAACCAAGCAAATGTGAGATCTACTGCTGAGGACAATGTCCTCCAGTGGGACACTGTCTTGAGTTCTGAAAACTAGAGGGACATTCCCCCGCCACCTGAACTTTCACATTAATCCCCAATTGACATCGATGGATTATTTGCACCACTGATCCTGGCAACACACATATTTATCACATACTTTGACCTGAAACGTTGCGCTGAAGCAGTTGACAAAGACGTGTCATCTCTGTGCGGTGGAGGAGGCGACTGTAAATACCAGAGCACTAGCGAGGATATGGGGTAACTAACAACAGCCGGAGGATCGAGGCGTAACCACCACAACACGCTCTCCTCACTCTCATCAATCACTTATCAAGGCTTTTGGATAGCTATTTATACCTCCGCCTGCATTACATGGCACTGGAGAACAGTGTGGGCAACATTTGTGGAAATTACATTTGATATAGATGTAACAGCCCTATATTAGGTGTCATTATGTTAAATTTGTTACAACTAACCTTAAGAATGCAAACTTTCACATATATACAAGATCCTTGTAAAATGATGGACGTACTGAAATTTAAAGGACCAGTGTGTAGGATTCAGTCAATCATTCAATCTAGCGTTGCCTTCCTGGAGAAACTGTGGTTGCTGCAGAACTCACAAAAAACATGAAGGGCCCTACTTGGATTGTCCATTCTGGGCTACTGTACAAACACGGAAGTTTAACATGGCGGACTCCATAGAGGAGGACCCCCTCCCTCTACAGATAAAAACAGCTCATATCTAAGGCAACAAAAACACGATTCTTATTTTCAGGTGATTATACACAAATGAAAACATACCTCTGAATATTATATTCCATTTCTGCCAATAGATCCTCTTACATTATATATTTATCACATTATTTCTCATTTGTTTAACCCCCTGTAAAATCATGAATGTCTAAATTTATTTTTGTACAGTGAACGAACGAGATATAGGCTAGCTGTTTCCACTTACTTGCAGTCTTAAAGCAAAGCTAAGCTAAGCAGCCTCTGAATCTGGATATGCAAGAAAGCTAAGTGTATTTCCCAAAATGTTAAACTATTCCTTTAATATTCCAACAACAGAATCTCACGAAGAAGTTTTTTGGTTTCAAGCTTTTTTCAAAGGGTTACCATCAAATACATCATCAGCTAGTTAAGAAAAGTGCTCTATGCTCCACTCATGTTTGCTCAGTTGGCCATATCTTTATTTTCTTTGACACTATCAGACATCTACAGTAAAACACAACATTTGGCAAAATACAGTGATTTGGCAAAAAACTTACATACTGATTGACTCACTGATAATTTCAGTGAACTGGCAGAAAATAAGCATTTCTGGAGAAATCTTCACGTTCAACCACACACAAAGATTTCATCCCACTCTGTATGCAGAGTTTTTGAGGACTCCAGCAAAATCAGTGCCAGGTCAGACAGTATCCAGAGACATCCTGATTCACTTTCTGGTGCTGTGACACACTCACAGACTCAGACAGGGGACAGGGAAGCCACGGCTCCTCATGTTGTTTTTGTGCAAAAAGAGAGAAAGGAAGAGAGTATGAAAAAGACAGACAACGCTAAAAAAACTAAACATATCTTTTGATCCTTAAAGTCACCAACCACATTGGACAAGAAACCTTTGTTTTCATACATGAGATTGGACTGTACAATATGAAACCATGAGTGGCAGTTTCATAGTTAATCTGTGTGACAACCGAAGTCTTGGATGACAGTTACTGGACTCACAATAGCTCCATCTAAGACAGGCACCAGCACAGTGAGTCACACAACTCCACATGAATAAAAGTGCTATTTCTCTGCTGCATTTTGGACAGGCTTTTTCCATTTAGGTCAAGCCAACAGAATTACTGCCTAATCAAAAAAATATTCAGTGTAAAATTGCCTCCCTTGATGAAAACATCCTCCTCACAACACTAAAACCATTGTCTGACGTTAACCTTTTCAAGTGTCTCTCTCCTTTCGCCTTGATTCACAGCCTTTTGAAGCACCAACATTACTTACAAAGTGCAGCGAAATCACATTCACTGCCTGACGACACTTGCATGTTATAAAGAGATTTGAACATTAAAAATATATACAACACATTGTTTCTTTTCTCCATGAATGCAAACACCATTGGAGTTCCCTCAGTCTGGTGCACATACAGGAATGATCTGTGTTAGTGGGCTGGTTTGATCCTGATGATGATTCAGTTCACTACAAGGTTTATATACAGGTTTCACTATGGCATTTGCAACCAGATTCCATAAGAAAAATAACTGAATTCATTATAATTTACATCAATGGTCCCTTTGACAGTGAAGAAATATCAAAATGAAACCTGAACCTGAAACATGTTTGAGTACTTTGACCAAGAAGACGGCGGCTCATCTTGCATAAAATGTTGACATGGTTTTGCACAGTACTTTCTGTAGAAACTTAACCATCATGTCAATAGCTGCTGAGTGCTGTTGAGATGCATTGTTCATGGATTAGCTGTTTTGACATTTAAAAGTGATGTGATATGTACAGATGCTGAGCTGTCTTAGTGTGATCTTGAGTGGTTAACTGTAAACAGGTGTAAACAAAAAGAAAATCTGAAAAATATTGTTCACATGCAACCTCTAACTCCCAGGTGTGATGATTCAAAGACAGATAATAATCGCTAACATTTTATATCTTTCACATTGTTCTTTACAGGTCCCAAACATATGGGCGTTTTCTCACTTGATCTGATCCCAATTCACACCCACTTCAACTGTAAATTTTAAAAAAAATTTTAGGTCACATTGTGGAATGACACAATACAATAGACTCTGTGTACTATTTCCTGTCACTGTATTCAGTTAAAAATTTCAGACTTTTGTTGGTCAAATCAGACTGCTTCATAATGAGAAGGGCAGGAGTTCCATATTGCAGTACAAGGCTCCGTACTGTACTATCCTCACTCACACAGGATTCCAACTGCACTGTGTCACACTCACATGTGACAATGAACAATTCACAACATGATTAAAATAGTAACCTCCCTCTCGCATAGCACAGAGTCACATCTGCTGTCGGAGACCACCGGGGTAATGATCACCGTATGCCATCTACAGCCACATAATACGATGACCGTCTGTCTTACTGTACATATGTAAAGATAGGTAACAGTTGGGTTTGCAGTGCAGATGCAAAATTACAAAAAACGGAAAAAATGACAGCTACATAATTCCAAAAATACACAATATGTACATGACACAATTGAACTACTTTCACATTTGAGTTCAGTAAACACTGCATAGGTGACTGCATCACTAGCACAGATGAGATTGTTTTTTTTTTTATCATATAATGCCTCACTTGAATAAATATTACATAAATATTTGTACTTTTTGTGTCAGTCTTCTTCTGCAGCCAACACTATTCCGATGTCCGCTGTGTGCCACTTCCTGAAAAGATAATATTTAAAGAAAAAAACAACAACCTTTTATCATGAATGTTATTTGTTGTACAGGAACATCCACACAATCACGCATTCATACTAATAGAAAATAAAAACAAAAAAAATAGCAGCAAATGTGGGCATGTTAAGCAAAACATGAGTGGAAATAACAGTAAAAAATGAAGTGCATTTGTAATTCATAAAAAATAAATAATAAATGAATAACACAAAAGGCAAAGTAAGGCTGAGCAAAACTGGCTTGCAAATAAAAAAACAAGATGGATCTCTCACTGTGCCACTGAACCAATAGAAAAACATCATTCGGGAGCCCGGGACAGAACAGTAATGAACCTTCATGTTAACCGAAGGACAAAAAATCTTAAAGCACTGCCTTCAACGACAAAACAAGCACTGCATAGCCCTTCACAACACTATCCGCCCCAGTACCACTTGTCAAGGTTATTGAATGCCTTGTACTCCTTGTGCCTACGCAGGTAATCACAAGCCAGGCATGTGTGCTCTGCCCAGAAATAGGCCTTCTTTACTTTAAAGTGCCGCCGCCACTCAAAGTACCTGAGGTACATTTCCTCGTTCTTGTCCAGGAGCAGCAGGTAATCAGCCAGCTCCTTGGGCGAGGTGAAGTCGTCCACGTGGATGAAGGCGTCTCCCTGGATAAAGTTCTCGTAGTTCTGCCTGGGCGGGCCAAGAACCACTGGCACTGTCCCCACAGAGAGTGGGTTGTACAGTTTTTCAGTAATGTAGTCCTTGTGGATGGAGTTCTCAAAAGCCAGGTAGAACTTACAGCTGGCGATGGTGGGGAAGTAGTCTTGGTCAGAGATGTACTCCCCGAAGGCTTGTCCATACGCGTGAACCTCAATGTGTTTGTACAGCTCATTGTAGTATTTCACCCGCACGTGGTCCTGGTTCCAGTTGCTCACAATCCAGCAGATCAGCTTGTTTTTGCTGGGTGGGACAAAGTCTTCATCGCCCTCCGCTGCTACAATGGACCCATAAGGCACTTCAATGTCAGCATCCTGACGGTAATTGAGAGTCAGATTGAACATGTTCTCGATCCCAGGCAGCTGGGAAGAGTGTGACGGTGACTCCAAGTTCATCCATATCCACTTCTGGAAGGATGGTCGCTGGACTGGCGGCAGGTTGGACAGGTCAGTGCAGATGTCTCGGTGATGGATGACGACCCCATCTGACTTGTTGAAGAGGTTCCTGTCCGCTGTGATGAAACAGCCCTCAATGTTGAAGAGAGAGCTGCACACGCTCAGGTCATAGGTTTGTCCGAAAGGCCAGAGCCAGATCAGCACGGTGGTCACGTTTTTATCGCTCTTGGTAGAGAAGAGGTTCTTGACCCGGTCTGTGGATACTGTTGACTCTACAGGACCCGATAACCAGCTGGTGGATGGTTTAAAATACATCAAAAACAGAGTCACAAAGCATCCCAGTATAAAAGTTCCGAGTAGAAGGGGTCGTAGGATTCTGTGAAAAGGTGCAGATGGCATACTCTGTCCTGAAAAGGGCACAACAAAGAAGAGAAGCCAGAATAAAGTCTCGATCAACAGGGTACAACATCCAGACTAATCACCTAATCATGTAAAGGTGTTGCACATTACCACCATGTGTTTATAATGTATTTTGGATCATTCACTCAAATCATTCGTGCCTCAATTAAATAATGTTGGCTTGTGAGCATCTGCATGTGAACACAGTGTTCCCATTCTTGCAATAATCTATGAGTATACACCCTGTCGTGTATAAGGCACCCACTACTTTGGATCAATACTTCAAGAAAAATGTGTTGCCTCTTCATGAAAATTATAATACAAACCTGGTGGATTTGACTGAATGCTGAAATCCAAGCAAGAATAGAGGTTGCGGGAATCGGAGGGAGCAGTTCCTACATTGGGTCGACGGTGGGATCAATCTTCTTTGTGATTCAGTGCTCATAGACAAAAACGTTTGCAGGTCACGGCTAAGAAATGCCTCTTTTGCCCTTACGCAGAATAACAATGATCCGTAATGATCTAATGAGGTGTGTTTGATCTTGAACGTACAGGTCTTCTTAATGATGCCTCCTTTACGTGAGCAGAAAGAGAGAATCAGAGAGAATCAATTAGGACTAGGAAGGTTGGAAAGAAGCTGAACATCACCACAGAAAAATCATGCACTATTATCATCATGGTTGTAAGCAATCAACATGCAGCTTGATCTCCACAAAAAAAACGTTTAAATTACCTGGAAAATTAAATGAAAACACGAATATAATTGCAAAATTGCTGGTTAATCGTGAATGTTATTTCAAATATGCCAGTTAATCATGGATGTAAGCTTCCAGTTGTTATTAGTTTTTTGGCATATACTATGTATTGTTAGAGAATGCTGCCATCTTAAGGCTGAGGAGAATAGAAAGCCCCCCTGACTCCAGGGCTCAGCACACCTGCATGTTGCATAAAGAGGCCATACAAGCAGATTGAGACACCAAGTGCAGAAACAGACCTTGGGAGGTGACTGTTTTTTATTCCACACATCACTGTAGCAGATTTAAATAATTAAGACCAGCTCCAACACAGGTTTTCCTCACATTGTCTGTCCAATATGACATATGGGGAATGATATTGACCTTATATATGATAGCACCCCTTCATCTCTCCCATCTGTGACTTGAGGTAATACAAATCTGCAAATGAAGACCACATGAAGCAGGGACGGATGAGTGCAACTCCTTTTAAAGGCTTGCGGTATCAATACATTTTCATGTAGGCAAATCCTCTTACACTGCTGAAACATGTTTTTCCGTCAGAAGCAGCAATAAGCTCTTTGCTTTACAGAGGATGCAGCCCATGTATACCCTTTTGATGTCAAATATGTAAAATTAGTAAAGATTCAGACAGGCTGGAGAGTACAGTAGTGAAGATCAAAATGATCTTCTAATATAATGAAAGGCTTATTAAATATGTAGTATGCAGTAAAGTTATAGTGTCTCCATGGTGATGGTGCTGAGGTCAGAGTATTGAACATGAGAGGGTAATATGGCTCACACAGTTTATACTATGTCCCCCTGTCCTTTCCATCTCTCCATCAACAAATGAGTGAGACGTGCAGCTCAAACATTCATTCAGATTTCAAATAACATAACTGAGGTTATGTCAGATGCATTGTGATGTATTTGGGACACAGAAAGAGCACCGCATGGGTGAGTAGTCTGCAGCGGAGCTACGTTTGAAATGACTGGAGAGAGGCAGAAAAAAACGCAACCAAAGATTTAGGTAGCATCACTTTACAGAGATGCAACAAAATCCCTTATGTGGGTGTTTTTAGTAACAGGTAGGCTATAGGGCTCATGTCCTGCAAAATTACATTTTTTTCCTACTTTGTCTTTGATTTATGTGCATTGTGTCAGCAAGGCCACAGCACTGATTGTAAAAGGACACTCCATCCCAGGTGAGAATCAATTTCCAGCCACCGAGCACTGAAGGTCATTTTAAAACGTGATGCTATAGCCGAGACACTGTTTAAAATGGTTGTCTTTTGGCGTGACACTGCATTAAAGTTGAATATTAAAGATTCACTGAAATATTGTATGTGTTGCCTAACACAACACCCCCCTTTTTGCGCACCAAAACGCGCAGAATATAAATAATAGCGTGGAGGATAATGCTGGAAAAAAATGTGCTATGTGTGCAATGTAAGATTTGAAATACAATTCGCATTCTCTAGAGAAAAAACCCTTTATGTGTCGCTAAAGTCGCCTATATACTGTTGTGTATATACTCAGAGCATTAAAAATGTACACATGTTATGTAAAAATAAAGGAAATGGGAAAGCCCAGGTCAGTGAATGTGTGATGTGTTTTCTGTGGATATCATTTCTAATTAGCTGGCGAGGATTTGCCGTCAAAAAACCAGGTACCGCTGCTCAGCCGTGGGGTGCAGGGAAAAAATAGCCATGCATTTCACTCACCATCTCGACAGGCGTGAGTCAAAATAGACCTTTCTTCTCATTTCCTCCAGAAGTCCGTACCCTTTTTTCAAAAACACCTTGCAACATACGGAAGATGTGGATGCGTTTGGAATAAAAAATCGCGCCCGTCCCCCGTATTTGCAGGAATAGATCCGGATGAGCCCACATCCATCGTCTTGATCCAGAAACTGATGGTACCTACTGTAGCAATGTGCGCTGAATCTTCCCCGCTGCTGCACACCGACGCAACGAATGATGGCTGCAACAAAAATGTAAAAAAAAAAAAACAAAAAGATTGGCGGCTACCCCGTCAGCATGCACACTAAATTCATGGCTCGGTGTGTGAGGACGCCATGTATGCTCAGGGATGTGATGCGATGTGGAATAATTCCCTGCTGGCTGCCCATGCGCTACCTTGCACTGTTTACCGTCAATGCAGCTGCGGGCTGTGGCGGAGCTCCAGTGTGTGTGTGTGTGTGTGTGTAGGATGCTGACATTCAGCGTTAGTGCATATTACACTTTAATTATCTGCGTAAGGGTTCTCATTTGAATAAACAGGTGAATCATGTTCTGCTGCGAGGAAGCACGGATGCAAAGGTTTCCCCTCGCTTGGCGGGTGTCGACTGTTTATCCAAATGACAGAATAATGGGAGGTTTATGTGCTCCATGGCCGCCTTTAAGTGATGTAGCGGCGAGCCTCACAGCTGAACTGTGACCGCCGGTCAGTGATCATAATGCGCCACAACCTCTAAACATCAGCTAAGTAGTCCATGATAATTTCCCCACAACATTTTCGTGTAATTTACATCACTGTGGACAACAGATTGGTGCACCAGGTTAATTATTCTAAAAATAACAAAAGAGGTTCTTGAGCTTCCAAATGTGGCTATTAAACCTCTAACATCACCAGTTATGTCTGTTAGCTCTTTAATTAATAATTTAAGGAGGCACTCTAGATTTATTACTGCACTTCCATAAAGTTGAGGGACTTATAGGAGACATATCTTATTTAAAGTACATAAAATTAAAGTTATGGAGGCAGAGGTATTATGACATTTAGTCCCTTCTATGTGTCAAGCTCCAAAAAACACCAAATCCTCCAATTTCCATAATGCAACTTAATAGAACCCTTCTCTGACCCGCCAATGCCCACATCTTGCCATCAAATGCCAACTCCATTTAAGGCAGGCTTAAAGCAGCTATAATCTGAATGTTTGTATGTACCAAATGACAATATAAAAACAATTTGAAAGGGGTCACTCGTACTGATGAACTATGAATTATCACTTGAATATGCAGCTCCCCTCGGCTTTATGGAGCTTAGTGGGTTTCAGCTCATTGTTTATCTGTCCGGGCTGCAACTTTACCTTTTTGGTTCGCTTTCACTGCTCTCATAGGGTTTTCCACCGCAGCAGGCAGCTGTTTTCATCAAAAAAAGCTCTAAAACGGCACTGAACAGCAGATAGACACAATCAGCCACTAGCTGGTGAGCATAATGGAGAATTCAGAAGCTGAAGAGCCAGATATTTCCCTTGAGAGCCCGAAGAAACCAAAAACAGAGCTAAAAGAGAGTGGTTTTTGGACTTACATTCGCCAGGTGGCTAGAAACACGATTCTAATTTAATGACAACGTTGCTCTGTAACTGCTGGATGTGCAATTAAATTACCGTTACAAGTTCACCATATCAACATAAAGATATGTCAGTGTCGTGTGCACAACTTGTTTCCACTGATCTGTTATTGCAGGCTTAAGGTACCGTCACATTACACTAACATCCAACAAATATTTTGACATCTCCCATTCACATCTATTGATGAATGAAGGACAAATTCAAGCATGCCTTTCCTATTTGGGTGTGATCTCCAGTGGGCTCAGAGGTCACAGTTCACCTTTGTTCAACTACGACCGAGCCAGTGTTTTTGAATAGAAACAGATGCTCTGCCTTTGGAAATGGTAAAGTTATTATTCTCTGTTTTATCACCCCGTTTGGTACATTGTCACAGTCTACAAACTGTAGCATTGCTCTCATTCAGTTTGTAATGGTTCTGATATTTTATTACCTGCATCAGAACCTTTTTATGCAACTTTATCATCATCACAAGGAAGCTGATCTTAAAGCGTAAAATCGCTGAAGTGCCCCTTTAAATGAGCTTATATTTCATAATAATGACTTAAACCTGTCCTCCTGGAATGCAAATTTTACAGCAGGGATGTTACAAAATAAAATCAGAGGTAAAATCAAAAGTGACACATTCAGACAGACACACGCCACTCTGACATGTGCCAGGCATGCACCATGGTGAGAGGCCATTAATAAGAAGGCAAACTATTCCACAGATAAAAATAATCTTGTTTTTGCCCTCCACTCTCTCTGTGCTCTTCGCCTGTTTGAACTGCTGTCCTGTGATCGCTCTACTGATGTCTTTGCTACGATTCATCTCAGATTGCAGCTTGACATGCCTTTCAAATATCAAAATCTATGTCATACTTTATGTGGCATTGTTTTTGGGCTGAGGCAGAGTTGGAAGCAGAGTGAGGCGACAGCTTTACCAGCAGACTGCTTTGTTTATTTGTGTGTTTCCTTCCTTTCCAGGGTGCACATTTCTATTGAGGTATAATGTATTCACAGATTACAGGATGGGAAATCATGCCAATGAACAGTTGTAGACTCAGCTGTAGATGGTGATGAAACATGCGGACTGTGTTCAGAATTCAAAAATGTACTAGGGTTTGTGTAAACAAGAAGTAATGAGACATCAGTTAAATTATCAATAATTGAAATGTAAAAAATCCCATACATCACTGCAGCCAAAATCAATATAATGTAGTTCACTGTCTGTGGCAAATCCTTTAGCTGTTCTCATACAGTTATTCTTCATGTCCATTCTGCAACTAGAACTCCATTTAGCTTTCATGTAATTAAATCACACAACCACAAACAGACCTCTGCTACAGCTCATTCCTGCCATTTCCGTCTTTCGCCACCAAATATCGCAGCCCATTTGCGAGTTATTTCTAGGTAGATTGCAGGTTTATTTGGCAGGTAGTCGAGATACACAGTCTGGCTCGTTTTGGGAATTGCCATTTCGATCTGAGTCCCCTCGTGCCATTCATTAAAAGACGTTATAGAGATAAAATCAGGCCTGGCCTGTAATGCAGCACTCAGTGAGGTTTCATAGTATTTGCCGTTGATGCGGTTTCGAGTGTTTTGGAAGTTCCAGGGTCGAATGCTTGTGTCAATATACCCGGGGCCGACACTTGGGATGAATATCAGGTTGTTATCTTCGCAGAAAGCTTTAATAGAATCCCAGTTCCGCTGAGTGGACCCATAGGAAAACCCATTAGTGGCAAAGTAGGTATAAACACCATCAAAACCAGCAGTCAGGATTTCCCTCTTGTGTTTCTCCTCAACCAGCAGGGCGATGAAGATGGCGTCATACGGGGTATCCCTGATGCTGTTACTCTCAGTGTGCTTCAGCAGTTTGGCCCACTGCTCAGAGTTCATCAGATATGAGTCATACACATAGAGGAGTGGTAGAAGCTTGCCAGTGTTTGTCCGGTACTTGAAGAAAGCAGGGTGCTCTCCGTATCTGAGAAGAGGAGGTGGTAAACGACACAAGATAAACAACCAAAGAAAGGAAAATGTCACAGGAATAGAAAGACTGATAATTATTGATTGACGCCATGAATCATAACAGAGGGAGTTTAAGGCCATGGCACTGTTGTTAGACTGACAACACAGCGGAAACTCAGCAGTACTCACTTCTCAATTATGTATTTGACATTAGTGAACATGTTGACTTCATCTCTACCTTTGTATGGTTCAATGTGAAACGCTACCTGTAAACACATAAATGAAGATAAACACTTTAAATGCCAATGCGAAAACACTCTGTATATTAATCATTTAGTCTATTGCTAAATACAAGACAAACGGCTACTATACTCATCTCTTCATACAGACCTTAATATGGTATTTATGGGCCACTTCAAGCAGCAAAGGCACTAAGTCATCCATCATATCACCATTATCGTCCTTCATATTTGGAGGATACCAGGAAACAGCAATGACACCTGAGAATAAACAAAGATACAAACATTCACCCTGAGCCTGAATAAAAAACACTCAGATACGTGTTAATAAATATAATAAATTATTAAGATAGTGTAAATGTATTTCAGTGATAATAAATGTGCCACAGGAGTAATATAGTATGGGTAGAAATTAACAATAATTGTTCTTATATATCAGTTTAATTTTTCAGTTTTGTTAACAAAATATGAATCAGTTACATAGATAAAAGGCAAATGTATTTAAATACGAGACTACTATAGACTGTGATGTACAAAAACAACACCAATAACAAAAAACTTTAGGGTCCATTTAGGCTCTATTGGCAGAAATGGAATATAATATTACATTTTCATTAGTGCAGATATATATCATACTATCACAGTTAAATTTAGGTTTATTTCTTACCAATGGCTGCTATACGCAGCTGCTGCATATGGGCCTCTATAATGGAGGGATCCTTGGAACTATACGGCCCTAAAGAGGGGTAGAAGTTGGACCCGATGTCATCAGGTGGGCTGTGTCTCCCTTGTGGATACCCCTGAGCTACCTTAAAGTCCCAGTGTGGCAGCTGAGGATGGTCCCAGTGGATGTATTTGCCGTCAAACTTGGGGTTCCCATACCACGCATAGTAGAAGGCATGCAGATAGTAGTTGGGAGGAGGGAACTTCCTCAGTGTAGCTTCCAGTTCGGCATCTCTGTCATTCATTTTTGTCTGATCAAGTTTATTGTTGTTTACTACCTGGACCTCATCCTTTATGACTGGAAGCAGCTCCAGACCAACAGGGCTTCTGAACAGAGAGTCCTCTGATGTAAGGCCCTTTAAGACCACGGTTACTATGAGAACAAGCAATACAACAACGATGAATGTGATGCAAGATTTGCGCCTAAACCTTGCCATTCTTCAGTCAGTTCTCGGGGCTATCCACAGACAGCAGGGAGGGAAAGCTGTTTGACCAGATGCCATTGAAGCTTGGTCGACGAGGTTTTGTTCAGCCTGGAGGTTCAAGGAAACAAAGGGGATACAGGTTACAGATATATTAGTCAACAAATGAGTTGGTCTATAAAAAGGTGGGACAAATGCACATCTGAAAAGTGATGTCTTCTATTTCATAGTGTGACCTACCAGCCGAAGCTAAAGGATGTTTAGTTTGGGGGTGAACAAGGAAAAGCTGCAAATACTCAAATTTAACAGGCACATTTTTGCATTTAATTTTTTATTTGTCAAATGACTAATTGATAACTTGTTGCAGCTCTAGTTACTACAATGTTAGGCTACGAAAAACAGCACATTTACACATTTTAAAGGCTGCAAAAAAAAAACAGAAAAAAGAGGCAAGTAATTTGAAATGAACTTGAAAACACAATGCGGAAGTCCTGTCAGATATCCAGTTACAACCAGTTTAACGATGCTATAGCACCCATAGCATAGCTTAGCTGCTGCCATAGTTCAACTCTACCTGCACTGATGAACTTTAGACTTCTCAGCAGCTGCCAACCATAACAGGGGTCATGTAGCAATTGTATCCGACGACAGTCAAACTCTTCACGTTTCCGTTTTAAAGCTGGCTCTTTTGAAATACAACGTCTAGTATTAAACATAGCCAGTCTGACAGCTCCGCACGACCCTTCATAAATTATTCCCCCCTTGCATGAGATGCACAACACAGGACACAACCCGCACTTCTGGTTCAGTATCCTCTCCTGGAAAACGGCGCAGATCTCTAAACCATCTGCGGTCACCGACGCACACTGACTGCGACTCATCCATGTTGTATAGGAAGCCGGTGTTACGCACTCTTTCCGGTCCCGTCCAGCCAATGAAAGTCAAAGAATCATATTAACTGAATCAGAGTGATAGATGTCGCCCCCATCCGTTTGGGAAGGTGTATTACCCAAACAAAATACTTTATTATATATATTTAGAATCAGAATCAGAATATACACAATATATACACACACAATAGAAATGTATAAATAAGTATATACATAAAAGTAAAAAAAACAAAACAAATAAAAATAGAAATAGAAATATAATAAGAGCCTAGTATGTACCTTATAATGATACAATATAAACAATATTTGACAATATATAGACAGAAGTAAATGTATGCCACAGTGTGTGACAGAAATGGGAGAGTAATAGTAGTGATTTTAAAGATTGTAGTATTACAGAAGTTACAAAGTATGACGGAATAAGCAGTATCTTGCCCATTGACCTGAATATTGCGCCTTAAACTAATTATTGTACATTAACCAGAGAACATTTCAAACAGCAGTTTAATGACCAATGACTTTTGACACTCTTAGGGAGGAGTTGTAGAGTTTGATGGCCACAGGCAGGAATGACCTACTGTGGCGTTCTGTGGTGCATCTCGGCGGAGAACCAATAAATCAACGCCATTACAGTGGTGGAAGAAGTACTCAGGAATTTTACTTAAGTAAAAGTAGTAATACACTGTTACAAGTACAAAAATCATAAGTAAAATATAAAAGTAGCATCAAAATATACTTTAAGTACCAAAGGTAAAAGTACTCATTATGCAGAATGGCCCATTTCAGAAAAAAAATAATAATATTATTGTTTAAGCACTACTTTAATATTGCATCTGAAGTTGTATAAAGTGTTCATATACTGTTGGGTAGTTTAATCTGTAATATATTATAATGTATTAGTTGATTTATATTTTGTATTTGTACTAATCTACAAAGTACTGTAACTAGCAACAAATGTTGCCCAATAAATGTAGTGGAGTAGAAGTATAATGTTGCATTAAATGTACAAAATACTCAAAACTGTGCAAAAAAAGTGCAGTATTTGAGTAAATGCACTTAACGTTAGTTACTTCACCACTGTATATCGGTTCCTATAACATTATTTAATAACACTCTTTTATTTTGAAAAAAAACATTCTAAAGTTTATTTTGCTGTGGTTGCTAACATTAAAAACTGACAAAATAATCTCCCCTACCAGGCAACACGGTAAGTGAAGCAGGTTGTATTTGTTGTCATTTATTTTATTTTGCTTTCTTGTTAAGCTCAGTGATATGTAATTTACCATTGGGAATTTCCAGTTGATAATATGTCATAACCTGGCTAGAGTTAGTTGTTTGAAGTGTTCAAAACCCAACATCATCTACTTTGACAGACTCACACTGACAATGGAGGAACCACAGCCACAAAGGTTTTCTGGGCACAGAAAGGAGGAAAAGAGGACTCCCCCCTTCTATCAGACCCCCTACTTCGTGCGGTCTGATGACAGGGATGATTTGATGATGGTTGATGCAGTGGAGGTAAGTTATGTACAAGTTGGAAATAACAGGCTACTGGCTCACATGTATCTAAAATGAACAGATATCAAAACTTGTTTTATTGCAGGAATCATAAATACATACTAAAATGAATCCATTCAAATCTTTCCTCAGCACAACCCCCCAGTCAGCAGACGAAGCATCGTCCTCTACTACACTTTACTCTTTCTAAAAGTGGTGCTGTGGATAATCTTTGCTTGGATCTTGTCACACCTCCACATGGGAGCTCCATGTTTTCTCCTGCTTCTGACCTCCTGGTTGTATTCAGGGCCGATGTACAAAGCTCTGAAGTGGGCTAAGAGGCGTCTGCGGGGGCCGGTCGCATAAACTGTCACTGAGAGAAAAAGAAGAGTTCCTCCGCTTTTCAATAAATTTCACCAATAAGACTCTTTCTTTCACCTGAGTATGATTTGTTGACTGTGTATAAATTGACTAAACTGATTTTACTCATATGTGGTCCTGTTCTCCTTCAGACCTTGAGACAAAGAAGTGTTGAGAGAAAAGCAACAATTTACATTGGTACAATGGTAGACATTTACAATGTCTACCATTTCTTGACAGTACAGACATTTGCATTCATGCACAGACATCATTAAAAACAGCGGTGACAACCATTTTGGTATCCATCCATTTTAATTGAATTTATAGACTTTCAAACAAACTTGTACAAATTGCAAAACAGCTTTTGGTAACACCTCATTGTTTTCTTCTTATTATTAGGAAATAAATTAAGTGAATATAAAGTAAACAATGTGAACAGAGAGAACATAGAAATACAACAGAAAGAATAACACCACAAAGAGCAAAAAAAAAAAAAAGAAGAAAGAAAATAGGCAACTGTTTACCACAAAAGGGTCAACTGCATCTCACTCGCAGTAGACTTAAGTTAACTGCCGACCAGGCTAATCGCCGGTCAGTCGAACTGAAGTACCTCCTCGTGGGGAAATGACAACATTTTGTACAGGCAATGTAATGAAAAGCCCATTAGAACATCTGATTTGTACTACTCTGTACTGTATTACTGTATTTATACACCAGGTGGCATCACTATCACATAGCAAAACGGCCTGCTCCTGCCACCCACTCCTGACTCCGCCAGTTTTCTTACTCTGTACCAGAACAGATTGGGTGATGTGAAAGGAGGATTGCTGGCATTTTACATAACAGCTTCCAAGAGCAATATTTTTATTATGTTCGTTATATGCTCTATAAACACAGCACTAAACAATGCGAATATAGTGGCGCATTTAGTGAAGCTTGCTTTTTATTTCTTTTGATTATTTGGTCTTTTTAACACTCTGCTTAGATACGTTTGACACCAGCCAGTGCTGTTAGATATTTTATATCCTTATGTGCTTCTTCATACAAATACTAGGAACTTTTAAGCACTTTTAATAACACACTATATCCAGTATGTCTGCAGGTAAAATACTGAACTTAAGTGACTGATATTAGTTAAATGCCTGTGCAAGGACTTAACCTTCCATGGGCACAATATTATTTCACTTAGCATTTTATCACTGTAAATCAAGAGGATCATACGGGGTAAATGATCTTGATGAGAACAAATATTAAATAGACCCAGGAAAATGTCAATACCAGCTCTGTGTGAGAAGCGGCATGTTTTTGTGTGGGTGTGGAGTCGAGGCACAGGGAGGCACAACGGAGCGGAGGAATCGATGCCCAGAGGGCGTTGTGTCGGGGTAAAGCGTGTCCACTGCCAGCAGCTTCTGATTTAGCCTCTATATTTCATTCACGCCAGTCTCTTCACATTCTTTGCTACTCATGGGGAGGTGCACTTGTTCAATAGTTACATATATATAAAATGTGCACAACAACCGCAAGTTCACCACACATGCTATAATGTATTTCAACTACGCTGGAATAAGACAATTGTTATTTGTGTCTAGAGATTTTTGCATCGCATGGAAACCTCAGACTCACTGAAATACATTGGAAGGATTCTCTCTGCTTTATGAGAGGTCAAGGCAAAACAATGTTCAATCTCTACTGTGTTTTTGTTACTGAACTGAAAAAGAATTCGTCTAACTCAGTCGCTCTGCCTCTCTACACAGAGAAGGCATTTCCTTTCACGACACAGAACCTCAGAAAACCTCAAATGGCAGTGGAAGTAAAACCACAAAAAAGATTATCTGTTAATAATATCAAAAATACCAACAAACAGGCAAAAAAACAAAAACGAAAAAAAAAAACAACAGATTGATCACAGCAAATTTATGTACACATACACATTAAGAAAAGAGCTGTCAGTGGAGTTGGAGAGGAGGTGGGTGAGTGGGGAAGAAAGAGAAGTAAGATTTGGGCAATTAGATAAGCCCTGTATCTTCGCTATACAGGGGAGTTACAGGGGTTGCCGTGGTGGCAGACCAGGGACGGACAGGGTGAGAAGGAAGGGGAAGAGCCAAGGCTGTACGTTCACCTCTTCTTGGGGGCTTGGGCGGTGCGGGGTGGGGTGACGGGCCGACCAGAATTTACACCACCATACTGATACTTGGCCTTCTTCTCTGAGGGCTTCAGGATCTTTAATAATGAGACACAAACACAGAGAAAGAAGAAGCACGTGTGAGCATTTCAAGCCAAATTCCAAAAGGGCCATTAGTATCAATGCAAGTGTGTCCCTTTGGTTTTTTACACTACCTGGAAGGAACACATGAGGGATTCATCAACACTCATCATGCCGCCTGCATTGTCAAACTCCCCGCAGTAGTTTGGAGCAGAGAAAAGTGTGACCAGTTGGCGTTTGGCAAAGAACTCATATCCATCCTCCACAACCTGTTAGAAGACACATGACATTATTCCACCGCCTACAGCGATCAATACCAAGAAACAGATCTTCAGCTAGTTTCAGAATCCAACATTGCTATTAAGGTGGAGCGTACAAAACCACCTACACCTGAATCAATATGCAAGGCCGAGTGCAGAGCAGAAATAGCTGTGGCCAATTTAACGATAACAACTCTTGTGCTAGTCGTCCAGTCGCTTAATCAATTAACAGAAACGTTGCGCATTCAAAGTCGGTTGTTTTTGGCCATATCTGATCTCAAATGCAAACACTAGCTTCTAATTGTCTGTTTTGTACTATTTTACTTCGGCAAAAAACAGATGAGATATATAGTAACTGAGTCCTAAATGAATAATAAATTATGCATGGGGGG
>NW_023339873.1:8794652-8829193 GCF_004916995.1 Morone saxatilis
GGCCAACCAATTTTAGGCCTTTAAGAAAAAAAAAAAAAACACAAAATCAATTTGCTTGCTATGTGCTTACCGCATTTACAGTCCACACATAATTACCTGGTGGGCTCTGCAGATGAGGTCCAGGTCATGGCGGTTTAGGAACTTGCTGACCACATCTGCACCGAATGTGAAGGAGACGCCGCGGTCGTTCTCTCCCCATCCTTGTACGTCCTTATCTGGGTCTGACCACAGCAGGTCACACAGCAGGCCTAATAGACACACATGGAGTGGAGAGATGGAGATAAAGAACAAAAAAAGGAGAGTGTGGACAGGAAATTCGGCGAAAAGAATGTGCTAAAGATCCAGCTGACTTTGCTGATGTAACGCAGAATATCTACTGATGCAACAGTCATTCATTCAGGAAGAGAAAGAGGCCGGGTGTTGTCTTTTAAAGGAAGCTTTAAATTCCAAGGAGAAATCTAGAGGAAGTGAACGTGTTCAGTATTAACAAACAGTACCTGTATCAGGCACATCTGTTGGCCTCATGATCCGGCGAATCTGCTCCATGGACTGCAAATCAGGCGATAGCCCTGAAATAGAAAATAAAGAGGTTACTTTTCGAATATATTTCAACCAAAGATATCCCCTTTACATTTGGGACATGGGGAGGAAATACGTGCCAGCAGCTCTCTTACCTCCATGGCAGCAGAAGATCTTCTCATCAATGATAGCCGCAATGGGGAGGCAGTTAAAGCAGTCAGTGAAGGTCTTCCACAACTTTATGTTGAACCTGCGCTTGCCTGGTGGAACAAAAACACGCATTATTACAACCAAACTATGTATGTGCTTCAGGGCTCTTTGTGCGTACATGTGTGCTGGGTGATTCTTTTTCTTACTCACACTCATCATAGAACCCATAAATGCGGTTGATGGAAGCGCATTCATGGTTGCCCCTGAGCAGGAAAAAGTTCTCTGGGTATTTGATCTTGTAGGCCAACAGAAGGCAGATGGTTTCCAGGGATTGTTTTCCTCTGTCCACGTAGTCGCCCAGGAAAAGGTAGTTTGCCTCTGGAGGGAAGCCGCCATACTCAAACAGCCTCAGTAAATCTGTGTACTGCCCATGGATATCACCTAAAAAAACAGCAGGTGAAGATAAGGTGTTAGTTTTGCTTACCTGCTTAACATAAAAGTATTACAGAAAGAAGGGACTTATTAGAGATGAAAACAATAAGAAGAATTTAAGCAAAAGGGAAGAGATAATTAAGTCGTGATGCAGAAATAGAGATCACGAAAGGATGCTTGAATACCATCACAGTAAGTGCAGGACACAAAGGGAAATAGTTTTTAGATAGATAGAACTATCTCCAAACCACACATTCGCCCCCGCGCGCACACACACACACACACACCAATTTCTATCTCTCTAAATCCATATTGAATTTTCAGGATACAGCCAGACATGTAGGTTGGTGGGGATATATACGACAGTGCCCATGCTTTACTGGGACTACAGCAGCAAGCCCAAGGATGCACACGCAGAATGAGCCATTACTTAATGAGCCACAACTTCCACCAGATCAATGCCGTGGCCCATGGGAAATGAGCTACAGAGGGAGAGAATGCTGACAATCCAGGTTAATCACAAAAATAAAGGACACGCATACACGTATCCACATAAACTAACTTTAATTTTAACTGCTCTCCCAGGATTTAGGGTCGACCTCGTCTCCCTGTCACATCAGTCAGACAGTGATGTGCTGGAGACTGGCTCTTACCAAAGCGCAGGATCTCAGCAGGGGAGCCTCACTCCATCACCTAGCCAAGACCTGCTTCCTTTTATATCCTCTTGCACCAACTTAAGAGCTGCTCTAATTTGGGCTAAGTGCTCCAGACACAGATGACTGCAGAGAGCCTCACCAGGAGGAAAGGCTAGGACAATAATAACAGGCTTCATTGTGACCAAAACGGAAAGTAAATTCATGCGCCACACTCTTTTTAGAGCAGTGCTTCATTACAAGATGGCACCAAATACAAATTAAAATGAAATAATAGGCCTTGTTAAACCTTGCAGATGTCTGGCCTTGAGATAAAAATGACCAACAAAAACTGCAACTTTATATCATGAGAGTGGCTGGCATGTTTTTTTTCCTATTTACCCATGCTTGTCAGTGATCTAGGCACCAAACCCAAACCACGACTGGCACCAAACCTATATGGCTGCAAACCTAAACTTATTTTTGCCTGTGTTTTTAGATGGCACGCAAAAACACACTTATTTCCGTGCAAATGAATGATTAAAGGAACAGTTCTGAATGTTCTGAGATCTAGCTACGTCTTATACTCTGTGCTCATGTTGTGCTGTGCCAGTTGTGTGTTTCACCATCAATCATTTTCTTTGCCCTGGACACGCAGCCCCAGCTTTCCATCCAGAGTTTTGATACAAGTACTAGTAATGGTAACAACTTCACAATCCTGTTTATTAATAATACAATTGGTAAAACTTCAATGAAACAAGTCTTAAAGAATTAATGCAGTGCTCTAGCAACGTAGTCCAGGTCACAAGCTGTTAGTATAAAATTAGGAAAGCTTTTAATATTTGAAACTATTACTTTAGTTGTTTTCAAAACCCCATTTTGAGTTTTAACTTGAAAGAGGATAGTAGGTGTAAAGTAGGGATCCATGTGTCATGTATTTTACAACAAACCAAAACAAAGCATTCTGTTTTTTCAAGATCTCACATTGTATTAACCTTTTTGTTCCCCTTATTATTTCAATGTTTGTCTGCCATTGTAGCCATTGTTCATATATTTATTATTTTGTCTATGGGCATACATAATAGTGTAAGTCTACATTCTGCTAATTTCACTAAAGCTGGAAACAGACTCGAGGACTGCTAAAACCTACACACAAGACATAAAAACATGAAAATACTGATTTTGACGGAAACCGTTTTTTTTTAGTCTTGGCAGTCTAAAAGCAACACGTTGGACAACTTACAGACTAAAAACAGAGGACAGAGTAAATACAGAGGACAACACACAGAGAACAATAACTCTTGCTTGTAGCTTCACTAAAACAGAAATGGACATGAAGCATAAACAATTTGCTTTGCTCATTTATGCTGCAGTTTGCACAGAAAAGGAAATGAAATGTAGGAACAAAGCCAGATTTAGAGACAAAGAGACATGGCAACATAGACTGTAATCTCTGCAGAGACAGTTGGGGTTGAGTAAACTTTGTAAAAGCAGGGCTAACTTCAGCTGAGCTGTAGCTCTGTAGTATAACCCGGATTAACTGGATTATTAAATAATACTCCTTTACCAAACTATTTCTTGTCGCTGTTTTCACAGTTTTACACACCTGTGACATTGACTTGATTCGTCTTCATGATTTCAGCAGTAAAAACTGATGTTTGAAATAATCCAGTTGGTTTTACACTAACCATCATCAACTCCTGGTTAAGTTGCTGCATGACTGAAAGTGAACTTGTGAGCTTCACCAAGACTGGCTTTCTATGGGGCAGCCCCCCGCCTGCTCTATCGCAAAGAACTGTAGGATGACAGTGAATCATTTACTCAGTGCTGCCTCTGCAGTGTCAAAACAGTCGAGAACAGCAGCACAGAGATTTAGGATTTAAAAAGCAGAGCAAAAGGCTAAAAGTTGAAAGAAAAAAAAAAAAAAAAAAAAGGAGGGCTGAACCCGAGGTCAGTTTTATAAATAAGCAAGATTTGTTTCAGAAAACAAGACAATGGTGATAACACAACTTTACAATAATATAATTACATACCAGTTGCTACCCATGTGTGATACATCAGTGTTAAATGTCATGTTTACATGCCTCGAAGGACAGAACAATAAACAGATCAGTAATAATAATAAAAAACAATAAAACAGAACAATGTCTATGCGTGCACAGTGTATTGGCCATTATACCATTAGCCTAGCCTTAGAGCTCTGGTACTTAAGTAATAAAGCTGTAATCAAGTCTGCTGTTGTGTGACCTTGTGTTGCCAGATAGTCAACCGTTTCAAATGCACCCACATAAAAACACAATAATACTGCTCCGAGCACATTTCAAAATGAAACAACAAATAAACACTCAGAACAAACAGGCTGAGTGTCCATGACTGCTATATAGTCTTTCTTTGCTGTTCTAGATGGCACGACATACACAAAATCATTTAAACCCACAAAAGAAGAAAATAAGCAGATGTTCATGCAAAATACGCAGGATTTCATTTGAAGTGAAACTTTAAAAACAGCAAGATGGGAGAATATCACCTTACAGTTACATATAAGACCTCACGATACGCAAACTCACAAGACAAACAAAAAATAAATGTCCACCCTACACAGAGGCCTGATATAACAATGTGGAATGTAAACGATTTAAACGCAAATTACTGGTGAGAAACTTAATACAGCCTGCCAACGATATTCTGCCAAAATCTAAGTCTAAAGCAGTTACATTTATTTATCTTACTTTAAAATAAGATACTTCCAAAATGTTTTCATTTACTCATTTTCAGTCAGTTTGTGCCACTTTTCAGTCGGTGCTTGTAGCCAGAAAATAATTAAAGGCATTCTATTCAACTCTGACACTGTGACCACAGTTTGAAAATGTATGATAAATGCTACCACAGAATGCAAACACGCACAGTATAAACATAGTGTGCATGCTTGTGGTCTTTCTTCGGCTAATTCAACAGGCTAAACAAATCAGTGACATTCTTCTGAATCAGTAAGGATCTATTATGGTTAACGTGCAACCCCGTGGTCATTTTGCAGAGCATCGTGATTGCGGGGTGCTGTTAATCATTATCATCCGTCTAGATTATTTTAGTAACAGAATTACTATCTAACACATCCTCACAATGAGGCTTTGATTATTGCAACACTGCAATTAAAAGAATCCTATTTTATATTATTCTGTTTAAAATAAATGATAAAGCCAGACAGTGTCAAAGCTGCCGGCTTGGGCAAAATAATGGTGGTGGCGTTAAGGTTAACATGTGAGGGAGAGAGAAAGCGTAGAACCTGATCCTTGTGGCCTTAGTAAATAATTAAAGGCATTCACTGTTTGGTCTTTATCATCAATTGTTGGTGCTCTGAAAGCCGTCACAGATGTAATCAGTCTGAGGACAGAAGTTCAACAACAAAACAAAGAGAGTAAAGGAGGGACAAAGAAACCGCACATATGGACATGGATGGGCATATGAGGCCTTTAAAAGGTCAGTCAGACATGTGGATCATTTTCCAACATCCAGTTTGATGAGAACCAGTATCAATTTAACTCAATCAAATTACTGCTTCCCATTATTTTGTTTATTCCTTAAACTACAAATGCTGCCATCTGAGGTTGATACAGTATTGGGCCTACATACCAACAAGCTCAAAGTAGATGTGTGTGGGAGGGAAATGGTATGAGGGCTAAACTTTGTTTAGGCCTGAGCCTATACGTGAGCTTGTGTAGACAGCTCAGGGTTGTTTGCAACTGCAGTGCTATACTAGAGGGAAGAGATAAAGCATGTGGGAGTGTGCAGAGATGTGCAGGAGCCAGCTAGAGATAGTGATAGTGGTAGCATTTCAACTGTTTTGGAGGGAGTTCACTTGCGAGCGTGCGCTCTTTTGCTCCAATTCCGTCTGTCCATTTTATGTGTGCAAGAAAGTGATACACAACCTGGGTATGTGTGTGCAATTCCCCTATAACATCCATACAGTCAGGTGGACAGAGTAACAGTGGCTCGATATATGACCCAGGATGGCACACTGTTATCCACTCTGGTTACATAAGTACACCTCTCAGTTCAGATGTGCTTTAAAGGAAACGCCACAGTACTGAGTTTATGTTGTAGAACTTAAAAAGCAAAAAAACAAACATGAGGCGGTGAGGAAATGGCCTAAATCATCAAGAGCAGAACACTGACCACAGATCTTTAGGGGGGCCTCAAGCTCCAGCAGGATGGGCTGGCTGAGGAAGATCTCCCTGGATTTGATGCAGAGGCCCCGCACCTCTGCCTCTGTCATCTGGACTATCTTCCCCGGGCGACATCCCCGCACTGGACAGGAGAGAAAGGACACAGTCAGTTTTATCAACAACTGTTATCATCATTGTCAGCAGGAACACAGCAACCCCCCACAAGCACCATAAAGTTCATCAGCATGAGACAATATTTTTTTCACCTAAGGGGAAAAAAAACACATACGGCAGAATCACAAGGCAATCTTAAAATCTGATGAGCTGCGGGTGTAATGGCTCTGTAGCTTATAGTTGCTTAGTCTCAGCCATACTTAACAAAAACCCACTGCTTAGACTATGAGAGCAGCTTGCATCTTCAGCACTGGTGTGGGTTTATTGGCTGTGTAGTTGCACTGTTAGCTTAAGCCTACTTTCTGGCGTTCTGCCACAGCTCTGGGTGCAGACTTATCTCACAGCGATGAAAAGAAGAGCGAGAAATGCAAACGTTGGCGTCAGTCAGCAGTTGAAATAGTCAGAGATATGAAAAGTGAGATTATAGTGAAAAACTGCTCCCCTGCTACAGTACCTTGTGGCTTGCGATTGTGTTAGCATCCTTTACAAAAGAGCACACAATCTGTGACTACAGCTATGCAATAAGTGACAAGTGCTAAAGGTAACCAAAGGTAGAAATCTAAATAAATAAATACTAGGCTGAAGATATACAATCCTGCTATAACAGTGACCCACTGTGCTTCATCACTATATTAATACACCTATAGTAAATTGTAATTGGACGGCCCTTGTAGCAATTTTGATTTACGTCTCAGTTTGACGTCACAAAAAGCGAATCAAAGCGCCGCGTGAAGAAGAACCATTGACGACGGAAACAAAAGCGATGAACAAATCCGTGACTGAGGAGGAATTATGTAATAACTAACCATTTTGGTGCTGCCTTAAAGCTAGACGCCCACTAAAGATTCCAATAAAGGATAGCGGAGTGTAGTGAAACGAATGAATCTTAGTCAGAGAGGAATTTTACTTAAACACTTTTCCCTATTTGTTTTTTTGTTTCCTTAAAGGATGACAAATTACAGAATGGCCAAAGAGGGAGCAGATGAAAATGGATTAACTGTCGTATTGGTGAGCAATTCCTAAAGCTTAGTGGATGCTTTTATCATGCATACATAAACACACACGTGTACATATATACATGCTCCTTACACACTGTACTTCTCTCATTAGTCGTGTAATCCAACCAAATCTGAGAGAAGTGAGTGGACCAGAGGAATGCGGATACTCACAGATGGTAAATCTGAGTGCCAGAAACTATTCTAGGGCCGCACCAACCTTAATGAAGTGTTGCTTTACACCATCAATTTTTCTTTATCATCCATCTACTGTAACTGCACTGCTTCATGCCCATGGTGTGAAGCATGAAATTGCAGAAGCGGGCCTCATCAGAGCCGAGCAAGTTAAGCCCGCTCGGCTTTAACACTGAACCTTTCACTGTTCATACTTCTGCAGGCTGGCACTTTTGAAAGAGATTATGTTCTTAAGAACATTGAGGGGCAAAGGCTAAAATGAAGCAATGACAAGGATTTGCGACCATCAGAGGCCAAATCACTGTTTTTGCGTGTGTGTGTGTGTGTGTGCGTGAATGTGTGACCGTAGACGTGTCTGGAGGAAGTGACACAGTGTTCCATACGGTTTAATTCCAATGAATAAGCACTCTCACTGACATTTTCCTTTTCCTCGAGACAGAAAAACATACGGTAAGCTATTATGTAATGTTGGGATACAATATGAAGGCTCAAGGCCTTTTACAGTTATATAGTTTACAAACTTGACAGCAGAGAGTCTCTAGATATGATCAAATATCAGCTAAAATCTATCCACCTGTTTAAGACCCAACTGGTTTTGTTACATCTACAACAACTATATAAAGATTCATAAAAAAACCAGATGCTGGAGGCAGTCGTGTTCTGCATTTATCCAAACAGACTAGAGCTGGATGCTGGGAACACAAACAACTACATTAATGAAAGGTACAAACCAATGTGACAACCTGACTTTGGTTTCTGTTAAGTTGCAGGGTTCATTTTCTTGGCTAGTTTTTCTTGGGCCTGGTCTTCAGTCCACGTCTTGTGCTTGGACTCTCCACTCCAGACTAATGTAATCAACAGAAATCACAGCCGCTGTCACAGGCTCCAAGAAGCAAAGGGTGCCACAGGCAGTGCCATTTCTCAAAATGTCTAACCTACAGACAATCAAAAAAAAAAAGATGCCACTTTTACACAAATTATGTGTATGTGCTTGATTCTAAACCTTGAAATCACACCACTCACTACCAAGCTAAACAATTATGGAACAAACCCATTAAATGATTACGTCCAAATAAAGGAGTCAATGTGTGCTCGTTTTATTAGCATGAAAACAGAGAAAAAATACAATCGCCATCTTGCACCAACAACATCACAGCAAAACTGACCTCTATGAAAGAGGCCAATGCCAAGTCCAACTGTATATCAAAACACAATCAACAGGTACCTGCAGTCCGAGCAGATTGCTAATATGTGAGGGATCAATATTGGTGAAAGATTTTATATTCATTCTTTTAGTTTATTTCCAACGAATGTCGCCATCTGGTAGCAAAGTTAACATAAAAAGTAAACTGCGAGAAACCCAAGGCGGTTTCAGCAAGATTTTCCAGCATTAACTATAAATAACAAATCTTCACATTTCAGTGCTGGCATAGTGTCTCATCCCTCCAACAGTCACAGATACTGGTGGAAAGTATGCCAAGGACAGCTGAATTTGCCTTAGTGGTCTGGTCTGACTCAAAGGATATCTCACAGGGGAAAAGAAATCTCTCGCCTTCTCTTGAGCAGGTGGACAGCCAACGAAAAAAAAAAAAAAAAGAGTTTTTGCACATCCCTCTCTCTGCCAAACACAAAAGCAAGTCCTCACACACCAACAACGTTACCCTTTATTGACCAAGAAGGAAAGCAATAAAGTGATTGTGAACACTGCAAGATGACTTTAAACTGTAGATATGAAACACAGCGACATTGCTTCCTTATAGCCTACTCTTGCAGTGTCTTCAGTTTGGGTTTGGTTAGTCACCTGAACAAACACTACAGGGATTTTTAAAGGGAATGTGTGTAAATTGTGGGCATGAGTGCACTGAATCACAGCAACCTGCCCACTGAAACACACCTACAAACCCTGAGAGGAGTGAGCTGCAAAAGGTAAAACTACTTTAGAAAAACCAACACCATCCAGCATCAGATAAAAAATGTCATACATATTGTTTTAAGCCTTTTTTCTCTCCTATATTTAATCCTTATCCATTCGGCAAGAGATTCCCCTTCTCATTAATGTATCATTAACCAGATCACCAGTAGAAACAGGAGCTGTATCATACCGAAAACTTACAGCAGATGTGGGGCAAAACTTAACAGTGTCAAGGGCAACGGCGAACATCTGTATGCATATCTCAGCTTAACAAATATTAACTTCATCTGCGTATAAAGTATAAACGTTAGAGCCCTGACACATGGTCCTGGGTTGTATTTTAATGTTATAACATCATAACGCACAGGGACAAACATCCCTGCCCCTCCTGCTGCTGCTGCTGCTGTATAAATGAGCCACAATACAGCCACAAAAAAAACAAAAAAACATTAGGCAGAAAGTTTAATTACATGCTAAATTAAGGACCACGACACAATAAAATTACTTGCCAAAAAAGAGCACGTATAGCTAGCTATTACTGCGAACACTGAGAAATGTAGGCGTTCACCGCTGACAGTGTTTATAAACACGGCCAGCTAACAGTAACGCTAGCCGGAGCTAACCGGGGAGATACACCGCTACGAGTGGCTGAGGTTAGCCGCGCTAGCTAACACATTTCCGGCGTTGCGTGGAGCAAACCGCGGTAGATACAGAATAAATCCCCACGCCAGGCTTACTGGAGACAAACAGCTAACTCTGTGTAACATTACAGACTGTATTGAAATGGTTCACCTTCCAGAAGCCGAGAGATGAGGCTGTCCACGTTCAATTCACCCTCCGCCATCTTCAAACTGATGTGGTACAGTGTTGGCCGGTTCGATTCCCGCTTCAGACACCAGGAGGCGCTGTTGTCGAGACAACAGTAGCTGTTAGGTGATATGAACCAGGAGTTAACCACCTTTGTATTAATTAATGGAGTTTAGAAATGAGGGGATAGGAGTTTATTTGTGGTTTTAGGCTGACAAACATATTATATATCTTTTTTCATTCCATCCAGCATACATACACTGGGAGAAGCTTTCCGATCATATCCTTACAAATTAAAGTCATGCATTTAAAATATGAGTTATGTAAAAGCAGCAGGAAGTGTAAGACTCATATAGGCTGTTATTGGATTATTATAACTAATATATAAACTTGTAAAGAAGCATTTTAATATTTTTTTAAAGCTCTTTTATACATTCACTGTACAACTGTCAAATAAATGTCAGCTGAAAAAAGTTATTTTTCCCTCTGAAATGTGGTGCTGTAGAATTATACAATAGCAGATAATGAAAATACTCACCTGAAGTAGAAATACCTCAAAATTGTACCTCAGTACTTGAATAATGTACTTTCCACCACTGTGTGCTTGTGACATAATTAACAGAAGCAGTCGGTGGCTTTTATCTCAGGAAAGAGGTCATAAAATAACCCCTTTTATGTTTTATGAGTAGGCTATCTCAGTGGTGATAATGATTAAGGTAATACATGTGGCCTGATGTGTGTTGTGCTCCAAGCAAAATTATTTCTGCATGGTTGGTTTGCGTAATTTATGATATGGTGATATTTGTATTTCCTGTGTAGCTAAGATGTGCCATTAACGTGTAATGGTGATGATTTTCTCAACAGGCAGGCTACATTCACATTCACCGGTTGGTGTTTTTCGTTGTCACCAGAGAACATTAGATTAGAGGTTTATATGAATTGTTGCAAATTCTTTATTCTACATTGTTACAGGGTATTAATATTATTTTTAAACAGTTACAAAAGAAAACAGAAATAATCCCTTATTACATTGTCTTTCCAAGCATTTAACATTGCACAAAATGGCCACAACATTACTTAGATTCATATTTACATCTACCAAGAGTGTACTGTTGTTACATCCAGACAGAGTACCTTTAATTCAAGTACTTAAATTGAGTTTAAGGCAAGCGTTGTGTATTTTACTCCTCTACCAAACTACTGAACTTTGATAATTTTATTCTAATTGAACATATTATAGCAGTAATAAGTTAATGTGCAGTCAGTAAATTCAGTCTTTACTTTACCACGTTTGAATTGTAGTGGTTGGTTTGTCTCATTATATGAGTTGATAGACCAGCTACAACATTTAAATATGCCTACAGGTTCACTTCAGTAAGGTTTGAATGCAGGACTTATAAAGGAGTGTCATTCAGTTGTCTTACTTATTATAATTGTCTTACTCTTACTTATTGCTTTCCTGGTGTAGACTGATGTATCTTTTGCACCTCTGCATCCAGTAATATTTTCTGTGATTCAAGGACAATAATCTTATAAAATCTTATACGAAAAATGTCCTTTTTATCACCACAAACAATATTGTTTCTACAATCACTTTAAATATTACAAAGTTGCTTTGTAGTTCTTGGTTATGAAATTTTTCTTGAATTGTCCATTGCAAAAATACAGTAAGAAGGACTTTAAAACACAGTGCCCTTCATCTCCACCGTAGACATCATCAGCCTCTTGCTTCTCTTGGCTCTGCAGGAGAGGAGGAGCCAGGTGACACCCCAGCCAATCAGAAGCCCCGTTACGGCCAGCACAGCAGCGAGCCATACTGGAACATTATCGGCACAATTAGAGGTGAGAGGCAGAGCTGTGCTGTGTGTTGTGGGTGCTGTGGTGGTGGTCGAACTGGGTAGGCTGTTCACCTTTGTGAAGATGTAAGGATGCTCCTGGAACACACAAGAGTGAAGGTCTTTTTATTCAGTCACATCCACTTTTATGTACCATTCATGACATTATGCATAAATTGTACAGATAAATCCCAACTTGGTCAGCAGTGGAGCGTGAGAAGTGCTTATGTGGCAGCTTTCTTACCTCAGTTGGGCACTTGATGTTATTTCTGGCATTTGTGAAATTGTTGTATGTCTGCTTTTTACCCACTGGCTCCAACTAGAGATAAAACAGAGAAAATCTTTTGCTCAGCCCATGACTAAACTGCAGTGAAATGTGGTCATTTAGAAAGACTTATCCAAAACCCTTCCCCTGTCAAACATAGTTAGGCTTTTACTTCTCTCCTTGCCAGGCTCACCATGTTATTCCAAAGAGCTGCCGCCATGTCAGCATGTCCCCGTTCACTGAAGTGGAAACAGTCCTCAGAGAAGTAGGTGGTGTCAGGTCTGCTGTCCTGAAGAAGAGATAAAACAACATAAGTGTTTGTTGGAATTATGTACTTTGAGAGGAAGGGCTTGTTACTGTCTTAAAACTAATATTTGTTTGTAGAGTGCAGTGGAGGTTCGGGGGCTACACGGAGGGCTTACTGTATTCAAAGGAACAACAGTGTTCTTAAAAAAGGGCTGCACAACCACAGCAAAGTCCTCTCTGTCATCATAGCGGCCTCCATACACCAATCTTTCTGTCTCAAGCTGAAAGAAAGATCACAAATTATCATTGAAAAATACAGAATCTATGAAAATGCATCTTCACATTCAACATATTCACTTCAAAACTTGAACAACTAGACACATGGCGTCTCCTACGATACTGAAATGTCCATTCTCAATCTGTGTGCACTGGAGGTTTCAAGTTTCAACATCAAACTATTGTATGTTGCATATTGGACCCTGATTGGCTCCACACTAGTCGTGATGTTACAAAAAATCCTGCTTGTATGTACACGTCTTAAACTGAGATTTAAGGTGAGCACACAGAAGCTTTCCCCTTCTTCATCAGATGAATGTGAAAAGTGTCAAACTCTGCACATACATCATTCTGCACAGTGAAGGTCAAACATCCAAGTCAAATAATATGCTAAACCCATTTTTGAGCGGAGAGGGACTTTAGCTGCATGTTAGTCACACATGTTCTAACCTGAAGTTCCCGATTGATCCGTTTGACTTCAGACAGCTCTAGGGAATCCTCTCCTGCTAACAAGAAGCACGGGCAGACATACCTGAAGATCAAAGGGGGAAATAATCAGCTGAATTGGGGAAATTCCTGATCATCACTGACTGATAAACAACACTATCTTTGGCATACAAAATTGGATTTGTCACTGACTCAGGATGAGGGATCCTCTAATAAACTCCAACTCCAAACTATTACATATTTCTTTGCTGCATTATTAGATATACAGGAGCAATCTGCCTCAGACTCAGTGGTCTTGACTCATGTTGGATTGATTTGGCATGAGCGGATCGATGAGCGTACTTTTGTAACACACTGCACCCAAGACTATCCCTTTTGATCCTGCGAAGGCCTTCAATTTCCAGAATGTCCAAGACGTTGACAATTGTCCTGGGAACCTACGGCCAGAAAACATGACAGAATGACCTTTATGCACTGCAGAGTAATATTCAGAATTTAATATCTTTCCAATGATGATTTATGGGAAGCAAGAAGGGCAGAAGAGAAGAAAACTGTACGTTTTAGCCATTTTTCAGTCCATTATGTTATCTTTTCAGTAGATAACATAATTTTACCTCTTTGTAAAGCATGTCCAAGCTTGTCATCATATGATGGCTGTAGTTCTGAGGTGACAAAGTGGCCTGTAGTTTTGAGATCAAAAGAATAACAGGATTAGACACGATGTACGATTATTAATTTATAGTGAACACATTTTCATTACCAGCTGTTCTCTGTTTTGGCCAGAGAAAAGCAGAATCATTAAACCACATTTCAGGGAAACTTGCCAGGTTTGTAGCTGAAAAGCACATACCAACTGAAAGAGCTGATGCCATGCAACATGCATGAGCGTACGAGCAACAACTAACCCTAAGCTGTCACTACCACAGTCTCAGAGCTCATCTTAAATTGATGCTGTGCTTTGATATTCTGCTTCAAAGCACAAACATTAAAAGAGAGACCACCCTGTCAGTGGAGCGCGAGGAGAGTAATGGAGACAGAAAGAGGGAAATGGAGGCAAAATAAGAAGGAGAAGGAGAGAGAGAGAGACAGAGACAGGATGAAGAGAGTCTGGGTTGACCTCTGTTGTTTATGCCTCTTAGAGAACAAGGCCTGTCACTGTGCCTCGTGTGCTTGTTTAATGCAGACAGAGGCTGAGATAGAGGAGAGAGGGGGGTTGTTTTGTGTTGGAGGGGTGAAGTGACAGAATGTGCTCATTGAAAAGAAACCATGTCTGCTCTCATCTTACTCTGACACAATAAAACAATTAGGGGAGGGCTGTTCACAAAGCTTGATTATTCTGCCCCGGTGCGCAGTCCCATTTGGAGAGTGATATCGTGACACGGCTCTATACACAGGGCATCACACAACACTACAGGATGTTTAACCACTATGCTATGGCAGGGGACTGTATTTTCCGAGGGGAGGGCTTTGAAAATGTCCTTCACCGAATGGATCATCCTTCATTTCCTTTGACAACTTCTTAAAGCAACTCACACGGTCATTGCAGTACTGACACAGGTCATTGCCTCCAATGAAGAGGGTCACCAGCTTCCAGTCATTCTCAAAATCCACCGTCTATATCAGTTAAAAGGATGGAGAAAAAATCAGAAGGGGGGAAAAAATAGAGTGATGGAACAAGGATGATATTTTTGCTCATTAAAATAGTATAATTTGTGCATCAGTGCATCTATTAGTATACTGTAGAATCATGTATTAAACTCACAGAATCATTTTTCATGGCATCAATCAGGCGTCTGACTTGTCCTGGGATTCCTCTGTATAAAAAAAAGATATTCATGAGTGCAACAAAATTATTAAACACAGCACAAAATACATGAAAGTGAACCATATGAACCTGATAACAGATCAAAGAAATGTTAAAACTCACGATATTTTAGCTCCTGATACAGCCACATTGAAGCCAGTCTGCCTTTTCCCTTGTCCCTTTGACACTCCTTTGATTTCAGGATTGAACTTCTTGAGGATATCTGATGTAAAAATGTAGGGAAATTACTACACAAGAGACAAAATACTAGTTTTGTTATGGTCCAGCTCTGCCATCTAGTGGTGATAGTGTGTATGACTTGTAAAGAAAGCTATAGGAAAGATGAAGGGACTTACTAGGTAATGTTGTGACAGTCTCAAGAGTTTTGTCTCCTCCGATGCTTGTTAATGAAAATAAACAAATAATAAATAAAATCATCACAATGCAATATACATGAATGTGTTATGTATATAGTGTGCAGTTTCTCACCTCCATGATACCCCTCTGTACTCAGTTCTTAGCTGCAGCAGGTTCTTTGCCTTCGCACCAAAGCCAGCCTATATGGAGAAAAATATGATTATACTATTCAATCATTTCCCGTTTCTCTCTCTGACCCATTAAATTGACAATGCTCTCTCAGCTTGCACATTACCATGATTTATAGGTATCTAGAGAAAAGGTAGAGAGTAACACAGTCAACCACCAGTAGCTCCATAATTTAATTATTTAACTTAGCATTATTCAAACCCACAAAACTTCCCAAAGGTACAAAATATGACAAACTGGACTTTTCAAGTAATTAATTCCATCTTTCAATATTATTATTGCATCATTTGTCACGCAACTTATGAAGCATGAACAATAAAACAAGGAAAAATAAGTTTATCAGACTAAGAGATACAATCAAAAGCTCTGGGGGGAAAGTAGGTGGTAGAAGGTAGAAGGTGGGCTATGAGGTAAAATCATTGAATCGAACTATTTAGAGGAATATTTGGTTACACTATGACAATCTAATAGACTATGCACCCAGCAGTTTATTACATTAACCTTTACAAAATCCAAACCTACCGTTATAGAGTCTCCCAGAGCAGCCACTACTTTGATGTCTGCTGGTCGTAACCTGTGAGCTAACAAAAGATCAACATGAGCACATTTTACATCTAATCTTTTTATTTCCCTTTACGTTCTACCTAAGTAACAACTTAAATGCTTACCTGATGTGGGCACAGAGTTAGATGGAGCTGTGTTAACACAGGAAAAGTCACTTCCCCAATTCTAAAGAATGACAGAAATGTATTTTAGGTATTTATAGCTCTAATGTATTGCTTGAAATCATGCATAAATATCAACTTGTCATTCTAAAGTTGTGCATAAAAGACAGAAACTGTGACCTACTGTAGGAGGAGGAAGAGTGGGGGGAGGGCCTGGAAAGGTGTAGTTGCTGTTGACAGCAGTCCTAAAAAATGGGTTGCTCTAATAAAGAAACAACCAAGAACACATTAATACACAAAAATGACATATAAAACATATAATATATAGTTCTTGATAAAGTGTGATTCATAGTTACCTCAGTGGGACACTTGAGATCAATGCCAGCTGAGAAGTCTTGTGTAAACGTCTTGTTCCCCACTGGCTCTAACTAAGACATTATGAAAGTTTTTGGCTCATTATAAGAGAAACACAGACCACATGTGCCAAAATATAAATGTACGAAAAGTAGTATAATAAAACAAATCCTACCATGTTGTTCCAAAGAGCACGAGCCATGAGGGTGTGAGCTTTCTGGCTGAGATGAAAACAGTCGGGTGAAAAGTATGAGCGATCAGGACGGCCATCCTTTAAAAAAAAAAAGGAATAGGAGGGGAAAGAATAAAAAGAAAAAGAAAAACCACTATAAGGAATATCTAATGTTTTAGGTGTGTCAGCTCTTACCTCTAACATGGGAAGGAAAATCTCCCTGAAGAAGGGCTGCAGTACCACAGTGAAGTTGTCGTGTGTGTCATACCGCCCAGAGTCAATCAGCTCTCTCATAGCATGCTAGATGGACAGACAGCAAAGAGCAGGGAGGAAGTGGTGTAAACAAGTGTTTGACTTCTCAGTGACAGTTCTTTTGAGTCTACAATGTCATGATGAGGATGATGATTTAGCCCTTAAAACAGAGCATTTTAGGTGTTAAATTAACTTTAATTAATAGTTTCAGATTAGTGAATTTGTTTTTTGTACATAAGAATATGTACAAAAAACTCTTCCTTTGAGCATCCCTTTGTCTCATACCTGATAGGCTCTATTGAAGTAATTGACCCTCTGGAGTTCATTGGACCCCTCTTTAGGCTTCAGTATGCAGGGGCAAACTAGACTAAAACATAAATATAATAACTGTTAAATGATGACTTTATCAGTTTTTTTGCCCGAAGTATTACACAATCAAAGATCACTGACCTGACAAACCAGGTGGGACAGCCAAGAGTTTTATCACTGTGCAGATCACGCAATGGTACAATGTTTAACAGCTCTACCAGATTGACAATGGCACGAGGCACCTGGACACAAAACAACAACAGTTTAAATCTGTAATTTGGATTATGACTTTGAATTTGCACAGTGAGGTTGTATGTTTGTGCAAGAAGATGAAAACATACTTCACTATGGAGGATGTCCAGAGCTTGGCGGATACGACCAACCACATTGCTAGGTGAGAAAAAGATCTGCGGAAAAAAATTAAAAGATTCTCACTAGTAAACAAGACCCAAAGCATGAAATGGAACCTGTGTGTAGATAAATGTGAAACAAATTATAGCTCAAACAATAAGTCAGTTAATTCATTAGCTGTTTAAGAGGAAATAGGCCTATTTAACGACTACTTAGCTAATAATTATTATTATAATAACATTTTTTTGAAAGCATAAATGTAACTTTTGCCTCAAGGAAATTCTGGGCATTTTTCACTATTTTATGACATTTTACAAAACAATAAATTAGCTAGATTGAGAAAATAATTTGTAGATTAATTAATAAAGATCATTATTATTGCTTGCAGTTGTAAAACAAATTACTTATGATGTTTTGGATGATCATGGCTTTAATATGATAATATTGTTTGAAATGTCAACAAATCCTAAATCTATATTTTTTGCCCTTCGATATCATTTTAGACAGTTAAATAATCATATACGAATAAGTAAAACATAAATAATAAAGTAAGTACAGTAAGTAAAATATGAAATTATTGCATAATCTATAAAAAAAGTCAAGAGTGCTTACACTGTCTGTGCAGAAGTCACATATGTCATTGCCACCAATAAACATGGTGATCACTTTCCAGTCATTGTGGAAATCAATGCGCTGTAAAAGAGATAAGAGGTAAATGTTCTGTTAATTTGGTAATTGTAAACATAAAACTGAGACAAAGGTTACATGAGAGTATATCTGTGTGTGTTCCTATTGTAGTTCACCACTGCCGTACCGGATCAGTTTTTATTTTGTCCACTAGGACGCGCACCTGTTGCACCATATCACTGAAAATAGAAACAAGAGTTGATGGTGAAATTTTAAGAAGTGCACATTCTTTGTTCTATTGCGCCATAAGCTCTGCTAAGGCTGTATGTATTAAAATTAAAAAAGTTAACAACATGACTGACCCACTCTTTGCTCCTGCCACAGCCTGATTCAGGAAGGCTTTAGGATTGTCCTCGTTACCTATTCCCTCTGAGAAGCCGGTCAGGGATGGGTTAAATTCCCTCAGGATGTCTGCAAAGCACACACACAGGAGATGGAGATTCAGTTGATACAGAGGATTGTGTAGATTATGTATTTGTGTCATGTTGTTTTTTATTTCTAACAAACAGCAAAACATATAACTTTTTTTGTTTTTGGTTGAAAGCTATGGAAAAAGATATGTCCTATGTCCAGACCACAACATTCAGTTGTGCACAAACTTAGGTTTTTGCTTTTTGTCAAACCAGTAGAATAAAAACTAATAATTAAAATCTTCTTAGTTTATTTTATTACTTATTGTATTTCTGTGTTATCTGATCAAACAGTTAACATCTCCTGATGATGTGTTGCCTTAATATTGATTACTGAAATTATTCTAAAGTATTTTGTTGTTTCAGCTCACTATCTGACATCAGGTCTACTGGACAGCGAAAGCTATAATGGTGGTGATAAGACACCAAAATCATAGATGTTATAAGCATTTTTCCGTCATTTAATTTTAGGTAATGCTATAATAAAAAAATCATACTTGGCAGAGTGGTCACAGTGGTAATGTTTTCATCACCGCCAATGCTAAAAAATTAAAGAAGCAGCTTGTTAGTTTTAAATGCAGCACACATAATCACCCAAAATGTTGAAGTATTTTCCCACACTATAATGTGTACTTTAGCTTATCTTACCTCCATGAGAGTCCTCTGTACTCATTAATCACTAACAGAAGGTTGTTTGCCTGTGCGCCCACACCATTGGCTGCCTGCAGAAAACATCAGATGTAAGATAGTAAGACCATGTGGAACCAGAGGAAATATTTATTCAACCAGAAGCTTATACTGTACAGTTGTCATTTCTTAGTATTAAAGTTAAGATTTGATCACGATTTTCTGGGGTGGTATGTTTGCATTTCAGCACACATACAGTGAAACACAAAAGCTCTGTGTCTTTACATCTGTTGTCCTGTATTATATATGTAAATCTGGTCTTAATCTTAATCTAATATTTATGCCTATTGGAATAAGTACGTTTTTAGATATGAATTTAGACTATGGAAGTATATGGCAAAAAAGTACAAGGGTTACACTCACTGTCAGAGAGTCGCCTACTGCTGCCACCACCTTGATATCTCCAGGTTTGAGTTCATGGACTACACACAGAATAAAGTGGTTAAGCTTGGTTGTATTGAACTACATTTCCCAAAATATATCAGCAGAATAGAGCTAAAACAAACATATTTTACCTGAAGTGGGTGTAGTGGGAGATGGACTGCGGTCCGTGCAAGGTAACTCAGTACCCATAACCTGCAAACACACTCTCAAATAAGTTTAACTGTATGAACTGTTTATTATGTGCTGTAAATTGAGTCGAAAGACTTACGGGATCTGTAAGTGTAGAGGCTTGCCCATCTCTTTTAGTGGGAGAATTTTTCTGTGTCCGTAGGAAAGGTCGTTCCTGGGATTAGAGATAGTAGTGGATTTAAAATCTTGATATCTGGTTAAAACTGAGTTTTTCTTTTTGCCACATTTATGGGTGATTTCTGAATGTACTGAATTATGTGACGGCATGCCTCACCTGGGTAGGGCAAGGAATAGTGATGATGCTGCTGTCCATGACCTCTTCCTGACCTGTCAATGGCTGAAGCTGGAGGAGGAAAAGTCATGATTGGTTAAGATTTTAGGTTCAAGTGGGGCCATTCTGTGCCGTCGGTGACCACACAGTGTCAAACAGTACTGGTTACATAATTCTTCTATCGGCATATAGATCTAGAAGGAACAAAGATGGAGAAAGTGATAGTGTAGGATAATTGTGAGTTCATCTTTTAGTACTTCTCTAATCTTATCTCTGGTCAGAATAATAAACGTTGACTGTAATCATTGTTCCATCTTACTTTTGATCTGAGGGATTATCGTGACTCTATATTGGTTCATTTTACGACTGAGACACAAGGTCGATTTCAGGGTCAGAACAGCATATAGATATAGTGTTAAAGGTTTTCAGACAGCCTGTATTCATACAGTACGCAGGGCATTTAATTATTATTTGGGACTTTCATTCATAAGAACTTACCAGGTTTGTCCATATCTGAACAGCTAATTGGTTTGGGTCAGACCTTGTGTCTTCCTACAAAGAAACACACAATATATGCTAGTTACACATTAACCATTTTAAGGTTCTTTCATGCATTGTTACGGGAAGTGTTAGTTACACTATTGTGCTGGAATTAGCGTTTCTTTTCTTACAGAGCCTGAGATTTGTTCAAGAATAACTGGGGCAGACTGCAGCACGGCAGCGAAATCTTCCCTTTTGTTGTGCCACTTTCCATTTTCCAAGACATGACTTAGAAAGTCCTGAAAACAAGACAAATAGATTTTTGTCAAGTAAGTCTCCACATTTAATTTAACTAAGCATTAGAGCAACAAGCACACAAATATAATTTATTTACGTGTATTTTACCTGGAGTGTTTTCAGAAGGGTTGCTTTATGTAGACGGTGATTGATGCTTTCATCTCTCATACACTCACACCTGCTACAAAATAAAAATTCAAGCACATCACTGACAGCAAAATTTCTATCATGTCAGAATAAATGCAGTTATTTGCTAACTTTTTAATCTCTAAAATTCAAAACACTCACTTGTCCTGCTGATGATGCGTGCCCCAGACCACAACATGAACTAAAGTACGATGCAACTGTAAACATACACCAAGCATATTAGTTTTTTTCCATTCTAACTGTTCATGGCAAAATTGTAATTAACAAAAAGCACAATACCCTTTTCTGCAACAGCTGCAGAGCTGCTTCCACTTCCTGCACAACAGCTTTAACATCTGCAGCAACCTGAAGCACAAAAAAACGGTTACACACTCTTAACATCCTTTACTAACCATTTGCTAACATAATGCTATATCAAATGTGATTTATTTGTAGTAAGGAATCATACATCTGGTGAACAGGCACACATGGAGTCTGCCGGGACAAACAGCAGCACAAACTTCCAGTCTGTCACCTGCAAAGATAGAAGAAAGAGCAAACTCCTTCACTGTGCAATCAGGGCAAAATCTCCGGAAAATGTAGTACATACTTTTAAGGGTCAGGAAGCCTACATCCTATCCCAGCTGTTTAGTCAAACTCCCATTCACATTAAAATTAATTTCAGAGCCAAAGCCAAAAATCTGCCTCCCAGCACCCCAAAAACTCACTCATCTACACATTCTGTCACATCTACCTTAGATGGAGGAAATACAGGTTGTAGACTTAACGTGTATAATTGTTAACTTTGGTTTTTAGTTTTGATGAGAGTTGCTTGTCATCCCAAATATTGACAGAGATGTCCTCGGGGAAGGGATAGTGCATGTGAATCCTTAAATTATTTGATATTCAGTCAAAGCATCATGGTAAATATTTTGTTCTTGTTTATTTCTTATTATATTCAGTAAAGAACTCTCTTCATCAAAATAATGATGTGTTAAAAGCACATAAAACATTGTTAAAAGAGGGTTAATGTGTACCTGATGTAAAAGGGAGATAGACAGTTCCTCAGCTTGCTCCAGCAAGCTTCTGCAACACAAATACCCACATAAAACACACCTGCAGCAATATCCTTATACAGTATTTATGTGTATGACTGTATATGTATGTGTTGTGTATATACTGTATGTGTGTGTTACCTTGGCTGTAATGAGGTCTGAGCCACATGTTGAGAGATCACTTCGGGGTTGAACATGGACAGGAACTCTGTTAAACACACAAATACACAATTGTGTAATCTACAGTATGTATAATTCCTTACAGTACAGCCAGACAGTAGATTTTGTACATTTTGTGGCAACTGCTATTGTGAAAAAGGAAGCTGGCGAAAGCATCCATTCATGTTGCCAGTTAAGTGAAATGAAGGTCAACAACCTGTGTTTATGGTCCTCTCTCTTATCCTTAGAGATAAACGTGACTAAACTGTAAGATTATTGTTCTAAGAGCTTTTCTTCAAAATGTGCTCTGTATCCGGCTTTTCCTGTGAAATGGTCTTGACTATGACCTCTCTGCAAATTGTAAATATGTTCAACTACATGGTTAGATAATCCCAGAATAGTGTGAAATGTGGCTGTTTTTAACTTAAATCCATAAGTGACAGAGCAAGATTATTGTGTGACTACAACAAAATCATCATAGGGGTTACGCCTAAGAACATAATTGGAAAACTAAAATAAAAATCTCAGTTCAACATACTGAAAGCGCTCATACTGATAAAGTGAGAAAACATAAATGTAGGATACAATAAAGTAGGTATTATCTTCAAAACCAACACTAAAATCGATATTTTAGAGGATTATATACTTTTTTCTTTCTACTTGATTGTAGATTGTAGTGTGGGTGAGAGTTTATAGACTTACCAGTTACTCTACTGACCACTCTGGATGCTTCATCCCTAATGATAAGGACAGACACGCAGTTAGAGTGAGTGAGGGTTAAAAAAAAGGTTTTTTAAAGCTTTAAAGCAGCTCAGGAAGCCACTGCACTTCACTGTCACTTTCAACAATTTAAGTATGAATTTACTGAAGTATATGCATTTTATTTTCTACCTGTCTGAGGGTGGGATTCCCAAGACATAAACAGCTGAGATATCATCAGGTCTGAGAGTATGAACTGAGGGAGAGCAAACAGGTGAAAATGTTGAAGTCAGCAATGTCATGATACTATATCATGTCACACAACACAACACATTTTAACCACACAGTAATCACTTGAACTGGTAAACAGATTAATATAATTATTGATGATGATTGCAGAGTGCAGTATACCTGAAGAGGATGAAGACAAGGGGGCAGGTATCGGTGAGCAGAGTATTGGCATGTAGCTTTCTGACTGTAGCAGAGAAAAAACTCAGACTGTTATTGATACAGGATCAGAACAGTATATTAGAGTATATTATTAATACATTATATTTTTTAATGATCATAACTGACATACTGTACCTTCGCTGATTGTTCATGTTTTTGTATGTCAACGTTGACAGCGTCTAAATGTGACATAGTGAACAAAAAGTAACGTTTTTAAGAGTCCAAAATTACCTCAAAGAGGGAAAATCGTTGTTTAAAAATGTTGCTTTTAAAAAAGACATTTTCACCTAAATTACAACAGCTTATTTGCACATAGTAAAGTATCTAGAAAAAGGCAGATTTGCTTTGTTAAATCAGGACATTTTCCATAGAGATTTTGTTTTTATGTTTCTTAGAATTTACTTTACTTGACAGGCCAGTACTCACTGCATTACTTTTACTTATTACTTGTGTCATATGTGTAATAAACTGCAGTGCAATAAACTTTTGCAACTTTTTGTATTTGCATCCTAAACTCCTTTGTGCACAGTGGAAATATATGGCTAACAGAGATATTGTAAACTTTCTTTAACATGCGTACATAAGCAATAAATAAAGAACAAAGCAACATATATCTTGGGTCATATAGTTCTAGAGAAGGTTCACACTATCTTATACACAAAGTAGTTTGTAGATAAGACCTACGTTCATCCACACTATGAAAAATGCATGCACAATGCATCAACCTACAGTGTGCACATGACCACAACTAATATTCTAAAAAAGCGGGATAAAAACTGGCTATTCAGTTCATTCAATTCATTTATTCTGATCTCATCACATGACCGTATCACCTTGCACTTAAAGGTTGGTGACTGCAACAAATAATTCAGTGTACAACTGAAAAAAAATGTCTCATACTATACCTGTAAACTGAGTGCAGGATCCAACAAGGGCTGCCAGAATCAGGAGTGCAGATCTAGCCATGATGGAAGATACTGAGCGCCTTCTACACTGAGGGGTTTGTGTAATGCCCTCCTTCTTTTTTCCCCTCAGCCTCAGCAAAAGAATGACTGTAAGCTTTCAGTGACTGTAAAAGTACACTGTACCTATAAAGGGGGTGGTGAAGGAAAAGAGTTCCCAGGAAGGACAAAGTTTTAGAAAGTGATCATCCCTGCGACTTATTTCACTAGCACTCTTTTATTCTCAGCCGTATCTTCCTCTTATCAGTTTATCTGGATAACAATCAACCAAACTTCAAGTCATACCTCCTCCTCTACACATTCGTCTGTTAATGTGTCTGTGTCACCTGCAGTTTTCCTCGTGAAATCTAAAGGATATCCTTATGTATGGCAATAGACCTAACTGCCACATAATTGAAGGTCAGTGAGATGTTAAGTTACATTTATGACTCTAGTCAGGACACTTTATAAAACATGAATAAATATTTATGTTCTACATTAAATGGAGGAAAAAAGACACAATCCTTTATAAACCACTCCACTTTTATATGTTGACAGCCAGACAGTAACACTCATATCCTAAATAAAAATATGATCAAGCACCAATGTTTATTATTTATTTAGCGTTTTTGTTTTCAGTTTGTCTTTGGTATGATTAGGAAAACGCATTTTAGACAATTTTGGTCTCATAAATATCTCCTAAAGAGGTAAGACTGAGCTCCTCATTTCAAGGAACAGGACACTGTTTGTAGACACAGTGATAGTAACCATAGTGAATTTCCAGGGAAATGAATACATTTCTGGTTAATAAACTCATTTGTGTGTAAAAGCTAAAAAACCCCAATAAATCTTGTGCCTCTTACTCAAAGTTTAAATATTTACTCTCTAGCCTATAGAGAGGGTTTCCCATGTCAACGTGCATCCTTAATAGTATTGACAGAACTATACAGAACACTAGATTAAAGTGTTAGAGTGTAGTTTCATTTTTATATGTTGCTCTAACTTTTACATTCATAAGTAATTCATTTGTAAACTGTGACGATAAATGCTGTTTCATATATTTCATCAGGGTTGTTAACAACATGTTAACAACCAGCAATTTAGGTTCAGTTTTGGAGATGAGATGAGATATGATTAGACTGCTAAGTACTTAATGAGTTTGTCCTTAGATTGGCTTTGCAAATACCATGATCTCTGGAGTCAAGACAGGGCAATTATAGTTATCTTGATGCTGTAGCAGCAGAAAATGTTTGTGGTTTACAGTGTTATGGTATATTATAAATAAAAGTATGCATCATGATTGGTTGGTTTGTCATGGATTTGTCATCCATCTACATATCCCTGCGCTCAAACATGCAGCTTCTCATATTCTGTATCCAACTAGGAACTGTTACATCATAGACTGTATATAAAAATGTATGTTCATACTTTACATATAGTCAGCGTGCTACATTTACCACCTCTATTGTTTTTCTGTTTTTGTCCATCGCTACAGTAAATGCCTGGCTGGTTGGTCAGTTGGTAAATGTCTGTGTGTATCTGGATTTCTCGCAGCAATCTTCATTTGTCTTTTTCCAACAGCCTTTGCACGTGTTTCCTCAGAGGATCCACTCCATCCTGTACACTCCTTTTTCACAGCAGACTTTGTCACTGTGGCAGAAGCACAGGTGTTACTTATTGCATTAATGATGGCTCTGTTTTATCACAGTAAGACATGACAGTGAGAGGCAGCATACACAACACCAGGACCCTGACACTAAAACGGCTAAATGGATTTTCGTCATTGTTCCTCTTTTTAATACACATGCTACAAAATCCCCATTCCTGCATTTGTGGCTTTTTTGCTCATGCTGTTCAGGGCTTTAATCTTTCTACAGCTGAACTGACTCTTACGGCCTGCACCCACCTGTATGTGTAGGAGACCCTCTACTTATTTTTCTTCCACCATCCACTCAGACGTATCCATGTTGTTTGAGGGTGACAGTAGGCTGTAGTTGGATGGCATTATTCTCATGATAGATGACAGTAATTGGTTCAATGTGCTCAAATGATTCCATTTCTTGGCATTCGGTCAAGTGCTGCTGAATCTACAATCTTAAATATTACAGGCTACCTATAAAGTTGAATGTGACAGGAAAAGCATTTGGTAGATATTTTGTCAAAACAATTTAACATCCAATGCACTTCTGACAATTTAATCTCATATTGCTGCCAAAACAGGAACGTGATTAATGCAAAATCCTAAATATAAAAACATCTACACTATTTAAAACACAGACTGGTGCTACCTGCAGGCAGTACAATTTTGACAATCTTTTCGGTATTTCCATTTTCTGCTACTTTTTACTTTTTACTCCACTAATTCGGAGGCAAATATTATACTTTTTGCTCTACTACATTAATTTAATAACTTCAGTAACTAGTTACTTTCCAGATTCAGATTAATAATACAAAATGTAATCAACAAATACATAAATATTATTATTATATCATTAAGACTTCCCTGATTCTTAGGGGGAATGTACAAGATACCAAGTAGTATTATTTTTCATATAAAAAGTAATATAAAGTAAAATGTATATATAAATACATTAAAATTACCCCCACATTAACCAGCTGCAATATGAAAGTGGTGTATCCAATAATATACGTTATTCTGAAATGGGCAACAAAATTAGTACTTTTACTATTGGCATGTTTTGTTGCTAAAATTGTTGTACTTTTATTAAAGTAAAGTTCAAATGCATAACTGTCTACTGCACTACTATTATTAGTTTTACCATTACTATCACCAATACCACATAGATTAAAATTGGCTGCTATTTATTTATTTACTGTTTTTTTTACTGACTGTTCACTGTTACTGCTGTAAATTTTAGTTTTTAATTTTTAATTTTTCTGCTGCCATTTCCATCTGCCTTTTTGCACTACCCTAAGTATTGTATATTTTATATTATTGTATATTTTTATATTTTATTGTCTGTTGTGTAATTGAATGTTTAAATTTAAATTTTAGTATTAGGAAATGTCTGTTCTTATCTGTTGTGCCTGTGCACTTTTTTGTATGTCTGGTGCATGTGAAGAATTGACAATAAAGCTGACTTTGACTTTGACTTGTAACAGAGTATTTCTACACTGTGATATTACTACTTTTACTCAAGTAACAGAAGTGAGTACATCTCCCACCACTGCGCGCAGGGTAAAAAGATACTCTTATGGTATATATATATATTTGTACTGATGCTCACTGTGAAGGTTTTTATTTATTTTACCCGCTCTGCTGACACCTAGTGGAGCACCGCCGGGCCAATACGTCATGACCGGATGTTGATACTAGCTGTGAGCACAGCGCAGACAGGAACAGCTGAAAAAGAACAACAAAGCTACGACGACGACGGCACAAACGACAGATGTGCGTCTAAAATACACCTTCGATATCGGTGACATCATCCCTGCCGGGGACCTTTCTTGCCACTGAAACAGATTTGAGAAGGTAGGACGCCGTCGTTTTGAGCTAAACAGAAATATACGGTTTGTTGTTACTCCGCTTGTTCCTAGCGTGATGTCGTTATCGCTGTTAGCTGGACGGCTAACGCAACGTTAGCTTCTTTGGACTCGGTTAATGAGTACGACAGCGCACAGACAAAATGTCCACAATCACGGTGGGAGGCAGCAAACGTGTTCCCCTTTTATCAGCCAGTCAAAACTATTTGCTTTTTAAAGAGAGGTTGTGTTTTATTCTTCTTCATAATGGCTTTTATTTCCAGCACCATTTAGAGCTCAGCTGCCGTCTGAAGTCAACATCATGAAGCCAGTGAGGAACAAAACAGTACTTGTTAAAGGTTGAAATCACTAACATGCTAAGGGAGCTAACTTACTACGGCAAGGGGAGGTAACAAGAACACTCAGTATACAGTTTTAGCTCATGTTTGTTTTTCTTTTCCTTCAAGACAAGTCAAATTTTACTTTTATAGCCCAAAATCACAAATCTTAGTTAACGCCTTTACAATCTGTACAACATTCAACACCCCCTGTCCTTAGACCCTCAATGTAAACCAAACCACAAAACATGTTAGCAGGGAAGAAATGGAAGAAACCTCAGGAAGATGAATGGATCCCTCTGTTATGTGTACAGAAAACAAAGTCACATTGTATTCAAATTCTGATGATACAGTTTCTGATAGATATATATATATATACGGATTATATGTTCCTTGTTTAATCAAAAGTTTCCTTATGTTGCTTTTTGTTTATTAAAGAAAAATCCTGCGGCTTGGCATTCGGTATACATGTGTAATGCTGCTGCATTATAAAGACGACCTTTGCCTGAATTTTTGCTGCATTTATCACCAACATAATTCTAGGTAAAAGGAAATTGAGGACACATGTTTCACACAGGATAAGTCAATTGCAAAAGAGGAACCGTGCCTTAAAGCCAGCACCAGCAATGACCTAAAGACATGATACTTGCACAACAACACCACAACGAATAATCTCAAAGGTGACTGTTAAATTACATTTCCACCTTTTAACCGTGTCAACCCACATATTATTAACTTCTCTAATTTGGTATTTAAGGGATATTGTTGGACTGTATCAAAGTACATGTTATTTTATATTTTGATATAGCTAATTATCACAATATAGTAGGCTACTTTTCATGGAAACTAATTCTAAAAAATGTTAATTTAAATAATAAATACTAATAAATATCCAGACCAGAATGTCTGTTTTGGCTAATCCAGGTAATTAAATACTTGACAAATCAGTACTTCTTCACATTGTTGCAGATACGCATCAAATTCCAAAATCTAGAAATATTTCACCTCTCTTTCAGAAGGCATCTACATTTCTGACTGATTGGTTATTGATTCTCAGGCATTTACCCTCTGTAGGGTCATTTAGGGCCGAACATTACACATTGATTTGGTCGAATCTGTAGCACACTTGCCGAATGAAATTGAATTCTTCACACCCCATCAGTACACACACAGGAAATGCAGTTAAGCCCATAGACTGTCTAGTTAAAAATACATGGTGGTACATCACAAGATGCATTTGCGTCTGTGCATGATTTACACAAATGATGCATATGTTGGCACTCTGTTTCTCTATTTATCCCTGCAAAGGCACAAATAAAAGCATCACTAACTTGTTGGAAAACAATCGTGAGATGGAAAAAAGAGAAGGTGCGAGAAAAGAGAGCTTGAGTTGAGGCACAAAAGAGAAACCAAAAAAACTACACTCGTTCCTTATTTCATTGTGGTTACTTGAAGCAAGCCCAGTTGCCTTTGACCTAGCACTTCTAGATATATACCATAGCCCAGATGACTGAGAATGTTCACAGACATAATGTGACCACCACAGAGCGGGTCTGCTTATTGATTTACAACATTGCCCATAATGGCCTCACACACCCAGTTATGTTAAAGGAGTAGCTACCATGTTATGAACAGTACAGCAAAACCTCTTAGCGTTCTCGAACTCATGTTGTCCTGCAGTATACATTGTCACTTTGGCCAGCCCTAGAGTATTGTATTGTAAGGTGTTACTGCCTTAGTCTGGGTATAGTTAAGTCCTATTTTCATTGAACTTTCTAACAATAAATAGTTTGCTCTTCTTTTTTTCTCCTATTTTAGTTGTAGTTCAGTCACTCCCAGAGACTTGGCGATGGGACGCATCTTCTTGGACCACATTGGCGGAACGCGCCTCTTCTCCTGTGCCAACTGTGACACCATCCTGACCAACAGGTCTGAGCTGATCTCGACACGTTTCACAGGAGCCACAGGCAGAGCTTTCCTCTTCAACAAGGTACACAGACATTTGTGATAACGGCCTATGAAATGTAATCAAGGAGGGTACACATATTCATGATCTAGCTCCCTGCTTAAGAATGTGTGTGAATGCCTGTGTCTCAACCCCACAGGTGGTGAACCTCCAGTATAGCGAGGTGCAGGACAGAGTGATGCTTACCGGCAGACACATGGTGAGGGATGTCAGCTGCAAGAACTGCAACAGCAAGCTGGGTTGGATCTACGAGTTTGCTACTGAGGACAGTCAGCGGTACAAGGAGGGACGTGTCATACTGGAGAGGGCGCTCGTCAGAGAGAGTGAGGGCTTTGAGGAGCACGTCCCCTCAGACAACTCATGAGCCCCTAACCTTGGATTAACTCCTCTCCCTCTCCTTTATCCCCTTGCCTCAGCGCTGCACACCGCCACCTGCAGACTTAGTGGTCAGTGAAGTTCTGGCTTCACTCCCCACGCCCCTTTCCCTGTCTCTGGCCTATGACCTTAGACCTCTGCTGATTAGAAGATTGGTTTGCTGGCTCTATTCTTGCTGAATAGGCATCCCCAAAATACTTCCTGATTTATGTGTCACAGGGCACCACCCCAAAACAGCTGGGGACACAGATAGGGAGTTGTAACTTCACTTGTTTAAGTATTTGTGCACGGTCACACAGAATTTTCACCATCTACGCACAAGGCATGCTCCACACTTTTCCTTATGGTATTTAAACATTAATGCATGATAATAGACATCGTCAGTCATTTAAAAAAAAAAAAAAACAATCACCCGGTTGTTTTGTTTATGTAGGTAACTCGAGTAGATCTGAGTATGTTCATCATCCAGACATGGGCAAAGCAAACAGCCCACTCTACACAGCAGTGTTAAATGAACCATTGCTTTAATGGGGCTTGTGCTTCTGTGTTGTCAACTTTGTCTCAGTGTATTTGTCACTGGTGAGCACTGAATGCAGTTAAGACCTCAATAGTTAGTAGTTAATTCTATATCGGTTACCTTTTGTTAGCGGTATTGTGATAAATGTAATAGTGTTTAAAATCTTTTTCTCATTCAAATGATACCGTAAACACCGCACAGATTGATGTCATATTTAAATATTCGTTGTTGTGTTTGACGATGAGTTTTATTTCGATCTTGCACACATGATGTGCATTTATTTTGATTGGCATGACTTTCTTGAAAGGTACACAAAGTCTCCCATTCTTGCAGTTCACAGTGTGGAAGTGATCTCCTGTACAGTAGAAAATCATACACTTGATCCTACAATTTAATTCAGTTCTACCACTCTCCATTTGTTAGCATGGATTCTGTGCCTGTGTGATGTGCCGTGTGAAGAGCAACGTGTCACTTTGGTGACTTATGAGGAGCATGTACCTTCCAGCCATGTGTCTCGAGTATGACGGTGGAGGAATGTGTCTGAGACGTGATGGAGACATTCTCTGGCTGCCTTCTGGCTTAAGGACAGGATTATGAGAGGATGGGTCATGCAAGCGTTCGAAAGTAGCCAACTCTGGGAGACAATGGGAGACAAGCATACAGACAGCCTCTTAAAAAATTAACCAACAGCAGACATTCTCTTACCAGCTAATACATTACAATGTTGACACTGAAAAAATATGTTTAAATTGAGTTTGACTGTATTCCATTTGTTTAAACACAGTCGACTGCAGATGCCGTCTCCTACTTTCGGGATAGTGACCCAACCTCTTTTTATAATCCTCGGCTTAGGGCATATTTGGTCATAAGATGACTTGTTTCTTACAACACAAAGCCAAACAAGCTTTAATGGAGTATGAGTCTTTAAAGTTGAGCTTTTGTCCTCTGACTATGCCAGAGCCTCCATTTTATATTGTCAGTGTCCTGTGAAGATTTCAACCAAAATGTCAAATCTCAATCTCCATGACATTTGAGTTTATTTTTGGAGTGGGTTATAGCACGGCATCATGGCCCTGGTGTAATATTGTGCCATTTCAGAGTGTGCCTGCCTGCAGGCGTACCGGAGTGGTCCAGCCTTCACTAGTGACATTGTTAATATTTTTGCTTGCCTTTACAAGGTCATGCAAGAAAGTGCAAGTTACCATTTCAACAACAACAAAAAAATCACTATAAATGGCTTCTACAGGACAATGACATATCCCTAAATCAGTGCAGTGTACAGTCAATGGCCATGACAAAATATTGTTATTCTGTTGTTCACTTTTACCATTTTATTGATAGGCCTTTGTTTTTATTTGATTTACTCTATATGATTATTATTTTATTGACTGATACATTTATCTTATTGTATATTTTTTTTTGATTGGAGGTTTGGAAAAAGTTTTCTTGTATGGCTATAGCAAGGTTTTCTCTGATGTGATTTCTAAATAAACATGTAGTCTTGCTGGGTAAAATGTCTTTGTCTCATTTGTGCATGTTTTGTAGCTTAGAACATTTCTTTTATCAGCAAGTGCAACAGAGTCAGAAATTATCAATTGCATGTGTTTGATCAATATAAATACTAAATATAACTGTAGTCTATTGGAGAGGAAAGGTGTTTGAATACTGGGCTTATATGCTGCCAAATTCTATTTTTCTTCTCTCCTCCTTTCCCCCTCTTGCTAAAGATGTTTGTATTTTAGGTTTCAACCTGGTGCTTAAGAAAAATTTGTTATTACACACGTGGATTTACAAACTTAAGTGTTTTGATAATGTCATGTTGACTTGACTTCATATCCCTAAAGGGATCTGGGAGAAGGGAGGGCATTTTTGAGTAAAACTAAATCTTTAGACCTCTAGGTGGCAGCAGGATACTAAGACAGGATGATCTCTGAAGATCTTTTCCCTTGGATGCATGATGCTGAGTCCCTTGCCTGCCTCTGACGTTAGCCTGCTTGGCATGGTGTGTAGAGCTTCACTGCAGTCTGGAAATACATGTCGCTGACTCTCTGAAGCAGAAACATGAATTAAGTCTCCTGAATTATGTGCAGTTAAATTTATGCCCAATGCAGGCAAATATAGAAGTTTTTCTTAGAAATTTGGTGAAAGAAACGAGAAAAGAATATGCATCCAAACTTCCATTTCCATTTTAATCCTACTTATGCGGTACTCACTGTGAATCACCGACGATGAAGAGGTTTGACTGCATTGGATTTATAAATAGACAGTGACGATTCACTCCTAATCCACCCACTAATATTGCAGTGCTGCCGTAGAGTTATTTATAGCTCTGATCCTGTTGGATGGTTTCTTTGTTAGTGTCTCGGTGTCACAGTGGTGGAATCAACAACAGATCTGATTTTCTGCACTCACTCCTGGAGGCACTAAACTGAGCTCACACAAACATTAATTAAAGGTTGTTGAACATGACAAACTGTTCTGGTCACAGTATTTTTTTTATGCACTGCAGTTGCTTTTTTTTCGTTTTTTTTTTTTTTTTTTGAGGAATCTAGAGCATTAATGGATCTAGAAGATTGATGTTTTTATTACCATACCTAGAGCCATTTAAATGCCAGACATGACTCGAGGCAAAAAGGAGGCTCTCCACAGAGCTCACTGGCCTGCTTCATAATTCATCGTAGTTTGACTTTGTCCCTGTGTAACCTCAGGATTATCTGCTGTCTTTATTGAAAAAGCCATCGCGGCCAGATAAGGATAATTACATTGCCTTGTTGATCCTATTAGTCTACATGCAATTGGATAGACATGGCACAAATCTAAATCTGACATAGTCTTTACGTGTGGGAGAGCTATTTTCCATTACCTCTCACTTCCGCAGGGCTCTCGGGCAGGACTTGGGATATTGAGATTCCCTAAAGACTTTAACCTCAAGCCCTCATGAGAGTTTAAGGGATCGTATGCATCTGCTCTGTTACTAAGAAGTGAGGCAATCTTTCAGGGCCAGATCTAGTAACAGTAAGAAAGACGCACTAGTGAAGAGATGCTCTCATGTGTCTCATATAGGACGATGTCTTCGGCATCATCCATCTCCTTTCCACTCACTGTCAGACCTATCAGAGCAAATTTGAAAAGGGAGGCAGGACAGACCAAAAAAGGAACCAGGAGCATAATTGCACCCTTAATTGGCCCATGATTCATTGTCCCTGGACAGCTATTTTAGTTTATCCTCGCCTTTTGTCTGTCTTTGATTCCACAGGATGTCAGCATAACCCCCCCCCCCATCCTCTCTGGAGAGCAGATATAGAATATAGAAATAAACTTATCCCTTCACACACACACACAAAGGAGTGACATCATTCTGTCAGCAGGAGAAAATAGCATGCTTTCCATTGACATCACTCTACATCCCGTTGCTAGGAGACAGGGGAGTCAACATTAGTTACTATGGCGACTGCACTTCACCTTCAAAGCTCCTGACCTTTTTGGTTGTCTATGGTAGACTAGAATGTGTGTGAGTGTGTGTGTG
>NW_023339873.1:8829244-8848554 GCF_004916995.1 Morone saxatilis
GTGTGTGTGTGTGTGTATAAAATAGGCAAACTGTGGCCCTGGTGTTGTGTAATATGAGCATTCAAGGTCCTGTTGACTCATTCACTGCAGTGTAGTGATGGTTTATAGTAAAGTCTAGATTAAAGGACTGCAGAGGCAATTGCTCTGCAGCAACTTAAAACGTCAGAGTAAAAACATGGCAATGGTGTAATGGAAGTGTTGTTCTACATGAGTGGAATGATAAATATGTGAAAGAACTCGCAACTCCTAAGTAATGTAATATTGTTACACACACTCATTCAAACAGTTGTTACAGTCAATCTGATGACAAGGGCTGTTACATCATTTACCAAAAGATCAAATGAGTTCACAAGCACTAGTCAGCAATCAATATTTCTTTAGTAAAAGTTGAAAGAACAGTGGAAACATGAATGAGTTGATATAGTATATTTATTTAGATACATATTTCCTCCCTTAAGAGCCTGACTCGAACAGTGTCCACTGTGTTTACCTGAGGACAGTGACTTTAAAGAGGTCCAGCATCAAAAAGTGATTGTAAAATGGGCAACAGAAAACAGCACAAGTGAAAGAGTAATACGTGGGGTTTCTAGCTGGTTCAGTGTTGAGGAAACAGATATAGTACCATGTTTGGTAAACTACTACATGCTGATGATAAAATTGTTAACACAGCTAGATCACAGTGACTGGAAACAGCCCCTTTACACTTTAACTACAGGAGCTTCGGATTGATATAAACAAAAAAGCTTCAGTCAACTTTCTGTTGTGTGGTCAACTGTGAAAGACACTTGTCTCACAAAAACAGGGTTGAAGTGGTCAACTAGATCACACATTGCACAGTGTTACAGAAACTGCTATAGACTGTCCAACACAAATGTTTCCGGACTCCCAGAATTAACATGGTTAAAAAGGGTATTGAGTGGCAAGGAGAGTCTGTGGCTAAAAGTGTGGTTGAAGCGCCACTCCAATCTTGTTTCAATTTCTGTCCTTTTTTGGCACAATTGGAGTAGCTTTCTCAGCTGTCATTTGCTAATTGAGTTTAGCAGGCGCATCAATGCCAGTCCTCTAGAGAGGGGCACAGGCAGAGGTGGGCATTACAGGGCTTTTTTGGATTAGGTTGAGTTCATGGCCAGTTTTCCACTCCAAGTCTGGTCCTCTGTGCCACCCTGCACATCGAGGGGTAATGTTGTCCCAACAGGACATTCTTCCACCCCAGCACCACCCACATCCTGCCTCTACAAGGCATCCCTTCATTCCCAGAAAGGGCACAAAGCTCATCTGCTTCTACAGTTATCCACATGTAAGATCTCAGTCAGATCTTTGATCTTGATGAGTTGATGACCACAAATGTTACCTCAAAGCAGGTGTGCCACCCTTTCCTGACAAGACTGACTACATTCTGTTTGGTTACTTTTTTTAAATCACATAGGCTTTTCACACCTTTGGCTTTTATGTGCAAAAGCTACTTGAGGAACAACATAATTTATGTTTTTAAGACCTATACAGTTATAAACATCATCACAGGACTAACTGGGAAAGGTTCATTCCCCAATTTGTATAAAAAGGTAATCATACCCAATAAAGGTAAACAATGGTACACATATATACCTGTATATTCCTTAATAATTCTCTGGGAATTACATCACTCCTTTTCTTTCCTTGCTAGACTAGAGACTACTTTTGGAAACTGATTCATTTGACTAAGTCCCATCAGTCTAATCCAGCTAACTACAGTGCTGATTTGAATATTGGTTAGAGTCAAGTCATCATATGTACAGGTGGGCTGTACTATGGCTCTGCTCCATAATTTATGACACCAATATAAAACAAAGGGCAACACATACAATAAAACCAGTTTCAAAGACATGGCAACAGTATTAACAAATACTGAACAGCATTGTTTTACGACACATGTCCACAATGGAATTCTAAACAAACAATTTAATAAACACCAACAACATCAACTGATAAAAAAATGCACCGACAGCAAGCTAAATAACAGTGATTACAAGGAGAGACGTAGAAAAGGGCAAGTGACACATTATGTGTGCTGAATTCCTTGAATCCAACACAGATTAACGTATATAACATTCCTCTTTTTCTTCTTCAACAGAACGTTAAGCTCTCTCCACTGAAGCCATGCATACTGTCAGGAGGTGAATTCATTACTCCCTTTCTAAGGCATAAAGCATCAGGTCCCCTCAAGGGGATCTTCTAGCCCTCTGGACTGAACAGGCCAAGACAACTGAGTCCTCAGTGTCCTTGCTGAGCATAGGTGGAAACGCGTCGTTGTCCAGTCGACCCCGTCTTCTATCCTCACTGCATCTTCCCATCTAGTACCTTCTTCTTTTCACCCACATGGGCAGCCATTGACTTCCAGTATCGATGGCAGGACAACTCCAGCAGCTCCAGCCCTCCAATCATTTTCTGCTGGGCCATATACACACCTACCATGACCAGGAAGTAGAGCCTAAATGGAGCCCACAGCCACAGGCCAGTAAAGCACAGAGCAATAAAGCTGCTCCAGTACAACAGTGAGGCGGCTTTGATCAGTGCCACTCGCAGCTCCGTCTTGCAAGGTGGCACACGTGCGACACCGTCCCTGTCAAAGCCCCGGGGTTGGCCTGAGTAGAATTCCCGCAGACGGACCTCCTTCTCAGCCCAGCGGTCTCGACACCAAGACTCCAGGTCAGAGGAAGAGGTGGGCAGTGAAGCCACTGGATAGCGGCGGACGTGGAAGTGGATCTCGCGTGGGAAAAGCCCCAGGATGAGGTGGCGTTCTGTCTGAGGGATGTTCTTAGGGTATGCCACTGTAATGTCATGGACGGCATCTAGGTTGTCTCCTAGGAAAAGGGACACAGTTTTAAATGATCAAAGCTTACACTTACATTTATAATAGTCTAATATAACCCAAACAAGATATTGAACTATACCCTACGCAGTTTCAGACATGACGGCATGACACTGCAGGGAGATTTAATATTATCCTTTTTCCACATCCACACTAGTCATAACATGACAGTTACATGACTAGTCACACTAGTCATTGTAACTGTGTTATGCACCCTTCAAAATCCCAGCTCTACATTACACATGTACCTCTAATTATCCAGGAGCTTAGAGCTTCATCCTCTCTCTGACTTCAGAACTAGCATGAGATCTATATCATTATCACTGATCTGCAGTGTCCTTACAACACAGATAGAGCTGAATTAAATATCAAGTGGACAGGATCACACCTGCCAGCGCCTGCTCCTGTACAGCTCAGCTCTACCACGGTAAAAATAGAGCTGAGAGGGGCACAGTGGACTTGGACAAAGAACAACATGCACAGCATGTCAGTCAGCGGTGCAAAGAGAGGGAGAGGAGAATTAGCTAAGTCTGATGACATCACACTGATTCACAACACCTGCTTGGAGAGTTAGTGCCATGCTCAGCATCCAAGGCGGGTGGGGGATGCGACGGCAGGGCCAGAGGTGGTATTTAAGAACTCTGGACGACTGCCAGAATTAGCTCATAGGGAAACATGAGAATCTCAGGGGTGTTGTAATGGCTGGCAGTAGGATGAAGCACAGGTCTGAGATTGTGAAAAAAAAAACAGGTACGTTCCCGCTCTACAAACAGTGTCAGTGAATCAACTACAATCACCATGACTGTCATTTTCCTTTGGTTTTGCTGATAAAATATTTCCATCATGATGACAGACTTTGAGTCCTACTTATTTTCTTTTTGGCCACATAAACACACACAGCACTTGTCTGGTGTCTGACTGCCAACTACCAATAATCTTTTTATTATGAGTGGATCATTGTCATGTTTAATGTAAACATTTCATGGTTTCATAATCAGTTGCTGTGGATCATTCCTGACCTTTTCGTAGTCTGTCCACAATGAAGGTGAATCCAGTGGTGCGGGGATGCAGGACATATTCGAATTTCGGCAGACTGTTCTTGGTGGCAAACGCATCACTCTTTGCTCTTGTATTTTCTGAACGAGACACAGACAAACAATAAACCTCTGGCAACTACTAATTACTAATTATTAATTACTAATCACCATCTGATGTAGTGTTAACTGAAGTGTGAAAACTGCTTATGCTGCCAAAAATAAAAAGGCAGCAGTATTAGTTGTCTATTTGAATCAATTATGACTTTGGATTTAACAGCTGCTGGTCTACAGCATAGCTTTACAATCTAATGTCTATTGGGAAAAGAAAATATCATTAAATGTACATAAACTGTAAAGGAATTATTGCATGTAAGTTATCCTAATATATTCATAATACAATTGCAAAAAACTACAGTATACCATTATAGAAAAATGACCATATTCATGAAATACATCTAGCAGTGACACTTACACACTTGTAAAAACCACAGGGGGACATGAACACAGAAAATATGTTTATTAAGCAAACATTCCTCAGGAACTTGTTGCAAGAACATGTAAACTATATCATGACTCATTAGTCATATTATGTAACAAGTAGTTGAGGCCGACTTATAGGATAAAAAGACTATGGACAGACCTTTGTTGATCAGGTCTCTGTTGTGACTTGCCATTCTTGTACAATCATTCAATTCACACAGGTTCTGCAAGCTTCAAAAATTCATGGAAAAATTTAGAGGGGCTTAACCGAACCCTGGACCTGATTCGGTAGATGTACGTTTCTAGACAACTTCCGTTTAAGACATCAGAACGCACTGTATACATACCCTTGTTTCTTGCGTCAAATTAAGCCTTGAGGGTTAAGAGGCTTAAATGCAGACGTATGTGCTGGGAACATGCAGAGGCGAAAACACAACACCAAAAGTGAAACAATCTTTAAAGCCCTAAATCTGCTTGCCAATTATGATGTAACTTCACTGGACCCCTCATGACATCATGGTATGTAAAGAGAAGTTGAGCTTCCCCCAGTAAAGCTAATCGGCTACTTTGATTGGCTTAATTGTGATCTGAGAGGGCTTTAGACACTGGTGTCGCTGTTGTTTGGACTGAAAGATCAGAACACTCTTGCAGAAATGACCGTGTGGGCTGTGCGTCAAGGGATTTGGCTGTGCCTTATCACTTTGAAATTGTGTTTGCATAACAGTGTCAGTGCAAAGGTGTAAGACAGGTGCCACGCTGAGCTCTGGAAACTGGTTGGTAGGTAATACATTGAGAACAACTGAAATGTAGGCAAATTGTCCTATGAATGGATGGAGTGTTGCACTGTTTACTTCTCACCAGTGAGGTCTGTGCCCTCTGGGAACAGTAACAGCTGCAATGGCTCTCTGATGTCACAGAAGTAGTCCAGCATGTTCTCCATGTGCTTCTTGTCGTCCTCCCAACGACGCTGAATAAAGATGAAGCAGGCCACCTGCATTGCCCATCCTGGAAAATACATACAAAGTCTTAACATGTGTGATTTATTACTTCTTCTGCTCTGATTCCAAGACTTTTCTAAGCAGGCAAAGGCCTGTGTTTCCAAGCAAAAAAACTTGACTTTGAGACTTTGTAGCATACTGCCTCTGGAAATTAGTTCATTTAGTTTGTCAAAGCAGCGTCTTCCTACAGGAAAGAAATGCTTACTTTCTTTGGTACTTTCTCAGTTGGCAATTTATTAGGTGCAGCTAGCTAACTAAGCTCTGTAATAAAATTCTAACCTTCATATATGATTTAAGTGACAGTTTAAACTGTTTTAGATACGTGTGGTTTTAGCTCCCAAATAATCTTGCATTTTCATACCATTCTACTCATCCGAATTTGCATTACAGATGGAAAAGCACCTTGAGGCAAATTTGTGATATTGGGCTATATAGATAAAACTTTTATATTTAGATTCATTAGTCTCCATTTGAATGATTTGACCTCTTCCTTTATTAAAGGTTAACTGCTTTGCAATGATGTAAGGATGTTTTTCAAGAAATGAATTAATTAAATATTATACTATGGTATGCCGATGTGTGCAGGTCAGTGTGTGTACAGGAAAGGACAGTGCACCCACTGTATACCCACCAAAGCCAGGCACAGCCTTCAGGACAGCCTTGAGGCAGATCTTCTCAAGACGAAGGTAGCTGTACCTGAGCAGACAACACCAAAGGAACATCCAGTCCAGACGGGTACGGTGGTTCATGATGATCACACTTCGCTCCCCTGGAATGAAGCCATCACCTGTTATCACCACCTTGACGCCAAATACCAGCTCTAGCAAGGACTACAGAGGGAAAAGATGCCATGAAGGAGGGAGGATGAAGAAGTACAAGAGAGGGGAGAATGGAAAAGGGGACATAGAGAAAAATGGAGAGGAGGATAATGAAGGGGTGACAAGAATGACCATTTAAAAAGGATGTAGAGGGAGAGAGGAGGGACTGGGAAGAGAAAAGGTGGTAAGATAAATTTGAGAGAGAGACAAGAGTGAGAAGAAAATAAATTAATAATGCAATCAATTCATGTAGTCACTGAAAACAAGATTTGTGTATTTGTCTTCAAAGGGAATCTGAATGAATTTAGTTTACAAAGATAAAACCACATTAAATAGTAAGGCTGACATGACGTAGGTTATCAGGATGAACGGTGTCAAACACAGCTAACCAAAGACCATCTGGCATGCACAGAAGTAGGCTAAGTAAAGGCTAAGCTGGTGTACACACCACAGGCAGGGTGAGCCAGGTAGCGACGATGCGATCAGTGATCCAGCGGTACCAAGCAGGAGACAGCAGCATGAGGGGCAAAACAGGACCCAGCATGAAGACACTTCCAAAGAAACTACCCAAAAACAGGGTCACCACAAAGTACAGGCCCCGCACCGACACAGCCATCTGTGGAGAGATGAATGAGATTATGTTGAATATAAGATAAATAAAATGGCAGTCAAAACATACCGGGATAAAAAAATATGACATTTATGGAATTTATTCCTGACTTAAGATTTCCACTATGGAAATGATCTCAAGTGGAGCGACTCCGTAACACGGAACAAATGCGATTATCGACAGTCTCATCAATAGCAAAGACTGCTGTTCTGCTGTTCCTCCGACATATTTTCCCACAAACAGTGGAAAATCCAGGGCAGACATTCCTAGTGTGGAATGTAAATAGGGGAACCTTTCTGACTGTGGGTAACAAATTGTGGGTGCATGGTCACTAAATCAACTGTGGCTGTGTGGCTCCAAAAAATATTCATTGACTGTACAGTCTGTACAGTAGCATAAACATTTTCTGATGTTCTTAAAATAAATAACTGGTGATAAAATATCCCGACTATATTGAAGCTCTATACTGAAGTGTAATTTGAAATTTCAACAACGGCTGCATTGCCTTTTTTTTTATAATTAAGCTACATGGAACTGTGTGCAGGTGATATGATGATATATACCATAAGACAATATAAATGTAAAACAATGATTGTGCCATTCTGTTGTATTGTACTGTGCTGTACTATTTCACTGCAGCGTGGCAGCTATCCCTTTAATATGGGGTGCAAATATTGTTGGCAATATTGCGGATTTAAAAGCAGGACCATGTAGGATATTCTTTCCATAGTTTCTCAGGTTTTCTGGAAAACTATCACTATCACTACTGGAAAAATATCACAAAACATAATAGAATGAATGAATATAAAATTAGATATACAGGGACAGGAGATTGCATTCAGATTGCTAAATCCTACCTGAACCTGAAACAATCCAGAAAGTATGTAGGTAAGTTTCCTATATCTATCTTAGTTGTGGTCATTTAAATAAAAACATGTGTCGTCACAAAGGAATCATGTCTCCAAATAACAGCAGATACACTTCTACACATCTGTGACTGCCATTATCTACCAGGTGAGCTTTCTAGGTGCCCAGGAAATTAAAAATTGACAAGATAACAGACTGATGAAAGTACAATTGAAGTGATCAAAGGCTTTGAACTTTATCCTGCTTTTATAAAGACATTAATGATTTTATTACAACCTTTGATTGATAATTGCCCTTGTGATTCATTATACGTCACTGTGTTGTAAGCATTATAGTAGGGTAAATTCAGGCGTTACCAATGATACTAATTGAGGTTATGTTCCATTTAGTACAGCAGACTTTCCAGTGAACCAACCGAGACACCAGCAGCACCCTGACTCTGTTTGACCTGAATGGAACGAAACCTTCATTAGCACAAGTGGTTACACCTGTGTTTACCACTATTTCATGTCAAAATGGCAGCCGTGAAAAGGTTTTATTTTGGAAACAGCTGCTAACAACTGATTTGAAAAAACAAAAAACCCACATATACAAACTTCATAAAACACGAGTGCTGAGGTTGAACATAAATAGAAACAATTTAAGTAGACTGAATACTGGTTAAGCATGTTCATTAACAAGTAGGTGCAACATAGCAGAAATGCCACAGGGTTACTGGATCCCTGAGGCAAGTGAACTGAGCCTGTAATCTTTCCGAAATTCAAAACCAAGTAACCGGACCTTCAATTGTCCCTGACATGTCTAATAAGTTTAAAGGGTCTCATGTGGACCTGCCAATGGGGATCCCTTGTCATTTCAATGACACCAGTGGTGACCACAATGTTCCTGTTACACTTTGGTACATTCACACAGGTGTTTTCCACTTATTTTTGCCTGTATAGACCTGTTCTCTCATTTTGCCTGTAGAGACCTGTTCTCAGGACTGTGTGATTGCATTTAAGTCCTAGTATGGATCCACCAAACCTGAGGAGATGTGTAAGTAGCCTGAATAATTTAAAGTACCTGTGTTGGTGTGCAAATGACCCGAATAGTCACTATGCAAAGCCCATATAGACCAATTTATTCCCATGTAGTCAAACCTAAACTATAAAATCTGGGGCAAGTGGATGACTATCTCTATCTCAATAGCAACCAAGTCAAATTGCCCTTGAGCAATGTCAAATGTATTGATGTGCTGCCCTTTTACATGCTGAGACACTTGTGATGAAGGGCAATATAAATAATGTAAATCTGACATTTTGAAAAACGGCGTCTGTTCGTGCAAGTTGCAATCTGGATCTAGTTAAGAAGCAGAGCACTGCTGACAAATGGAATGCATGTTCAGAAGCAAGTTCTTTAAAACCACCTAAAGAAATTATAAGCTTCACTAATGTTTAGCTTCCGGTAGAGCAAGCCAATTACTAGAAAGTCCCCTGGGATAGAGGTTAAAAGGGGAAATACAGGGTGTCTGGGCTGATGCTACTGGGAGCCACTTCATCCAGCAGGTGTTTTCTTCTCTTGTATGAACTGCGGTTCTTACCTTTCCACCTCAATTACAGTTATGATTGCACAAGCGTTCAGTTCACAGTACCTGCCCCCAACACTCCCATCATCTTGCCCTCGTTGACACCCTCTGCGGTACCATGACGCAGCAAGTCTCACGGCAGTGACCAAAGTGGCTGAAGGTGCATTTAAGAGAAGCAAGTGTGTTTGCGTGCATGATTATGCTGGCAGTAAGGGTTTAAGGGTTACTGGTTTTAACAACGGAAAATGTGAGGCATGAGAGAGGTGAGAAAAACAGGCTTGCTCAGCACAATTGCCACAATTAGGCTGTGTCCCCACAAAAACAAAAACCACACCCTTGGGTGGCTGCTGTAACAATCAGACAAGCCTACTCATACATACAGCAAAAAGGCACAACACACCTGGAGCCAGAGATGTGAGAAGTGTATGGAATTATGAACATTTAAGTGTCAAATAAACATGTTTTTCTTCCGGCTTGGCGTGAACACCTGGGACATTGTACTATTTATAGAAGGCATCCACGGAAACACTTTTGTTTCCATGCTCCAAAGCAAGTAGCACTTTGAGAGTTTGATTTAGTGCCATCCATTTGGGTTGGTTTAACATTTATTTAATCACCATAGTAATGACTGTGAAAGCACTTCCCCAAACACACCACCACATGCAACGCACCACATACTCCTCATAGTCCAAGTCTGAATTCTCTGGCAATCATTTTGCATTCCTTACAGTAAGCCAAGACCAGACATCCCAACAGAGCAAAGCAGAGGGAAGAGGTCAAGCATGTCTAGGCTAAACAATGAGCTTAAGTGGTGTGTGTGTGTGTGTGTGTATGTGTGTAAGAGACAGACACGGAGGGAAAGAGAGAGAGAAGAATGAAATAGATAAAGCTGTAAAATTAATTGCAAATAGATTTAAGTGCAGGCCTGTTTTACAACCTGAAGGACACTTAGAGAGAACAAGCCTCCTCCAGAACTGAACAACTCTTCAACATGCTGTGATGATAACCCCACAACATGGTCAATGTCACACAGTTTAGTTCGAAATCTCTCACTAGACAAACTAAATGGCAAAAAAATAAGCATTAGAAAAAAAGAAAAAAAGAAAATAAGAAAAAAGAAAAAGTTAATATCTAACATGGCTTAGTGTCACTCAATGTAACCCCATCAACAATACCAACAGCAACCAGGCTCTCACTGTATGGGTGGAAAAGGAAACAGTGTTGTGAGCTAAAAAAGCTTCATAATAATAATTGTATCCTTGATACTGTCCTTTAACTTTCAAGCAGGCACAGGCAGGTAAAGGTAATACATGGTGTGTGCATGCATTGTCACTGCACACAGGTGGGGAAATGAATGTACTAACTTTATAGCTTCTGCCACCAACAACAACACCAGTGTAAGCAACACTGTGCATTAAGATCAAGGAGACATTTTGATCACTTTTTGATCGTGTCTGAGAGCGTGTGTCTGAATTGGTCGGGGTTTATGAACAATGGCAGCTGCACGAAAATCCTATGCATGAGTAACGAGTTAGGGGGCAAGGTGCAGGTCAGTGGCTGATTTGTGGACCTGTCCAATCTATCACACATTAACGCAATAACGCTGTGCATTTCTCTAAGATTTAATGAACCCACATTAAGAACCACTGGTTAAAACCACGCCTTGTTGATGCAATCTGGTCGAGGCCAATGAGTAGCAAATGCGCCATTATTTAACGTACACACATTTTCCACAACCCCAGGGTGGGGCAAAGGACAACACGGGTTAGACAACGTTTAACTTTAAGACAACTGATATAAGTGGTCACACAACCGGGCCCTGGGCGAGATTTCACATGTCCTGTCTGTAAATAATCGTCCTTTCGGTTAGCGTGTTTGCTTCGTAAATAATCAGTCAACCCTACTCTTGTATGCAAATAAGTGACAACCCTACAGATACAAGCTGGTGAGATGATGTGGAAAAATGGACTGGGTAAGGGAAAAAAACATAAACTAATGATAAAATATGCTTGTTTACTGGCCACATGTTTTACCGAAGCATTGCTTAACGTTACATCTGAGAGCAGAAGTCACCGTGATATGAACTTCAAAGATAAAGTTATCAAATATAACTTACCATCTATTTTTACACACTATAACGTCCACATGAGACGACACGGCTACCTGTTGTCATCGTGCTCTTTGGTTGCAGGTACGAACAACAACGCCAATGCTAACTTAGCAACCCCAAAACCCAAACATAAAACACAAGCTAGTTCGTGCTAATCAAACGCTATCCTGCTATTATTATTATTTTTTTTTTTTAAAAACAGAACTGGCCAAAATGCATCGGCTAACCGTCGGGTGACATAACATACCCACCTTTCTCGTGTGTTTTTCCTCCAGATTTAAAGTTTGTCTTAGGAGAGCTAATAGTTCCGATAGCTCCGGTTAGTCCAAACACTCGGTTGCGACATAGCAGCTTAGCAAAGCCAGCTATCAGCTAGCGAAAAGATTACCAACATTTGCGTCCCCAGAAGTTGACGCACGTTGAAACTGTTTAGCAACCGAGCTGTTATTGTTTGATGTATGAGCCGTGGCGACGACCGCTTTGCTTGTCTTTGAGTGCCTTTACTTACTATGGCTGCAGCAAAAAGTAATAGCCGCCTTACCGCTCTGCTAACACGACCTCTCAACTTGTCACCTCTCACCTGCACTTACACGCAGGCGTCCACAGGGGGTGCTGTTTGTGCAAGTTACACGCCTCGAGTAGGTGACAGCAAACCACTTTAAACCGCAGCAACAGCAGCAAAACTTTGCCAAAGCGACGCAGAATGCACTGTAGATTTCACAAGCTGATAATGACTCCAGTTGTTTTATTTTAAGCAGTAGTCATATTACCTGAACTCGTGGTGTCAAGTCTTTGTAGGAAGTGCAAAGGGAGAGATGAATACAATAGAGGAGGGGGAAAAAAAAGAGTCCATGCATGTACTGCTAATGCATGTACTAGTGGTGGAAGAATTATTCAGATTTTTTTTACTTTTAATGTAAAAATACTAATACCACAATGTGAAAATATTATCAACAAAATGTACTTAAGTAATAGTGTCCACTGTGCAGAAAATGCCCCGTGAGTGTTGTATTATTATATATATTATATTATATTATATAATTATAGTTAAAGTCTGAGCAGCATTTTTAATGTTGTATCTGCTTTTAGCTACTCTATATAATAATATATAATATTGTTGGATAGTTTAATCTGTAAATTATATTTCAAAAACTGATCACAAGTTAATGCAGAGTAACTTGTTACTATAGCTGTCAAGTAAATGTAGTGGAGTAAAAAGTAAATTTCCTCTCAAAATGTTGTTGAGTTGAAGAATAAAATGGTAAAGGAAAGAACTAGGACCTCAAAACTGTGCCTCTATCAGTTGAGCCTTTCAAACTAAATACAAGATAAAGTCCACAACCCCCACGTAGGCAACGACAAAAAAGGGAATTAATAAATCTATCTTGGCATAATCATTCATATGTTATCATTCATTACCAGGTGAGAATTTTAAAAAGTAATTTTTCCATTCATCAAAACATCATCCTTTTAGTCATTAATAGGGGTTAACAATGAACAAGACAAGTCTACAACACTACACTGAGAAGTTTGTCATTCATGCCGCTTGGTTGAAGTGTTTCAAGAGTCAATATCCAGTAGGCGTCACATTGTTTAAACAGACTATACCTAATAGCCTACTTCCTTTCTGGAAGTTTAACCTTTGCAGTGACATAAATGTCTTAAAATCATGTTTGCAATCACTGAAATGAACCACGGCTGGATATATGTCCAATTCTGTGACTACTTTTGTGCTCACTAATCCTCTTTTCAGAGCTTGAGAGGTTTTGCTCATGTTGCGGTGTTCTCCATCAATATCCCTGTGTTAATAATATATCAGCAACTCGTTCAAATCTCAAGCATGGTATTGATGATATACTTCTTGACCGAGTCCCCCAACATAGCCTTTTAAAGTAGTGTAAATCCTAGCATGTGTCATTTGTTTCTTTTACCCACAGTTATGAGCTGTTCTACTGTTACAAATTACCTCAGCATTTAGTGATGTGTGCGTGCGCAGATTGGTCAATGTGTCTGAGTGTATCCGAGCATGCACACGTAGTCTCTTGTGTGCATGTATGCTGCTGTGTGTGTGGTGAGTGAGGTAGACACGGACTGACAGACAGGGTAAAAGAGAGAGTGCACTTAGTCAAACTCAAGACTTTTCCATGACCTGCTCCCTATGGCATGCACTCTATCTGAGAGACTGAGTGAACTGTATAGCTTTGTCAGTATAAACTCCTCAAGGGTCAACGCATCACTTCAGAGGGGAACGGAAAAACTTTTGCTTTGAAACAAGCTCTCATTTTTTCAGTTTAGTGCCAGCTCACCTTCAAAAGAGAAGCACATCCACATGATTAATGAGGCTTGTCCGAGATAATTTAGCAAAAGCAATTTGATCAGATACTCTTAATCATATTCCCTTTGAAAATTTCAAATATCTAAGCCCTGTGGTAAGAATCACAGTCATTTTAATCCATGAAAAACATAAAACATGTACACTTTAGTTCTGTTTGCTGTTAAAAACGACATGGGAGGTAAGCCAAGTTAAATGCAGCTTTTCTTAAAGTGAACGTTTGGATGAAATTAACAGAGACCAACAACATTTATTCATGTTAGACATGCCATTCCACTTACATAAATCCATGTGGGAGAGACAGAGTGACTTTTTTCGGGCATTGTACACTGTGTTTTGGTTTATTTTCAATGGAGTCTATTGATAGCACTTTAACGAGACTTTATTGAAAAAAAGAAAACTCATCTAGTTTGTTTTTTTAAACATTCTTGCCTCTAATGACCTCTTGTGCTTTTTTGGTAGTTCAAAGAGGGGACATGGATGATTTAACTTGAGTCTTCTTCTCTTTCACTTCACTTCCTCTTCACGTTGTCTCGGCCTCACACCTGTAACAGCACATGCACATTGTTGTTACTCCAGTTTTTCATCTTAATTTCTCTGTGTTTATCTCCATGTATGTCCTGGTCCTATCCCCTCTCTCTTTCCTCCCTTTTTCCACCCTGGTCTCTAGGCAATAAGGATTAGAGTGGCGGGGCCATAAGCAGTCTATTTATATCAACAACAGCCTATGGAAGAACAGCAGGCTGTGGCTTAGCACATTAACACACAAAACTATGATATAAAGCGGATGCTCGCAGACTTGTATTGATCAAAGCTTTAAAAGCTTAAGGATGAGATGGAGATGTACCTTACATCACCCTGTTAAATAGAGAATGAGTCCCAGGGTGCTTAGACTCATCTGTCCAAGTATGTGCTGTGGTTATGAGTCCAGCAGTTGCATTATGTCTTCAAAGGCTGGTCTGTTGACGTGCAGGTACAGAGAGCATTTTGGCAGAGTATTGAGTGTGCTTGACTCTGATTAATTGTGATGTTGTAGAAGCTTTGTTATGAATAGCAATCACTACTTCCTGAACCACTGTTCTCGACTGGTGTATCACATGGCACTGTGGGGTTTTCAAATGTCAAATATATTCAAGGAAAGTACAGATTACAAGAAAATGAGTTACCTCACTGACTTCTGGAGGTCTCATGCATTTGTTTCCATCCATGCTGTTTGAAGTGCACTTGGAAAGTGCGTTAGTTAAATTTTATGAGGGCATAGTGACACTAAGCAAGTTCCCAAGTGTCATTTTTGCTATGGTTGCATTTTGCCTTATCAGATCAAGTCTTATCTAAGTTGGCCACCAGGAGAGACAACCAGTCTCTAAACTGTGATTTATCCATGTCACAGTGCAGGTGTACTTTATGCTCTACCTCCTCAACATCCTTTGTTTTCCTTCCCTGACCCCTTCCCCTTTTAATCCTCCCTCCTTGTTGTATGCCTCTCAGCATATCATACTCTAGCTCTTCTCTTGTTGACAGTGCCAGATATGTGTCTACGCTTGGTGGGCCGTCTCCAGACAGGTTATAAATAACTAGCAGAGTTTTTGCTTCATGTCCTGAGAGCTCTACTTTCTTCTCACACTTAAGGAACCATGGGAAAAGAATCTTTCCCTTACGCACTAGGCACTCATAATAACAGACACGGTTATACATAAAACCTCCAAGCACATGTGCCCATTTGCAAGCTCTGCACAAACACATAGACACAGTTATGCATGCACACACAGAATAAACCTTGGTGGCTTATACAGTAAGGTTGCAGTACTAAAATAGCAAGGTTATAAGAACAGGGGCACTGTTTATAATGAAATGTTAACTTACGTTACATAACCTGCACTGTGGGAATGCGGAGTACATTTCTACTGTCATGCAAGTATGGGAAACTTGCTGAAACAACAGAATGGGATAAAAGTCTGGGAGTGCGAAAAATAGAAGGAACAAGAAAACAACCACATTGGAAAAGTAAAATGAGGAGAGGGAGTGGAAAAAGAGTTCATTGGATAAGCATTATTTTGCTCCTAGTTACATACCAGATTGAAGACGGAGGGGGGGTTATGTTATGTTATGGGTACAGGAAAGGGTTGTTGTCAGTTTATGTGTAAAGGAGTGACAGTGAAACAGCATTAATGTGGACTATAGTTGGGAGTCGGGGAGAATTCAGGGGTTGGCAGGTCAGACTCTGCTGACACACTGGGATCAGTGATGGGATTGTTTCCATTGGAAAGAATTCCAAGAATGAGCTAGAAGAGCTATCAGTGACTTCACTCAGAGGGCTCTGACAACAGTTTTAATACACAGCCAGGCACACGCTCTCACACACATTTAAAGATACTGTGTCTCACGCCAACACTGGTGTGCGAGACACACTCCGTTCCCCTATGTCACTGAGCGACTCTCACTGACTACTCATCTTACCATTTGCAAAATGAATGCTGTCACCTCTGACCACCAGCACAGTGGTTTGGAAAAAGATTAACTGTGTAAAGAAATGACTTTCATACAAGAGATACAAGAGATAAAGTGATTCAAATCTGCTGTGAAGTCAGCTAAAACATGAGGGCATGTTTAAAGGGCAAAAAGCCCCTGAAAACTTGATACCAAATCCTTTTTTTTTTTTTACATAAAATAACCATGACTACATAAACAACAATAACATATAACATTTAAAGTTATGGGGAAAATGCCCCTGTGAGTCATTTATTATGAGTGTTAAAGAATAGGGAAATATAGGGAATAGGGAATATTTGGGAAATGAGCTTTCTTGCAGAGAGTCAAAAGAAGAGTTTATACCACTCTCATGTCTATACAGTAAATATAAAACTGAAGCTAGTAGCCATTTATCTTAGCAAAGCATAGCAGTTTTTGGATGGATTAAACAAACAAACTATAACTTGTTAATTAGTCAGCTTTAGATGCGCTAGTACACAGGTTACCTTTAGACAGAACCAGGCTAGCTGTTTTCCCCTGTTGTGACTCTTTATGCTATACTAAGCTGAGTGATTACTGGGTCCTGATTGGTGCATGAAAGTATGTGACATTATTTCCAAAATAAGCCCTGTCCACTTAAAACCAGTGAGAAAAACACTGAAAAAAATCCTATAGTAATAATACATATATACATATATAATACATATACTATATTAATAAAGTGAAATAACTTTTGTAGTCTGAATGATGGGATCCTATATGAGCACAACATCTCCTGTCAAAGTAAAAAAAACTGTTTAAGAAAGGGAGTTTTCAGAGCCTTTAAAGTGAGATCTTTCTGGGCACTGCCACTGAGAATCTCTGTAGTTGAACCTTGAACATGATGGAAAAAACATAACTAAAAACATAACTCCTCTTAACCGGTTCTTTCAGCTCACAGTCTCAGTTTTAGTGCTTCAATCAGGTCTGAAAAAGCAAAGCCATACCTTGCAAAAATATGTTATGTTTTTTTTTTGTAAAAACAGGAAGACTAGGAAAAACAGTCAACTTTCAGTTTAACAGTGTACAGCTTCGAGCGATTCTCAGTTTTTGTCTTTCTTAAAAAACAACCCCAAAGTACAAACAAGATCAATGTACTACAAGGCTTCAGGGGTTGGCTCCTTTGGAACAAATATGTACACATCTATCATTGGGTCTGTACATTGCTTTATCAGCTTCTGTTTCAAAAATTAATTAAAAAAAAACCTCCCTTCATTTTCAGTCCTCACTCAGCTTTGACCTTTTGAAAAATAACCTGCTGGCATTACATTTAGTTCTCAATGTTATTGCCAAATTATTGTGTGAGAAAGTGTGTTTTCTGTGTGTATTGCATCTCATGTGGGAGTAATGCTTAAGTGTCAAGGGCAATGGGAGGGCATCATAAATTGTAATTACCGGTTGCATTAAAAAGTCTTTAATTGCTAAGGTTCCTTAGTGAGTTAATCAGCTGAGAAGTGGCTGAAGAAGAAGAGCTGAAGATAAGAGCTCCTCAAAATGTCAAAATGCTTTGGAAATATGCTTCAGGGGCTTCATTTCATGTTTCCTTAAGTCCCAGAAACACAGGAACCTTCTTTATTAAAACTGAGGTATAGTGCTTTCTTGCTACTCCTCTCTCCAGTAATATTTGAGAGATGCCGCAAAGTTCAGAGGTTTCTGTCACTTGATTGTGTAGCTAGATGCTAGATCAGTCAGTCTCTCCAAGGACTGTGAATGTCCTTTTCTAACTTCTTATGATTACTTCTTTCCATGATCTCATCATATTTTGCACTGAGATCAAGGAGAAGTAAAGAAAGGGATAAAAGAAATTCCTTTTCTAGCCTATTCAGAACTATCCACGAGCTCCTTCGGCCAGCCACACTCTCTGCTGCTGACCACCATCATCAGCTGGGGGTATTAATAACTCTTTATGCTCCATTTTTTCCAGGAAGAAGGAAGCAGGATAGAATGTCAGTTCATTGTTCCCCTTCCAGGAAGTGACCGTAAGGCCCTGAGAGTAGCACCTTGTCCAATGTATCAGGCCCTTGGCCCCAGAAGGCCCTACTGCAGCAACTCTGATGGACTATTCGCGGTACTAGGCAATCAAACTTGACCCAGTGGTTCTCTAACACAGTACATAGCAGCAAATCACCTAAGAAGTTGCCATTGTAACAGTGATCAGAAAGCTTTCTGTTTATTCCTGTAAATCCCCCCACTTCCCCATTAGAACTTTTCCACTGAACCACATTTTATTAGTCTTGTATCATTGTGGTGAGTGTTTATGGGTAGAGCGTGAGGAGTTGCTTCCACAGGCTTTTATACCCTGTACTATCCTCAATATTATTGCAACTGTAAAACCTACTAAAGTTGGTAATCAACCAAATTTCTCCAGAACGCTGGACGGCATCATTGTGATTTTTTAAAAGATTTAACATTGAAATGAAAGCTGTTCAGTGCTCAGGAATTAGATTTTGTTGTGTCTAAGAGTGAGATTGTGTGCAAGTTGAAGACAGGAAATAGCATGTGGCCTGTTCTCGCTTCTACATATACGCATTTGATACATGCATCTATATTCGTAGAGAGATTCTGAATGTGAGAGATGCAGAGCAGGAAGCGCTACTGCTTTTCTCTAACCACTGCAGGTGAAGTGAGTGGGGAAAGTGTGGGGGGGTCACAAAGAAAAATGAAAGTAAAGTCTCTTGGAAACAATACTTTAAATGCAGTAGAGGATTACCCTTGTAAAAGACTAATTTACTTCATCTTGTACCATAAAAATGGCAGTAACTCTTCATAGTCAATTATTCTCACAGCAGAGCCACACAGTTGGATAGCAAATTCAAATGTTTATTTACAGCCTCTGTAATCGTCACAGAGAAAAGTGGTCTAAATACAAAAAAAAAAAAAAAACCAAAAACAAGAGCAAGATGGCGGCTAATCTCCCTGAGCTTTACAAAAACAATGTGGGACCTGTAGGTGACAGACAGGAGAAAGAGAGAGATGTTCTGTACACAGCCCTAATGCCACTCAAATGAGAAATTACATAAAGAACAGAAATATCTCAATCATGCTTGTACAACAGTATTTCATATTGTGTACACAAAAGTGAAATCTTTTCCACAAACTGACTGACACAATTTGTCGCAACACAAACAAGTGTTGATT
>NW_023339873.1:8848568-8849187 GCF_004916995.1 Morone saxatilis
AAAGAGTGAACAAAAGAACACAAATAAAATGACAGACATTACTACGGAGAACGAATAAGATTTCCCATAAACTGCTTTTGGCAAACATCAGGACTAACAGTATTGTGAATAGAGTTCAATATGGTTTCAGAATTGCCTAACTTATTTGTGAACTCTGTCCTACAGTGTGAATTGACTGCTACCTAAACTTCACTGTGTAAAAAGTAGCACTGTTTTCATAAAGAACAGGAAGACTATGAAAGACAGTCAACTTTCAGTTCAGGTGTGTATAGCTCAGAGCGATTCTCAGTCTGTCTTCTTTCTAAAAAAAAAAAAAAAAAGTTAACCAAACCCAAAGTACAGACAAGATCAGCACGCTACAAGGCCTCAGGGGTTGGCTCATTGGGAACAAGTATTTACACATCCTTCATTGAGTTTGTACATTGCTCAGAATCAGCCGCTTTTTCAAAAATGACAATTGTCAGTCCTTATTCTGCACTGACCTTTTGAACAATAAACTGCTTATGCCTGATTTTGTTCTCAGTGTTGCACTATTTTGCTTTGTCATCCAACTAATGTTTGTAATAAGGCTTACAGCAGGTCGATGTGATAAGGATCATTGCATGACTGTTAAAAAAAA
>NW_023339873.1:8849287-8860536 GCF_004916995.1 Morone saxatilis
AAAAAAAAAAAACCCATTTAAAAAAAAACCAAATATATATATATCTTTGAACAAATTTTGTGGAAGTTTTTTGTGGGGCAAACAAAAAACTAACATTTTACGCAAAAAACACCCAGTTCTCAATAAACAGACAAATCACAAAACATTCACTTCTCAGAAACAGACAAATCTAGAGACAGCAGTGGCAATCACAATAATTAACATATCAATCCAGGAACTGAACACAGGTATGGACAGTGTACTGTAGACGATAATCCCCACGGGTACCACAATAGTTCTGTATGAGTGTATAAAGTCTCTGGGGTCATGACGCCAGCCATTTTGGAGTAAAGTACAGAGCAGTTCTAGCCCCCCGCAGTGTAAGAGCTGTCCATGGAGCACTGAGCTGCCACTGTCCAACAGGACATCCGTTCTGGGCTGAGACGCACACGTTGGTAGGCATGGTAGAAAGCAGGTGTAGGTTAGAGGTGTGCATGTCCGTTCTTTTCGGTTTTGGTGGGTTTGCAGTCCAGGAGGAAAAATTATCGTGTGAGAAAAGTGTGACGCCTGTGTGTATTGCTTTTTTTTGTGGAGTGATGCTTTGGTGTCAAGGGCATCACGAGACACTGAATGTGCATCTGCCAGTCGAGCCTGTTTGAGTGCTGAGGTGCTGTGGAACCAGTGCAGGAAAGGGAGAGTCCGTCAGAAAGAAAGGAGAGAGTATGGGTGCTGTAACACAGCCTCTAGTGCTGAGAATTCTCTGTTGGCTGTCCGTTCGGGATACTTCCATTATTCTGCTCCTCTTCCTCTTCTTCCTCCTCCTCCTCCTCCTCACTAACCAGAAACTCCTCTGGGGGCCAGCGAAGCTCCCCGCTCTCGACTTCTCCCTCCGTTGGCTCAACCACGATGGATGGCAGACGATCTTTGAGTTTACAGCAACGGTCAAAGTCTGAGGGGTCGGGGAATATCTAAAGAGGAAAGACAAGCGTAAAATACTGGTTATTAATCTTTCATTAACCTCTGGAGTTAGTACACTGAGGCCGTTTCAAGCTAGGGGAGTGAGCTGTCCCCTGTTGTAATACAAAAAGTTATTTGTGAGCATATTTCTGATCAATGCTAAGTGTGCGGTATGGTCTGCGATACCAGAACTTAATATTGAGCCTTGTAGAAGTGTTGCAGGCACCACTACAAGGCTAAACAACTGTGAAGGAAGTGATGTGAAGACTAAACATCTGTGACGGGAAGTGCTTAAAATCCCAGTGGCATACCTGCACTTGCCCAGCCCACATTCCTCCAACAGCCAAGCTAGCTTTCCACATACTGTAGGTGCTCACCCAAAAACAAAATTGCACAAGACTTAGAACAGTGGCTGTGAATGGGTAAATGAGGCATGTCTAGCGAGACTTACAGCAAACGCGGCATCGTGTTTAATCTAAATGCTTTGAAAGGCATCGTGCCAAGCAGCTCGTAGCTGCTTACGAACTCATCCAGGACAGACTACTCAGAAGATTATACAAGAGCATAATCATAGTGTTTCAAATCAACAGTAAGCTGAAAACAAACGGTAAAAGTTTACTGTGGCATGATTGGTGCATAAATAGAAACATCCCTATGACAGTCAACATTTAGTGTTGCATATTTTACATTTCTGTGGAGATTGAGTTGGAAAAAAGGTTTAGGAAAGAACATGAAATCTGCAGAGTTATCTGCAAATCCCGACTGATACGTCTGCTTATAAACGCAGCGTGCCACACTCAAATGTTTGGATCTAAACTGAAGGGCATGAGAGACATTCTGACAAGAAAGATTACATGCCTTCCCTGTCCTGGCAAGATTGGACATCAACCTCAGACTTTCTCTGTTCTCAGGAACCGGAGAAATGGCCCAGGGGAAAAAGCCTGCCACTCCTGGTCCAAGAACAGCATTTTTTGCTGTTGTTTGGATAAAGTGGATGAATATTTTTAGACCTGCATATTTCACTCCAAGACATTGGAGGGAGGGGGAGCGATGTCGCTGTCTGGGCAAAGAGCCGAGTGGAAAGAAAGCATTAGATGAAGCAGTAGAGAGACTGAGACAAGAAGAGATAGAGGGGATCCAGCTGTGTCCAAGTCTATGAATTCCATAGGAGACAGATGAGAAGGGAGGGAAAAGACAAAAAGCTATAAATATGCCTTGTGAAAGTGAGAAATTTGTCAGGTTATGAAAGCATGTATGCGTCTACTGGAGGCATCGCAGCTGAGTACAAGACCACGGCAAGGTGTGATTATATGCATCCAACTATGTGAGCCTATGTGTGTGTTCATGTCTAATGCCTGCGTGTATTTGCATTTCCTGGTCTGCATCACCAATCCTCACTGTGTGTCAACACCAAGGGGAGTTAGGCAGTGAATGACCTTGCCTCTGGACCCCTAGCTAACACATGTCATAGCTTGTTTCACTTCCAGTGGGAGGAAGGGACAACACATCATCAGCCAGGCACAATGTTGGCTATTTTAGGCTCTTCTGGGGTGTTCAGTGGGGTTGGGGTTGGGAGGGGGTGCACACACTATACGTCTGAATCATGACATTGCCTTTTGAGATGATAATTCAGTAAATCAGGAACTATTTACTCACCCCTTTTCCACTAGTAGGCCACATTCATTTCAATATCTTTTATAGGTGCAGCTGGAATTTAATGGTCAATGCTTGTCAAAGCCCCCCCACCCCCCCACCAAGCCTCCATCATGGAGGAAGTGACTGATGGCAACATGAAGCAGTGCTTCAGTATGCAATGCTTCTCTAAAGGAGTGGCTGGGACCTTGGGCAAATGGCCGAGGTGAGGAAATCCACAGTGGGGATGGAAAGAGTGTGGCAAAGTGGCACCCTCCTTTTCTCCCGTTTCCCCCTCTCATCCGCTCCTCTCATCCTCTCAGACAGACTCACAGCTGGGGTGTGAACTGTAGGGAAGAGGAAGCCAGCCTTTTCCTCTGGGTCAGTCTGCATCCTCTCAGATGTAGTGTCTTTGTACAGCATGGCATTAGCAGTCTGTCGTATTACGTTTATGGATGTGCACCTCATACAAATAATTCAATCTGGATTGAAATTACCCATCTTTCAACAGGAATTGGCCTTTTAACCCAGCGAGTTGTAAAAGTCACATAAGGTGGAAATTGCACAAGAATATTTTGGTACTCAAGACCTTACGACACCAGCGGTGACTATGACCCACCAGTTTGAGATGCAGCTCCACTAACCATTAGGCCAACTTCCTGTCCAAAAATCAAAATTGACTCAATTTCATCACATTTTAGAGTGAAATGGTTTGGGTAAGATGGGCCCCTTTAATTCTCTTTTCAACCTGGGTACAAATGTGACACTAAAATAAGCAAGCAGCTGTTTGATTAAGTAGTTTTGTTTCCAAGATGGCCCTGTTGAGCTGACAGTAAAACAAAGCTGCTGGCAACACCTTGTCAAGACCACCTGATGGCTGCTTCTCTCATCTCTCTGAATCTGCAGGGTTTATTTTTGTGACAGGCGGTAGTAAATTACACACAATTTTCGAGACAGATATCCTTTGTATGTTTTAAATTGTGACCAACCGTAATCTCAAATTTCCCCTTACAAAACGTATATAAAAAACACAAGTAGAATTTTGCTGCAATATATTTTCTTAGCATAATAATTTGTTTGTGCTCCCACCCAACTACTTATACTTCAGATCTGTAAGTCATTTTGATGTTATTACACCTAAATGAAATATAAAAATATAATTGTCCAAATGGTAAACAAGGTCAAACCTTTCTTAAATGTCTTTTTATAGAAAAACTATTTAGCTTGGTCAAGGGTCTTGTAGCTTAAAAGAAAAACAAAATAGAAAAACAAAAATCCAATGTTAAATAGTAAATTCCAGTGCGTGTGCATGTGTGCGTGTGCATGTGCGTGTGCTTTTTTTCCCTTCTTCCTTCTTCCAGAATCACAACATACAGAGGCTCCTGTTCATGCCGATGTCAATATCAAAATCATGATAATGAATGGATGAAGACCGGTATAAAAATGCTCATGCCACATAAAAATGCATGGGTAATGAATTTTTCAGTGTCATAAGTGTGTGTCCTACCTGAAAGGAGAGTCTGTCCTTGCTGGGGCTGAGCCTCATGTCCTCCATTGGGGTGCTGTTGATCATCACCTCAGTCATATCTCGGCTGGGTACAAACACTGGGCTGCAGGGTTGAGAGAGGAAAAGTTATGCGATTAGATAAAACTACAAAAAGGCTCAGAGTGCTCATTCACAACTGAAAACCAAATATGTTACAATATAATGTGGTCCCTATGTGTTCTGTACTCAATATACTAGGGGACAAGAAGGTTGTATACAGTGAGGACAAACAGATACTGATGATAAAAACTGTTAACGGCATGTAACAAAAAGAGAAAACCAACAAACACCAAATCTATCAAACTGTCCGTATGCACACACACACACACACACACTCAAAGTCTGAAAGTCATTGTTGTTTTACCTGCACATGTTCAGCAGTTTTGTTTATACTCTGCACATCTTGACCACAACATGCCAAGCATCCAGGCTGTGCTGTACTAATGCACTGCAAAGCTGCACAGCTCATGCTGTGGCTTGCATAAGGTGGCCGTTTCTAAATACAGGATGATGTGCTCTTGCACTAGCAACCAGAGAACACAGTCATTGTGAGACTGTGCTGGGGGCGTGCTGTGGTATTTGACTGGGGTGGAACTCTGCACTCAGTTCCATCAAAGCTTGGCCAAACTTTCCATTTTAGATGAAAGTAACAAGAGGTTGTTTATCCATGTTCAGTGCATTCACTATCCAGCATTGTCGTAGTAATACTTTAAACAAATGACTTGAAGCAGGTCCCAGGACTGACATAGTCATGGTCTTGAGACAAGATGCTGAGCGGCCTTCTCACGCTCTCTATTTAAAGCCTGGTGCCTTGTGGTCAGTGGCCACAAGCTTGTGGTTTGTGTGGTCACTGGCTACATAGAACAAAGAAAATGGAACAGGACAAGAGGCTTGCTCACAACCTCACATTATCTGATTCAATGGACTTGTTTTTCAGGGAAAGAGATGTGTAGGATTTGCTTGACCCACTTTTCTTCAATAAAAATTCTTATTTTTGGATACAGCAGAATGGTGCAAAATGATTCTGCAGTAGTGATTAAAACATGGTTTTAAAATAAGGAGTGATTATGTAAACATGTTTCACAGAATGAATCTTACCATTCACCACAGTCTTGTTCATCAAAAAAGTCTATTACTATTGCTTCAAAGTCTATTAGATAACACTCGAAAAAGTGAAAATACTGAATCATTTAAAGTTACACAAACAGAAGTCCCCTTTAAAAAATAAACTGTGTGACATCCTACAATAGTTTTACTTCATCTGCAGTTACAACATGAAACATATTCTCTGGAATTTCTAAGTAAAGTATAGTAAGTGTCTCTCTGTCTCTGTGCATGACTCATACAAAAACTGAATACACTGAGCATACCCTTCATTAACATATCTATACATCTCCTTGTTTACTGGCACATGAATTAGCTTTAAAAGTAAAAATTGTTTTAGTGTTGAACAGTTGAAAGAAGAAATCTTACACATTTCTTAGAAATGAAACTGGAATTCATGAGCAGCAAACTTCACCCTTGTTCATTCTGGTGCTGCTACAGCCTTTTACTTGGTCTGGAGTGACCAGTACTTTATGGTGGCTAATGTCAGAAAACTTTAGATATCGTCGTGTAACTGACAGTTTGCAGATAAAGACTCTTCTCTACTGCACTACATTTAAGCATTTAACATTATACTTGTGAGGCCAAAGGTGATATTCAGCAAAAGTTAAAGAGTCTCACTTTAGAATTCAAGTATTCAGTAACAACAAAATGAGTCCCCCCCCTAAATTGTGGCGATCAGGACACAATTTCTGATAAAACCACCAGGAGACCATTAACCCTTAAGCAATGGTATCAGTATTTCCATCCCTGTATTTACACACACACACATACACAACCCTTGTCTGAGGAAAAATTGACACCACAGCAGGGCGTAGGGTGCTTCTTAAAATGAGAAAACTGAAAAGCTTCTCGCTGGATTACAGTAAATTAACCTTTACTACACCAGTAGGACGACGCAGCATACTTGGCTGAAACAATACCCGGATATCCAAAAATAAAAAGGAGGCTTGAAGGATACGCCAGGTTTAACATGGAAAAAAATAATATCAGCTGGGGCTGCTCTTGAAACTTATTTCATCCTTGAGTGGGGTGCAGAGAGGGTGAGGCAGGCATGCAAAAAGCAGCAGAGGAGGGGATGGAGGGGTGAACAAGTGACAGTGAAGACCTGAGCAGAGGAGGAGAGGGGAAGAGAGGGAGGGAAAGGAAAGAAAGATAAACACTCAGGCCTTGCCAGTCATATTTCTGTTCGGGGATTGTATAAACATCCTGCTCGGCTAAGAATAACAGAACATCGGCCTAATAAAACATAAAGGGGCACAATGAGGAGGAAGTGGGGGTGCACGAGTAACAAGTCAACCTGTGAGGAAACAAACATACACAGACTACAGTTACATCTATCACTGCTTCAAGTGTCAAGCGGGGCTGTACAGTGTACAGAGTGAAAATTGATTCATAGAGGAGACATTAGGTAATCTATAAGTAAGTGACCTGTACATGTATGACATAAGATCACCACGGACCACAGCTTGTAATGGAGTCTACACCCAAGAGCACATTGGGAGGTCACATCTGAATGTGATGATGCCGCAACTGCACTGCAAGAGGCAAGTGACAAGACACATTTTAATCCAAATTGCCATTAATTAATGCATGAGGCTGATGGAGCAGATGGCTCTTTACCTCTTGACCCAGTCAAGATAATGCATATGTGGTCCTGCCAATGTCCTAATGCCACATCCAGCCAGGGCACAGATGGACAGCAGGTACAAGACAGTGTCATGTAACCCGTGTCCAAAACATACATAGGCTACATAACTAGGATTACTAGAGTTTAGAGCTGGAATTAATTGTTGATTAGGTGAGAGAAGATTTATCAGCAACCATTTTTTTAAAATCAATGTAATCAGTCAAAATTCCAGCTTCTCAAAATTCAATAGTTGATTTTTCTTCAAATTTAACATTTTTGGGTTCTCAAATGACAAAACAAGCAATTTGGAAACATCATCCTATACTGAATACAGTGCACTACACTGGATAAATAATCAAGAATTATACATAATACAGACATAATCAATAATGGAAACTATTTTTGTTGTAGTCGTACAAGAGCCGCTCGAGGTGCAGACAAATGCACTGACCCAGTGACCAGCAGAGAAGCAGAACACTCTGTAAAACATCTACTTAACCTCATTATACAGTGACCACATTTCCTGATAGCCTTACCTAAGCATGACACCGGGTTCATCCACCTGTCTCAAGAGTAAACAAGGTCAAGGCCATACTAGGTCCATGTGTATCTGTACTCTAGTGGCGCTGACAGGAGCCCCAAGTGGTCCCTGCCACAATCTCACTGCACAAGTGGGAGAATTTGCATCTTGCATTATGAACAGCGTTTCCCCCTTTGCCACCCCACAGTTCTTACTACTGCTATCATAAATCTCAGCCTGTGTGGCGACAGGGCAAAGCTGCCCACGTTCCATGCCTGCTCTGAGCTTTCCACCAGCCGAGTCACACCGCTCTGCAGGTATGTGGGTGGTGCGGGGACTGAGTAAGACCCCCCAAGAGTTTGCTGGAATGAATGGGTTGTATCCAAATTCCTGTGAGTTGAGTCTGCCACTGAAAACACATCATGGATGAGAGACCACTCCACTGCCTTAAATGTAATCTTTTAAAAAGGTGGGAGTGAAATCTTATTGACCTTATATGCCTAGCAACTTGCACCAAGTTTTCTATTATGCTGCTACGTATACATGGTTGGCTATTGTTGTGAGAAAAATGGTTTCCTGTTCACACAGACACACAGTACAGACATTAAAAAAAGAATTAAAAAAAGAATAAAAAAAAAAAAGAAAAGAAAGTTCAGCATGCAGATCCAAGTCAAATAATGCTCAGAAGTTTTTTTAGCCCATCTCTGAAATAAAACTAACCCGGCAGAAAAAGTAGCATTACAGAGCAGAGAAGCATAAGTCTACTGTAAGTAAGTAAGCAGAGGCAAGAAAAAGCAAAGTGTGGTTACAGTAAAGAGGTCGATTCTGAACTTCCTGGTAGAGACAGCCAGAAGACTGCTGAGGTTTGAACAGCGCTCGCAAACAATGTTTCAAAGAGACTTGCATATCCTCTCTACAGACAGGAAAACAGTCGACAGATAAGAGAACAGAGAGGCTCAAATAAGCAAAGATGCACTCACTATTCCTGTGTCAAGAAGTAACTAAATGAGTCAGAGTACTGATTTCCAGAAGACATTGTGGGGAAAAAATAAATATGATACTGATCATAGGATAGTAGTAATAGATAGGATCAGAGTGCATCCATCCTTCTCCAATTGCACTGCACCTGCAGCACTAAAGACCAAAGGATGAAAGCAGTGTCTTAGTCTATTCAGGCGTTTCAGGATACAACAAAGTAAGCCTGTGTGCTTCCTGGTTCAAAATAGGGTCTTGAAAAGGGGATTAAAATGGCGTTTACCCTTAAATAGAGTAGCTGAAAATAAAGAAGACACTGTGTGACCACGCTGACCTTTCTGAATTGGCACATACGGCAACATTTATCAAGCTGGGGGCTGACAACCATTTTCTTACCCCCCTAAAAAAAGAGAGACCTAGAATGTTCTTTTTTCCCCCCCAATCTGTGTGCCATGACATTTCTATTTTCAGGGGCAACACCCCACAGAAAATCTCAAAAGGAAACAAGAGTGGGTGTAGCAACAAAAAGGTGGCTGATTCTGTGGGGGAATTCACCAAGCAAAAATAAACCACAGCTGTATACTTCATTGTTACCTTACCTGTAAGCAAACAATTCTAATGTTAGATAGTTGATTTTCTATCTAACAGCTGAACAAAACAAAACAAAAAAGCACAAATCAAGCAAACCAGTGCTGCTGACACATGTGAGCAGGTGAAAGTGGAAGAAAGATGCGAGTACTCACCAGTATATCTGCGGGGAAAATACAGACATGAATTCACACCTGCTGTCAATTCTGCTGATTAGGGAATGTAATTACAACCCACTGACTTCTCTCTTACTTTTATTGCCTTTTTTCCCCCTGTTCTCCAAGACAGCACAGGACAGTGCTCACGCAAACCGAAAGTAACTGCGACAAGTCTGACGGGCTGAGGACGGGAACGCAGCTCTTTAAATTGGTGCGTCTGATCATCACCACGGTTGTGTTGGGTATTTATGCGAGAGGCGTGTGCTTCGTGCGGCCAGAGACACACCTCCTCTCCAGTCTGCACGGGCACGAAAGAAAACCTCAATGGCAGCTCATTATCAGCAGGAGCCAATCAGAGCACAGGTGACTCGAGGCCCCCTCCTCCTCCTCCTCCATCCTCACCCTCCCCCCAGCCCTGATGACGACAGCAGCCACTGAACCCTCTCATTGGGAATGGACAAGCAGATACTGCATGATGCTATTGATTTGTAGTCTCCAAGGCAACAAAATGACAGTCTTACCTCCTCTTGAATGACAAAAAAAAAAAAAAAACACAAAAACACACTGATTCGCCCGGGGCTCTGCCTGGGCTCATTCACAAATATATATTCCAAGGGCAAGTCAATGTCTGCATATTTCAGCAGCAATGAATGGTCACTCCTGCTGGGTTTTTTGTCTTTTAATATAAAACAAACTATGCAGAGTACATGTGTCCACAACAGCTTGTCCAGTTTCATGAATTATGTCCTCAAAGTATAATAACTCCCAGGACCTTGTGGTGTTTATGTTATGGCCAGGACCTCTAGGGCTTTGTTAACCTTCACACCTTATAAAATGCCCAGTCGTCTTTTCCCCCCTGCACGCAGTGTACTTTACATTTGGCTCAGATAAAGCAGGTGCACACAGGACACATTCCAGTTTTAGGAATAGGTGGTAAAATGCCAGTAGGCCTCTACTGCCATCTTGTGACATTCAGATGGATAACGTGCTCTTAGTTGTCTCATTCATAATAATAAATATTCAGTGTCACTTTGGAAGATGGTACTTTAGGGTACATCTTTAAATATTCTCATTGTCTTTGTGGTGACATGGACACCACATTATAATGCTGCTCACAACATCAGCGAATCTGGCAGTTTGCAAATGCCCTTTATTAAAATCTCTCGGGTGATGGCAGATGGCCCACTTGCCCTGCAGAAATAGACAGTTTGTGCATCTGATTTTAAAATGCTCAACAAAGAGTTTTCTTTTTTCTTCTATGAAGATTTTTGATAAACTGATACTGAATATAAATGTGATAATGTAAGACAAAACAATAAAAAAAAAAAAACTCTGGTACACAAAGCTTGACACCTCAATGCTTTTCTGTATTGTGTTGCTATACATTCAAACTGAATAATAAATACGATATGCTATACTGTTATACTTTCCTCATGTTTACCATTGTACACCTTGCCTCAAAATCTTGGTTGCTTTGAAAATAAGTGAGAACAATCAAAGGTCAGACATACTGTAGTTCAGAGCTGAAAACAGAGGGTGTGAACCCAGACTTCAGCAAAGATTTTCAAAAAAACTATAATCATGAGGCCTCATTTTGGGCCTCAGTGGGCATCTCTTTAGAACTTAGATGTTACTGAGTACAGTTTATCTTTGGCTCCTTGAAGAGAATAGATATATAGTCTGAATAATATGTTGGAAAACATAACTTAAAGCAATAAACTTTTGACCATATAAATTTGAATGTTCACAAATTCTACTACAGTCACTGTGTTTAGATATACAGCGATGCAGTTAAGCTAAATATAGGCTACTGTTGAAGACAGGAGTTGGTATGTGAAGTATTTACTGGAAGCAATTGTAAAACTGTGCAGGTTCAAGATGAGGAACTAAGAGCTAAACCAAAGGGATTGTAAAAAAAAGAGTTGGTACATTGATCAGAACTGTATATATAGTATAAAATGTTCACAGTCAAATTAGTTGCAAAGTCTCAGAAGGAAACAAACACCATCAGTGAAATTGAACAACATTAAAGGTCCAGTGTGTAAAATTTAGGAGGACCCATTGGCAGAAATGGAATATAATATTCATACGTATGTTTTCATTAGTGTATAATCACCTGAATCGCTCCATGGAGTCTGACATGTTGAACCACCATGTTTC
>NW_023339873.1:8860591-8866242 GCF_004916995.1 Morone saxatilis
TACATACTTCACAGCCCGTTCTCATTCCTATGTCATTAGAATACAGACACAGTGTATAGTTAGTTGCAATATGCAACTTTACTGCAAGATGTCACTAAATGCTACACACTGGTCCTTTAAGCTATTTTGTATAGCGACACACTGGTTTAAGACAGCTTGTAAGGGCTAACTTGGTTAGCAGTAAACTGGTCTAAACAAATAACTACAATACAGCTGTAATAAAAAAGAGTACATAAAGATAACAAGGGGATGTGGAGAGTAGCCTACTAGAAGTTTGGTTTACAGATGAAAAACAAATATTTTGTGTTATAATTATTATTATTATTTGTGTTTTTTGCTGATACTGATATACATCTAATTTTACATGAAATGTAATAGTCATTCCTTGCACTTGACTGGGCATGTTTCCTTGTTTGGTGATGATGTCAATGCAGCATATTATGTATAAGTAGTGATTTTTGGTGCACTTGTCTTATATTATTAATGTTTATGCATAACTGCAACTTGCTATCAACAGCTTGACTCAGCTAGTGACATCATCACATCATGATATGATGTAAGGCGTAGCAGCTGTTTTGATGAAATGTGTCCATTCAGCATGAATTTCTGCTACAACAATGGAAACATTAAAGCACCTACGATCCTCTTTGTTGGTCAAGCATTTTTTCCTTGCAACCTGGTACTGCATCTGCATCCTGGATCATGTGCAGCTGTGTCAGAGTTTGGCACCGCCTAACAAGAACTGGACAAATAACAAAAACATTTATTTTTGAAACATTCATTGACATAAAATGACCACAGGATGTCACTGGTGTCTATGGAATGGCCAGGAGGTACTGTATGGGGCACATAGCGCCACATAAGTTGCTGGTAGATTTAAATCTATTGTGCATGGCATAAACTTTAAAGTAAATGTTTTACAGTATTCTCAATGACAATAAAACAGCTGTTTCAGGCTGTGTGGGGACATAGGTCGGAACGCAAACTGGAATGGAAAAAATGTTAAAATCTTATTTGACTTATTATTGCATTCTAAATGTTTTCATTATTTTGTTTACATGTATTTATGATGGACAATAAGATTAACTAAAATAAATCAAAGTAAAGATGTCTGGCTTATCAAGTATAATAAATGGTTGACATAAATTCATTAGGAAGACAGTGAAGCCATCACACATAATTCCGATTTTGAGAATGGCATAATTTAAAGGATTCAGATATCATTTTAAACAACAAGCCATATAGTATCATGTAAGAAGTAGCTTTCTGTTTGTGATGTATTTGGACAACCATACTTAAAAACCGTATGTGGCCACGAAGTTATGCTGAATGTATAATATTTATTCCTTTTTGTTTGTTCTGTTTACATATTTTCTGTTATGTCATAACATAACAGGTCATCATCATCAGCTGCATAGTAGTTTTCAGTGTTTTTTTCGGTCTATGGAAAACAAATAGATTATTAAAAAGTGATCCAAAGAGTACACAAAATCCTAATCATCATTACACGCAGTGTAATTTCACTTTGGCTACTTTAAATGATTGAAGAGAGAATGATTAATAAAATAAACTGTTTCTGTTCCTGAACCTGTTGTGAGTAAAATTGGATTATTTGAGCAGTCAGTTCCTTCCTCAAGTGCAGTCTGTTTGGAGAATGGCGACCCCCTCTGTTCATACTGAGGACGTGAAGGGCAGGCCAGCTGCTTTTATCGCTGCTCCACATAAACAGCTGCACATCTGGGCAGGCAGAGATGCCTCGGGGGAACAGAGGGGAGGCTGAGGACCGACTGCACAACGTGTAAATGAACGAGGCCCTGAAGGGGACGGCAGTCGACAAGCACCCGTTGTCCTCTTGGCTGCTTTTTGAAGTAGGCTTAAGTTTCTTTTTGGACTCTGTAAGTTCCAAAAAATCTTTTTTGTTTTTTTGTTCTTGTTCTTCATCATCATTTATTGCTTTTGCTGATTGTTTCAAGAGAAAAATAAGTATTCATTGTTCACTGGAGCAGCATAGGTGAACTGAATTTTACCGTGGCTTTAAACAGAAACCAGAGAAGAATTATGCATAAAAATTTCCAATGAAAATAATTCTCACGCTTAGCAATCTGCAGAAATGCTCCATATCACATGCAGGAAATTTGTTTTTTGCAGAGATCTCCCCTCCCACAGCAGTTTGAGTGTTTCCATGTTCTCAGTGCTTTTTTTTGTTGTATGTGTTTATGTCCATTAGTGTAAGCATGTGCAGGCCTACAGGTTTATCCTGTGTGGGGACATTGGCGAGTACATTTTCATGCATACGTGTGTGTTGCTGAGGGACATCTGATCTCCGGGCTCGCCGCACGCCACGCTTGCTTGCAGGTGGTCTGTCCACACTTGGGGGCTGAGCAGATTTAATATTTCATAGGAGCACAGCACACCCCTGGACGCCATCATTGAGTCCACATGGCCGGCCGGAAAGCTGCTCTGTGAACACTTGGCTGAAATATGTGGCCTGCCAGCCCCCTCTCCACCATGCTGCTCGCTCACTTGCTGGGCCTCACAATTAAAAGCTAACCACAGCTACAGATGTTGGCAGCTGTCTTTAACCCATGAGATGCCACTCTGGAGTTCCAGACTGCCACTCTTCACTGTGTAAAGTGCTAAAAGCTGCAGATGAAGGTGGGGTAGTTACCAAAAGTTTGTGCATTGGCTCAGTGAAAGAAGAGGTGACACGTCTAAGAAAAGGCAGAAACAAAAGCAGAAAGAAAAATCTGGCCTAAAAAGAAAGAAGAGAAAGCAGCAAAAGCTACCCAAAGCATTTCATTTTGAGAGGTTCCAGGCCAAGTACGCTAGCAAAACTCTCAGCTCCTACAGTTTTAATGCCTCCTACATCTTTATACACCATATAAACAGGAAACCAAAACCAAAAGTGTTTATGACCACCTTGCAAAATCCAATGTTAGGAATTCAAGTTCAGGTCAGAATTTTACCCACCATTCATCAGATTCCTGAGAAGCCAAAACCTTGTTCAGTGTTTGCCGTCATGTATGGTGTGGAGTTGGACCTTAGCCAAAGTGAACAAAGGGAACTTCACCAGCACCATTATTCAACAAGGTCAACCCCGATTTAGATTTGAAACCAAAGCCAAAACAGGGCATCTTGAAGCTGTTAGGAAACTATTCCAGATCTTAAACAGACCAGGGGGACTGTGTACATCTCCCTAATTGCACATGTCAATTTATGTACAAGCGCTTGGTTTAGTCAAGCTCCATTACCCCCCCCTTTCTTACTCTTATGCTGTTTCACTGTCACTGTCTCCTTCTCTTAGTCTCTTTCTGTCTTACACACACATACACTCAATTTCCTGGACATGAAAACACATAGATTATAAATGTGTATAGGCTTAAATGTTGCAACCGGTGTGCTTACACAGAGGCACAGAGACACATTCTCATTTACACACAGAGAATGTTGCAAACCAACAAGTCACTGAGACAAACCATGTCAGTTCACAGTTTGACAGCTTGTTAATGTTGTGTGACTTCTCCAGGAACAAAGGATGCATTGCAGAAACTCAAGACTGCATGTAATTAATCCAATCCCGGCAATAACTCTCTCAAATATTTACTGTATTCCACTATCAGTGGTGAGGGAGACAAATGAAGAGCTCGACGAAGACCTCACACAACTATGGGAGTCTGCTGATTCCAGAGACTGTGGTGAGTAGAGCAGAGCAGGTGAAATGTTTTAACACACTGACCATAACCCTTCGGGGACCTAACTACAATAATGCTGTCATCACCTGGTTTGAGAGTTGAGGCTCGATGGTGTGACACAACCATCCAGCATCCATGGGAGACTGACCAAAGAAAACACAAAGTTGTGAAGTTTTCTCTCATATATTTCTTACATAAATCTTGGTAGAAATTCATTTAAACTACTTTGGCAACTTTTTTGACCTTCAAAATAAAGGATTACACAACACATTTGAACTGCATCATATGCCTTTTCAACAAAGATCTTTAAAGGGTCTGTTCACACAATTTACAAAACTTAACATATATTTTTCTAATACTAGTGGCAGATGCCTTTTTGTCATAAAAATGAGGGCGATTGGTGGTTCTCACAGCCAGACACCACTTTGAGTAACTGAAATAATAAGCTTTTTTTGTTTATTTTGTGTAAACAGGCCATTTCATTTCATTTTTATTTGTTTTATTTTGTATGTGCCACAATGTCCCATTCTCTAATTTTTTCTGTTTCTATTCTCACTAATATTTATTTTCTCTTCTTTACTTGTCCCTCAATGACTAAGGTCAGAGCTCATGAGATAGATGAACGGCTGAACTTACTGTAATAGAGTGTACGATGTATGTGCATGCGATGTTAATGTTCCACAAATTATTGACTACAACCTACAGACCCAACTCTGCACTGACACCGAGGCAGAAGGGAAAGATGCCTTCTCATTAAAAAACACATTTTCATAATAGCTTTCAAGTCTCTGCAAGCTGTCTATCTTGGATATCAGTAAATAGCAATCATCTCTCAAACACTTTTACATCAAGTTGAAGGACACCAGCAAGGCATGGCTCAGGCAAAGGTGACTTCCTAACTAAAACAAAATTATAAAACATGCCTGATCTATGTCTCTGTAAATGTGTGGATAATGAATAGCTGTCAGCTTATTGTTACTGCAAGTAGGAATGACCAACTGAATTATCTAGATTATTTAAATCATTTGTGGTTTCTGTCAGCCAGCTGCAGGTTGTAATGTTCTGGCAGTCATTTTCAAGATGCAGCTTTGGTGTGAAAACATGGCACTAATTGAGCTGTGATTAATCCTAGTTAGTATGGAAGGAGACTTTCAAAGACTTGTTGTGAGTCATAATGGCTTTAAACACTAGAGGGTAGCCTATTCAAGCAGGATTAGCTGTTTTCCACTTCACAGAGATAAAATTACCCTGCTCGACCAAATATTTCAATAGTGGGAAGATAGGGCCATTAAAATACCTTTAAAAGGTCACAGAAAGCCAACTTCAAGGTTTGTTGTCTCACCAGTTCTGAGTTACACTGAGAGGCGGTCGGGATGTCTTATGGGCCTTGCAAAGAGGGGGGTCCTGCCATTCTACAGGTTCACAGGAAAGATGGCCAAGCATGTTTGCTCATGCCATGGGACACAATGTTTTCAGAGGAACAGCAGGAGCAGCGGAGGGTGGGGGGAGTGGGAGGAAGGAGGAGGGAGGGAGGAGAAAAAGCTCTGAAGGAGTCTGGTGGCCACATGTCGCCGTAGCTGCTCAGTGCTTGGATATTGCAGGCTTTCGTGCTAAACTTCGATGCAGAGGCTGAAAATAAACCCTGTCCAAATACAGGGGTTGGATGGTGGACTGGTGAGGACAGGTCCCAGACGAGACTTTCACCAACAGCCTCCTCCTCCTTATCCATCCAGCTTTGGTCCCTCCAGGGCCTAACATCAACCCTGACCTCCAGCCCTGACTCCTAACTTCCAGCTCCAACCAGCTTAGAGACTGCACAAAAATGATTGGGGTGATGGAAGGGGGCTGAATTCTATATTTGACTATTTGCCAGGGTTGCATGGCTGGAGGTTTTTTTCTAGACAGCCTTTATAAGAGCAATGTTAAATATTGAAGCAAAAGTCATTTATGTGGGGTATC
>NW_023339873.1:8866425-8875197 GCF_004916995.1 Morone saxatilis
TTCAGACTACCTTCCCTTCAGGAAAAAAAGAAAAAAATGCATAACCCTCCCCGTCTCTGACTCTTTTCCTCTTCTAATAATTTTTGCACAGTCCCTCAGGCTGTGTGAATTGTTTCAAATATAAAAGATTTCCTTCAAAGCTGTTTGAAACATCATTATTGATAACAATACATTATAATCATTTTCTGTTTGCAAAAGACAACAGCAACAATACCAGCCCTCTGGTGCCATATTGGAAGCAGACATGTCTATATTAGTGTCAGAGACACCGAGAGGTATGTCACATTACCACACAGTAAAACAGGTTAAAGAGGACCTTAATTGCTTGGTTGCTGTTCTTTGAAAAGCTCTGTTTTCCTTGGAAGAAAACTTTCCAAAAGCAGACGAGCCGAGGTTGAAGCAGAAGGAGAGAGCCACATCAAACGAGGAGTGTGCATGAATCTGTCAGCAATGAAGGGCTATTACTACAGTAGCAGCACCCTGCCTTAGGGAATATGCTGTCAGCTTCCTCATTAAAAAGACTGACTTGGGCAGGAGAGAGCCTCGGGTTAGCTCACATTTTAAGGTTGACTCTTCTACAGTTTTCTGTCATTTTTCAAAAATCTAGTGAACAAAATTATGAAAAAAGACGAAATGATTTTAATATTATATTTTGTATATAAAGCATATGTGTGTATGCGGTTGGCATAGGGAGAGAGGCCAAGAGCGACATAAACTACGTATGTGCGTTTGCATCCTGTCTGTGAAATTAGAAACACAAACACATCAGATCTTAAACAAGCTCACCACATCCAACTTCTGCAAGCAATTAGAAAAGCATCGACACCATTGCGCACTGACTTTGACACGCTATGCAAAAACCCTTCACCTTTCCCAATGAGTAAACACACACATTGGTGATAAAGCTAATGGGTCTCCAGCAAACGCATGAGGGGTAAGACAGAGAGTGATCCATCTCCATCGTGAGTAACCATCGCCAGCGTCCGGCCGAAGGACAGGGGAACCACCACAGAGGTTGTGCAGTAGTTAGTGAACCTGTCTGTCTCCTGTCAGACTGCTGTCACACACACATCGAGCCAAGCATCAATACACACTGGCCTTTCCCCCGATTTCCAGGCCTATATGCACTGAACGCACATGTTTTGATTGCTGACGGCCATGTCAGGAGTCAAGTAGAGCCTCTTAAAATGTGGCCTAGGGGCAAGGGTCATCCGCTAATGAGTAAAAGCTTTTTTTCCCCCTTTGTTGGCAGGGAGGGAGTAAGGAAATGTGCTCACTAGGTGGTAGGGAGGTGAGGAGGGGGAGGGAGGGGAGGAGAGAATGTGTGAAGGGATGGGTAGTGGCAGGGGAGAGGAAGGGTGAAAGGGGAGAGTGGGTGGAGGGAGGGGGTGTCAGGAAGTAGAGCGAGAGGGGAGGCAAGAGGTGAGGTCTCAGGTGAGAGGGGGTGATAATGATAAACTGTGTTTTTCTGTCGTGTCTGACAGAGAAAGGGAGAGATGGAGAAAAAGGAAGGAAGGATAGAAAGACAGGATATTTTGTAGTGCTGCTTAAAATTATGTTTGTTAAATTAAATTTTATAATATTTAATAAGCAATTGGCTGAGGAAGAGTGAATACTTAAGCCAGTGTCTTAAATTTTTAATACAAGTTCTACACTGACAAAATTTGAATATACTGTCTGTCTCCTCTTAAAGTCCTCTGAGGCAAATTTGTGATTTTTTTTTTGAAGAAATTAAATACTATGATGTTTATGGAACATCTATCACATGAGAATCATAAGTTAACAATTTCAAAAAGCTTTGTTGTTTCTGTCGACACATTGTGAGAATGACAGTTTTAGACACACTGTAAATAAAGAAGATTACTTTTCGGTGGTCAAAAACATGTGCTTTCTTAATCAGGGGCGGATCTAGAGGGGTGGCAGCTGCCAAGCCAAAAAATGTCTGGCCACCGCAGCTGCCAACACAGCTTGGTGTCAAATGCTGATGAATTTAACCTATTAATTTAGATTCATTTATAAAAATAAAAAATGTTTGGACAGAAATTAATTTAATGATCTGTTATGGCCACATTTTAGTGATTAGGCTTAAGTTCAATGAAAAAAAACATGTATTTGGAAAAATGTCACAAAAAAATATTTGTGTGTACATAAATGCAGACCTTGTCTTAATCTAAAGCTGCCAATTCATTCATCAGTGTTTTTTCCCTTTATTATAAATCTTTTTTTTTTGCATAAGATTTGTCGTTTGCTTTGTCTTCACTTCTAAAGCACTGGATATTTGCCCAATACTTCTCCATCTCATATCATCTATAACACTGTTTACCACACGCACACATGCAGTGTATTGATCTTCCCTCCCTACTGCACTCTGGGTGTTGTACAGACTTGTCCAAGGCCAGACAGCCTGACCCTGACATACTGAGATTGTTTCACAAGAAGCTCCCTATGCCCTATTGGCTTTCTGTATGTCCTGGTGGGCCCAGGACCCTTGCAGGGCGGCACCTATATGAGGATGTGTAGATGAGACACTGGCAGAGAAGAAAGCCTGCCCTTGTGCTCAGAGAGTTAACCTTAAGTGCTGCAATACCTTCGAGAGCAAAAAGATCCTCTTTGTTCCCTTCGCTCATCTGATCTGGGCTTTACCTCTGCAGCCAAGAGGTGTGTGTGTGTAGTGTGTGTTTGTGTTAGCAGTGGCGGGCTGTTTGAAGCCTCTCTGATGGTTCTTTTGGTGCTCTCCAGGAAACGTTTGTCTGTGCATTGGATGAGCTCCTCCAGATGTTCCCATAATTCCCCTGAATGTGTACGTACATGTCCGACTGTGTGAGTATATCTGAATGCGTGCGCGCGTGCATGTCTATGTGTTTAGATAGAAAGAGGAGGGAAGGGGGGCCATGTTCCAATTAGAGATGGGTAAACTGTTGATGTAAAAGAAACTAAAGCTAACATTTACAGGCCGTGACTTTGTGATGTCTCCCATTGTGACTTCAGTCTGCACTGTGGCATCGGGCCTAAAGCACCGTTCACAGATGAGAGACGGGCCTGAAGGATTGTTTTTAAATTCCACATTATAGTTTCCAAAGTGCACTCTAGTGCTCTAAACACATTTTAATGTACAATCACTGTAGAAAACACTTAAGAGTACTATTTTTCCTGTCTGAACTTTAAATGCCCTGCTGAAGTGTTGATGAGCAAGAGCAAAATAGGAGCTGACCTGGGACGTTGACCTCCCTATGGACGGGGGAGGGAGTTAATATATGATTTTCCTTTGTGAAAACAGAGTACTGCAAAACAGACATAAAATCACAACTTAATGGCCAATAAGAGACAAATTTAAATGCATATATACTGCCTCAGTGGCACGAGGTTTAATATCCAGTGGGAATGAGTAAAAGTATGGGCTTAAGCTGAACATTTTTAAATTTTAAGGTGAAAAAAGTCTAATAAAGGTCCATGTAAAAGTAGTTACACAAGGTGCAGTCTTGTCTTGGACACTTTCCACTCAAGGCCCACTTACTCACTTGTTTTCAGATGTTTCAACTGTATCACAAGGGTTTCAGCAGCATATGGAGTTTCCTTGTTTGTCACAGAACTTTCCATGATTCTGAGCACTTTTATGACTTTTTGTACATGTTCGTTTGAAAGTTAACGTGGATGAGAATCTTGACAGTTCATTCTTGACCCTGAAATAATTCATTGATAATTCAATTATTTAGTCTGGACCATTGATTGGAAGGTTCCATATAAACTTGGCAAACTTCACATGATACTGTTAAAAGCTCAAGTAAAAGGAAAGTAAGTGGACCCTAAGTGAACACTGTTTTGTCAACAGTCTCGTTTTTCTCTCTGAGTTTATTTGTCCTTTAGTGTTAATGTTCAGTTTTGGATAGTCTCTTCACACTCTCTTTCATTTCTTTTTCATCTATCAATGAGACTATCAAGTACCATAAGCTGGTTGAAGAGTTATCAGATGTTTTCATCTTCCTTTATTTTTTGTCTCTTCGATAGAGTGGAAGCTTCATGGATGTTTCAATCACATGCTTCATCATAAGGCAGTTTTTGACTGAATCTGATTCCATTGGACTTTGTTGAAAGTCATTTTTATTGACACACTAACTTTTCCACTTCTCCCAAGCACTGAAAAACATTTTTGCGAAATTTAGATTTTTAAAAATAGTTTTTTATTGGAAATACCCTCGACCAAAAAGATTGTCCCCAAATATGTTTTTTTTTTTTTGTATCTGGGCCAAAATGCCAGCTTCCTTCAAAAACCAACAAACACTTTTTTCTGGAATTACTGTGGAATTAATCTTTTTTTTAAAAAAATCTTTTGTGTCTTTGCAGCTTGTTGTTGAGTAAAGACGACAAGATGTGACTGTAAACCTGTGGATAAAAAGTGAGATATCAAGCAGCCTTCCTAAAGACTCAGTGGAGGAATGAGTGTTTCCAAAGGGCAGGAAATATCATAAGGAAAATACCAGCATGAGACCATCAAAGGCACAGAACAATGACACTAGTGGAGGGGGCTTATATCTCACTTTGAGTTTATCTTTCAATGAGTGTGTGTGGGTGTGTGGGTGTGGTTACTCTACTACACAAGAGAGCAGGTTGCGTCAACTTCTCAAAGGAAGACCTGCTTACCTGTATGTAATCTCCTGACATCTTATGTTTATTTCTCATCTGGGCTAAAGTTTAGCCAGCGGCTTTGCTGTCATTCATGAGCCCTTGGCTGAGTGCAATCTAAATCCCTAAATTAAATCAAGCAAGTGAAAGTAAAGACATTTAACTCTCTTACTCGTAAGCATTAATGGTTATTCCCCTATTTTCAACTCCTTTGCCCTGTGAACCTCACTACAGGTCATTTTAAAGCTACTCAAGAAACCCAGACACCCATACAGAGATAGCAGTTACATGCATGTCTACGTATAAGCTTGGTAATGTTAAGATACAATGTTTCTGTGACCAAATTTTATAATACAAGCTGAATATACATCACATGCACAGTGCAAAATGACAAGGAGCAAAACTTAAAGGTATATTTTGAAACATTTCCACATTAAAGTGCCGAAAAATGACTAGATGTATGTTATGTAGTTTGTTAAGTTGTGTACTTAAATTAACCCAAATGTTCAAACCTGTAGAAATCCGTAATTTTATTCAAGGTAACACTTCATTTAGGTGTCTGGTAATGGTGTCACGTCCCCTTTACGCCCTCTAGTTGCTATAAATTCTGGGGAAACACAGGATACATTGGGGAGAGAGGAGGGAAGTCTGCAAACGAGACTAATGTAACCTGAATCGCCACTGGTGGTTGTTCAACAATGAAGACAACAACTCTCATGATCCCACGTTACTTCATCAATCAAAATATGTATCATCAAACTACATCTTTTGTTATTGTTTTGATGTGAGAGACACCCAGCATCAGAAATTACGTATTGTGAGTTTAATCATGACTGGTGTAAACTACAATAAAGAAGAAATAGATTATTAGCAAGGCTCAGTGTGTCTATTTGATATGTTATATGCATCTTAGGTCTTAATTAATTTGCACATTACAATCTCTCCATTGGTGTGTCCGTGCCTGTGTGTTTCTTTCCCATCTGCCAGTCCCCAGATGAAAAAATTCCATCCTTTCTCCACTTCTGAAGAGCCACACTTGAGCTGTGACCTCATTTGGACAGTGAGCACCTGTGAAGTGCAAACAATTATCCCATTAGTGCTAAGAGGGGCTGCTCTTGCTCACCTAGAGGAGCCCTTATCCCCGCCCACACCTCCTGCACCACTGCATCGACCTCCGACAACCCCTCCATCCTCCAGACAGCTTTGGTTTCTCCCAGCTCCCACATCTGAAGCTGGGCAGTATCTTAGAGGTGTGGTAGCATTCTGAAGGGGAGGAGGAGGGGGAGTCATGGGGATCAATGGTGTTCTCCTGGTTGACAAAGCTCAGACAAAAAGGGCCTTCTCTGGCTGAGACAGACGGGCCAGCCCACACACACCTGGATGGCCAGGGGAATCATAAGAAGGCTTGCAGCGCTTCAAAGCCACTCTGCCACCTGGGCTCATCGCTGGGAATAAGGAGGGGTGTGTGTGTGTGTGTGTGTGTGTGTGTGTGTGTGTGTGAGGACACACACACACACACAAACACCAAAGGGGTTTAAATGTTAAGTCTCAGCAACTGAAGTCCTACTTATCTCAAAGTGATAGATACACACAGATACCAACACAAGCAGCTATACATCCACATGTACAGACCAAACAAACACTTAGCCACCCACACGTATATCCTTCCGTGCACACACAGATACAAATACACAGACACACAGTTCGATGGTGAGGCTGGGAACCTGGGTGCTGGGCTGCTGTAGGAGCTGTTTGAAGCCAGCTGTCACAACCTGACAGCCTGTTGTTTTAGAGGCCTTTGGTATGGCCAAGGGGCCGAGGGGAGAAAAACAACACCAGGAATGTGTACAAGTCAGGACCCAACAGTAAATCCTTCGTCCGTTTCCTTTCTCCCAATGCAGACAGAGGGGAGCAGGGTCGTCCAAGGGAGAGAGAAGAGGGACGTGGGAGCGCCTTGAGTCTCCCAGACAAGCCACTGAAGTGATATGCATCTCCCTCACATTCTCTACTTTTTCTCACACCTTTTACTCTCTTGTCTTCTTTCGTAGGCCCTTGTTTAGCCTTTTCTTGTATCCTTTCAGTCTCTTTCCGTTCTCTCTTTCCCAATCTCTTGCTTTCTGCCCTATGCTTCACATATGTGCTTAATTGTAATTGTTTTATCATGTGGCTGTTTATCCTGTGGCTGTATTCATTAAGAGCAGACACACACAAACAACCGCTTAAGAGGGAGAAAGAAAGAAAGAAAGAAAAGGGTGGGGAATTCACAGACACACAAATACATTCAACACACACATATTCTCTGAGTGATGGATGCAAACACACCCACGAAACTGCACTAATCCAGCTAACGTAATACAAACATGAACACAAAAACATACAGTAACGTCCAAGTGCCTCCGTGATGAGCACATACTGGACGCCCACAGATCTGGATACATGACCTGCCTCTTTCTCTTATGGGAAAATAGGTCCTGCTGCAACAGAATGCAAATAATTCAATAACATGCGTGGTCACAAAACAGAAAAGCATGCAGGCACAAGACTCTGAGGAAGAGACAACAAAAGTATCCTGTCTTCTGAAAGCATCCTGGGAATTGGGTGTGATGTTGCATTGAGTGCTAACCTCAAGGTTGACGTTGTCTAAAATTTGTTTCTGAAGAGTAAATTTTGGCAAATTCTTGGACACATTTGGATGAAAACACGAAGCACTCCTTTCCTCTTCTGGTTAATTGCTGCCATCTCTCAACAAACATTTTGTGATGTATTCTCAGTCTTATGTGCTGGTTTGATTTTGGTGGACAGACCTCACATCCTGAATCTGATCTCTTCTCACTCACTGTTGTTGTTCCGCTCAAATTTTTGGTCACTGTTATTTCCACTACATTACTGTAACCTCTTTAATCTGTATGAATCCCTGTTGGTGTATCGTGTAAATAAATGAACGAAACAAAGCCACAGTGAGTATACACAAAGTTTCACATGGCATCAAGTTTCTGTTTTGGTCAAGTTGAAGTGCAGCCCCCGAAAGGGACTCTCCACTAGTTTTACACATGGTATACAGTTTACTAGTCAGTACTACTGAGTGAAAAAAGGTGTAGAATATCTTATGTGGCCATGTATGGGACTTTCCAAAGTCTGAAAAAATAAAAATCATGTCATCAGTACTTCAGATTACACATTTCTAACAGAAAGAATGGGCTACAAACTGGGGCTGTGTGGTCTGAGAAAAAGCTTTGCTTGCACATGAACTATCCAGATGCATTATGGAAATGTTTCTCAGAATCAGAATCAGATTTATTGCCAGGTAGGTTTTTGTTCTGGAGCTTGATCGCTACTAGGGACTAAAAATCAGGATATTTTTGCCATTTTAACCACTGTAATCTCTTATGACTCTTGTAAATCCCCAAAATTAAAACTAAAGTTTGGGCTGCAACTGATGATTATTTTCCTTTTTGATGAATCTGACGATTTTTTCCGATCAGTTGTTTGGTCTGTAGAATGTCCGCCAATGGTGAAAAATGCCGATCACGATTTCCCAAAGCCCAAGGTGACGTCCACAGATGTCTTGTTTTGTCTATAACCAAAAGATATCCAGTTTACTGCCACAAAGGACTACATAAACCACGAAATATTCACATCTGAGAAGCTAAAATCGGAGAATTTGGACATTTTTTCCTTAAAAATAACTCAAAACCATTAATGGATTATCAAAATAGATGAATTTGACGATATAACAATATGACAATAGTTGACAACCACTCCTCCAGCACAGGTGGAAAGAGAAAAGACTGCATTGCATGTTTCATTCAGTGCATCTAGTGACATAGACAAACCTGCTTTGGGAAACCAAAGATCTTGTTCAGTGTTAACGTGATACAACATGATGTTAATCTGGATGTTATTAATATTGTGGTCAAATTTGCTGTTTCTAGTTGTTGCTTGTTGTCTAATAATATTAGATGTTTATTAGATTATGCACATGTATGTATTAGTATTACCAGCATTAAAGCATAATAACAGCACTGAAGTAATGACCAGGTTGTTACAAAAGTCAATTCATTCAGTATACAATAGGCTATTAATTATTGTTTTGTGTCTGTAAGTGTGATCTAGGAGGAAGTGTATGTTCTCACACACTCACACATACACACA
>NW_023339873.1:8875249-8876033 GCF_004916995.1 Morone saxatilis
CACACACACACTCACACACAGAAGGGGTACACTAAAGCTATGACCCTGGTGGTCCAGTCTGCTATACATCACCGTCCTCAACACTCCTCGAACTCCTCTCTGCGCTTTGAACTGAACACGGTTCACTGAACAAGCTGCTGCCTCCCTATTGGGATACATAGAGAAACCCGGAAAATCACCACAAAACTCTGTGGTGAAACTTTATGGGGCTCTTAAAGGAAAGCCCAACAGATGTTCGAAAAAAGCTTTTATACCATTGTCCAGACAGGTCTCTCCTTTCCTTGGTGTATAATTCAGCGAATGGCCTCACAGTCAAATATTGTGTTACTAAAACAGTCTTGGCGTTGGCTTCCTAAAATTACTGTGGTTGTGATTGGTATTCATTAAGTAAGAATGGATGAGATTCTGGTTTAGCCTCATGAACTGGTAAAGCTCACTTTGTAGCTGTGTCCGCTCCAAGTCTCTCAATGACTTATTAAGTGCCTTGGTAATTACATCATGGCCATGAGAGAAAGGGGAGTGGAGGTGGGATGGAAGGTCTGAGAGTAATATTGCATATTTACACAATTAGAATGATACATCTTGGTTATGTGTGTATACAGTGTGGTGTGTGGTATGTGTGTGGTCGGTGAACATTTGTTTCCTCCCTATCCTACATGTAAATACGGTGTAAGCGAGTGTTCTGACAATCAAGCACCTGAGCCAACATTACTCCCTTTTCTCCTCATGCACTGACTGGACAGAATGAGACACAGATACAAAGGGAGGGAGAGAGAAAGAGAGA
>NW_023339873.1:8876063-8876682 GCF_004916995.1 Morone saxatilis
GAGAGAGAGAGAGAGAAAACAAAAACATTGCAAACAGAAACCAAGAAACAGAAGAAGTGGAGCCAGAACACAGAATCACCTTTCTTTTTCGGATTCTCTGTATTTCTCATGCTATCTAAGTATCTAAGTATTGTCAGTTACTAGCTGCTTCATTCATTTTTTAAAGCTTTTTTACTTTTTCTTTTACATCTTACTTTTTGTAGATGTAATTTGCACACAAATTAGCATTGTTTCCTTGCGTGGAGTTCAGCTTTGCAGAACGTTGAATGGTGAGGCCACAGCTTCAACCAACAGCAAAAATGTGTGCATTGTCCTTGGCAGGCGATGGTCCCTACCCTGTATTCGCATGTGTGTGTGACCGTAGTCAGTGCATCAACAGTGCATCTTTGAAATGGGAAGTGGCAAGGGCCAAATAGTAAGAAAAAAACCTGAGAATGTGTCTTTATTAAACCTTCAAAGTTATTCAGACTTGAAGGACTTATCGCTTCTGATAGCTGAAAAGTTTAGATTTAACATAGTTGTTATGTAGCTTTTAACCAAGTCACTGTAAAAGCATAATAAAAACAAGTTTTAACCCAAAAACATGACTCTGAGTGTAAGACCACACACACACACACAC
>NW_023339873.1:8876782-8912601 GCF_004916995.1 Morone saxatilis
ATTTCTCTCTCCAAGTGCCTTGATTCTCTGACCGGAATCATAGTCCATAATCTGCCGCCTCAACCAGCAATCCTTTTACAGAGGCTCGCCCTCAAACACTGAGAGCAGGCCGGTTAAATTAAAAGTAAATAAAAGTTCAGTCTTATCAGGTCAAAAACAGGCAAAAATCAAAACCAGAAAGAAAGGGGAAATAAGGAAGATGTATCTGATAGAGGATCAGGCTAGAGAGCAGACCAAAAGGCAGACGAGGGGTCATAACAGGCTGATTTCCAGCAGACAGAAAAAATGGCTGGAACACTACAGCAATAAGAACAATAGAGGATCTTTTGGGGAATGAATAAAGGGGGTAGCAATATATTCTACCAAGCTGATGGGGAAGTGGGAACAGGTGTGCAGGTGGGCGAAAGAGGTCAGGTGATGGAAATTGGCAAGGACACAGGGGTTACTGCAGGGCAGGTGGGAGCAGCAGGGTCTGACATAGAGCCTCTTTACACCTGGTATTAACATGCACAATTTACACTACAAATAAGGAGTGGTCAAATGCGTCCTAGACCACCTCGGCAAGCGGTTTGAGTGATTAGATCACAATGTGTCTTGGTAGTCGTTTACACTTGTTCTCCAGGTTTAGTGCCCAGTTAAACCAGGAAGTGACACAGCTTAGTTAATTTCTGCTTGGTGACTTAATGACCCTTAGGTCATGCAGCGGCAACTGTTGGCTGTGGCTCATTCTGTTTCAACAATAAGAATTTGCATGTCACCAAAGTTTGACTTCATGCAGAAGTATATGTGGAATTGTATCCACTGATTAAGACAGTTCCATTACAATGAATAGATTTTTGTCTGAATCATTGATGTCATAAATGCTGGAGTAAGTCAGTGTTTAGGCAAAAAAAAAAAAGCAAAGAAGGGATCGCACAGAAAACTTTTCAGTGATGAATATTTGGGATTAAATGTAATTCCCAGTCTTCCTTCAGAATGCCAATGACCTGTCCACAAACTGACCTACATACCGAATGTATTTATCTACAAAGAGCAGGTAGCCAACTATTTCACAGCCACATTCTTAACCATGATGTCAATCCCTCTGCAGGGACATCGATAATAAACATGTACCACTAGGACACGGCATTCTCTCTTGACAGCTGCTCTCAGTTGTTTATGTGCGGCCTGTACATAAATGCTAACATGGGGGTCACCAAGTCTCCAGTCCCATATCAGAGCCTGACCCTAAATCTGAACCCCCTTCCCAGACTGCTGCACTGGACCTGGCCCTGAGGGACGACTGCTAGCCTTAGAGGCTGCCCCCTGGCCCGAGGTCCACCCCCCTCTCCGCAGGCTCTTGTGTTGTCTTGTGCAACCTCAGTCCTCTGGGAGCCATGTTAAGCAACCCCCTCCGTCTGTGGCTCTCTCACCACCAGGAAACAGGGGCCTTCTCCTGCACCTCTCGGCTGCAACATTTGACAGCTAATATTTTTCTGCCGAATCCACGTCTGTAATCCGCACTTCCACGTAGGGATCCCGTTACGACCTGTCTTGAGTAGGCCAGCTGTTCAAACAGCATGATTAATTAAAGGAATTCTGTTTGTAAAACAATCCCGACCTCTCTCTCTCCTGCCATCTCATACTCTCTCTTCCCCCACTCTCTCTCTCTCTTCATCATCAGTCATCCTCACTCCCTCTCTCTCCCTTTCTTTCTGGTTCTCCTCCCCCCTTGGACTCCCGGTCCAGCTCCGGCCAAGCTCGGCAAGTGGTTAGTCCTTATTGAGACCACAGAGCGCAGAGTTTGCGGTCTCCTTGCATTAAGTCTGATTCTCCCCAAGGTACTACACATTAGCAAGACAAACATCTCAAATAAAGCGGGTTGAGCTAGCTTGTGTGTGTGTGTATGTGAAAGAGAGAAAGAGAGAGACAGAGAGGGTTTGCATGTATCTGTGTGTATAGTAGTGGTAGTGGGGCGGTACTGGAGCTCTAAGGGAGGCAGGAGGGGAGGTTTGCAAGGAGGCTGCGTTTTTATTGCTCCATGCCTTGTAGCAGGTGAGGTCTCTGGTTGCCAATTTTGGAGGTGGACACTCCTTTCCTTTTCCTCCCCTCCTCTCAATCTCTCAGTCTCACTGGTTTCCGTGAGTAGTGCAGGTGCTTGCTATTCATCACGGCCCGAGACAGATGCCTCAACTCCCATCAGGCCGCAGCGCATGGTGACCTTGCTCGTTCACACCGTCCTGCAGTGTCGGGGCAAAGGGCCACATGGGCTACGAGCGGCACTGGGGCGGCCTGCTCACACGTCCACACTTTTTTTGTATGTGCACACACGCTCTCTTGCACAGCTGTCTCATCACAGGGTCCCCGAAGCACAGAAACCACGGACTAAAGTGCTTAGAGAAACTAGAGAGGTTAGAGTGCTCACAGGACATGTACCACTCCGGTGAAAACATAGCATAGACTTGGTCCAAGATGTAAACAGCTTGGGCCGCACCTAGTACACATGAGATATGTATGCACCCAGTGCTCTCAACTGTAGTCTGTCCACAAATGCGCACAGATGTTTCATCACAAGACACAAAAGAGGCCATAAAACCGATTGGACCAAAACCCCATAGCACACGACCTTACACATGCCTCGCAATCGGTTCTCTCCCTAAAAAGCCAAGAGGGAGTTTTTGAAACTATTTCTATTAGGAGTCTGGGTTTTGTCTGCCTAACAACATCTGCTGTGAAAAAGGAGTTGGTGAAAGAATTAAGGCAAGGCCCTGCATAAGGGGCCTCGCTACCAGGGTTACTAAACGATTCTGCTTATGAGCGGCGACTACACTACCTGGTCAACTCAGGTCTCACACACATCAAACACATCCTGTCACTGGGGTTGAGGGCGGAGATCCTGCACCTGACCTCCTTCATAAGACTCAGTAGGAGAGGCTGTGCCAAGTTCTTGCTTTAAATTCCTGTATCTGGCCTGAAGTTTACAGAAAGAATGCCCAAACTTGTTACAAATGAGGATCAATCATGGGAAAAGTATGATTTAAGATAAGAACTGGGGAAGTCATATGCTTAGGGATTTTGCTGATTTGTAAAAGTGGATAACTCACTTGATCTTTCTATTCTTGTCAGTAAAATCCACTGTTATTTCCTTCATCTAAGTTAAGCCGGCAGAGAGAGGGATATGGAGCCTGATGCTAAGCCGAGAGAGTTTAATAAGAGGAGGTGAAACTTAAAAGTGGAATTACATCGCTGCTGTGTGGCTTATAGCAGCCCCGGCTCTTCCACAACTCTAGATTCCAAACCTCTGAGATTCCAGGGAGGTATTAGGTGACTCTAACCGGAAATCCCCTCTCTGTGACCGCTGGCGTTTGTTTTCCTTAGCTGAGCTCCGAGATGGGTGGCATTGTGGGCCTGGGCCTCACTCATTCTGTCTCTCCCACTTCCAGATGCCCAGGAGGGAATCGTTAGAGCTGCCTTCATGCCCGGCTGGCATCGTGTGGATCGGGTCCAGCTTCTAACATGCTGGGCTGCCTGGTTACAGTTTACATTCCTCCCTCCCTTCCTCCATCCCTCCCTCTCCCTTTTCCATCTGGCCCTGCGGCCAAGGCTGTACCACCAAAAAGGAGGCTCACCATTCTCTGTGGCTGAGAGGCTGAAAGACCTTTCTGCGTAATTACAAACAGACACATTCACGATTTTGGCAAATTGGTGATCTCACACCTTTGCTCTGCTGGCTGCCTGACTGTTCCTCAGGAGTGAGCCAAAGGGCAGGCACTGTCAAGAGGCGTATATGAGTGAGAGTTTGGGCAGGGTTCCTGGCTGGACGGGATAGTTGGAAGGGACAGAATCCTGTTTCAATCAATGCAAAGGACAAACCCTGTGTGGTGGTAATAGTGACTTGTTTTTCCATTTTAAAACAGCCTGCTTGACAGAGAACAAGATATATAGAGAAGGAAATGGGGCCTGTATGGAGGAAACATAAGTGAAAAGTGTGTAACAAATAGGAGTAAGAGAAAGAATTATAAGGACATGAGAAGAAAAGAGAAAACAAGAAAGGAGAGGGAAGGAGCTGGTTGAGGAAAAAAGAAAAGAGAGGGGAAAAACATCTTGAGCTGGAAGCGTTCCTTTATCCTGGCCAATCTCGGCTGCACCTGTGATGACAACCCCTTGTGTGCAGTGCAGTGATTGTGTAACCTGGAATGAAAGGAGGGGGAGGACGTGGATGGTGTAAGGGGCTACAGAGGGGGAGAAAATGACATAAAGCGTTCCCCCGACTTGTAAATCCATGACAAGACCTAGACAGTCACCCTGAAACCCCCACCCAGTGTCCCCCTGCAGGGTATGGACGGGAGAAAGAAGGGAGGGTGCCGGGGCACAAATCCAATGCACTCCCTCCCTACTCCTGTTACCCATATTGCCCTTTTCCAGCCCCTCTCTTACCCTCCAACACACACATACACACGCACACACAAACACACACATTCTGTGGGGCAGTACGTTTCTTCCATTCCGCACAAGCTGTTGTTTTAAATCATAATAGTAACCAGACTGTAATCACATTATTGCACACATGGTGATTTTGACAAGTGGTGGGAGTCATGTGCTGAGGCTTTGGCAGGGTTAGCACACCATTCTCCCAGCTGTGATTTCAGCCCCAACCCACCCCCTACACACACACACACACACACACATTTACACACTCTACCTCCATCACTCCTACCCCCCTCCTAGGCAATATGTTGCTCCGCTCCGTTCCACTGTAACCTGCATGCATTAGTCCAGTCTAATCTAAATCAGATTTCTGTAAATTGTAGTTACACATGAGACTTTCCTCGCCAGAAAAAAGCATCGGTTGTTTTGTTCAGACACTATGTTTATGTTTTCCTGAGGAGCGTCCTCTTGTGGTCGTGCAAATAATAACTGGCCTCTCTCAGAATCAAAGGCAGAAATACAATTATAAAGTTGTTATTAAAAACTGAACTTGGGTTTTATTGCCTTAACTACGACCATCAGTTCTATGATTATGATATTGCTGAGAAGTCCAAGGACAAGAAATATGAAGTGCTAGATGATGATACAGATGGTAAACAGTTTGTCAAACATATTTTGAAGAGAATAAACGCAAATGGAAAAAAATTTAAACATCCATCAGCTTCCACACAACTTCCTGATAAAACACATGATTAAATAGTCATGGATTTCGGATTACAGGTGCACTTGTTTTCAGTTTTACTTCCAACTAAAGTTAATAAGGCTGTAACTGTTGGCTTCTTTACAACCTGTATGATCATCTCATGTTTGTTAACCTGTTTGACATTTTAGCAATGATCTCAGCACTGGACACCTGTAGCACAGGACCGGACCTGCCACACAATAAGAAGTAGTCAAGATTTGGAAGCTGAGATAGTAAGAATCTGGAAAGCAAATTGGATAGAATTGCTTCCTTTCTTGAGTGTTGAGGGATGTTGGCCTATATATAATGACACATAAAGTTGCCGCCAGTGTATGGGCTTATATAAAAGGCTTGATGTTTTGCCATGTGTCTGACAGTGTGTCATGTTTATGATACCAAGTGTTGGACAACGAAGACCTGGGTTCGCATCCTGTCTCCTACTGGCAATGTTTGTTTCATGCCCACAATACTTTCCTACCCTCAAAGTAGTTTTAGGTACCTAAATCTAATCAAACCTTAACAATAGGACAGGCAGATTAGAAAAAGCTCATATGAATTGTTTTTGTATGAGTCCTGTAAGTTGTTTTGGAAGACACAGACAAACAGTTTCATCACCGCTGATAGGGGCGCCATCAGAAAACACTTGTTCTGGAAATAAATGACAAACAACATATTTAGTCGTCACTTAGACACAAGGGCTTGTTTCAAGCTTTCTGTGGATGGTCTGTTTTTCAGTAAACATGTATACATAAGTCTTAATGTCCCACAAGATGTTGGCTGTTATAATGTTGACTGAAGAAGACATCACTGAATCAGACAGCAACTTTGTGTGGACGCAGCCAAGTGTGCATCTGTTTGTGCCCACACACATGGCAGAATGAATGACTGTCGTGACTCTGATCTTAAGGGGATCCTCGGAGCACCATGGCGAGGCATCAAGCAGGCGCAACAACCACAGAGCCCTGGTCCACGCCTCAGGATAACGTGAGAGAGACGAGGGGTCGAACCCGGAGCACTGCTCTCTTTCTGTCCCATCTTTTCTTCGGAGGTGTGGCTGCGCTCTCCACCGCACCGCTAACAAGATCAGGCTGCGGGGTGGGCCTCATCCAGCTGGCTCTTTGTGTGTGTGTGTTTGGAACAGACTTGGTTATTGAAAATAGTTGTAAGAGAAACTATACTGAAACCAGCGTGTGAGAAAGAGTGGGGAAGGGAGAAACTACCAAAATAATAGCTTACCCAATCCACAGTTTACACAGTTTTAATACCAATCAGGCAGTGGGCAAACTGTTCAAAGAATGACGGTGGATGATATCCACCACAATTTTGCTCAAACGTTTAGTTAACAAGGATGATGAATTTAATCATTTAGACTAACAAGGACATGCTATTCCCCTTCATCCCTCCTCAGTTTGTACTTCCTAAGACAAGCATGCCAAGTGTTTCGAAAATAAAGACATTTCAAATGATGGATAACCGAGACTGACAGACAGACAGACAGACAGACAGACAGACAGACAGACAGACAAGGAGTCAGCACAAACAAGTGTATGAAAGCATAAACACAGACTTTGCTTTTGCTGGTGAGATGTACAACAGAGCTTTGCTGTCCCTGACTTTTATTCTCTGTGCCATTGTGGTCTCTGATTTATAGCGGAAGAAAAAGATGAGAGAGAACATTTCTCTCTAAACAAAGAAAGCAGATGTACTTTATAAACCCGCCGCACTAAAAAACATACCGTCCTCTCAGTTGTTAAGGGCTTTTGCTTGACACGTCAAAAACATTTTGTGCAGCTCCAAATGCTTAGATGTTCAGACCCCATCTTTAAAAGCTTGCAGGTTGCCTCCTTTTTGCACTCGGTGGTCCAAACAGGAGATAATACTCAGAGCCCAGGAATCCCTGGAATGGTTTTGTTTAAACTTTGCCTCCAGGGAGAAACATATTGTGACGATCCTTGGAAATATGATGCCCATATTTGCCTCCTATCTGACAAGACCAAAGTGGAACCATCACTCCATCAAATTTTAAGAACCGAAACGAGATAGTAACGGCTTGTAGCAGAGCGATGGGAAAAGAGACTCTAAGAGTGTAGTTGTTAACATTTTGAACCCTCACAGGCTGTTATTTGGTCTGCAACATGCAGGATTGGCACTGAGGTGTCAGATTAGCTTTAAAGGAACGTCTTCTCATTGGCACATATGGCTATCTTTACATATTAATTATATATGTGCATCTTTATACGCATAAACTTGTTAGCCCTACCTGAGTTTATTAAATAAAAATGCAAAATGGGTTATTGTGAGGATGGCGTTTTCATTAGGAAAAGGGTTGTGTGTGTGCTAGAATCCCAGAAGAATTTACCTGAATTATTTAAAAATACAACTCTCAGAAATGAAAGGAAAAACAATGGCTTTGGACTGTGATGAAAACATGTGTTTCATTGGTTTTGTATTTGCCTGTTTTGTATTTGCGGGTGTATTTATTTCAGATGAAGGAGAGCCAAGGAGAGAGCCAAGGAGAGTGTGCCAGGCCCCAGTTAGTATGCAGGCTATAATTTCTGCTTCCTTTGAAGTCTATGTATGTGTGTGTTGAGTGTGTATGTGTGTGTCCATTGTGGTGTTGGGGTATGTAGCGTGGCTGTTCTAAAGCATACTTGTCTTACGTTAAAGTGTATTGTGCAAAGATACACGTGACATTACTTGTGTCCAACAAAATGTGTTTACTTAACTAACTTAAAGATTTTAATGAATTTGTGAAAAACTTTATGGTTAGATAGTTGATGGGGTACCAGTACGCATATAATAAAATCGCAGACAAAGGCTGACTTTAGCTTCAACAGTTACCATAGAGACAGAGTATCAACAAAATATGCTTCACAAAGGGGGTTATTGTGGTGTATTGCATTAGATCGTACAGGTGGTCACAATCTTGTGTTCACCCCCTGTGTGTGCATATGCATATTGTCAATTTTATCATGTCAATAAAGCACACATTGGACTGAATTGAACTGAAGTGAAAAACAGGCTGTTATTAATGTTAAATAAGAAAAACAGCACTCAAAAACACTCACATCCTCCATAGTCAGCAATAGCAGCAAACTACTTCAGCAGATGGGCCGGTTCTTCCTGTCTGCAGCCACTCAGCCTGCGATGATGGAACCAAAATCTCTGCTCTCAGCACCCCAGAGATAGAGGTGCATAAAGGGGGCAGAGTTAAGTGTGTTAAGGTACAAATATGGATGACTCAGGCCATGTCCTATGTGAGATGAGTAAATGTAAAAACTCATGTTTTCCTCAACATTTTGGCCTTCCATCCACATCACGCAGCCATTTTTCACACCAAATAAATTCTGTTTAAAGTTTAGTTTAAGGCTAGATGAAGTTTGGTGGTGAATAGCAGACATAGAATTACTATTTTGTACTTGAAAGTTACGTCAATGAACACATAAACTGTGTTTGACAACACTGAAACACACCAAAAATGGGATTATTAGTTGATTTCTAACCTGCACACTCCAAACAGCATATCTGGGCTGTGTCATCCCAGTTCTGTCAAGATAAAAATACTTACAGAAAGCAAGTGGTTGCTGACAGAAGGTAAACATGAGCCGATTGCCGCAGAAACCACACAGACGAAAACCATGGGATAATTTTACTGGTATCCGAATTCCCTAAATTTAGAGAACTTAAAGCAAAACTGGCAAAGTTTGATTTTTTAAAATAAAATAAAAATTTGGTCCAATTTAAGAAAAAGAGATTTAACTGGACATACAAATACAAGTACAAATCAGTTTGTGCGTAGAATGAGGACATCTTGTGTTGTATAATGATAAATAAATGCCCTTGATAGCATGTCCTTGGTAGACGTTTCAGTAACAATTTAAAAATGCTGGTTTGGTTGGAAGTAATTTTCTCTTGCAAATGAGGTTCCCAGATTTATCCACCTTGGTGTGGATGTGGGCTCAGTGACGGTTTACTTACTCACTTACAGCCCCTGGAGTACTCATCCAATTAATGTTATTTTGTGGCTGTGGCTTTAGGATCTAAAAGGATTTTTTTTTAAAGGGTAGCACTTATATTGGGGAAAACACTTCATCGAAGATCATCATAACCCCCTCCCACCAAACTGTTCAGTAGAGAGGGACATATTGTCATTAGTTCATGTTGCCTGCTGAGTGACACTACACAGACAAAACCTTTAACTGGGAACATCAAAGCAAGGTCAATTAAGGGAGCTATTCTGTCCAAACAGTGGGTACCTGAGAAAATGAGAAAGTCTCCTTGTGTTGCGGGAAATGCAATGGCTCGTCTAGGTGACTCACGGAGAAAATGGCCCCACAAAGTGACTCACAAACACTAATTGACTCACTCACAATTGTAATTGACTCACTCTCCGAGGAACTCTGCATGACCCTGAGAGGGAAGCCACTGTCTGTTACATGCCATTGTAGTTACATGTCTCACGGTAGCAAGGTGTTTTTAAATAAAGACAGGTTTTTAGTAAATATACAGGATCCATGACACATGCGTAGGATAAAAACAGATACAATGTCAGTATGAGGGGCAATTCATTTTGGATTCGTGCCAAGAAACACCCGCTAATGAAAGTTTCTTCCACTTTGACATCACAAGGTCCATTTTTTTTCTAAAAGACTGACTGTTATTCCGTACTTTGGTCACATCACAACAACAGACCATCTCGCTCCACTGAGGAATGGCCACAAGGTTTGGCTGAAAAGTCAGTAGACTAAGTGGGGGGAAAAAGTTCAAAATGCTTTCTAAGGTCAGAAATGAAGCCTCAAGCCCAGTTTTGTTGGCTTTTTGCATTTTATATAACAGTTGACTGTAAATGGTAACAGAGAATATGGTGTGCTAAGACCACTTCTCCGCCAAGACTGCCATGCAGGCAGTTTTATGGTGCTCTTCAACTGAGCTTATAAGTACATTAACATGTCTTAAGTTGAATGATTTTATCTGCTCATGTTTGGTCTTCATAGGATTTTTTAAATTCCAGGTGTGGAGTTTTAAACAGAGCATTAAGTAAAAGCATATTTTAACCTAAGTACTGTTCCGATTCAAAGCAGATCAACTCGTCTTCATTCCCCCCCCGTTCCCCTGTCTAAGAAAAACACCCACCTGCCCCATCGCATGTTTGATATCTTGAATCTGCTCATCTGTAATCTCCCGAGGTTTGCAACATCACTTTAGAGGAGGCATATCATGGCAGAGCTTAGTGCCGTGTCTGATCTTGTGAGTTGTGGACATGTCCGCCCTCTGGCCCACATGGGAAGATTGCTGTTCAGTACAAGTCCAGATAGTGGCCCCTGAGCTGTGAAACCCCACGCTTGGTAGGATGCAGAGCTGCAGCGATAACTCACCTGTGTACTGATAGAAGGGGAGACAATGTCCCAAACAGATTAAAGGCAAGCTGATTGCAAAACAAGATGCATAGTTTTGCTTGAGGGATAAACACGAGATGGAAAAAATCTAAACAAACCAGATGAAAGAGGCCATTGGACGTTTTTATCTTACTGTCTTTGATTCACTTCAGGATTTGTGTGTGAACATGAGCGCATGCACATGCTTGTCATTTATATAAAATATCAGGGTCTATTCATGTTTGGTTTGGAAGTCCTAAACAGCCGAAAAAACACGAGACACATTCAAATCTGTTTTCCACAGCTCAGTTTCAGAACCACAATGTCAGTGGCACATTTTCAAAACCACATTCTGACATGATATAAAACACTCTGAAATGTCAACATTGATAGAAGATGGGAGCAGAGCAGCTGGAAGTCTGATCTCAATCTTTTCTCTCCTCTCCTCTTTTTCCAACCTTCGGGAGATACTCTCTTGTCACGTAACGGTCTTTACAGTCTACTGGCAAAAATGTAATTTCTAAAGGCCTATCTTGGTTATCCTGTCAGTGCAGGCAGGAGATAGCCCACTTAATCTCTGACAACAGGGAGTGTGTGACGGTTTTGCCCAGAATGATGTGTGAATATTTGTGTTTATCTCGCTGGTAGATACACTCCAGGTGTTGTGATACAGATGGTGTCACTCTGACTTTACTCTGTCACGATCAAGTTCAAGTTAGAGTCTACAGGTGTCAGGATGGTTTAACACATTAAATGCTAATATATGACTCCCTTAAAGGATATCTGTATTTTGTTATTGTGGATAAATACATTTAAAGAGTCAAAACCAACAATAGTAACAGTAACTGCTGCAAAGTGACTTAACTGCAGTTAGCAAGGTAGCTCAGTTAGCCAGACTGGAATCTCATTGGAGCGTTTCAGTGTTAACATCTCTACAACAGGAGCTTTGGACCATCAGGAGGAGGAGGTTTTCAAGCCTGTGATGGGGGTAAATTCTTACGGGGAGTTGGCCAAAATGGGCACCAGAACCAGAGCCAGGCTAGCAGGCAACGTAACTAGGCTCAGCAGCCTCTACGGACATCGTGGTAGAGACAAAGAGAGGATGTTGAGAGAAAGCTAAGAAGAGAAAAAGAGAGAGTGACAGAGCAAGAGGCCAACTCCATTTTAAAGGTTTACTATTAAAGATGAAAAGCTACAAGTTAGCAAGGTCAATTCTCTTTTGGTCTTAGTCAAAATACTGTTTTGTTCCAAAGACTGATAACTGCAACTGAGAGATATTTGCCATGAAATAGTAACATCCATTACATTAACATTAGCACAAACGGATATTCAATGCCTCTGCCTATAATTTCACTTAATAGTAAATACTTTTAAAATGTCACAGCACATATATATTAACATTGCTCTTACACTAATGTTTTTCAATAGAAAGCTTAAGAATCATTTTACAATTTATCTTTTTTTTCTGGCTGAGCTGGGGCTTTATTTAAAACCTTTATGATGTTATGACTGCTTTTGTTTCGTGCCCCATCTGGCTTCTTTTATGCAATGTCATTGTATTGCCCAGATCTCAGCAATTAACATGGTAAGTAAAATTGTATTATTACAGAACTATTGGCAAAACTATAAAAGTAATATTCCCATAATGGCACAACTGTCAGAATATGTTCATCATTTTACTATTCATTCTTCAGTTTAACGCTCGGGTAGATTAAAAGTGACATCTGTGAGAACACAAACAAATAACACAGAACAAACTGACATTTTTAATCACACAACATCCTCTTCAGAGTTGTACTGAACCAATCAGTGTTGCACTGAGGTTTAATTAACTTGAGGTCATTCAATGAGTTAAAGGAATATGTCAGCTCCACCCTTGCAGTGTACATGAGTTTTATGGTATTTAACATAAAGCAAAACATAATTACACAATATAGTGTGACATCATCGTCCACAGGCGTGGGACTTTGGGGATCTTACAAAGTCATGAAGCCGCTCTGACGGGCAGATCTTCGTGGAGGTAGGCTCACCGCAGGTCTAACCACTGCCGGAAAACTCAATGAGTTACTGTAAAAAGCTTTAAGTTTAATATGTGAATGTTGCCACACACACATGAGGTTAGCACAGCTCCTAGGGTGGCTCGAAGGACTTTGCTAAATGTCATAAAACAGGCAGCCAAATAAACAGCACTGAACCAATGCACAAACAAACAAACAGATTCCTATTAAGAAAGGAATTAAGGAAACTAGCTAAGTGACTGCAGCCTCTGCGGAGGGGAAAAGCATGCAGCCGGCCTGCCTGAGCCCTGAGAGTGTGTTTCTGTGCATCTGAGAGTGTTTATGGACTGGCTCTAAGTGGAAGTCATTATGGGACGTTTGAGTACACTTGCGCTGATAGCAATGGTTCTGGGTCCACCCAAGGCTCCAAACGTAGGTGGTCCGGGCCAGGGAGGAAGATGAGCGACAGAAGGAAGGAGGGGTATAGAGAGAGAGAGGGGTGGCAGACAGCAGAGAGAAAGAGACAGAAACCGAGAGAGGAGAAAGAGAGAGAACCAAAAAGTTTGGCCTCCACCCTTCCTCTACTATTTGCCTCTGCTGCAGATGTGGTCGTAAGGAAGGGAGGGAAAAAAAATCTCCATAAAGTTATAATTATCCACATGAATGCAGACCAAATTCTGGAAAACTGCAAACACACACATACACATGCAGGTTACACACACACTACACACTGTTTTGCAAAGAATGGTTGTACCTTCTTAAAAGTACAAACAAAGCCCTTATCTCTATAAAAATGTAGGAATTGTGCAACATATATCATGTATTGTCATAAAAGAACAACAAGACTGAGACAAAAATAAGAAAACCAGAGAACCTGTAAAAGTTCAGACCCTACGTTGCCCTGAGGCGAAAGTCCATCTAAAGTTCTTGTGCATTATGAGAAAAACCTGCTATTTCGGACGTTGCAGGGTGGAGGCAGACAGTGTGCAGCACACTGCTCTGATGCAGGCAGCAACCATTTCATGAGCGGTTACAATCTGTTTACTATTGCATACCTACAACTGGTTTGTATCAGCTAAGTTTACTTAACAGTATATTTCACCTCAGGACATTTGGAGAGATAACCAAATAAACCTTTCAAGGCAGGAATGTTCCCTGGAGCTGCCAGGTTCAAAGTGAAGCCCTTGACGGCCCCTTAGCACTGCGCGGTGGGTGCCTGCACTCAGGGTGGACATGTTTTACTGAGGTCTCACTGGTCACTGAAACATGGCATTGTAATGGGGAACAGGAAGTACATTTAGCATGGAAAGAAGTGCATATGGCTGGTGGGATGGAGGGTGGTTTGACTTGTGGGGTGGCGATGGTGGTGGGAAGGGGAAATCAGCAAGCAGCAGCCACCCCAGCTTTGACACTTCGCCCAGAAGAGCACACTGAGAATTCAAACATCGTCTCTCAGATGTTCCACTTCCTCTTGTAAATTGCAGGAATTCTTTCATGTTACAAGTGCTTTTGTTTTATGGCCACGGCCCTGGAGAGTGGCTCTGCAGAGCCCCACAGCTCGCAAATTTCTCCACCCGTATGGCTGCCCCAGGATTTGAGACCGGTGTGTGTATGTATGTGTGTGTGAATTGATTGAGGGCGTTAAGGGAGAGAGAGGGAAGGAGGAGGTGAGTGTGTGGGCATATCCCTTTCTCACTAGCCACTCCATTCATCACTTAGTTGTCCCAGCTGCAGATTAAACCGCAGTGTGGTGCATCCCTTTTGAAAAGTCAACATGATAAGAATTCCTGGATTGAAGTGGCACAGCCCACACTTCCTTGGCACATGGGCTACTTCCTCCTAAGCCTGGTCTGCGTGTCGGACTGGGACTGTGACGGTAGTCTGAGGTTGGCTCAGTCACTCCCCAAACGCATCACGTCCTGCCCGATCATACCAATGATAGGGTGTCCTAGCACCCAGACTGTGATGTCATACTGTGACACACAGGAAAGGGAAGAACCCTGTCTGGCCTTGGCAAACGGTCGTCTGGGTCCCCCAACCATCTAATTAGGATAACGTATACATGCGTCAACTTGATGACAGCCATGAACCACCAGAAGAGGCGGAGCTGATACCAGCTGGTTTCTCAAGAGAATCAAAAGATAGAGACATTCAGGTTTTTCTCTCTGATTTGTGTTTCAGTATAACACAGAAAAACCATAAAAAAGGTGATGTTACGTGTGATTTAAAATGTGATATAAGACACTAACCTGTAAAGCATCCAAATCCACAGCACGAGAACCCTCTCCAACAGTCTAACAACAAAGATCTGCAGCCCTCTCCCACTTTTGGGATTTCCTAAACTTAATGACCTCAGCTATTTTGTGTTTTGGCGTCTTTTCCCGATAGTATCCATCATATGTCCTACAGACAGCTAAGGCCAGACAACTGCCAGATGGCGTATCTATTTGCTTCTCTTTAACTCTAGTCTATGCAGCAGATAGATAGATGCAGGCCAGCAGAAAGGGGAACTTTGGCATGAAACCAAAAAGGCTGTGCAGGGAATTTGCTCTTTGAGTTTAATGCACTTGGGTTCAGAGAAAAGGAGGTTTGATTCAGGTCCTTGCTGACAGGTGGGACCATGTCAAAGGTGATCTCAGGGCAGACTGACGTATGGTCACCATACTTTTCTCTGTTGGACTGTGCTGTTCTCTCCTCCCGTCTTGCTCTCTGGTTTCTCCTTCTGTGTGCCAGCGCGCCTGTGCTCAGCAGGGGGAGGCTCAGAAACGAAAGGCATTAACACAGACTTCCAGAAAGTCTGCTTTCATGATTGATCTTTCGACCAAGTCATTTGTAAAACGTGTAAAGAGTACAGCGTGTGTGTGTGTGTTGGACAAATATGTACTCTTGGTGTTTATTTGTCCGTGTGTGTGTGTGTGAGTGTGTGCAAAAAGTGTATAAGACAGAGTTGTCTTCTTGGCAGTGCATGTGCAAGAAGCTGGGTGCTGGAATCCATCCACTGCCAACTACCCAAACATAATAAATCAAAACAGGTGTTTCAATATGTCGAATGCTGTAACATGAAGGCCAGACGCTTGCCAGGCAATTCCTCTCCTCCTCTGCCGCTAAATCAAAAAACAGAAGACCAGGATAAAGTCAAGATGTCAAAGACAATGCCTTAAATGGCTGCCTCCAGCTCTGATTGTCTCATAAGTTTAAACTACGGAGCCAAATGCAAAAGTTCAACTGATAAATCAACAGACTACTCTTTGAACTAAGTAGCCACAACAAAATTTGACAGTTTGATGCCCTTCTGCAAAGGCTTGAGTCTCTGCAAATCTACTGACCGCCTCCTCACCAAACTCACCAAGCAACAAAATCTGTTTGTATTTTTGTGGTCGAATGATGCACAGTGATGACTCATATGACTTTTTTCAGACCCAAACAGCAACTCTATTTTCAATGTGGACAGAGAGCAACAGATAAAGGACACAAATGTTGACCTAAAAAAGTTTGTCTGGTGGGATAGCTATGGTTGTGAACTGTGACCTCCCAGCTGTGGTGTTTATTTACTTCTAGTGCTGGGTGAATAGGTATGACGCAGTCCTTGATTATGGATCCATTCTGGAGTTTGAAAGAAGTCTGCAGGAGTGTGTATCTATGGTGCCTCCAGTAAATTGAGCTTCTTGCTTTACCTAGTCTAAAAAAAGAACTTTCTGAGCTAATTGCCCACACTGCCAGTGATCACCACAGACGTCTTATGGTCTTAAATCTTTGTAGAAAAACAGCACTTCCAGTGGAGTGGTTGACCTTAAAAAAAGAGAAAACGCAATGTGATGCTGTTTAGGTTGCCTGCCCCACATGCTAGAATAGGGTTCAGAACTGTTTTACCATAAAGGCATCACAGTTTTATGCACCCTGGTGCCCCACTGCATGCAGTTGGTGCCCTTTTTTGTGTTTTTCTTCCCTGCCCTTCAGACAGCCTGAGTCTGCCACTGCACCAAGCCCACCCATCAGCCCACGGTTTGAAGTTTTATCATTACATTTCAGCAAAAAGCTTTTCACTAATGATTGTGTTGAGGCCCAATCTCCTGTATATAATGTTTTATTGTCATAAAGCTATGAATGCTAAGACAGCTATTTGGTGCAAGTGTAGCAAGCTGTGGCAGACTAACAAAAGACCATCCAGCCTACTCTGTGATCACACATTACAACGTGTCTGCCCACAATCCCTGTGAAAGAAAAACTGCACTGCCAACATGTACTGCAGACCGGCCCGATGCAGATCTTTACTGATCGTCTTGTTGAGTGCTGTTATTTGCACAACATTTTATTAGCCAAGCCACAGAGACGAGTTAGGACAAGACATTGTAATAGAACTCATTTCGAGGTACTCACCAGGTATCATTCAACACAACCCGCAATATTTACTTTTGTTGATGTCATATAATCTGTCCGTCTCTGAGAACTATATTCCTGCAACTATATTCATCCAACTGTCTTTTGCCTGTATGTTACAGCATGCATCTTCCCCTTACTTTTCCTTTCAGTTGGACTCTTTGTATGGTCTGGAGTGAATCATGTCCATTCGATGACACCTAAACATAAATAAATGTAAGCAGCTATTTGATGTGAAACACCAAAACATGTCAAATTGTTGAGAGCTGCAGTCAAAACTTCAGCTGTGACTATCATCGCAGCACTGATTCAGCCTAGGCACTGTCTTTATGTGCAAGCAACATTGTATCTTCCACACATCTGTCTGTCTCTCTATCCATCCATCTAGTGATTCCTCCCTTCTTTTGGATGGCTGAAACATTTTAAAAATCTTATGTTGGCCATTCTGCTCTTAAGATCTCCTCACTTTTTCCTTGCCTCTCCCATTAACTCCTCATCCACCCCATTCTTTTCCTCTTTTTCCAAGCTGTCACCTGCATTTTAACCAGACCTGAGCCAAATAAGGAGTTAACTCATAAAATGTGTTTTATCCTGCTTTGAGTACCTGTAGCAGGACAATTTTACCACACATTCAAATACTTTCCAGTAAAATCTGTACTTTTGTCCCTCGTGACAAACAAATAAGTTAAAGGAAGCCACTAAAGTTATTTGCATCTATTATCCGACACAGGTATGAGCATTTTTTTCCTTCTTTCTCTCTAAGTCTCTCATTCCCTCCTTCTTCCCCTCATCCCTGATTTGATAGCAGCCTGTGCTTGTAAGAGTTACAGTACCCAGCCCATAATGCACTCCAGACGGCCTGACTTCCTAATGACTGGTTGTGCTCCAAGTCTTTCCGGGCACGGCTGTGGCCGCGAGCCTCACACAAACACACACAGAAACACAGGCGCGCACACACACACACCACGTGTTGACCAGCCAAACAGTGTTTTAGTCATGTGTCTGTCCCATCCAGCACCAAAAATGTCACCATGTTTTCTGCCTGGCTCTTTTAAAGTAAATTCATCATACCACAGCCAGAACCTCCATGGTTCTGCTCCACTTCCTCTCATATATCTTTGAAATATCTTGGATGGCAGGTATGTGGCAACAAGCACCAGAAAGTCTAAGTTCTCATAGAGAAAGAGCTCAAGTGAACCCACGACACACTGCAGCATGTATCCCGAATGTAAAGGACAAATGAATGTGAGTGTTTTGGAAACCCCCTCGCTGTATCCAATAGAGCAGACCATCCTCCGGGATAGCCTGGTCTTCATTAGGAACCTATTCTTCTCTACCTTTTCCTCAGATTCTTGCAGGACACTACAACCAAAACAAAAAAATATATATATTTTCCTCAACTCATGCCTGTCAACTATTCCAACTTATACCTCTTGTGGTCGTCTAGTAGTTTTAGATATAGCTCAGATATCTCCTTCCGACAGTCTGGAGGGCCCATATGCACCACCTCAGCGGGGGCTTTGTCCATTACCAAGGCAACAAGTCTGTTTGTTTGGTGTGACTCTTCCTCTCCTTTTTTATTACCAACTAAAATGTTTAATTGTAGGTTTTCACAGTTTTTCCTCCTTTCTTTTGGGTTGGGTCTTTGGGTTAGTTTTGTAGTAAAAAAAGGGAAAAAAGGGTCATTTTGAGAACACTACAGTTTCATAATATTACATACATAAAATTCTCCAAGACAGATACACACAGACAAACGTCTAGCATATCAGCAGAAATCCGAGCCCTGAAATCCAATTATTCAAGCAACAATCAAAAGTTCAGATTCTTGGTATAGAGCCTGAAATCTTTTTATTTTCTCAGGAACAATTCCTGATAATACAAATGCATGTTGCCTGATTTGTTTGCTTGTCTACCACCTGCTCAGTTTCTGGTTTAAGTACTTTGTGGACAAGCTTTTTCCACACAAGGAGAGGTAATAATATCTGAAGTATATGATCAGTATTCACTTACACAGCCAGGCTGTCCCCCAGGGCTGGTGGCTGCGGGCCTTAACTGCTCGGCCCATATGTTAATGATCTCACTCTTGAATGCCCCAGTGTCCACAGCTAAATGTATACAGTTGTGTATGTTCATGCCAAGAGCAACAAACAGCCTCTTGACAATCACTCGCAAAGGAGGGAGTGTCAGAGTTTATTCAAGCTTAGGCCTAAATCTGGGGGAAAGTGCTGGCTTATTTTCTCTCTACACTAGCTTGGATGTGCAAATACACACAGATAGCCACCAGTGGCTGGAACAATGCTGCCCCGTTATATGAAAATCCACCCTATGTTTGAAAACGGCATGCTGCATACGATACGATAATAATAGCCTTACCATTACATTGATGAATCTGTTTTCATGGTGACATTTTCTTTCTGACACTAATGCTGTTATTCTTCTCTCTACTTCCCACTCGCCTCCACCTCCTTCATCTCCAGGTGGCTCAGGACCCAGTGAGAGCCCCACTCTTTCACTGAAATGAACAATGTTGCTTTTGGCTAAAGCAAAAACCTCTAATTGTAAGCCAGGTCTCCTATCTTTGTCAGGATATGCAGCTGATGCTGGGTGGCCTCCCCACACAAACATACAGTATTGTGCTCTCACCTGAGGAAGCACGTTCTTTTACTGACTCCAGATCAACACATTGACACACAAACACTGTCTGTGCGCACACAGATACACACATACACACATACACACAAAAGGACAGGTTGTGCTGTTGCATCCTGCCACCAGAGGGTGCAGACAATGTGCCCCCATCACCCCTGGCTCCAGCCCGAGATTCCTTTAGGGACCAAAGAATGAGCCTCCGGTTGTTGGATCGGCAAAATGAGTCAAACAAACAACAATGAGCTGTGATATGATACACATGTAAACTTTCCACTCATATACAGTCACATGTTTAAAGATGTGACTGCATTTATCTGCTCGAAGATGCGTTGGAAGATACGATCCTTTTCAAACAAGCTATCTCTGTCTGTCTTTTTCTTTTTCTCACGGTCCGTCTCTTTTGCTCTCTTGCTCTCACACACACAAATAGCACACACACACACCTTTTCATTGGAGATCTGGGAAAGCAGAAGCAGCACATTTTTGACAATCCTGAAGCAGCCATCCTCCAGTTACCCCAAATGAAACCCAAAAGGTCTGGCTGTACTTCCTCAGCCTAGTTTTTCCATTTCATTCCACACCTCTTGTATTTACATATAATCTTGGTACACATACCTGATTACATTATACTGACCAACACAGTTGGAAGTTGAAAGGACTGAACTCACATGTAAGTTGTAACTAACTGTGCTATGTAATTTGAAAGAATTTAACTGATGCCCTTCTGACCTCTCTCTTCACCTCCTTTCGCCAGTTTTTTAGGCCTTTATTATTGTATTGTAGTATTTTACTGTGGTTTGAACCAATGTCATGTGCCTAATACTTGCACAACCCAATAATTCAATGTCTTGAATAGAAATGTATTATAATTTCAGCTTCATTGATGGTTCAAGTTAAATCTCCACTTTCAATGATATTTTAGTGAATGGTGCCTAGTAAAAATTTGAACACTAAGCTAAACTGCTACAGGTCACTGTTTTTGTGGACTTTTTGAACCTGCAGAAGTTAATTACAGAAGTTAATACTGGGTCAACTGGAGGTAGGGAGGTAAAAAATATTATATCTGCTGTGTGTTAGATTAGACCACAGGCCACTCTAGCTTTCCTTTTGTTTAATTATTTAAACCTGCACATAAATATGGAAACAGGGCCAACTGGAGGTAGGGAGGACACAAATATTAAACCTGCTGTATCTGTTAGATCAGCGACAGTTTTCACTTTGGAGAACTGAACATTGTTTTGTCTTTTTATCTCTTAAGTCTAAAATTCCTGCTTGCCCGGTGAAATCAAATATACAGTGGGGCACTATTTGGAAGTTAATGAGTCCAACACATCTGACATTACAGCAGTGGCATTAGCTCAACGCTAAGGCTAACAATGGCAAAGAATAACAATGATCTGTCTGAATGGGTTTTCAGGGGCCTTACAATGTTGAAATGAGCTTATCTGGAGACTTTTTGACGCATTCTGTACAATAGCTATTTCTTCTATTTAGCCAAAGGCCAAAAAACAGGAATTCGTGAAGGATGTAGATAAACTGTGATAGAAACTTCTCAAATTTATCAGATTATTACAGATTATTCTGTAATAGCCAGAGCCGTTTTAGAATTTGCTTTGTGCTCATGTTTTTTATTTATTGTACACCTTTTCTTTGATATTTCCAACATTTGTTTCACATTTGACTGTCTGTGACCCATGCAAACAGCCAGCACATGCACAGGAGCATACACATGTAGGCATGCAACAATACACACCATTTCTTTGCAAAAAGCCGCAAAAGCCCAAACCCTTTCCAGTGGTCTCCTCCACCATCGAATCTTGATAACCTCTGGGGCTCTTGTTAGCTCAGAGCAGAACCAGACCGCCACTTTAAAACACACACACATGCATGCACACACCACAAATATCCCACCCCCAGCGTCCCTAACCGTGGCTGACACATCAAAGGGCCCTGTCCGAGGAGGGAAGTCAGGGAGGGTCTGGGGAATCATGGGAGACAAAGGAAGCGATTAAGAGATAAGGATCAGTCTAAGATATGACATTTCATCCTGGGCAGATCCGGTAGACACACTCCATTCAGAGAAGGGTATATAGCAACGGAAGGGAGGAGGGTGAAAAGGAGGAGGGAAGGAGCTGTGGGGTCTCTCTCTTCCAGTCTTCCTTGCACCTTTCCAGCTTCCACAGTTTGTCTGTTCGCATGGGAAACGGTATGCAGAGCTAAAACTTCCCCAAAACAGACTCCATTAGTCTTGCATCCTCCTGTCCTGTTCACCCCACCCAAATCTCCTCCCTGCTTATACACACGCTTAAAAAAAACGCCGGACGACAAGTTGGAGTAACTTCAAAAGAATGACATGCTTTGGAGCAACTCTCTCAACTTATGTACAACAAGCAGCCATCGTCAGGTTAAAAAAAACGTAATCTGTTGCTGATTTGCTACCTGGTTATACATTTTCCTCAGCCTCTTTGCCAAAGCACCCAAGGTTCCTCATTTTATTTGCTCTTAAATAGTATTTAGCAACACAAAAGGAGTGAATGCGAAAAAAACGTCCTCATTGTGGGCCTAATTGCCTCAGGGTCGTGTTACAGCTCCGGTTTCACGTTGTTGCTTTCAAACTGTAGCTCACAAGCCAGAGGCACAATCCACCTGCCTCTCAGAGAGCCACACAAAGGGTCAGCGTATGAACACAGAGGGAGTCTGTTAGCAAATAAACACTGAGATCTAACTTCGGCCGCGCTCCAGCCAAACACCAGTTGTCTTCTCAGATATTTATGTACCTGAAAAGGGAGAAGCTGCAAGTAGCCGAAATAGGCTTCTGTAACTAACCAGAGCAAAACAATGAGCTGTCACCAGATGACACCATACTGTATATCAACTATTATCACGCTGAAAGGCAAATTAGTGTCTCATAGGGAAGCGAATAGGGGGATGAGATGAAGCAGTTGCGCATAAACAGCTTTGTCTAATTACAGGAGGCTTTTTACAACGTTTCAGTTTGCCAGAGGCTTCAGAGTGGTGGAGATTGTTAAATGAGGGATACTCGCTTTACTCACTGTCTTTAATTTCCTGCCATATGTGTAAATAAAGAGAAGGATGTGAGAGGAATATGTGACACTTTATGTTGCCACTTGTTTTTACTAGAGGCATGAAAACAAACTGTTTGCAGGGCAATAAATATTCATATGGAAGAAGAACTTATGAAAAGGATACATCCATATATTTCAAATGTATTCTCAAATTTATATATTTGAGTAGATTGTGTGTGTTAACCCTGCCTCGTGGAAAATTGCTCAAACTTTTACTGAATAGAGTAGTGTCTGCACACTGACTCCAAAACCACAAATCTACTTAAATAGATAATGTTTTGATCCCAGTTGGATTTTCATCAGGTTTAGACGTCGTTACCGCACCCATATTTATACCAAAAGGCTGATGTGGTTAACCATCCAACCACCCCAGACTGATAAACATCTCAAAATGATTAACAATTCGAGTAGTATACAATGAAAGGTCATTCAGAGTGGTAGCACAAAGACAATGATAGATCGAAAATATACCAAAAAAAAATCCAGCTACACAAAGAAAGAAGAAAACAAAAAATACTATAAAAATGTATATATAACACAAAGTACAGCATTACACCAGATCAAATGTCCCATATGTATCATATTTTCTGTTAACACGGAGTAACATATGGTCTAGACTATGAAAAGCTATCAACAAGAAGCTATACCATAAATACACTTATAAATCATATTTTATTTCAGATTCTTGTTCATATGTCTCGGTATGGAGTGAGTAAGTGTCTTTATGCTAACAGGAAACAGAAGGAGGCACCTGCTTTTGTGTTTAGATGGTAAAAACCAACGTTATAAAAAGAAAAAGACCTGTAATGGAAGTAAACAAGTTGCCTCAAATGAAAATAATGTTGTAAAATGACCTTGTGAAAATAACACTCCGTAGCCTGTTAAAGAAAAGATGAGGATGAAAAGTGTTTTCAGTAGGTTGGTGTAGTGCTGGAGGGCCAGCCAGCACACCTGTTCAGTGGGAGATGCGAGGCGGGGGCTCTAAATACAGGCCAGAGGAGCGTCGGGGGGCCGGGCTGTCCAGCAGCCATCTTTTCATTAGCCGTATCTAATGAAACTGCACAAGGCCCGAGGAAGAAAGGCCTACTGCAGGGACACCCTGCCCTGCCCGAAATTACACCAGAGACTCGCCCACAAAAGAAGCATTCCGTCCACACAGCGACACTGGCACTTGACACCAAATTTTAAACCCGCAGGTTGTTTCTTCGACAAGTGGAAATTTCCACTGCGATCCCTTCCCAGTCGGGGAGGCTTGGTGAGAGAAACGAGTGTCGAGGGGGTTTAATCACACAGTCAGTGTGTAACCCCCCCCCCAGCTGAACACAACACACACACACACACACATACCCTCCATGGCCCCCAACCCCCTGTTCCTGTGTACTTTGTTTGGGAACAGTTGTCAAGATGGAAATATCTGATACTCTTTCTAATCACTCAGGCAGCAATTACTGTTATTAAGCTTTCTTTGAGAGGCCTTCATTGTTTTTCTTCTAACACCACTGACAGACACCATGGGTGCTAACAGCCTGAATGGGGCGGCAACTGCAGGTTTGTAACTCGTGGCAAACGTTACTAAGTGTGCATGAGAAGCAAAGCACACACACAAACCCCACACACACCACACACACAACTTGTACAGTTAAGGAAAGCTCAGGGAGGGTGAGAATGACCAAAACCCTAACAACTGTCAATCAAAAACACAGTGTCTTTAGTTTACATCTTTTGGATAGCAACAACAGTGTTTTCTTTGTTTTACTGTAACCACAGTTTCCTGAAGAGGCAATGTAAGGCTGCAGCTAAATATTATTTTAATTTTCAAATAATCTGGTAATGTTTTTTTCAGTTAATACATTTATCATTTAGCATCAGAAAATAGGGGAAAATCTCAATTACAACATCTTCAGACATGTCTGACGTTGTATAATCTCCAGTTCTGTCCGATTTACAGCCCAAAAACAAAAGATATTCAGTTCAGATGGCAGTAGTTAAGTTTAATTTTTATTTGATAAATGACAAATAATTACAAGCACAGCTTTTTTGTGCAGAAGCCCCAAAACGTAAACCACTTTTAAAGTGTTTCTCTTAAATTGTTTCTGTTCATGAGCCATTTTGATTACAGTCATTTTCATGGTCTCTTCTTCTATCATCAAAGTGTACTATCACAAAGTTAGAATTAATCTAAGGAATAAATCACAGAAGCACAAACATGGTGAAAATGTAAGTTTTTCTCACCAATTTTCTTAGTTTGCAGTTCTGCTTTTTTCACATTACGGTTGCAAAACTTAGGAAATAAGCATCAGTTGCTGCATTGAAAGAGTGATTTTGGTTTAGACCTATAGAATCATGTAGCTTTCTAAGTGGTACAGTTTGTCATGTTTGAGTGAGAATTCAATCAGATTGCATTCCAAGTCAACTAATGGTTTCGGCTCTAAAGCAATACACATCAACTGTGTCTGAACCCAGACGAGTAAAATGCCCTTCTACTATTACCCATTACTACTTGCACTGTACGCACCATGTGTCTGTGTGTATGCCTGTGACCCCAAGGTCAAAGTATTCCATCGATGACAGCCTCATCCCCTTAAATGCACCGTAGAGCGTCCCGGCTGCCATGTGCTGGAGTCGAGGTGTGCGTGATGAGTGGAGATGAGTCACAGACAGGGGTGAGAGGAGGTGTCACACAGATAACCCCTACAGATGGACAGTGGGAAGGGTCTAAGGTTTCAGATCTGTGCGTGCGTGTCTTTGTGTAAAAATAATATACCCTGAAAAAGGGTATATGACAGTTTGCGTGTGTGTGTGCATGTGTGTGGAAGTATGAGTGGGAGAGTGAAACAAGAGGCCGTGACCTCGAGCAGCACTGACATGAGCTATCATCACAATAGCCCCTCCTGATTCTCTACAGAGAGAGAACAAGAGAGCATCAACTAACTCTTTCCATTTCCAGAGTATGACCAGACCTCAATACATGGTCCATAAACATTTCTTCTTGTAGAGTATAACTGCTGTTTTGTTTGTCTTAAAGAGTTAGTTCACCCAAACCGCAAAAAAAATATGTTCACCTCTTGTGGTAATCCTGCAGATAGTTGGTTGGTTTTATTTGCAGAGGTTTGAGATTTCCACTGCTGTTCAAAACATCTGCTGTCACTCTAATATGATGGAGGTGAGCAGAATATCCTTTGTGGTTTTTAAAAAATATTAAAAAAATTCCAGAGCAGCAGAAACAATGCCCCAGTTACTCAGAATAATCCCAAGACCTCGTTCTGGACAGTTTTCTTTGGAACTTCTTCTGTGGGTATCTCAAAACTTTGGCAACCAACAGAATGGTGTGTTACCACCATTATCTGCAGTGAATGGATAGAATAATGCATATTTCAGGATACTCCTCGCTTTCTTGCAGATTAAAGCTCTGTTCTGTCTTCTCCCCTCTCGGTCTTTTAGATATCCTTTGGTTTTTGTTGTGAGACATCGGCACATGTAGAAAATAATGATTTAATGGTGGGTTGTAAATGTTAAGCAGTTTAGGCTCAGATACTGCATTCAGACTCAAGATATCACTTTCATGCTCATTAAGCCATCTGATAGGATAAACAACAAGATGTCAGTGATGTGTGGGTTGATGATAATAGATCACAAAAAGAGTTTGAGGTGAAAGAAAGGTGACTTTTTAAAAATGTTGTAGACTTTCCCAGTCCCCACTACAACATCAGAAAGCTGTTTTCCAATTTAGTCACATTGTGAGTTTTCCAGCTCCATTATGAAGGCGAAAAAAGAAAAAGAGACTGTCTGCATTAGTGGACATTAATGTGCTTATTTGTTCTATCCAACTTCTCTATTGTGAGGATTTGTTTCCATTTTATATAATTGTAAGTTGTATATCTCTGAGTGTTTCATACATGAAGTTATATATTGAAAAACTTTTGGTGAGATTAATTGATAATGAAAACAATAGTCCATTACAGCCCTGGTGGACATGGCCTCACTCAAAGTACGAAACTGCCAACTTGTGAAGAGTAATAAAGCACCTTTGTTGCTGCCATTGTAAATGTAAGTGCAAAAGACAAGATCTAAAGAAAGAGAGATGTATCTAGAACTAGTTAATGTAACTGAATAAAACATTAAAGGAATACTGTGGGGTTTTTTTTTTTTTTTTTTACATGCGGTGGTAAGACTTGCTCACCATTTCCCAGCCAGTCTGAAAGGCATCATACAAAAGTGAGCCACAGCTCAGAAAACCACAACATATGAAAGATTTAAAGCTAAAACACAATGAGCAATGGGTCTTTCTGCTGTTTAATTCTTCTCTCAGGTCTCCCAGAAAGTTGGAACTTTTTTCCCAGTTGTATATCACACCACCAGTGATATGCGGGCTCTAACTCTGAACGCAGGATTTACAGTCACCTTATGTCAAAAACCAAACTATCGTTTTAACTTTACTGACACACAAAAATCTAATTTTCATAGTTAAAGCTGTTTTTAATGTGTTTTTGTGTCACCTGACTTACCTGAAAGCCTGATTTATGGACACATACACACATTCAGATCTCTAACATCTGGTAACTGAGGGAAAAGAAAGGAAAATTTCAGCGATAGAGGTATGGAGTGCACCCACTCAAAAAGGGCAATGCAAGTGAGGATCATCTTCCTTTGTTCCTGCAGGGAGGTTTACTGTCTATAAACACTCGGCTTTTACGGTGGAACGTCCAAATAAAAAGCTTTTTGAAGACTTCGCCCAGTCAATTAGTCGAGCAGTGTCAATAGACCTGCTGCATAATGACTCACCTGTAATTGCGTGAGAACGAGCACTTACAGGAGACTTAGTGGCACGTCACATAGGAATGACAAAGCCCTCAATCTGTTTTTAAGCACTCATTCTGTAATTGACCCCAACCCCCCCCACCTCTCTACGTCCCTTCACACACACTCACTCTCACACACTCACATTTATCTATCTATTTCCTGAAGCTTTTAAGAATCACGTGGCTGATGACCGTCAGTGAAGCATTTGGGACTTCGGGCATGATGCTGCTAAACACCAACTTTAAAGGCTCCACTGGCTGGCTAAATGGCAAGCTCACTGGGTGTGCTGAGCTTATATAAACGTCCCTCTCTGGGTCTTTTAATAAACACGCATCCTCTCTTTGTGTCAAGTAGTGGGATAATGAACAGGCAAGACAATTACCATAACTGGCTGATGTTATCTCAACTTCAGGGGCAGATCAGTTGAAAAGTTGTAATTGCACTGTCAAGCTGCTGAAAAAACACACCCGCCCTTTCTTCTCGAACACACACATACATGCACCTCCCACCCTCAACCCCTTCTCCTCTGCCTTCAGCCACTTCAAAATGAAATTCTTCTTCGTCTCCTCTTCCTTTAGCAGTCTCGCTGGTTTTTTGACGCTGATATGCAGGCATCAAAGAGAAGCCCAGTGGCCATTAGAGGGCCTGAGGGCCTGCACATGCTTCAGCCCCTGACTTGTCATTAAAATAAACCACCTAATATTGTAACTATTTCATTTGTCACAACATACCATTCAAGAAATGTTTCAAGTTAAAAAATGTCCTGAGACTGACACCAGTTAAGCGTGGACCTAAATTTGTAGTTCTTACATGTAAAAACTGCTCATTAAAGTGTTTAAAAAAATCCATAAAATCCTGATTATACTGTCAACTTTATAATTATTTGTTTGCACCCTGTACATCAGACATGATGATATACGTGGCACTCTACGAAACAAAGCACAGTCAACGTCCCCCAGCAGTTCAAAGGAGTCGCTCTCTCTAAACATTATCATATAATTTGGGCCAGCCGTCAGCTTGTAAATAAGTGATGTAGAAGCCTATTGTGTGATGGGGCACAGGTTGGAGACAGGCGTCTTTGCTCTGCCGGCATGAGCCGCTGAAGACAAAGGCAGGAGACAGAGCGTCTAACCTTTGATTCTTCTGAGGACTCAGCCGCCTTGTATCAGGGCAGGACGCATTGGCCACAATCATGCCCCCAATGTGGGGACGTCAAGAACAATAGAATCACTCTTCCACAGTCAGGCTCAACAACCCGCCCCAACTGCAATTGGATTAGCGAGTGTCCAACCACCACATGTTAGCCTAATTGACATAAAAGTGAAATTTGAGAACAATAAGGCCCAAACCCAAAGGCCTGCTGGCTTTGAAATGGCATACCATTTCTGTAACAGCTTCTGTCAGTGAAAATTGAGAAAAAGTAGAACCGCAGGATGATAATTTTCACTATTTGTCTTTCTTTGATGAAGTGTGAATCATTCAAAGCTGTTGAGATACTGGATAATGAACCAAAAATTTTTATTTGGGAAAGACAGAGCATCAGAAAGATTTCTCTGCTTTATCTTTCTTTTAGCTAAAAAGTGATTTGAACACATTTCAAATTAGGAGAAGCATCAGGCTTAGAATTTGAATCCAAATTCATGTTTAAGCAGTAATCGATAATTACTGTCAACTTTTATTTTTACAACCCCCTTAAGTAGATAATTACATGATTTTGTTCTGAGGGGCTTATTAAAATCATCAGCTTAATATTAATGGAAAGAGGTTAATTCAAGTCAATGTACATTTCTGATTATTTCAACTGATTCCTTAAAAAAAATCAGTGTTGTGACAAATTCACGCAGTGCTCTAATTTATGCAAATACACAAATGGTGCATCTTGTGATCTGCTTGAAGGTGTTATTGGAAGCAATTCATGTTTTTATTTTTTCTCCAAAATGTATATCATATGAAAGCAATAAATATTACCAGTAAATAAACTTTACTTTTTAGATTGTTTTTACTATTTTCTCAATAAAAAACCTTATACAATCTAATGTACATTATGAAAAGTTGTACAGCTTTTTTATGTTTAAAATAAGGACTCAATTTATTTTTAATATGTAGATATAAATATATATATTTTGTCAAAATATATGATCATATTGTCAAAGAAACAAAAAAAAGTGAGACAAACATACACCTCAACATAAAAGTTATAAATAAGGGTCCAAGTGAACATTTTTGGGAGTAAAGACCTTCTGATTTGTTTTAGCGTCCATGTTGCTTTTTTCAAGTCGCCAGTCCAAGTCCAAGTTCGAGTTAGTCTGTGTGTTAGCGGCAGCCGCAGCCCTCCACTACCATTTCTTGGTAGTTTTTTAGGACCACCTTGTCGTGTTCGTCTAGGTAGAGCATGGAGATGGCGCTGAGCTCTGTTGGCACACAGCAGGCCTTGGGAATGTTGTTGTTCACAGAGTTCACCAGTGTCTGAACAATGGCATGGTTGGTTGAGTTCAGATGATCCGCCAGAGGAAATGGGCATTCCCCGTGGCAATAATAGGCCTGGTAGCCAGGGGGCGCCACTATCCAGTCATTCCAGCCTACATCGCTGAAGTCCACATACAGTGCGTGGCGACGGCAGTTGCGGTTGCGTTTACGGCCCCGCTGTTTGGGGCTCCGCTTGGTCCGGCGGGTCAGTGGGTGACCCTTCCCATCATGGCCAAAGGTAACCAGGAGGGGGCGCAGCTGCTCCCAGTCCTCGCCAGGCTCCTGGTGTAGTGAACGGCTGATGCGGACGTGTCGGCCTTGGTGGCGTGGCGTCTGGTTGAGGTGCAGAACCTCCACAGCCAGCCCATAATTTGGGAGGCCCTCACGAGTCCAGCGCAGCACGGCAGGGCTCACATCAAAGCTCTCCCAGCGTGACGCGTTGTGGTGCACAAGCCGCGTATCCAAGAGCTGCGTGATTAGCTGCCCTTGCCGCGGAGGCTTCAGCACTTCGTACACGTTTATTCGGTGAAGCCCCTGTTCATCTGAGAGGGTGCCGGCAATGGCCTCATCAATCTGATGACGGTAGAGCCTCAGTTCAGCGGAAGAGAGCAGCTCGTCCCCTGGAATGCTGGTGAGGTTAAACAGGAAGCGAAGGGGCATGGTTTCTCCATCATCACGCTCATGCAGCCTCTCCATGTGCTCTGAAAATGGGCAAGAGGAGAAATGTGGGATTAAATGCATGATTCTTGTAGATTCTAATATTCATAAATAATGTCAACTAATGCAACGTGTAAAAAGTTAACTCATAACTTTGTTTCAGATGTACAATTTATAAATTTAAAAATATTCAGAGATGAAGATACTGTAATTACTAATCTGTGCTGTTCTTTGCCCACCCACATTTCAGTACCAGCAGATAAAACTAAGAAACACACCTCTGAGCTGTGCTAACCTCACACTTCGTCAGTCTAGCATGGCTTAATTGACACAAAATGATGTACATGCTCACTTTTCAATGACTCTTTTTATTCAGCAATATAAATATACATCGTCCATGCCTCCTTATCTATCTATAAGGATTATCCAGCCCTTCTCTCATTGCCTTTCTCCGAGCACTTTGCTGAAACATGCATTACAAGGAGGGTGGTGATTAACGTACCACAGCTACAGTATAAACACAGTGGAGGCTCCCTGTTCCACGCTCAGTCTGCAGATTTCTGGCAAGATCACCATTGTTGGGGAAAGGAATGTTGTGTCTACTATTTTCCTGCTCAATCCACCCCTGTTATTTCACACCCAGGCCCTAATCTTACCCAGGTGGTTCTCATTATTAAAACCTGCTGTGTTTTTGATTAGCTCTGCAGTTTGTTCACTTAAGACGTTTATCATTTTCATCATGAATAATCATTAAGGAGTCAGACAATACAGTAGAATCTCATTTATCTGAAGCCCATGGGAAAGGAGCTCTTGCAAGGGAATGCAATGTGCTCAAATCCTCAACTAAAGCTTATTCAAAAATTGAAATGTGAACACACACACACCTTCTCATGTCTGCTTTGTAGTTTAATTCACAAAGTCATTTAAAATTAATGAAAAAGGGGGAGATGTCACCTGTTACACACGGCCAATAAAAAACACATCTTTCTTGCTGAATTCAAGATGAATGGTTACACGGTTTACCTAGCCTGTAAACATGTCTGACTGTCCATCTGCTGCAGATTGTAATACCTCACAGTGTTTTGGACAGATCTGTCAGCCAAATCACACTATTGCACAATGGTGCTTCCATGAAAGCGAGCACTCCCACTCGAAAGGCCTCAAAACGTATTATTAACATAGTTTAGCAAAGGAGAAGGAGGGTAAATGCCTGTAGAGAGCAGTAGAAACCCATACACACAGACACAGACAGACAGGACACAGCACACACCACACACACACCAAATGCACGCACACACACACACACACACACACACACACAAGACATGCACACACACATTGCATCACAGGCAGAAGTTCCTCCTTGAGTGGCGGTGCTCTTTCTTCCTGACCAGCCTTGGTACATTGCCGTGTAAGTGCGTGTTGCCGTGTGCTACCACTCGCAGTGTGTTTGACGAGCCCCATTAAGGCTGACTCATCCCTCCTTCCACACTCCTCCCCCTAAGGGCGGACATGTTCTGTAGCCCTAAAGCTCCCCGGTTTTCTCAGTCCACCACGCTACAAGATCACTTTACTCACTCGCTAAGTCATCTCTGCCACTCTGCCAGGGATTGTTTTCAAGCATTTCTCCGACGTGTTTCAGTTTAAATTTCCAACCTCAACTTACATTTACCAGTTCTGTCACCCTGGTGTTTCTCCGAGCCTAATTGAAACCTCTGCATTTGTCGCTAAAACTAAGCAGACCCAAGTCACAATAAACAGAAACCCTTCTTACGTTCCAGTCTTTCTATCACACTAGCTTCTGAGGCTGTTTTTCCATCCCTTCAGAGAGCTACAGCGTCTGCTCTCAGCACCCACATTGTTGGCAGTAGGGGCTTTATTTAGAAGCCTGCAGAGTAGCATTAAAGATAATTGCACGTTGAGGAAGGTCCTTCTAAAAGAGCCCTCCATATAAACTGGAGACATGAGAGAGGAGCACACTCCAATTCCAGGCCAAGACTGGGCTTTTTTAAGCCATGTTCTGCTGGGTGGGGTGAGAAGTGTAAGTCAGTAATATGAAGGTATGCTTTTCCTTCAGCTGCTAACCAAACATGCAGAGTTTTGTCAAATGAGGCTCTTGAGAGTTTGTCTAACAGAATTTTTTTGCCCCTCTGTAGACAGTGTTTGGTGACCACATCCTTAGATTCCTTGGTTATGGTGAGATGGGTGGAACTGCCTTACAATCATGTTTCAAGGGATGTAGGAAATGTTTTTTTTTTTACCCTGAATACTTGCAGTCCTCGCCTATGCTAATGAAATACATTACTACCAAAATTATTGGAATGCTTGGCAACAATGGCCATGAGTATGCTGTAATGTTTCTGTGCTGACATGATCCATTTATCATCTGTCTTCTTACTGATGACATGATTTTCGCCTTTCATTTTATTTTCATTTGCTTTTTAATTTCCACCTACTACATACGATGACAACATCCTCAATTTTCCCCCCTTACCTTCATGATGGAAGCCCCTCACAGTGTTGGCCCGGCTGGCTGACCTCTCTGGGTACTCAAAAGCGATGTCATGCGCTCCAGTCTCCTCAGCCTCTCCCGACTGTAGCCGGTAGAGGTCCAGCAGGTAGCGAGGCACCGTGGCCGAGCGGCTGGGCCGCGGCCGCCTCTTGAGGCCGAACATGTGCAGCAGCGTGGCCTCGAAGTCCCGCAGCAGTTCATGGCTCTGAGTGGTCGAACGACCCTGCAGGCCCGGTACTTTCTTTTTCCCTTCTTCAGGTATCAGACTAGCATGGTTGCTCTCTCCCAGCAGGACTTGGCATATTAAAATGACCATCAGCATTCGATTACCAGGAATCATGATGTCTCTGAGGAGAGCAGAAGATGGCACAGGGAGATAAAAATTAGGAAAGAGCTGAGCACGGGGGTAAGAAAACACAAAAAAGACAACGAAGGGAGAGAAAGGTCTCTATTTTAACTGACATAAAATATTTGTCTTTTACTTTTCTACATGTCTTAACAGCCAATACACCGTCTTCTGTAATTGTTCCCACTCAGGGCAGACAGTAATTGGTTATATAGTCTAGTCTGTCTTGTTTACAGCAAAACAGTCCCCAATCAGATAGACCACTTGCAGTTTATCTTTGGCGACATCCTCCAAAGGTAAACAGCTGGCTCAAGAACCCAACTTTCTTGAATGGAATCTGAGGGCCATTCCTCTTCACCCCCTCCCTCCCACTCGTCTCCTCCCTCCTCCACTATGATTACACAAATAAAAGAGGCAGCCCGGGGGTCAGAGCAAATTCTTAACTCGATAAGGAGCCATGGTCCCTCACAGTCTCCTCTAACAAGCCACGGGGCAAACCAATGACTATGTGCCACAAATTTAACAGAAAAAGCTCTTCCTCACACAAGTGCCTTGCCCAACATAGGGACTTTCAGTTCAAGTCTGGTGAATGCCACATAAATCAGTGATTCAGTGGACAGAGAGGAAAGGGAAAAATGCGAGATGCGGCCATGTGTCACATGCCACAAATTGAAATGGCATGGTCCACTTACTTACCGACAGAAAATAAAGCATGGGAAAACAGTCCATGTTTGTTGGGAGCAGTCAATGGACACGTTCTTCCAGGAAATGTTAGGTGGTGTTGGGCGGCTGCAGGAGAACGTTGGAGTGACCCTGTTCCTGGGAGATACAGATGAAAACACAGGGACATTATAAATTGAATGCAGTTACAAACACTTGAAGCTCTTGTTATTTACTTAAAGAGTAGTACATGTGTATATCTGTGTCAGTGTGTGTGGGTAAGAGAGAGACCCAGTGTCTCTTTAAGGCTTATCATTTTGGCTCATGGGCTAAGCTAGCTATTTACTGTAACTGGAATGTAAGGAGGTATGTGCCACAACACAGACAGCAGATCCCCAATGCCTTACACTCACCTAAGACAGAAAACACACCTCATTAATTTATTACATCTGTTCCAGAAATTGATAAGAAACCTGTTTCAAAAGCAGCTAGTTTGAAACGATGGCAAGCAATTCCCCAAGACCAAAAAACATAAGATAAGAGCAGACTTCAACTGAAAAAAAAGAGAGTCTGAAACCATCCTCTCATGTTCACACACAGACCAAAGAGCTGATAACACCACTTTGATCAGGAGTGGTCAAATCTATATCCAAAGCTAGGGGGCTATTTGCTTACAGAAACTGTCTCCAAGTGAACTCAGTCAACCTTTATCCCTCCTCACACAAGGAACTAAACACATCCCTCTCAAAAGGGGCTCATCTCTTAGTAACGCTTCCCCACTTGAGGGATCACACAGGTTGTAGTGACGCTGATGACAGGCCTTCTGCTCTTTGACATCACTGTCATCGGTAGAAGAGTCAAACATTCAGCACTGGTGTGTGTATGGTTTTTGTGGGGCGTATTTGACTCTTAATCTTGATATAACCACAACATCCAAGGACATTTTCTTGAAATATGTTCCAGTGGACTACTTTAATTAAAATATGAACGTTTACGACGAAAAAAAAAAAAGATCCCTCTCTGTCTTAACAGTCTTTTTTTCTCTTCTGGTACGTTTAACAAGCACAGCAATGTGGCTCTAATGATTTAGTTCTTTTACACGTCATTTAAATGTGCTAAATGTTGTTGAATCACACTAATAAAATTACTGAATATTTGACCACAACAACAGCACCACAGAGCAGACATTTCTACTCTGTGCTCCAGAGCAAAGTAGGTCTTTGGTCATCATTTGGAGCCTGTTCCACTGGAGAGCACCCAAGCATTACTACACAGTGAGGATGCACATTAACAGGAACATTGTGTGTGTGTGTGTTTGTGTGTGTGTGTGTGTGTGCGTGCGCAATATACAGTGTGCGTGTTTGTGTGTGTGAGCATGTCTGGGTTTGTATCTGTGTGATTATCTCGGCCACTGCATGGCTCACTGTACATGCAATCAAGGATCTTTTTCCTAACAGCATTAGACTTTGACCTCTGACTGACCCCCCTTTCTCGGTCATGACACTAGATCCAGTGTGTGTGAAGAAAAGGGTGATGTGCAGTGTGTGTGTGCATGAGCTAAACGTACGTGCGTGAGCGTGCGTGCCTGTACGCGTGCATAAGTGTGTGCCACCGCTTGCATGTTCGTGAGAACTGTGGCAAAGCGAGAGGAGGGTTCAGAACATGATCAGCTCTATTACCCATGGGGTGGGGGGAAAACGTGTGTGTGTGTGTGTGTGTGTGTGTGTGTGTGTGAGAGAGTATGT
>NW_023339873.1:8912701-8915251 GCF_004916995.1 Morone saxatilis
TATATATATATATCCTGCTTTGGTATATATATATATATATATATATATATACACACACATACACACATTGTAATTAAACAGGCTATAGAAGATCTCATTACCATGCAACAATGTTACCTGTGGAATCCTGTGATCAACCAAGCTGCACAAAAAAAAAATCTAAGAATAGCACATAACAGATAAATTCTGGTATGCAGTTGTGACAGGGTGTGAGTAATACATTTCTAAGGCATGACAACTTCCAAAAATCAAATCATTTTCCTGCTATTGTTCGAAGAAAGTCATTTTTTATTGTCTTTAGGTGCAATATGGAGTAAACTTTATCAAGCTTCAGATTCTTGGGATTTTTTTGTACTCTAATAATCGTAATACTGCTGAAGTGGATTAACTATGTGATAAGCAGCATATCTCTGTAGCGTCGTTGTCATAGCCAGAGGATTTACCATCAGTTAATGACTGAATTTGGTTTAAACATTTTCACTCATTTTATGTCCAATGAGAGAGTAACAAAAAAGAAAAAGACTTCCTCAGCCAGATTGTTAAGAAAGTTTAATTTCCAAACTACACTGAATTTCTTAATTGCCACAATAGTCCTAAAGAGGGATTATAGGTTGGGCACCATGTTATTTATTGCTGAAACATGGAGATAAATTGGCTACAGTGATTCTTTCATGCTTTAAATCTGCTTTGCATCGCTCTGGACGTGTCAGTGTTGTGAAGCCATGTAGACTGGGTCCGAACAATGATCTGTACATGTCATGTTACCTTTACTTTTGTGGTCATACTCCTACATTGTTTGCACTGTGGGCCCCTTTAAATCAGAGAATGTATCATTTGGAAAAGTCTGGCCGAGAATGTATTTTGTTTATCATTATTGATCTCCTGTGTAACCGTGTCACACTTTGGTTGCAAAATCCATTTAGCTTCTTACTGTTGGGCCAGAAAGTTTTTGTGTATATGCATCGGTACATTCATGCATGTGCGCGTGGCATTTGGGATTTTTTGTGACTCAGGCCACTTAATATTCCTCACCTTCTAGTGCATACTTTCTGCATGACTCTTGATGCTGGATCTCAAGCTGTGATTGTCTCATTTCAACACTGTTACTTAAACCATTTGTGTCTTGTCTCTTTGATGGTGACCTTGTCATGCATAATTTATTTTTTGGTCAAACTTGCAGCCTTTCTTGTGGGATCCATATTTCATGTTTTCACTTTCAAGTTCGAATGACTGGGACTAATCATGCTGATGACCTGATGTTGCACCAGTGCATTAAAATGGATGAAACATTCCTTTTTGTCACCCTCATTGCGTGGTTTGATATCATAAGATTATTTGAGCTACTATTTCATACTGAATACAGATCAAGTTTCTAAAACAGCAACAAGTTTAGAAACCATAGATAATATATGGTATGATGTTAATGTGTAATATTTTTTACAATATTACAGCTGATATTGACAAGTATGACGATTACTACTTTGACTTGAACACTGCTGCTGGTTAACATTCCTAAAATGATGTAATGTAACAATATTTAGTTAACACATTTGCACATTGTATTTTTTCCCTTTGTTGCACTATCACAGCGGATCAAATGTATGCGGGACATTGCTGCGGTGTAGCAGAGGCACGTCTGTAAACTAACAATGACCAAATTATAACATATTTTAGGGCAGGATGTTTTTGTGCGTTATTGAGATGTATGAGATATTGCAATGTTACGTCAATGTCACGTAGATAATCTGTAGATGTGTCAAAGACCAGGCAAGATTGCACCAGCATTACCTTAAACCACAAGATAGAAAAAACAGATAAGCAAAACATGTAAAACAAAAACAAAACAAACAACAGAGTTATGGAGCAACTTGTTATGGACAGATAAGACAAAGATCAACCTGTACTGTACATGTACCAGTGTTGGAAGATGGAAAGTTTGTAGAAACAAAGAAACAGCTCATGGACACGTCAGCTGTCAAACATGATGGAGGTGGTGTACAAGTTATGGCTTGGGAAGAGTGTTTGTCACTTCTCATATGACAAAAAAAATAATATATTTTGTAAATTGTACAATTCAGAACATAAAAGTTTTGTTTCTATATAACAATACAAACATATACTGTTTCGAATTGGTATACACTGTTAATTGATGTTAATGTTCATGTACATGTTGCTACATCTGCTATACATCTTTGATGTCTGTCCTTTTACCAAAGAAATCATTCTTACTAGAAATGATTCCAGTTATACTCTCTGATGATTAATTATTTCCCAACATTGATTAATGTTATGTAATTAATTAGAATATCTGACTCTCTATCAAGAACACACACACACATATTCAGCAGTTTGTGTACAATATGTTTTCCATGTCATGTGGGATGTGACGCACTTTGAAAGTATTATTATTATTACAAAAAAAGCAATATTTTATTAGTAAATGACAACTAAAAATGTATTTCAGCATATACAGTGAATAAATAACTGTGTAACTGTATTTCTGAATACATTTATTTATTTTGTAAAGAGCCCATGGTCTTCTTTCACTTT
>NW_023339873.1:8915267-8921453 GCF_004916995.1 Morone saxatilis
ATTTCTTTATTAAATCAGTTACACACTGAAATGTTATTAAGTTATGCTCAAGTTATATGTTCTGTTTAAACTTCATCGCAGGTGGAATACTTTATTCTATTCAGCGACACAGCCTATAATGGCTTTAGAGCCTTGCAGAGTTCCTTCCACACAGAAAGCCTCAGCCAAGCAGCCAGGAGCACTTGAAAATATGCTGTGGATGCCCCTTCTTAGGTGCTGACCAGGCTTAGCCCCTTTGAGCTCCTGCAGTTCCGAAGGAGATTACCAACTGCGGGTGGCTTAAACCCGGAGCAGCGACTGACTTTTTTCACTACTTATGATATGAACCTCTGATCTCACAGTCTGGGACTGTAGAGGAGAAACGATTGCAAAAACACCTGATTAAAACCCTCCAAGTAATTCATGCGTCTAACTATCTAGTTCTTTTTTCCTTCCTTTTTTATATTTTTGTGTGTATATAAATTGTTTAAAAAGTGACTTGTGGAAAGTTCACCTGCCTCCACTTTTCTTTGAGTGAGCTGAGCACAGTCACGGAGCTCACTTATCTTCTGACATTTGCCCTTGGCCATTTGAGGGAGAGGTCAGCACCGCTTTGCTGCTTTGACGTTAGCTGGGAGAGTGGGGTGATTTCACCTCTGTGCCTGTGTCACTAAATCCTGCTCGGAGCCGCTCACCTGTGAACACCAGCCCTTAATCAGCAACAGCTCAAAGGTGACCCAGCCGCCTAGTCCCCGAGCCTGATGTCATAACACACCTTCATTTTCTCTTTCTTCTCTGTCAGACGCTCCGTGAAGTGTTCACTAGTGCAGACACGCGCCACAGCCATTGATCAAACCTCAGCTTTCAGTAATGCTTGGACATCTCATTGCAACATTCTTCGACACAGCTGCCTTGTGTTTCTTTGGGTGCTCCGGCTGCAGTGTGCTTGTCCTGTAATCCCCTAACCCAGCCCTGGGACCTGAAAGCCTGTAAGTGGTGTGAGGGGTTAAAGGGAGAGAGAAGGACAAGGGAAGAAGAGTTTGAGGATGGATTGAACAAACTATTTTAATCCCTGTAATGGAATTGGCATGTAAACTCATGAACCCAGAAGTAAACAGAAAGAAAATGGAGAGGGATGGATGTTGAATTGGTCTGCGCCTTTCCGGGGGAACTGTGTTGAAACTCACATCTAGCCTCCTCTAAACTGCTTGCAAAGACCAGAACAAAAATAGGTCCAAGTCCTTTCCGGCCCATCTCCTTCAACAGACATCACTGTTTAGATAAACAGTACAAGTTTCCTTCTATAAAGAATGTTTAGGTTTCAAGTCACAGATTTTCTTTGGGTTTTGTTTTGTCTTGTTCTGTAGTCAAAAATACATTTGTTAGGTCTAAATAGCTAAGAGGATATTAGCACTCTAGTTATTTTAATGATAAGATAAGGGGATTTGAGTTCAGAATAAAAAGCAGCCATGCCAAGCCATCGTCTCATATAACACTCCTGCCGGAGAATATCATCAGACCCATTAGAAAGAGAGATCATCAGTGACACTCCAGTGTAAGCGATTGAGGTTCGGTCAGCCGAATGATGTGGAGTTACTGACTCCTCTTCCTGCCAAGTGAGTGACAGGACTTTAATGTCCCTCCATCTCCTGCTGTCGCTGGTGCAAACCTGCCCCTGCCAGATGTTATCAAAGGTAGCTGGTCAAGTGAGTGGTGGAGGGGGCCTTTTTTAGGCCTTTCTCTGCCTCTGTCAGGGCGCAGGGAGACACACTCGGGCTTCAACACTGTCCAGACGCAGTCTGAGTGGGGCAACGCCTGATGCTGGGACTCTGGGGGGTTACACCAGGAAACTTTCTCAATGGATTAAAAAGCTTTTTTATCACCATTTGGATTGGCACTTAAAGACACTCCTTTAATCTGAGAGGGGAATTGACTTTGCCCACACCGCAGTCCCTAAGAGGCCAAGCTAAGAGGCAGCCAAATAAATTCTCTAGCGGTGGTGCTGCTTTGTGATAGAGAACCTCACAAGTGTTATGTTCTGGTGCTCAAGAGAAAAATAGATTAGACCTGAATAGATAGAAATTGACCAGAATAGAACATAATTAAATAAAATGCAATGCCATAGACAGTGCCCTGTGAGGTCCTGTGACCAGAGCTTCAAAACTGAATATCTGGAATGCTTTTTGGGTCAATCAAACTATGTAATATTCTCAAAATCAGGTTATGAAGTTTCTGTACAAAGTTGCTATTCACCAAGAAGCCTACTGGATATTCTACTTTCACTACCTACAATAATATAAAGGTAGATGTTTTTCAAAATTCTAATCTGATTTTAAATCATGCACTACCTTAACTGACCCTGACTGAAAGCAGAAAGACAAAAGTTAATCAAAATGATTGATACACATCAAACTGTACCTCAACTTAAGTTTTTTATTCGATCAGTGGCAAAGAGTTGAACCTCATAAATTATAAATGGACCAGAGACCAGCCACAGCCATCCTAACAAAACCAGTGAAATAAGACATCAACAAGACTTTACAGAGGTGGAGTAAAGCCTCTGCCCCCATTCCCAAACCTACCACCCCCTCTATATTATATTTTCACTGCATCTCTATTGCCCAAATCTGTCAAGGCTATCAAGAAGCGTCTCTTCGAACCATGACATTTAATACAGCATGTAAATCACTCCAGGAACCCGTTATTCTGTCAAGAATGTAATTACATACTTTCAAATAAAACTTGAAAGGGCCCAACAAGTTTTAAAATGCAGTGTGAGCTCCCAAGACGGCAGGAAGGAATTCCAAGCAGTTGGAATATGCTAACATCCCTGTGTGGGCGAACCATGGGCAACAGAAGAGGCGAGGGGAGTGTTGAAACAGAAAAAAAGACAAAATACATGCTGAATTTAATTATATTATATTGAACCTTAGTTCTATTTTACCAATTATTTTCATTTGGTTTCCACCAAGTAGTCCAGTTTGGGTCAGTTCGTTTGCACAGTTGAACAGTTATTCTTGCGTTTTCCTTTTCAAAAGTTGTAGATGATACCAATAGAACCTCTCTATTCCGTCCCGTTCTTTGTTACGCTTCAGTTCAGTTGGCACACCGAATGGGACAGTGAGGTGGAGCTACAAACACAGCAGACCACTGATTGGTCAGAGAGAATCCGCACTCTGATGTAGGATTTCCCACATTCTCCTTTTTTCTTTAGCAGTCCTTTGTCTTGCTACCTGCAACCTCTTCTCAAACAAAGCTTGTGTCCTTGTTTTTGGGCTAATAAACAACCTCATAGGCTACCATGTCTACTTGGTGACGAGCGAGCAAGTGAGAGCGAGTGACAGAAAAGTGACAGTGAATGGAGCAGAACAGAGGAAAAGGTTAGCAGTCAGTTGTCAATCATACAGTAAACGTACAGCACAGGCTGCAGTGTATCAGTTATAAATGCTGCAGATCAGCATCATTTCAAGACCAAGAAAAGTCTCTCTATTGTTTCCTGACTATCAGGCTTTTCTGTCCTTGCACGGCATATGTGCAGTTTATGTAGAATAGTAGCAGATTTACCACTTGAAATACTTTTGAAACAATGGATCTTAAGTTTCAGACAAAGATGAAGCAGGGTTCTCATTTTTAGCCATTGCTAATTAGCAAATTGAGCAACCTTTTCAGCTGACTAAGGTTTCCAACTGACTTGTTTAAAGAACTTTCTAAAAGGAGTCTGCAGTTAACCCCTTAAATACGGTATGCTAAAAGAATTAAGCAAAAGCAGTACATCCCATACATTGGTCATCGGCACCAGCTTTCACACAGAGCACACATGAGCAGCCATGTTTTTAAAGTAAAATTTAACCCCACAACCTAATGTAATCTAGTTAGTTAATGATGTTTTCTTTGGCCTTTAAAGTAATGCGTGGTTACTACTGTAGCAGCTACTTGGCCGGCCATACTGACTATTGCAGCTTACATTAAAGCAGACAAACACGCACATGAATAGTATCTCTTTTGCTAGAGTCCCATAGTTGAGGTAATCCAGGTTTATGATTGCTAAACTATGAGTGGGCAATCGCTGTAACAACAGAAAACTGGACTCCCAAAATAGAATACAGTATTATTCAATGTAATGAAGATTAGATGCTCATTTTAGATTTGTCCCTCTGGAAGTCCAAAACTGAGTAGAATTTGGGAGAAATTGATGGCAAGATGGCAAAAAGTCAGCAGATCAGGCCAAGTTTGAAACTAACCAGAATGACCCTTGACACCAGTTAGTGAAATGGTTACAATACCAGTAAAGCATGATTCTAATGATATATTTCATTAGGACTACTGGTCAATAGCCATGGTCTTGCTTGCTTTGTAAGTAATCTACACATGCTGTGCAATCAACTCACTGACTGATTATGTGCTTGACTGATACGTCAAAACACTAATAAAAGCAACATGAATTGATTTATTAGGAGAGACTGATTTGTTTATCAAACTCGGGGTCTGCAGCTTGGATATTTGTCAAAGTGAATTTGTTTGTAAAGTCAACGCTGTACAACAGCTGGATGCAGAATGGAGGGGAGACTTTTGTCACAGTGCAGCTTGTCAAAGAAATGTATTTTTGATTGACTTGAAGGTTTCAGTCTACATGTTTGTTTGTCCCTCAATAAGGCAAATTAAACTGATTTTGAAATACTTTGACCCGGTGCATAACCATAAACTTGCATATAACATGTACCAGACCTTTTTCCTTATGTGGAGAAAAAAACTATCCAATGTAAATTCTGGTCTTTAACAATGTGCATTAAACACACTGTGACATTATAAACTGAGTAATATGGCTGCCAGAAATGATACATTTCCTTTCACTGATACGGTTTATTCACCGGCTTTATCCAATCTGAGTAAAGCTCCTGTGTTTGTGAGTACGTAAAGCTGTTCTAACCGAGGCTCAGTATCCAATGACTCACTCCTGACATAATATTTCATGGTGCAGTCGGATGTTACTCTCAGGGGTGTCTGGCCTGCTGCTTGGGATTTGGCACGGAGCAGTAGGTGGTCAGGCGATTAGGTCACCACACTGCTCAGAGATCCAGGAATGCTGTAACCCAGGTTTAGGGATCCGCCATGCTTCCGATCTCTCTGTGGGAACCAATATGTTGCATGCTTGTGCCATGGAAAATGCACTTATGTTAAAGCAGAGTAAAGAGAGTGGTCTCTAGGATCCACCCAGCACCACATAATTAAACTAGGAGGGAATTTTACACACTTTAAAGAGAGAAGCTCTCCACTTTGCTTTCAGGGCAGGGGCATGTAATTGCTTTTGCTGGAACAGTTGACGTTTTAGGAGTGGTCGGAATATCTTGGCGAAGCTGGTAGCAACAAAGCTCTCGTGCTTGGAGGTATGAGCCTGATGTGGTTGTTTTGGAAGGAAATTCTACAAATATGACCATGATCTGACATATACACACTCAACCACTGTGTATTAGTGTGCATGGTAGCTATATAAACCCTTTCGCAAAACCTGAGGAACATATTTAAGAAGAAAGTAACTTCCATGACAGTGTGGCGTTTTAGGAAAAGAAGGTACTAGGAGAAGGGGAAGACTACTGAAGAAGTCCCTTTGCAGGATATCCTATGATCTTTTTCTGGATGGCTGACTGAAAACTTAATTTCTAGCTGGGCTTATAATTGTAGGTCATTTTGCTCTATGAGTGCAATTGCAGATTTGATAAACAAGGTCCTCTGGCAATGCACTGTTTACTTTCAGGGCCTTGATTTGAGAGCTGAAAGCTCAGGGGTGGGATACAGTTTACCCCACATACACTCACGCAGGCACGCTAACACAACATACTGTACAGTGTGTGCATGCACAGACATGCATGCATGCATCTGTGACGAGAGTTAATTCTGTTAAATGATAAGATTGGTGTTATTCTACCATTTTCTTATTGTCACCAAATCTCATGAAAATTGTTATTTCGTACCCCCATACTTTACGACTCCTCAGCCTGTTGCTCTAAACACCAAACCTATTTGTTCTTTCTAAAGACATACATTTTAAAAACAAATCACAAATATACATTAATTTTTCAAAGCTACAGTGTGTAACATTTAGGAGGATCTATTGGAAGAAATGGAATATAACATTCATAGGTATGTTTTCATTAGTGTATAATCACCTGAAAATAAGATTTTCATTACCTTAAAATGAGACATCATTAT
>NW_023339873.1:8921553-8926146 GCF_004916995.1 Morone saxatilis
AACAAATCACAAATATACATTAATTTTTCAAAGCTACAGTGTGTAACATTTAGGAGGATCTATTGGAAGAAATGGAATATAACATTCATAGGTATGTTTTCATTAGTGTATAATCACCTGAAAATAAGATTTTCATTACCTTAAAATGAGACATCATTATCTGCAGAAGGGTAGAGGCCGCCATGTTGAACCACAATGTTTTCTACAGTAGCCAGAATGGACAAACCAAACACGTGGCCTTTTTTCATGAGTATCGAAAGCCAAGTAGTTTTACCTACATGCTAGGAAGCGGCTGAGAGGTATTTCAAATGGTTGCAAACTGCAACTTCACCACTAGATGCCACTAAATCCTAAACACTGGTCGTTCGAAAAAAAAGTTTGAATAATGATGATAATGACAGGCAAACATTACTCAAACTAGAGTAAGTAATACATCTATTGGGGACTATTTTTAGCTGTGGATTTGTTGTACTACTGAGTTTTTACAACAGCAGAACAGAGCATGTGGGATTGATTCAAAATAAGCTACAGTGCCCATATTCTTTGTTTTTTGTACAAAAAAGGAGATGGTTCAGAGACTTAAAAGCATCAAGTCATTGTTGCGTTTGGTCTTTTCATGGGATTTGTTGACAGTAAAAAAAAAAATAGAATGTCATCACAATTATGCTTACATTTTATATCAGTGCTGAGCTGAATCTGATCTGTGAATTAATCTGCAGGCACATTTTGATTCTCTCTAGTTAAAATTATGGCCTGCCCCACTGGTAGGCTAGTGCAGATCCTAAATCAGCTTGTTACGAGGCCAGATGTAATTCGAGTTGTTGACTGCTGGGAAGCTCTTAAAAGCATGCTTAGTCATATTACCTGTAATTCCACATCAAATCAAGGCTCTTCTTGAAAGCATGATTCAGAGAAGAGAGTTTGTAATGCCAGTGCAATAGAACACTTGAGTTACTATGGCTGTGTCATAAAAGATGCTCCAATCTCTACAAACAAACAAGGTTTGAACAAAAATAAAGCTACAGAGGGGAAGAAAAAAATTGTCAGATATATCCGCTGTAGTTTTGGAGACATGGTAATGGATCCAGCTAACTGAAGCCACATTTTTCTCCTTTCTATGCTTTACCACTGGTCCCCGGGGCCGGTTGACATGACACAAATTTTCCGCTGACAATAAAATAAATAAATAAATAAACAAAGGGTTGATGATTCCAAAATGAGTCAGGAGCATTAAGAGTGGTTGCGCTTTTTTTTTTTGCTTTTTTTTTTTTTACTGCAAGAGCATACTTAAAGGCTGCAGCTGGAGATCACATACACACACACAGACTTTAGTGAAGACGGGGCCAGGCCATCGAGGGGCCTGCTGGGTTAGAGCACCGAATGATACTGCTAACAGTAAGAGCTTGGATTTTCTATTCCAAAGTTTCAGAGTAAAAAAGTCCTGCACTCAAAGCCCTTCTCCCCATCGGAAAATCAAATTTATAATGACTGTGTGTTTATACGTGTATCAATATCCCTTTATCATTCTGGAAACACAAATACACCATTTCTGTGTTGACGCATGCAAACATCGTATCCTTTTCACAAAAACCCAAATAAGCTCGTATCCAAATCAAGGAATAAAAGCTTACTGGGCAAAAAAGTTAAATAAAAATACCACAGTTTTAGTGATATTAGCCAGGATAATGATGCATGTGTCCATGTTAGACCAGTTATTGTTGTCTTTAGTGGTTTGGCTCGCTGCAAATGGTATCTGAGGGCTGAGGGTTCATTTGAAATGTTTTGTTTATTTATATGTTTGGGGATATCCGGGAGCAGGATCTAAAAAAGATATGTATAAACATATTACGCTGAGTTTGATCTTAACCAGAACACAACCAAAAAAACATATTAAAAAAAAACAGTGCATGTGAGTAAAACCTCCTTCCCTCCCTTCATCCTCTTTGTTCCTGTAACAAACACCTTTCATCCCAAGCTGCTTTCTCTCCCCGGGAGCTGTAGGTGCGAAAAATGGGAAGCCCAATCCCTACTGTGGGAGCCTGCTGGTCACCATGGCAACTGCTCAAACACACCGGTGGATGGTGTTGAGTTAACAGCCAAATTTGTTGCGTTACTCTGCCGGTTTCCCCTCCAGTACTTTACCTCACCCACAGGGAGCCAGGGTCGCAGCAGGGGAGAGGAAGTGAGAACACTGAGTGGAGAGGGAAGGGAGAGGGGAGGAAAAAGGAGAAGAGGGAAAAGAGGGCAACCCAATGACTTCTCAGAGGTCGCCATCCTTCCTCGTGCTGCTTTGGGTAAAATCACACCACGGTTCTCCTCCCATCACAGAACTTCTAGCTAGCTGGTTATTTATTTATTGCACATGATACACAAAAAGTTAACTTGTGAAGCGAATGAGAGCAAGAGGGTTTTTCGCTGTGATTTCTACCACAAGAAGGGCTATTGAGTCAGATCCATGTTGTATTTTTCCCCAAACTTCTCAGACTTCTTATTCAGACTAAACGCAGCCTCCTCATTCATCTCAATGAGGTCACGAAATTGCCGAGAAAAAAGCTGAATCTTGGCCAACTTTTTCTGTAACCAAATACAACCTCATCTACATTAGCCAATGTAAGTAGCACACATGCCTAGTAGCAGGGTCATCGCCAGGACACCTAAAAAAATTTTGAAAAGTCTCCAATCAAAACAAAAAGAAAGAAAGAAATGACATTCATTTATGTATTCAATTGTATTTTATGAAAACTATCTGTATCTAAAACTGTAAAAATAAATGTAATCGGAGATTCCAAACGTCTTCTCGTGTCACTAAAGCCCCCAAATTCCCAGAAATATTACCAAGGACATGACCTCAGTGTCCTCAGTGGCAGCTACTGCTCTGCGAATGTGAATGACATTATTCTACTTCTCATCATTTTCCAGAGTTGTAAAATCCTGACCCATAGTATTATAATCCGCTCTGCAGTGATGAACTATTCAGACATACTGCAATATAAAATGCTCCATTCCAACATAGTCCACAAGTTGCATTTTACTGGAGCTAATTTTATTTTCATACTGTTTTGTAGTTTAATGTACAAAATGCATCGTATATTATGAACTGATGATAGTTTTTTGAATGTTAAATCTTCTCAAGTTAAGTACAAGAACCTCATATTTGTTCTCAAGTACTTTTAAATAAAAATGAATCATATTTCATTTTCTCACTGGTACCTTTAACTACGCACCCACACCCATGTCTTTTATGTGTTTTATTTTAAAGCCTTAGTCTAAACAAGGCTTTAGAGTTACCTAGAATATGTGACCTTTTCCTGTAATTGCTTGCTCACACTCATTCAGCTGGAAGCATTCACACCTAATGTTTATGTACAACTGCGGTCTTTTACTGCCAACCACTGAGCAATTATTAGGCAGTGCCATGCTCAAAGGCACTTCAACGGTGGTTGCCAAAGGATGGGAGAGAACGAGAAATGTTCCCCCTTTTCCCAGTAAGGATTCAATACTCTTCCACTATTTCATCAATATTACATACAGTCGTCTGAGGCAACTCACTCTCAGATTTTGCTCATCCACCTTTGTGTCATTGCGGCATGATACCAAATTGGCAAACATGTTTGAATGAAGGCTCCTCAAAAGGGGTTGTTGACAAAAGGACAACAAACATTTACAGAAGCTGCTGCACCCTTCTTGGCAAGACGGGCAGGAGATGACATCAGAGGAAAACACAGTAATTCACTGTTTACGTGGTTTATTTTGGGGCTTGATTATGTGTAACTCCACAGCGTTTTAGAGGCTTTAAGAACACTTCTAACCATCAGGGCCTCAGCCGTTGTTATTATTGCCTGCATCTGTTGAAAACCAAATAATGGCGGGTGGTCACCTTTCATCATGGAATGATGGGAATGGGTTCTGTAAGGTGAAACCGTACGACGCAGACACGGCTGTGACATCATTGCTTTTAAATTTGTTTTCTGTTCATTCGCTAGCAGTGACAGAAACCATCTGGACCGGTTGGAGAACACCAGATGATCAAGGGAGTAACAGTGTGTGAGCGTGTGTGTTTAGGTGTGTGTGTGTGTGTATCTGTACGTGTAGGTTATGTAGTACAGTATGTGTGAATTTGTAAAGCCCACTCTTACTAAACACTTGGGCTTCAGTGTAAGGTTTCTGAGACAATCAGTCTGTGACAAAAGCTGTTTAACCCACTTTTAAGTTTGGGGTCTAATGTGCTTGCACGAAAACGATGTGCAAGATCGTGAGGAATGTCAGGTTTCCGGGTGAATGTCGATTTCACCCAGAAACACAAAGATAACACGGGTCTGGAGCCGCTGCGCTGATCTACGTTAAAAACTCGTCCAGTCTCTTCCATGAGGCTTAAGCTATTTGTGCAACCCAGCCTACATTAAATACACGTATGACTGCACATACACACAACCACAGAGACACACACACACACTGTTACCCACTACCGCCACCCTGCCCACACTCTATTTCAGTCTGGACTTTACCGTTCCAGGGACCGCAGGCCGCACCACATAGAGAGGACTGTGTTGGGCTCTAACCCCAGTCAGACCAGGCTATTCGCTGGGGTGGGGC
>NW_023339873.1:8926246-8940528 GCF_004916995.1 Morone saxatilis
GCCGAAGTTCCCCTTTAAGTTGATTAAGTTGTTGTTTTTGTCATCTGCTGTTACCAAAACCAGAAAGAATTGTTCACTTTAGCTCAGCTTTGAGTCATATTTACATAGTTTTGACCATCATTCCTTTCATTATTAATAACTGTGCACTTGCCATGTAAATTGCTGAGATCTAGGAATCTGGCAACATTACTAAAAAAGTCATCTGCAGTCGGATGATTATACAGGTTTTAAACAAACCTCCAGGTTAGCCAAATGTTTTGAAGAGAAAACAAAAGTAAACGGTAAAATGATTACCCCACGCTGTCTGCTGTAGAAACCCATTCATGGTTACAGATAGACTTCTTGCTTAAACTTTGACCTGCTTTTTCCAGACAGTTTTCTGTGGAATAAGGGATTTTAACAAACATTTAGATAACCCGGCTAAACATGTTTGTTTACAACCTGTCTGATTTTCTGACCACTCCTGATGTCTCCAGATCTCAGCAATTACTTTGTTGAGTAAAATGATGACCAAAATTACAGAAACAAGATCTGACATATACCTGGGAGACTCCCTTTGGAAGTTTTCGTGCTGGGAACTGGTAGGAGAGCCCAGGTTAGAACCAGAACACACGGGAGAGATTATATATCTCATCTGGCTTCCCAAATGTGTTCCCACATTTTAGCCACATTTCCTCTACCTTTTTATCTTAAGCTATGCATCTCATATAACTAACTGCTTCTGTTCTCAGACTAGCAGTGGGATAAAAATCTCCTCTCTCCACTTTCTGGACATGAATCTGTTTTTGAAAACCAGCACAGCTGTCAAAGGACATGGGAAAAACATGTTTCAGTGATGACATCAAGTGGTATTTAATTTTGTTTATGAAATAAAGACTTGGCACTGGTGATGTAGCGTTGAGAAAATTAACAGTTCTCATCTTACAAGTCCTGTTTATTTTAAACACTTTAATCCACTAACATAACAGGGTTTCTTTCCCTTAATCTTGCCACTTTATTGTTTGATTGCAAAGCACTATGACAAAAAGATAACATCTAAAGGAAACAAAATGGAGTCCAGATGACCGAAACGGGAGTATCCCTCACCACAGCTCGGTGGATTCACTTTCTCTTGATCTCACCTCGGTTTCCGACAGTGACACAGCAGAAAAGACGAGTCAGGAGGGAGGAAAGGGAGGGGGGCATCTTGGCTTTGGAACCCATAAGTAGATCAGCAATAATTAAAAAAAAACGAGAGCAACCGAGAGAGAAGAAATGTGAGTCATTCCAGAAATGCGAGGGAGCTGCTTACTTTGTGGATACAACAGGAGATTGACTAAACTTAACACCGGGAACTGTGAACACACCACTGAGCTGTATCATTGTGTCTGTCTGACCTCACACACACACACACACACACACACTCATATATTTTCCTTTACAAAACATGTCTGATGCAAAGGTGATACTGAAAGTGTAAGAAAAGTTAGAGATTTTGAACGTAGGAGACACTGAAGGGCTGAGATTTCTTTGAGGATCTGCAGTTAGAAGTAGAAAAAAATAAAAACAGAACAGAAGTAGCTACAGATTTTTTCGGCATGTGAAGAGACAGGGAAGATGATGAAGAAATATTTCACTCTGATGGAAGCCTTTTAGCAAACCTGTCAGCAATGAATGTGTTCACTTCAGGCTCAAACAATCCTTCCCCAGTACTTTGGCGCTTCTAATCAATCTTCTACCTCGTCCTCTCTTTTATTTGTTAAACACTTCACGGTAAAAGCAAGGGGAGCAGCTTTGGTAAACAGTAACATTAAGCTACCATTGTTTTAGAAGCACCTGCTATGCCATGGAGAGTGGTTAAGCTTGGTATTTATTTGCAAAGGCACACACACCCACACATACACACACATACACACACACACACACACAGAGCAACATGTAAACAAATACCCACAATCGTCCTACCACTAGTCCACAATCTGGCTTGTGTTTGCTTTCCGGCATTTTTTCACAGGGTGGAAATATTTAACCCTGATGAAACATGCATTTATCTAGGTTTTTTCTCCCCAACCACAACCTCTAAAATCAAATAAACGAGGGAGCTCTATTCTTTTTTTTTTTTTCTTCCATAAAACTCCATCAAGAGGAATGCTGGTAATCCATGTGTACTCCTCCATCATGCCGTGTTCCTCTCATTACCAGCCATGTTGTTCCTATTACGCCTCAACATCCTCTACTCTTATCAAGATAAATGCGCTGAGATATCATTTCATGTTCCCCCGTTTTGCTTATTGCCTGCCCAAACACAGAACACAGGTTCACTGCACTGAACCAATTTGCTGCATGGTTGTGGTGTGGGAGTTTCTTCTTTTTCTTTTCTTCCATCACTGCTTTCTCTCTTTCTTTCTCTCTGTGAAAGCTTTTCCACTGACTTTCCTGGCTGCTCCCCTCATTTTTTTTCTTTAACATAAGGAGTTGTTTACTTGGCTCTTGTTAAAGATGGAACACAAGCCTCAGAGACTTGAGTTAGTTAAAGTGATGCAGAGAACGAATGGCAACAAAATGTACGTGACAGATATCCATAACACAGAGGACAGACAGTGTGCACAAAGGGGATTACAACTAGATTTGACAGGTTCCACATCAGAGGAAGTATCTGGGGATTTTCAGAAAGTCATATTTTGAAATTCTCATTTGTTTATGATTTTTGATCCCATACACTGATTGAACTTGCACAGATACTCTTATTTCTCAACAAATAAAAATTCAAGATCCCTGGGAAGTACATCCATATTGGCTGATTCCATGCCTCCTCCAGACATTCAGCGTCAATGCAGGAAGTAGCACGTGTGCATTAAGTATGGAAATGGTTGATGTAGTGCATCTAACTTCAATTAACAATAATGTTCCCCTTTTTATCAACCATTACTACAGTCTTTCCCCATAACTGTATCACGTTATAGCTATGAGTTATATGTTTTTAGTTGCTTAACCTTAAATATCATATTTGCCCTGCATAGATATTGTAAAAAGCAAGAATTCTTCAAACATTTGTGTTGGACTTAAAAGAAAAACATTTTCAGAATCCTCCAATATCAGCATTCTTATCTGGCTATAGGGAAGGAAGGATAGTCTACATTATAGAGTGCTGAAGTCCTGACGTCACTACCAGCTTACCTGCTGTTCTACTTGCTTTTGTAACGCAACCTCTTACTATGACCTTCTTCCACCTGTAAAAGACAGACATGTTCCTGAGGTTTACTATCTATTTTCTAAGATGAATTTGTATCTACTAAAGCAAAAACTTTGTTAGCATTACAAAAACAACTTTTTCTCTACATCGTCATCGTTTCTTCTTTATCTGTGATATTCACCATCCTCTCTTTTAATATCACTTGTTCCTAAAATCTTCAGCTATATGAAGAAGGCTGATATTGGATAATGCCCCAAATTTCATTCAATGCCAGTGTTTTTAAAAATACAATTATAGGTTATGGTTAAAGGAGAAGTGTGTTGGATTTAGTGCAATCTTGCAGTGTAGTTGCTGACTGCAATGTCCATGCCTTACCCTTCCAAACTGTGAAAGAAAAACTGTGGCTGTGACACCTGTAAAAACTAGAAAGGCAAAGGCATATATATTTAGAGCCAGTGTTTGGTTTATCTGCTCTGGTCTTCTGTAGAAACATGGCGGTTCAACATGGCTAACTCTGTAGAAGAGGACCCGCTCCTTCTGTAGATAATAAGAGCTCATTCTAAGGTAGCAGAAACACAAAAATAATTATTTTCAGGTAATTATACACTAATGAAAACATAACTATGAATATTGTATATTGTTTCTGGCAATAGATCCTCGAGAGATCCTAGATTGTGGTTACAATATAAGAACTATGAAGGTAGGTTAGCCAACTGAAAAGCTTGAGTAAGGTTAAGGAAATATCATGCTTATGGGACCCTTACTTTCCTCTTAGTGACATAAAATGGATTGCCAATTTATTCAAAGTGAAAATAATTCCTAGGAATACTAATCTCTTTGTGTATACAACATGGGACTGACTAAAACTAATAACAGGAAATGTGAACACTTTGCTGATCATAAGTGATTGTCTCCCTCTCTCACGCACACACGGGAAAATCCCCACTCTTATGCCCCTACGCAAATCATATCTGATGCAAAGATGATGCAGAATATGAAAGAAACAAAAAGTACAGTGATTGGATTCCATCTAAGCTGGTGATGTTTATACTGCAGAAGTCTGGGCCTTGTGGGAAATGGTGTTTGGTAAAAGAAGAAATATTAAATAACAATAATATTGCACCGTTTCGATGAAGCGAACCACATAATATACAGTTCTCTACATTGTCATCTTCTATCGTGTCTTTACTCTGCACACAAACTGCAGACGTGCGAGGACAGGACGAGAGACAGAGAGAGAGACTGAGAGCAGTGCAAGAGAGAGAGAGAGAGAGAGAGAGACAGAGAGAGAGAGCACGAACAAGAATGAGTACAATTAGCCAGTGTGTGAACAAGCTCTTGTTTATTGACTTTCAGGGGGAAACTTTATTAACCTGCCCAGCCTTGAATGGAAGACACCTGCTGTTGGCACTTAGGCTGTCATTACTGCAGTAGAGAGCCGCAGGGAGGGCCCTCGCCATGCCCAGCGTTGCCTGCTGTTCCATTGTCCAGCGCCCCATCATCCAGCAATTGAGTGCTACAACGTTTACAATGAGATTGCCCTTTGTTGGGTATCGTCGCTAAGCTGACAGACCTTTTTCCCCTCACTTGTCAGCAATCAAATTATGGTGGACAAACCCACCAACTCTGGTTTTGTTCCTTTTGTCTGGCGGTAAAAAAATAGCCGCTGCCCGTGATTGACTGTTTTGTTGAGGTTGCCGTTGGTGAAGTGGGTGATTGCAAAAGAATTAAAGTCACTACAATGCTAACAAAAAACAACCATTTTGGATGGATAAAGAGCCTAAATGGAAGACACTGAGTCATTGTTAGCTTTAAGTGACCCAATGTGAACACCCTACAGTAGATAAGACTTGGCATTCTGATTTCACACACTTTCCTCTCAACAAGTAATTCAAACCCACTACATTTCCTGTCATTTACAGTTGCTCTGTTAAAAGCAGCTGTGTGAAGCCAATTTATTACAACTTGGGTCTTATTTTTGCAGTTTGTACTCTTATTGGTTATCATTACATTGTACTTATTACATCTTACTACAATAAGGTCTGATCGGGCAAAAATATGAGCAGTCAGAGATGATCAAGCCGACCTTAAAGACTTTAGCCAGCTCTTGCTCCAGTTCCTTACCTCAGGCCTGAGACCTGAGGCCTCTTCTTAGCAATAGCCGAATACCCAGATTTCAGCTTTTAGCTTCTGAAGTATGATAGTATTATTGCCAAGATAAATACAGCAAAACTACAAAAATAAGACCAGGTTTGTATGAAACCAGAATTTTCCTTCAACATCTGTTGAACAGAAAAAGGAAAGCCCTGCTACTGATCAACTCCAAAAGTCCATAATCCAATTTGACACAGAATATTGAGTTTTGTAGCGATAGTAAAAGATTTAATAGCAATAGCTCTCAATATGACTCTGTCTATATGTACTTGGTGGATAAATATCATTTCAATCTTGCCCCAGAAAGGGGAACTAACTGTCACTGAGGAGATGAGAGGATAGATGGGTCCTCCTACTGAGTGATACTTCCTCTAAAGTGCATGGTGTCAATGGCTGACTTTCAGCAGAGCAGATAAAACCCAGCTATCCTGGCTTTTATCGCCCGTCCTGTGCTCAGGGAGCACTGATACCACCCATTACAAGGACAGCACTGAGGCGAGCCTGGATGCGTGGGCTTCGGTATGTCTGCAGCTAAAAGGAGTATCTGTATGTATGCTTGTGTGTGTGTGTGCTCGTCCGCTAACTGAATACTAAAAAAAGAAGTAGGGGGGGTAGAATTATGGCGATAAAACCGGAGTGTGTTTAGTCGTCTAAAGTCTCTTTATGCAAGTGTGTATTTATTTATTTGTTCTCATTCAGGAAATTAGGTAACTGGAAACCAAGAGCAGTTTACAACCAAACATCCACAAATATACAAGCTGTGCACATCCAACTTTTAACCTTACTGGAGCCAACATGTACTCTGTGGACCCCTCAGGCAAACATTATGTTGATGATCACAGCTCAACAAAAATAATGTTGCAAAGTCAGCTATTGGCTTGTCCTTCCGTCCTCCCAGTGCCCAGCAACAAACTATTCATTTGTTTATACACTGTTTGAGAAGATTTGATAGCAGACACTGAATTTCCTTCTTTTGCTTCTTTGTGTGCAATTTTTGCTCCCATTCCAGTCAAGCTGGCCCACAGTTCTGAGCAAGTTATGAGAGTTGAGGTGATTAGCTGTAGCAAATTCCCAAAGATTACCAGTCAACTAACAGTTACAGGTCAGCCCTGCCTGCCTTCAGAAATACCAAACTGTAAACAAGTCAAAGCATGACATAAGCACGTTTTGGTCCAGCTTTGCTGCAAACCTGCATTCTACTGTACCCTCAAACAAGCTGCTATATGATTTTATTTAAAGAAAAAGCTATCTGTGTAAATGTGTGTGTGTGTGTGTGTGTGTGTGTGTGTGTGTGTACGAGTGCTTGTGCGCATGTGGAGTGTGGGGAGTGTTAATTAGGTGTGGAATGATGACCTTTGCCTGGCCTAAAGGGACCTTTATGCATAGCAGCCATGGAGAGATTAATAGGTATTGCTAGGCAACATGAACGAGTGGTCTGCAAATTCTGTGTCAAGTCATTAAAAACACTTCATTTGGCCATGCCAACACCAAAACTACATGCAGTGTTTAAGTGTGCACTGTAAAGCTATGATTTAACCAATAACAATTATGGATTTTGTTAATGCTAGGTTACCCAAAATAAGTGTGACATGTAAGGATGCAATGAGTGATAGTTTGTATATTTGTTGCTCGTGGCTTCTTAGTGACCAATTTGCTAGCTAAAAAGCTGCTACATGTTAAACAATGCAAAGATAAGAGAGGCTATTTGTGCAAACGAGGAATGAACAGTATTGTTAAAGCTTTTGTTCATTGTTCCCTCGCTTAGCCTCACACTAACAATGACATATATCTCTGAACCCTGTTAGACGGATTGATGTCTGTATAAATATAAATGTATTGTCGGCTTCTAAAGGCCTTCATTTTGTGACTCCCAAAACCTCCATTCCACCCTTCATTTGCCTCTTGTCAGCCAGATTCTGCTAACCAGCCCATTCAAGAGAAGGAGCACAGAAGCACGTGCGGTGGATAGACCAGTTTAAATAGATATTATAGCATAAAGGCACAGCCACTTTCTCTCTCTCCCGCCTTCTTGTACTGTATCCTTCCTCTCAGTCTTGAATCGTTCTATCTGCTCACTTATGTGTTTGAGCACTGCTGAAGCCACTTTTGTGGTGCTTTTCAAGAGGAACTCCTTTGAGAGGCAGCTCCTCAGGGACTGGGGACAGGCAGTCGGCCAGCTTCCAGAGTAAACATATAATCATCCCTCGGACAGCTATAATTATATCTGGGACGTGAAGGAACAGAAGCGAGCGAGGGCCAGGCAGATACACAGTAGCAGAGGTAAAGCAGAAAGCTGTGTGCTTAATATTTGTTTTCTGCCATGAAATAAAGCTCAGGTTGTGTTCGGGCAAACATTGAGGAGAGGGGTTGATGGAAAAGCAAGTAGGCTCGCAGCCTGTTGTGGCGAGTTCAGAGTTTCGTTCTGGGCAGTAGCGTTTTTTATTTTTTTGCGTAAATGTGCATACACAGACGTTTAATGTCAAGACACGTCTGTGTCCGTGCACACACAGACACACGCAGGCACACACACCTTGCATGCACATCTCCACCCACATGCAGTTGAACCACACAAGAAACAGTGGGTGGTTTCAGGGCTAGTATGGGGAGCTCCCCTAAGGCCTGTTCTTTAATCCAACAGCTCTCAACAGAGCAACTTTAATGCGGTTAACTAACTTGCAGGCTTTGTGGTCAGCTACCATTCCACCAAGCCACGCTGAAGAGAAATTGATTACAGCGCCTGGCTGGAAAATGAAATGACTTCCAGGATGTTTTTTCTGTAATTAAAAATGAATTTGTCGCTACTGAGCAGCAGAAATGAACCTGGCTGGCGAATACCTGTTTTCCTTTGCATCACCTGACTCGTTTGAAACTAGCCAAGCCTTCGTCTTTTATGTGAAAGTTCCCCTCTAATTTTCCTTGTCTATGGTGCCCCGAGGGGGGTTGGATGGGGGTGGGGAAGGGTGACATCACACCATTTAGGCAAATTCCATATGAAAGAAAAAAAGGAGCGACTGAAGCTTTTCTCCATAAAACAGTGGAAACACTATAAAGTTATAGGAAGCGATTAGCTGATAATTAAGCAACCTAAACAAACCCCCCACCGCTCTCACACATCATTACTGCCTCCCAAACATACAAAGCAGTTCACATGTGTGCACAAACACAGACAGTGGAGGCTGAGAGAGGCTGTCTCTAGGGCTATAGATTCAGGCATCAGGAGCAGCAGGGACCGAGGAGGGAGGGCTGAGGGAGCAGGCTGCAGCTGGGGTCAGGAGAAGGCACGTTAATCACCGCTATGCTGTCAACAACAAAGAGTGGGCCTCACCCAAATGCTCTGCTCGGTAGCCATAATAACACCACGTAGGTATCACTGAGAGTCAGGCAGAGGTGTCACTAGAGAAACAAGAAGAAGGAAGTGAAGACATGGTGTGATGATGCAATTACAGGAGTAAAACAGGAGAAGGGGAGGAACAGAAAGTAAGACGGGAAAAAAAATATCAAGTGGTTCCTTTTCTCGCTTAAGTATCACTTACAACCACAGGGGTTTTTTTGGAGAGGGATCCCACACACCCACTCACCCCCCCCCAATTAAAATGCGATAAATTATCATCATTGGCTGGTGTCTGACATGACTTATTGCTTATATGCCCCACTCATCCCCATAAACACAGCTACTCTTTTCACCCGCACCAAAGACACTGGAAGTGAATGTAAGACACTGAACTTGGATACATTTAAATATATATTTATTTATTTATTCATTTAACTATAGCTCTATAACCTCTGATCTAGTGATTTTTAGGTAGAGGCTTCTGACGTTTTCTTCACCTCTCGACACACACATGCATGTACACTCTTTTTAGCCCAGCAAATGTGTTGTTTCAAGCTCCAGTAATTGAAATACAAGCCTTTCCTGCAGTGACCAGACTGCGACCCCATGTTGGGTCACATTACTGAGCAATGGACATGTTTAGATTTTTCGCTCCAAAAGAAAACATCATTAGGATCTGAGAGTGGATTTCACTTTTCCCTCATGTCCAAAACGCACTGGTAATGGTGGCTTCCCCCCCAGCAAGGACCGTGGCCTTAGACCTGACCTTCAACCTACTGGCCTTCCACAGTTCATACACAAACACACACATACAAACACACACAGAGAATTACAAATTTCTGATTTTAAAATCTAAAACAGCATTACCACTTACACAAGTGCAAACTGTCTCCAAGTGGTCTTTTTTTCTCTCTCTTCCATCTGGACTGTCTCTGCTCCAGCAGTTGTCTGATCTGACACTCAGCCTGATAATAGGGTCGGGCCCAAGTGAAACCAGAAACAATTTGTTTTGGTCTGAGCTATCATTCCATTTCCCATAAGCCATGCCTCTCCCTTCTCTCCTCTCAGCCCCTCTTTGTATCTCTTGCCAAGAATTAAAAGGAATGACTTTAGACACAGTTACAAAAAGCAGCTGCTGAGTAACTTTCCTCTTAGAAACATACTAAAGGCCATTCCAGATTTACATATCTTATTCCAAATCACAAACTGCATGCCTTTTAGAGAGCCCCAAGGCTGAAACTGCTCGCTCAGATGGAGCATTTCAGAGCCCTCCTCTGGAATGAATAAGGGAGGAAGTGGAGAGGCCACACTCACCCTAAGGCAGGAAGTGACATACACTCAATGACGCTAGGCAGCAGTTGTTTTGAATCTTGTAAGACAAAAAGAAAGTTCTTGAGAACAACGATAGAGTGAAGGGGAGAGGTTGAGGAAAGGAAAAAGGTAATTTGATTAAAGTCGTAGCCTACAGCAGCATTTCCAATTCTAAACATGTCCGTCCTAAACCCGCTGATGTAAACACAGCATGCTCTCTGACCTTTGTGGTAAACATCTGTTCAGGGATAGGCTTTCACCCTGATTCGAGCACCGCCTGACATGGCATTGATGAATACGCTTTTAATCACCAAAAGCAACACATAAAATGAATCTTCATTATCTACTTAAGCAACTAAGTAAACACTGCTGTCTTGTGAGTACCAGAGCAACAAGTAAAGCTGTACAAGCAAGCTTTATTGACACAAACAAAAGGGACATTTCAAGTTTGTGATTAGTTTGCTGTGAAGCCTCTAATCCATGAAGGTTTACACAGAGTTTTTTAACTGAGTCTTAAATATCAAATTACTTTGGGGTGAAGAGTGTCAAACTTTGTCATAATTTATTTAAAGTTAACTCCCTTTCATCACTTCTAGACATGTAAGCAATTATCCCTCCCTCTATCTGTCCTCAACCCTGGCCACCAAATATGGTTCACATTTTGGTACAGTTCTATTGGTATCATCTGAAAATGGAGACAATTGGAGTCTCAGTGCCTCAGGAGACAGAAGGACATCCCTTGGAAGAGAAGGAAGACCCTTGAAAGGGTGAGCAGCAGCCGGTGGGTCCGGGGCCTGGACCTCGTAAAAGAGCCGCAGCCGGCTAGGCCGAGGGGGAGGAAGGAGGCAATTAAAAGACCCGCAAGTGGCCTGAGCACTGGGCACCAGCTGACTTTTATCACGTCACAAAATAACTTCATGCAGGGGCAATGGCAAAGACAGAGAGAGTGAGAGAGAAAAGGAAAAAGAGAGAGAGAAATTGAGATTGGGGTAGATGGGTGGTGTGACTGTATGCTGGATTGGGGCTAGGTCTGGCCCGACCACCGCTGAGAAAAGGGGCAGGCTATCAAGACAGACGACTTCCTACTGGACTCTGATTATCCCCTGGAGGCCCCGGGAGAGCCCTATAAAAGCCTCCTCATTAAGACCGGACCATTTATAGACGGCTTAATGAGTCTAGGCCACTAAAAGAAGAGAAGGAACGAGGGACTGATAAAGACAGTGTCCACTTACTACTTTGGGGTTCCTGTCTCTGCACCTCCCTGCCCTCAGAGGTCTAGTCGAAAATATCCCAATACTCACCCCATAGGTAAAAATCACACACACCCAAGGAGACCAATCCAGTAGAACAGTCAAATTTTAGAAGTTACAGAAGAAGAATTATAGAAGTCAGCTTATTTGTCCTCAAAAAAATATCTGCCTCAGTTAGAACTGTTGCCTTTTATTAACAGTCTTAACTTATCTTGCAAAAGTAGTCCCTTATTTCAAAGAATTAAACATTATGTGGACTGTTGACACTTCACAAGTGTGTGAGCGTGAAACTTAGTGAATCCGTTTTACCCCAGTGTACGTTGGAATGTACTCATACCTCCCTGTGGCCTATCATACAATTAAGGAATAGGACAAACATGTTACTTAGGTAACACTGGTCTGTGATCACAAATGTACATCCAAACCACTGATTGCGTTCTTAAGTCATGCAACAGGTCCTGCAATTTTCACATCTTGCTTGAAGTCATCACTCAGTATTTTAATTAATTATTCTCAGAAAAGCCTGCACAACAACTCACACTTTTTTGCCTCAGAGGCTTTTTAAAAACTGAAGCCCAACCAAGTGACTGGATGGGCCCTCAGCATCTGATAAGCCCTACAGTACAAACAGAGCAATGACCTCCTAAAGGTCATTTGTCATACCACTCCTCTTTAGCTCCATGCATCCTCATCACCGCCCTCCATGACTAAACCACACTGATGGTATCAGTGTGTCCCTCTGAGAACAACAAACGCTACATCTTGACACCAGCTTTTTTAAAGTCACCCTGAACATACACACACACACATGCATGTGCACATGTGTCCCCACCTGCGGTAAGTATTTGGATGCACAAACACACACATTTACAAACCACACACTACTATAATGTAAATTAGAACCAAATGCTCTTTAGCAAGATGTCTGATAATAATTCCACTTTATTCAACAAGTAGAAAGGAGAGAAAAATGACATAAAACCTTCCTCATTTACACTTTATTCAACACCATCCTAGAGAGCACATAGTAAAATCCTTGTTAGACTAATCATGCAATACTTATAATAATGCAATGCCCATAAATACTGCAATAAAAGTGCTGGCAGTAGTCCTGGAATCCTTTCACAGTGCACTTCTAATAACTGCAGATGGATTGGTCTCTTTACCTCTTCACTTGCTCTGTGGCACACTGGGTGTTATTCTCCCCCTCAGACATAAAGAGGCGTTTTGTTCTGTCAGAAAAGGGCTTTGGGGTGGTATCAGTGCGCCACTTTGTGCCAAGGCAGAGAAAAAGAAAGTGAGACAGTTTGAGGAAGAAGAGGTTTGGAAGAGTGAATGATTAATGATAGTCCCGCGAGCAGAGGGCAGTCAGGAAGAGATGAGACACCACAATAAGACAGGATGACTAGAATCTTACACATATAATTAGATAGTTCCCCTCCTGCAGATTCCTTTAGCATTTGAATCCAGGTCACAGCATAATCCTGCAACATCCCTGTGAAAGGGATATCATAAAGAAAAATAGTGTCAGACAATCAAAGAATAGTTGAACTCTTTTAGTCAAACCGGGAAGCACCTTGGAGCATGAAATGTGGCTCCAATTGTTTCTCTGTGAGTGTATCCACCCATAGCGCGAGAGAAGGGTTATTGGCAGGCAGGAGGAGGGGAGTTTTGGGAGGGGATGCTGAGCTGAGAATGCCAGGAATGTCCAGCCCTGTTTACAGCCCGGGCCGGTTCACACCTGCAGGTCAGGGTGCTATCACCAGCCCCGGCCCCTCCTCTCCCTTCTGCCCTCCTCATTACAAGAGGGTCAAGCTCAGAGGTGACCTAATTAGAAGCTCATTACATCACAGACAATCTCCATTAGCATGCCAAGCTGGTCTGTTAATCCATTAGCACCACAGAGGCCCCCAGGGCAGCCTTTACATTCCTGCCCCTGTGGCCTTCACTCAGGGCCCCGCCACACACAAACACACACCTATACCTGTTTTGATGGGAGACACCAAAATTAATATTTTCAGGTAATTACACACTAATTAAAACATACGTCTTGATATTATATTACATTTTTGCCATATTCTGCAAATAGAGCCCCCTAAATCTTACACACTGGACCTTTAAGCGAATATCCTAATATATTGGTTGCCAATGTGCTTCAAACTATATCAAGCTTTAGTCCTTGTTTTAATACCATTAATATAAATAAAAGGTCAACCAGTCATTCTGTGAGAATAGTTCTGATTTCATTTTTCAAAAATCACATACTTTCTGAGGATTCATTTCATTTACAATACAGTAGATGCTAAGGTCAGGTATCTGTTATCTCCCTTAACCCAGCAAATCATTGTTTGATGAAAAAGGTAATCCTGCTACCACTGGGATATAGTCAAATAAAGTTGGGCAGTAACTTTAATTTTCTCAAGTAATATTGGTTGTATGAAAGCTCCCATTCAGGAAGAAATTGCTTTTTATTTTTGGTGGGACCGGGCCAACATGAAAGTTAGCCATTTCGATGAGGCAGTGATGTCCTGACACTTCAAGGTCTTTAGGCACAGTGGGACAGACAGAGGAGGGGGGAAGTGTCAGCTACTCCTGGGCTTTTATACGACTGTGGTCTCTGAGCAGGGTTCCACCTGAATGTTTTGGCTGGAGAACAGGCTGGAGACAAACTCAAAACATGTTAGCTCTACTCTGTCTTTCTACATCTGCTGAAGAGCATGTGCAGCTCCAAGATAAATCCTTTCCTCCCCCTTTTGACCATTAGAGAGAAATGAAAAAAAACACAAAACTGAAAGTCATATTTCAGCAAGCTGTTTTTTGGCACTGAAATTGCAAAGTTACAACCCTCTAAATACTTTTGTGTATTTGCCCTACGTCTGCTTGTCATTATCGCACACTTCCAACTAAAGTTTAAAAAAAGTGAAAAATTACAGATCCTCTCACAGTAAGGTGCTGAGGTGGAGTCAAGCATGTGTCAACGAATTTCCTTGCTCCTTTTTCCACTGTTTACCCCCATAAATGAACTTCCCTCTCTGTGTCTTTGTTGGATAAGGCCTCTAAAGTG
>NW_023339873.1:8940533-8966885 GCF_004916995.1 Morone saxatilis
GTGGGGTTGTGGCCCAGTGCTGGGGACTGAAAGAGCCAGTATCTATCTCCTCACTGGGGACCTGGGAGACACTGAGCCCCACTACCTTCCCTTTGAAACCTCTCCCCTCTGGTGACTGGCAGACCATACAACGCTCAGAGCTTTGTAAGTGACTCCATTGTTGGGGGCAGATTGAGAGGAAAAAAGGGGGCTAGCCCTAGGGATAGAAAAGCAAGGTGAAACAAAAAGGTCTGGCTCTGTGGTCTGAAGAGGGCAGGAATGGATCAAAGGGCTGGGTGCTGACCTGCGGCCTTTGTCCGTCAGACAGCCCTGGCTTCATTTAACCTCTCTCTGGAGGCCGGCAAAGCCCACTGGGATATCGTGCTACACAGAAGCCATGCCCTATGGGGACATCTCAGTGCCTCCTCTGCAACCCCTCCACCTATCCCTCTGTCTCCTCCTCCACCCCTCCACCTGGGACAATATCACAGGTGAAAGTGGATGGGAGGGGTTGGTCTGTGCTTCGCCCCAACCTGTCAGGGATCCACCACAAAGGGAGCTGAGCCCTCTATCCGGATGCCCGGCGGCCAAGTCTTACCTTACTACACAGCATTCACATGGCCTTGCTGCCTCCCTACCCTGGCTCCACTGGGAGAGCCACAGCATGGAGGGAATCAGAACAGAGAGGAGCTCTCAGTCGCTCACCTGGGGATGGTAAACCTCAGCTATGCGGCAAACAAAGGTGAACTTAGTGGATCTCTGCTGCATTGTTTAGTTGGGGAAACTTAAATCTTCCAGCCTTAATGAACTGTTGAATAGAGAGGATTTTCTATGGTTCAAGGGGTCATGTGTGACTTTTAAAAACCTGTCCATCATGCTTTCTATAGGGGCAGGCCTAACAAACAGGCTGTACACAATACATCCTAGGATCTGTTCTGAGTCAGTCAAATTAAATTTTCAACAACTTCACTAAAAGTGCACTGTTACTACACCATGAGGCCTGTTATTAATTGATTCATTCACAGTTTAAAATAATGAACATGTAAACTGCTTGTTGTAGTGAAGGCCCATGCTCTTTTCACTCATGAAATTCAAGTTATTAGAGGCTTCCTTATAGAGAAGTTGTAGTGGCATCAGAGCAACAGGTGAGCATTTCAAAACGCTTTGCTAAACAAAAGCATTTTTCAAGATTATTGGGTCACTCTTCCCCAAAAATGAACAAGAGGTCAAGGTGTGGAGCAGTTGAAGAGGAAGAAGAAAGCTGGGACGGGGAGGCAAATGGAAGCAGAAGCAGTACCTGCGCTGAGATGGGGATGGGGGGTCTAACTATGTTGGGAACGAAAGCGGCTAAATCGTCCTGCTTTCATTAGTGCGCTGAGTGAAGCCTCTGCCGAGGCCTCGATTCCCAAGACTCTCAGATAACAAGTGGCTTCCCACACTGAGGCTTTCTGTTTTCTGTTTCCTCTCCAATAAAACCAGCCAGAGAGCGGGAGAGAGAGAGACGAGGGAGCAAGAGTGATAGACGGGTGGGGAAAGGGGAGAGGGGACCCCCTTGGTCTGCTGTTATCTGTCTAACTCAGTCATTTGGGGGGGCGGGGGGCAGTTTGGTTTATTTTCCCCAAGCCCATGAATGGCTGCCGACAAGGCATTTCTGATGGCTGTGATAAGATATCCCACCCCCAGTGTCCAGCCCCTCTAGCCCTGACCAGACCTCCTGCTCCAGCCTTTCAAGTAACCAGGTTAACCATCCTTCCGAGAGCCGGTAATGAAAGACAAAGTAAGGTGGTCTTGCGCTGAAATGCACAAATGTAGCAGACTGAGTGAAAGCGGAAGGCAACGAGTGGAGATCACTTATATGACCTCCCACACACAGTAAGGCACAGACCAAGACAAAAGCATTCCATAGGCAATTCCAGCCATCCTGTTAGTGATAGGCTCTAGATAGGGTCTATATAGGACTTTACTCCATGCAGCTGGCTGGTGTATGCAGAGAATGTTGTGTTTGTCTGAGGCCCAGCCACGGTCTTATGGATGCAAACATTTTGGATGTGCAGAGGTCAGAGCTGTTGACTGTTTAACCAGCTGCCAGCTGCTACCATACTGTATGATCAACATGTATTCTGTATATACAGCAGGAGTGGAAACAGTAAAAGCGTAAAAAGTCATTCATGCATTCGTGATTTGTTTTACGTGAAAGGTTCCTCATAATACAAGGTTTGCTGTTCAAGATGATGTGCAGAAATTGGTAAGACTTTGTCACATAGAATTTGCATCATTTAAACACAAAGTTACGAGTATAGTATATATGGTACAGGTGCCGTCATATGAGCCCAGTCTGTGTGTCAACATGGATGGACCGTTTCCTCCACTCTGTAGAGTAGGCCTGTTTAACGCCACATAAAAAAGAAGTTAGAAGGAGGCCAAGTAGGAAAGGCACAGATGAAATCCAGCGGGGGTAGCCTTATTACTTCCTGTCATATACCCTATCATTCCTTCTCCTTCGCTGATTATATGACAGAAACACATTCAAATATACACACAAATGTGCACTGAGATTAATTTAAGTGCACATAAACACACATACTCACATAGCCAATATTTACGGGATGAAAGCAAGAACTTATAATGCTTTCTTGACAGCACTGAGCATACAGAGGAAAGGAGGAGGTATACAAATTCACACAAACACACTGCCACAGCATAGCGAGCCAAGCTGCTACTCATTTAGAGGTTCCACTACAGAGCATGCACACAACCAAATGGTCCTAATCGAACCTCCCTGCTCTGCCCTGTCCGCTCACCTCACTGATAGCAACTGGAGAACGAGGTGGAGGGAGGAATGGAGAGGAGAGCAAGCGGGTGTTTGTGTTGGAGAGGTAGGGTGGCAGTGGTGATAAACTGTGACCTTCTCCTCATACTGCAACATGCCTAATGGCTGCTCTGAGTGCTCCAGCTCAAGGTGTCTGAGCCTCTAAATGGAGGGGTATTTTTATCCTACTCACTCACACACACACTCATGTATTAACAAACACTGTGAATGGTGTGTATAGCCATAGCTGACGTCCGGGTGCACCACAGGGTGAGCTAGGGCTGGCGAGTTGGCACGCAGCGCTGGCAGTACTCAAGTTCCTGATAGCTTTCAGGGGCCTTTGATGTTCTTTGCATCCCCCGGCCCCCTCACCACTCCATCCCCCTGGCCTCCCCCTCGCAGGAAATTGCATTCTGTCCGCTGCCATAGCAGATAAATGAGGCAGGAGAGGGGCTGCACACTGTCACCAGCCGACCTGGCCTGTCTCACACTGCAACCTGCAGTGTGTTAGCCGCGTGTGCTCCTATCCGGCACCCACGACTGGCCTCGGGGAGGGAGAATGCATGTGCACGTACACGTAAACACACACATGTGTGGGCAGACACGTACACACATACACTAGTTTAGAGCTTAGAACTGTAGATGCTTACTAGGGATATTCTATTGAACACATACATGAATTAAATAATGCAGGTATATGGAGAAAAAGGCACAGGGACTACAAACTCCCAATAGCAGTGCAAAAATACTACATACCTGCTCTCACTATCTCACTGTTATTAGCTTTAGCATCCGACAAGGATAACAACACTGTTCACGCTTCCAGCTAGCGTGTCACATCTGATTACATCATGGTGAGATTCCTGCGATCCCTCCGTAGACATTGTCTGGGAATGTCAAGAAATAATACAGCTAAAAAGGACTCCTCACGCAACGGGGACCCCAGTGGTACTTACGGGCATAGAGGCGACTAGAAATTTACGGGACATTGCCTATGACCATGTGTATATGTGCATATGTGAGATCATGCTTTGTGCTGTTTGAGATTGTGTGTAAGTGTGCACATGTGTGGCTATAGGAACATGTCTGAGATCATGGGTGTATGTGCATGTGACTAACCTCAGCCAACAACTATGTTTGATTAGTGTTGCACTACATGCAACAGGGTCCACTGTAGCAAAATGAATTACAGCTACAAGGTGATGTCAGTCCTATTGGAACCCAACAGTACAACCCCACCCTCCATGCTATATGCTTGGAACCCTTATACTAGGGGGCCACTATGTCTCAATGTTAATAACTAAACTGCTGCTCTCAGATGTATTTCACGTAAATAAATCAAGTATTTCCATTAAATTCAATTCCCATGTCCAGGTAAGGATATACATGCCACCGACCTTGACTCTTATCTTTCTCAGGCTTTATCAAGTTGTTTCAGAGATATTTCGGTAACTTTAGGGTGCACTGCCACATTACCATGTGTAAAGTTTTATGTTGTGTATGACTCATGGAGGCCATGAGCATCTTCATTACATGGAACATTTATTACTTCAATATATTGTTGTTTATCTTCCCACTCAATAGAACTCCTCTTTTTCTCAGTCTAATGACTGAAGATGTTTGGCTTAAACTGGTAATCTGCTCCATGTTCTGAGCTGTGTGTGGCCTGAACCAAGAGAGGATGTACCAGTCTGTTTAGAACTGTCTTTTCTCCTCTGTTTCTTGTTACCCTTCAATTGATCTCTTTTTCTTTGCTGTTTATTAAATCTCTTCCTCTCCCCATATGTGGGTAGGCAAACACATATAATTGTGCATTACCACCTTCACCCTCTCTTTGATCCCTTATGTGGTCTTTCAATATATCCAAACTCACAATACCAATGTTCTTACTGTCTTTCTCTTTTTTTTATCACATAACTGCTCCTCATTAGAGTAACCAATGTTACCAATTCTTTATGGACTGATGCATCAAGACCCTCAATCTCAGTCACCACATTATACTTAAAGTAGTAACATAAGGTATATAGGTCAATGGTTATGTTTCCATAGGGTTCAGAAATTGTAGAAATCTATGCCAGATCAAATGTAAATCTATGTGTGTTTGCATTAACTACCTTTACACAAATATGTTGAACAAAATGTGACAACATTATATAAATATTCAATCATTAATACATACGTATTTTTGTTTGCTTTTTTACTGGAGGAATTTCAGTACTTTATAGAGGCATTTAATATGACATGGGTGTTTTTTTTATACAAGTGAAGCATGAAGTAACATAAAGATGTATTTCATATATTTGTATCCTTCAGCCATTACCGTCCTTTCTCTTTTATGAAATGCCAACTTTTTTTGCACAATTTCAGCTGCTTTTTTAAGTTTCTGGCATTTCCACTCCAAAAGTAGAGTAAAGTTACTGAGAGAGTTGCAGGTGACAGAATGTGGGTTTCATAACATTGCTGATTCAATGAAGAATTCAGCCTTGTCAGTGAAAATAAACTGGAGTTTTCAAACATATCCATTCTGGACTGTGTTATCAAAAACTTAGCTTTGAGAGCCAAAACGGAGAGAAAAAGATGCATTTTTAATTGCAAACATGGCCTAACTCACACTCACCCTCCCCTCACCCCTTCCTCCTCTTTGCAACCAGTAACATTCCCCTCCCATTCAACACTCTCCTGTTGATGGGAGTGATCCTGCATGTGGTGAGTGAGGAGAGCAAGGACACCATGTGGTTCTAACATACACACCACATGCACTTACACACATTTATGTACACACCGACCCCATTACCCACCACCACCACCTCCACAACTGCCCCACATGACCCTTCATCCTCTCCTGAGCTGTAGCAGAGCGCCCCTACACATCAGCGGACTTCTGATTGACAGGCCGTGAAGATACACCAACATGGTCTCCATTTAGCTCAAGTACCACACCACCATCACCTCAGAAACCCCCACCCGCCCTCCTCTCCATGTCCCAGGAGAAAACACACTTGAGCCAAAGTGTTTCAGAGCAGGATGTTTCCTGGGGAGAAAAGGTTTCATCTCGGGTCACCGTGCACTGCTGTGACGGAGGGTGCTTTTTCACAAGGGTGTGGGAGGGGGGCGGTCAGCTTATGGTGAGAGGATTGGGGAAAAACCAAGAAGAGGAGGGGGAGTGAGAAATGGAAACAAGGCGTGTGGATGTTTGAAGAAGCGAACCGTGGCATAGGTAGGTTGGCAGGAGTGTGTGTGTGAGTGTGTGTGTTTGGAAGGGGCTGGAAGTGGAAGTTGGTTGAGTGGGTGGTGGGGTAGCGGGGTGTCTGGGGGTTAGAGAGTTTGGAGAGGTGAGGTGGCAGAGGGGGTGCTAAGGGTGTTTAGCCCTGAGAGGAAACATTAGCAAAGCGAGGAGGAAAAGCTGCCAAATTAACTTCTCACCCTTTCAATCACACCCCTGAGAGTTCCTGCCCCACTTTACTTCTGCCGATCTGGCTTCACTTTTTGGATGAAGGGGTTGTTTCTTTTTTTATCCTTTTCCCTTTTTTTGGCACTGCACTGTAGAGAAACATTGCACCCTCACACCAACCCAAGTGCAACCTTATGACCCTCTACACCCTTAACTATGCATCCCGTCCCCCCTCTTGCACCCCCGTTTCACCTACTGGCCAAAACCAACTACAAACACTAGTTCCGCAGCCAATAAGCTTGCAGGACCTCCCTCTGCCTCTGCTCCTGATTCTGCAGCAGCGGAAGGGGCTTCAAACATGTCTGTCCAAAATAACAGTAATGTATCAGAAATCGAACTCATACCTTGTTAAATACATCCACTTTCAAACACTGGCCAACAGAATGAATCGAGCCCCAGAGAGAAGAGAAAATCGCTCAATGTATCACATCATTCCAAGAGGAGAAAAAACTGCATTAATGTGGGTTTAAAAGATCACCAGAGGAGTGGAGCAGATGGTCTTTCATGACTGGTGCTTTTGTAAAGCCATCCATGTGCATTCAGCTCAACTCGCTCCAGCCTGAGCAGCATGGTCTGGAGTTTGATAATACAGTTCAGACCTCTCTCCTCCTCTCTATCGTTCTCACCCGCCCTCCCTGACATTCCTACGCAGAGCCATTCTGGCCTAATTTGTTTGTATTTGTGCATTTTTTTTTCAGCTTTCACGACTTTCTGCTTTGCCTGCTTTCTTTCCTCGCTCCCTCTCTATCATGTACCAGATTAGGTGGTTGGTTCCTCCTCTTTAGGTCCCTTCAATCTAAAATAGATGATTAGAGTCATTCTGCAAGACAAATGTAACTTTTCTGGACGCTCTAAATCTGTTTAGGCACATTTAATAGTGTCAATTATTGTGGGGCCAGACGGGGGACTTGGGCCTTTCTGTAGTCAGGGCCCTTAATAACATTGGCTACAATGAGAAGCAGATGCTGACCCGCTTGGTCCCTTTGAAAAAAGACATTTGAGTAGCTCTGCTTCTAATTTATGAGCCCTCCTCCACATCTGGAATTCTTTATAATTAAAACATAAACCCCAAAGTTCTACTTCCACCTGTCAAACGTTGAGAAGATGAACATAGTAATGGGCTTCTCCTGCATTGGTGGAGAGATGGAGAGGCTGGTTTTGCTTGCTCTTTTTTAAAGGAGGGAAAAGAGGCAATAAGGGGGTGCAAAGACAGTCCTGCTTTTGTGATTGTTTTGCTCTATGGCAAATTCTAGTTCACTGTGTAATTCTAAGCTCTGCGAGTTTAACCTAAGTTACTAAATACATCCACAAGTTAGCTTATTAAATACTTTGGTTGTGGAAGTGTGAAAATTCAATTATATATATTATAATTATATTATATTTATCTGGGTCAATTATGGGTAAGAAAAACAAGAATAAATCTTGTGATATTCTTCCTTTTGATGTCCTTTTTTTCTTCTTACAAATCAGGTTCAAAGTGATGTGAGACAAAAGTGTTACCGCGAGACGGAAACAAAGATTTCCGATCTCACACTCAGTGCAAACAGGAAGCATCACGTTCAAGATTTCCTTTCCATGTATTAGCAAGTAATGAAAGCAAAGAAATGGATTTGCCATGGCTGGTGAATAACATAATTGCCCATAATGGGGATTGTTCCAACAGATCAATAAGACCTACATGAGTGCTGAGTGTGTGTGCATGTGTACGTGCCTGTGGAAGTGCACGAGCGCAAAGCCTCTCAGACTTAAAGCTCCCTTCATTAAATCGAATTAAGATCCTGCACCCAGCAGATTAATTTTCTTTGTCTTTTTCTTCTCTTTTCTTCCTCTCCTCCCTCCTCCCTCACACCCTCCTTCTTTGGAGGGCAAGACAAAAGCAGCTGTGAGAGGGGCCATCGAGCTTGTGGAGGTTGGAGAGTGCAGCTCGTGCAGTTAATCCTGCTGTGAGTATGGCCATGTGGACAACATTCCTTCCATTTTCTCTGCTATTACCAGATCACCATAATTAAGTCTTCAGCGTTAACAGGGCAACCAGGCCCGAACAGAAGGGCTACTGCAAGAAATGAGGAGGGGATCCCACATACTGAGTATAGGAGGAAAGGGGTGTCTGAGAATCTACTCCCAAATGTACACCTGTAACACCTGCAATAAGACTCATGGACATAAGAGTCTACATGGATGAACACATGCTAGGCCACATAAAAACACAGTCATACAACATAGTTTTTATTCCCAAAGGGAAGGTCAGCATCCTGTAGGTATCATACTCTTAATGGGGTCCTCGCAAATCTTCTTCAGCACTCTCCCGAAGACAACTGGCCTCTGTTGCTACTGTCAACTCATGCTGTCAGCTGTGATGAAGAGAGGCAACATGTCTGCAGGTGTGAGGCAGTTAAAACCAGACCAAAGTAGTTCCCAACAACGACATAAAATGCAGAGCCTCAAAGGAGATGTAGGCGGGTGTTTTTAAAAGGGAGGAGGTTACACTGTTGTCCTGGGGGAGAGAAATGAGCTCAGTGTGTGACAGGTTTGGGAAAAGAGCGGGGCAGCAGGAAGGAGAAAATGAGCTAAACAACGTGGACGATGAAGAAGAGGGTAGACTGTGAGTTGGGCACAAGAAAAAGGGGGAAAAGTGACAGAAAAATAGGGTGAGAGGAGGGGGAGGGAAGAGTTACAGAGGTGAGGGCAAGCTACTACACAGGGAGGTAGAGGGAGAGGGAGCGAGAGAGAGAGGAGGGCCTCTTTGTGGATCATTGACAGATAATGGGCTCATTAGGCCAAACGTAGCTTAAAAAGGCTGTGGCTCTCTAAACAAACAGAACAGGCGCTGAGGGGACGGACTTAAGAGCCCGACATGGATAGAGATATAATGAGGCCCTCCGCCCGCGTCCTGCAGAGCAAAGGGAAGCCTACCAACTGCCTACCCGCTCAAATTCCCCAACAATCAGCAAACCAGCTTTAACCCCAGTTGCCCTCAGCTCCCTCACAAATGAACCTCTCTTACACTTTGTCTCTTATATTTTTTTCTTATTTCTGTTTCTTTGAGTATGTTGAAATATGTGTTTTCAGGAGTATGCATACATTTGAAAACACATATTTTCCTCTTTGTTTTGGCCCTCTGTCTATGCTAAGCTTTTCAAAAAATGTGTTTCCTGCACCACTGCTCTTCATGGTTGACGTTAAGTCTTTGATTAGGTTATGGTTAGGCGTCACAGAGATAACTGGTTGGAGTTGGGACTGGGTTGGGTTGAGGTTAAGGATCACAGAAAATGACTGGTTGGGTTTAGAGATAAATTTGGGCTCAGGTTAAGGTAGAGGGAAACAAAAGAGGAAAAAAAGGATTTTGACATAACGTGTGTAGGGGAGGTCACGGACAGGGGATGTGTGACATAAAACACAACTTTCTGTCACCTCTGACCCACTGTGATCACTTATTCTAAATGTAAATATACATGAGTTACTGGTGTCATTAACTCAGCACAGGAAGTACTATTCATCTGTACTAATACTTGATTAATTGGGTGACAACAGAAACAGAAAAATATGGAAATGGAAACAACTTAATGGTACTTTGTATTAAAACACAAGTGGGGTAAAAAAACATTAGTTTAAGATAAGATGAGACTGTCTCATCTGGCGTCTCATCTGTTGACGCTCTGTTGTCCCACTTCATACCAGATGTTGGTTGTGATGCTCAGTTTCGCTGGTTGCCGAAAGAATGAGGATGAAGAAGAGGATATTTTTACCATTTTCCTATTGTTTTGGAATTTTAATGTAGACTTCGATTTTTCCGAAAACCTGCAAACACTACTATGAATGCACATTGTTATGCCACATAAATGCCATTTTTTTATATAGCTTGCTTAGTGCATAATCTCTAACGCACACAAATACAAACACTTTCAACTCCCCTTGCTCCGCTTAGTGGTCTGGCCCACACATCAGCCTCCCAAGTCTTACTCATTGCAAGCAGGTCTGTTTGTTGACGAGCGGGAAATTGACTCTCTGACTCATGCATTCGATTGGTTCTCCCTCACAAAACACCTGGAGTTATTCATTTTCCGTCACCTTGTAAAAAGCAGTCAACATCATAATGTACACCGCCATGCTGTACTATTCACTCATTAGGCTTAGCAACCCAGCACTGTCCTCATGCCGAGTTCTCCCCAAGGAGAGATATTGCAAAGGAAAACCCTCAAGTGGTGCAAATAAAATGTTACTGAGAAGGCAGAAGAAATGTGAGCTGCAGTGTTTAATGCTTGTGGTAAAAGGATGCTGTTCCAACAAAGACGTTTGTGGGAAACTTGAATTCCTATTAAGCAATTGGGATGTGAGTTGCATTGCCAGAAGGGGGTAGGCCTTCAGTTATGTTAACTCAGATGCCACTTACAGTAAAGAACCATCTCTATGCAGTAATTGCTTTGGTAAATAACAAATTCCTTTAGAGGTCCAAATTGATATTGTATGACAGCACATGCGATTGAAGTGCTCCACTGTAGCATACTATTAGGTACCATGGCTGTAAGCAATAACAGAGCAGTTCGCCTTGAACTCCTTTGTAATCAACTCAGGGAAACGTTAACACAGGGCATGGCCATCCAACCATTGAAACTGCCACAAGATTTATAGTGAGAAGAAGTAAAAAGGCTGCTGTCTGGTTCTCCAGGAAACCAAAATATCTTCCTCTCCTCTCCCATTACAGAATGTTTGCCTTTGTTTGCCTTTATTAATACCAATATATTACTGGGAAAAGCAGGAGAACATTACTTGGAAGGACAGAATAAAAAATGGAGGTATTGTAAGGGAGGCCGGGGCGGTTTCTGTTCATCTCCAGCTGCTTCCCTGCTCATCACGCTGAGAACTAACATGAAACACACTCACGCTACGGCCTCCTCTCTCACACATCTGACATCCATTAAGGATACTGATGGAGGACCAAGCCTCTGAGGGGACTTGCGGTCCCATCTCTCAGCTCCTCTCCTAGAAAAGAAAGGAAGGGAAGGGGGAGGTCGAAAGAGATTGAAAAAAGGGGATATTTCTGACAGCTAGAAATTGGTCCAAAGTTGGGCTACAATGAATGCTTTTTCTTCTCTAGATGGGCACAAAAATGTGCCTACATTTTTTCAACCAAGCTCATATAACAACACATATAGACACTGCACGCAAGACACCTTAGTACATACATTTTTGCATGTTTGACCATCCTACTATCCTACCTGAGGACACAGGACAAAGCATATACAGGAAAAGTAGTGAAAAAGAAATCTGAACAGATGGGGAACTAGAACAGTAACATAAAATGACTTAAGTGCAACAGGTTTTTGTGCTTTAATAGCCATCACACAACCAAACATCACCTGGATACTTTTAAAATAGTTAAATAGATTATAAACAAAATAGATGAACTGACTACAAATAATCTTAACAGCAGAACTGCTCATGACAAGTAGACAACAGACTAGTAGACAAAATACACATTTCTTGCCCTGGTTACCACAGCGGCAGAGTCTGGACTGAACTCATCTTTGAGGGTCCCCGAGCCATTCTGTAAAAACATTCCAAAGCTGTCTGTGGGATATGTCTATTCCCTGGGAACTTTTCCCCACTCAGATAAGTCAACCCTGACAGTGTGAAACATCATCTGAAAACACTGAGGATCGGCCCAACACATGTAGGTCTCCATGTAGGGCCACAGAGGTCCTAAGGGCAGAACACTCACCTTGTAAATGACAGGCAGATCTAAAAGAAAATCTACTCAGGGACAATGTATTAGTCACTGCCTTTGTACTGTACTGTACTGAATGTCATTCTTTCTCGAAGATAGGGTTAAACGCAGCTGGTCTAAAGTAGTGAAGCACAGACTTTTATTCAGGTACCACTCCCATATGTACATTAAATTACCTTTGTTAGCATAACTTGTATGTGCATAACTGGCTCTTTCAGATAGTAACCAAATCCACATACCACTGATTGCTTGACAACCTTGTGACAAGACAGAATAACAAAACTCCAGGACGTCACTGAGTCCAGCCAAGAAATGGTTACCAATCTTTACACTAAGCCAACCGACTTCTGGCTGTAGCCTTATCATTAATAGACATGCTGTATATATGAGAGGGGTGTCGATCTTCCCAACTAACTCTTAGCAAGAAATCAAGAAAAGCAAATAAGCAGATTCTCCAAAATGTCAAACTGTGAAAAAAGAATGACAGATAAGTGTGTAGACTGACAAGGCTAGCATTAGGAGAAAGTGAGCTGGAGAAGGTGTTTGTCTAAACAGGCCAACACTAGCTCCCTGTTTGATGTGTATATAGCTGAGTGAGAGGAACATCACCCTGCTGTCTCCTCTACATGTTTACTTCAGCATGTTACCCCATCGGGCCACCCCACATGGACCCCCACACACACTGACCCACAGCCCGTCACAGACAAACAGAGGGATAAAGAGAAGGCTAGTGTGAAAGAGAGGAAAGACACACCTCATTAATCTTCCTGGCACTTTCCACTCCACGGCTGTCTGTTTTGCCAGCAAGTTTACTTTTACATGGAGGTGAAAGTGACTGATACCCAAACGGCCGCCTTAAGACATTAAATGTTCAACGTCACCCACAAGTAATAATTTACACAGTTTGTAATTTACACGCCATCCTATTTTCTCTTTCATGCCCTTTGCACTGCTCTTGTCTCTTAAAATGGAATCCCCAATATGTCTGGATTAATACTTTTGTCTCCTGACTGGCATGTTAAGGAGTGAGACTAGTCTATTATGACTTGCTGAAGAGAACATATCATAACTTACATGAACAGTTACTGAGTTTTCCTGATTAGTTTTATTGCTCTGACTCACTCTCACTTAGTTATTTTACTCAAGCGGACAACTTCTGTCTGCAGACACAAACCAGGCAAGGCAGACATGTCCACCTTATAAAAAGGTGACATGTCCTTTTGTTTTTGTTGGAGCAGACAAAAACAAATCTTTGAAGGAAGCAGTGGTCTTGTGGTGTGTTAAAAGAAGTGTTTGAAGATTGCAGTGATCTCCTGGTGTCTTGTCCTCACTGCAAGGTTTCGAGGCAACCGGCGGAAACTCCAGGAAGTTAATGTTCCTGGCCAAGAAATAGTCTGGCACATATCTCACCTAAAAACTGCAACTTGTCATGTCAACACTTTGTTTTTTGGACGGATAAAACAAACAAGACACAGCATGTTCATTAATACGCTTTGGAAATACAAGCAGGTGGACTTTCTAGCCTTTGGGTAGCTGTTACTTCTTCTGTCTTTGTTCTAAGCTACACTAACCGTCTCCTAGTCCCAGATTCAAATTGAATGCACAGACATGAGAGTGATATCAATCTTCCACGTTTAATGAAAGCAAATATGCTTAATTCCCAAAATGTCGCACTATTCCTTTAACCTTGCTTGTATGCGACTCTTACCGGCTTTAGTTTTTAAACTAAGTCTTTTTTTGTTTGTTTTTCAAGTCAAATAACAAAAGAGACAGCAACACAGACACAAAAACAAACAATAGGCTTCTCCCATAAGAACACATTTTAATTAGAATACCCCCACATATAAAGGCTTATTATTCCTGACAAGCTCTCATTCTCTCACACAAACAAACCCAGGGACGGCAGTCAGGCAGCCCATCCCAGGCCAGGCTCCAGTGCGGAGGGATATCAGACTTGTGAATTGTAGCGGGGAGCCTGAATGACAATGGGTCTGGCAGCCCTGGAGGAGATCGTTATGGACAGCAGGACCAGGCAACGGCTGCCGTGTGCTGGAGTCAACAGCCCCAATCACCCACCTGGAACCTGGAGCCCAGACAGCCGGGGGGAGGTGGAGCCGATGGTCTCCGTCTCCTACAGGCTGCAGGGATGGAGGAGCCCCAGCCCAGACAGCTCAACCAAGGCTCTTTGCTTTAAGTCCCGCCCTGTTGGTGACCTGCATGTGCCTCTCCCTTCTATTATATTTGCCCAAAACGAGCCTTGTTAAATTCCCCTCCATTTGCTCTCATCTACTACCAGCTCCTCCTCTTTAGGACCCTTTTGACCACACCCATCTATCCCCACCTAATACTGCAGTGCCCCAGTTTAATCACCTCTGTATGTAGTTGGTGGGCTTTTGGGGGTGGAGGCGAAAAACCACGCATTACATCATGTATTTACTTATCCAGGGTAGCTAGCGAGTGACATGGAGAGTGGAGCTGGGGGTGAAAGGTGAAGGACTCAGGAGTAAATGAGTCATGACCAAAACCAAAGGGTTGGATTCTGGGGACAAGGTTGCTTAAACACCAAAAGGCTCACAACACCTCCGCAAAGACACTAACATATCTGTGGTCGGAGCATGAAAGTCCTAAAACGTTTCACCTGGGGTTCGTGTGATTGCTACAGACAAATTTCTAAACTAATCCTCAGAGGCTTCCCAGATGTACACGTCTTGAACATAACACTATAATGTTTCCCAGAATACAGACTAAGCACTTTGAGATTATTTGCTATTAATGAAAACAATTAGGGGCTCAGGCTTTTGGTAGCCTGCCAACTACTGTTTCAACATTTTTTCCTGCCTTGCAAGTGGAATTTGAACTCTCTAAATTGCTTCCCTTTAGTAACAATGCAGTAAACACCCTCCAATCCCCTCTCAACCATCTGCCCATGGTCAACATCACCTCAGTAACTGCTAGTGACATGTGCCGCAGGTCAGCCTTGTAGTGCGTCCAACCACCCCATCTTAGCGAGGTGGTGCAGCTCAGAGAGACCAAACAGACCCTGTGAAGTCAATCGGCAGACTGCTCCATTTACCCTAAGTGTGGGATTTCTTTATTTCAGTGGTGAGATCCTCCATCCTGAGAAAATAGGTGGTTAGGAGAGGGTGAATCAGAGGTAAAAAGAAAAAAGATAGAGGAGGTAAGGAAGAAAAAGAAGAAAATCAAGAGGAAACAGAATAAGGACAAGAACCGAGATGGGTCATTGGACTTCCACTCATTCATCTCCCATGTCCCAGCAACCCTTGCCTGTCTGTTGGAGCGGCAATGGCCCGCGCGGAGACATCAAGCACATTCCAAGAGTCGGCCCAATTACGGGCAGATGAGGGGCAGTTCTCTTTGTTTAAGAACAAAGCCAGAAGTGACACAACTGGTCTTTAAAGGGAGCTCTCACAGCCGTGGCTGAGGAGAGGGGGGCCCAGTGGGTGGGGGAGGTGACCAGCTGGTTATAAATATCTATTTGGTCAGTTACTGGAAGGAAAATTTGCAGTTTGTTTGTCATCCACTCATCCAGGTGGTGGGCCTGGTGGTTGCAAAACATCAGAACAGAGAGAGAGAGAGAGAGAGAGAGAGAGAGAGAGAGAGAAAGAAAGCAAGAGAGAGGCCAACCTGTTTGAGTTTGACTGCCAGAAATAAGGAATTTGACTAATTCTTATATGAAAGCCACATGTCATCCTCCAGTGTACACCTGCAGAGAGAGAAAGCTCTTGGCAAGATCTTATTGCATATTTAACCCAGTAATTAATTTGGCCATACAGATTAGATATTACTGCAATGTGAAATAGTCTTGCACTCATAATTATGCAATGTTAGAGCAATATTTAATGACTATCATCTGGCAAATACCGATTCATGTTGAGTTGACTGGGACTGTAGCACATTCTCCGTAAGCAACTTATAGCTAATCAAGAATAATGAAAGAAAATGAAGATTAACTTCTTGAAATATCCTGGGTTTTGGCCTCAGACTGTTCTGTTCTACTATCAAAACTATGAAATGCAATTAGGAGCTTGTGTGGGCCAGGGATTGTGGAATAACTGTTGCGGTGACTCAAATTGTCCTGCTTTAAAATCCATTTTTGAGTATGAAGCACTTCTACCCCTAATGGGCTAGAAGGGTGCCTGTAAAATGCCTCTTTGTTAGTGAACAGTGGCTGTGCACAGCTTGAATTCAGTCGGTTACAATGGTTTCCAAAGGTGACAAACATCCACAGAAGCATCTCAAACCACTTAATAAGACACATCTCACTCGTCCAAAAGCCCTGTATGTTCCAAATGATCGTCATTTTGCCCACATAGCTACATACGCTGCTTCCACATTGTACTATTGCCCTAAACAAATCCGAAGCTCCTCCAGAAGCTGTCTTCTCATGAAAGAATACATTTTTACAACCACCTTCCAAGTTTACAGGGGGTGTGAATTTGATACTAAAAACACTGATTTTGGGTGGAGTACACTTTAATAATGCACATTGTGCAAGTGGTTGTTGATGGCCAGCAGCATGGAGTATTGGACTTCAGAGGGGCGGGACGAGTTTAAAGTTTAATTCCCACTCTGCAGTAAATTAGAACACAGCAGGGTAATGTCTGTTTATCCCAAATACAGCTGCCTGGGCCTCTCTCTCTCTCTCCTATCCCTCTCCTTCTCTCCCAACAGACCACACCACGGCCCCAGGATCACCTGGACCGAGCAGTGCGTACACAAATGGCACTACACAAAACACGCATTATGCAAACACATGCACTTGCATAAACAAACAAAGCAGCACATGCATTCATATGCGCACAGACACAAACACAAGCTCACACTGCACTCACACACACGCAGATGTAAACACACGGGTTGTGCACTAGAACAGATACATCACAAATAGATTCAGGAGTTCAATGACACCAATGAACTTAAACTCAGAGGCAATTACTTTGTCGCTACTTGCTTCATTCTTATTACAGGGGATGATGCTATCTATCAATTGTATCTCACTGTATAATTAGTCATATATCAAGAATAGTTTTTTATGGAAAATAGTCTATAAGAAGGAATTTGTATTGAGGCTGTGTCAAAAAAAAATAAAGTTTGTTTTCCTATATTTAAAATTGTGTGTCTGCAGCAAAGTTAGAAACTAGTTCAACTTTGCAATAGTGTTTTTTAGAGAGTACATTTACACTAATCCTTCCAAAAGAAGCAGGCCAGCTGGGATGTTGGGTTTTAGCGTTACAATTAGTAGGTATGTGCTGCCCTCTAGTGGTAACTCGAGCTACTGCATGGTGTAAACAATGAAATAAAGGTCTGATAACCATAAATAGGTGTTTGTCTCCATCTAGTGCACAATGAGAAGATTGCCTTTTATGAACGGAGGGGGGGAGGAGAAAAAAAAAAAAACATGTCGTCATGTTTGCGCAATTTCTACGTGCGCGTTCACGACTGAATCCTGTGATCTATGCGTCAGCTGTCAAGCCGTACACACGCACACTACAGTACTGTCTCTATGCAAGATTTGTTTGGACAACGAATGAATCAGGAATCCCAGAGAGACCCGGAACACTGAAAGTATGGTGACCGCAGTATTACTTCTATCAAGCTGGACTAAAGCGACTCGGCGACAGGAAAGTGGTTTGCCGCGGGTTTGTGTTAGTTAAAGGAGGAGAAGAGAGAGGAAAAAAAAAAAAGGGTGAACAGATTTTCCGGTTGCAGACTTCCTAATAAGCTAGCGACGGAGTTCTCCAACCGGCTTCATTAGCTTAGCTAGCTAGCAAGCTAACAAGCTGGTGTAAAGACAGCTGCGGTGCGCTCCGGGGAATGTCTGCCTGGAGGGGTTTTACAGTTTTAATATAGATTTCTATCGAGCACTCATTAGCATGAAACCGTGTGTTAGCTGCCGCGAAAGTAGCGAGCGCTTTGTCCAGGTGAAGTGACGGCACCGGGAGGGGGGGCGAGGTTGGGATTGCTCAGGTAAGTTATGAGCAGTTTCAACATTACGACCAAGACCTCCACGTTGAGCTCCTCTCTGAGCACCGACGGCAAAAGGTCGCCGCTCAGCGTCGACGCCGCCAACAACAACAAGGAGTGGGAGCTGGGAGGCGATGTGTTTCCGTGCTGTCACGAGATGAGTCCCATGGACGATACGATGCAGGCGGGGATGTCCTCCGTCCAGTCGGGGCTGGACGGACACCTGCCGCTTCTGCACGCCAGACACCGGGACGGGTATTTGTTGGACCTGAACTCCCCGGCAGCCTACCTCGACAGCAGCCCCCTGGAGTACAGCGACAGCGACGGGAACAACGTTGGTCCGTTGTTCGACAGGAGGAAGAGGTCGCGGTCCAACAGCTCCAGGCACCGCTACAACGAGGTGGTCACGGAGCTCGGCCCGGAGGAGGTGCGGTGGTTCTACAAGGAGGACAAGAAAACCTGGAAGCCCTTTGTCGGCCACGACTCGCTTAATATTGAGCTTACGTATCGGAAATACTGTGAACTGAACCCTGGTGCGGCGGGCTCCCAGGTAAGCGGTGGGGAGGAAGAGTCCGGTAATAACAATGTGGAGAGCAGAGGGCTGAACGGTGCAGTGCCGGTGGAGACCAGGACCAGCAGTGTGCACGGAGACCGGGGCTCCCTGGACACATCCACCGTGTCCTCGGATGAGAGGGACCCTGACAGCATTGAAGTCAACGTAGAGCATGTGTGTGTCCGGGGAGGGCTCTATGAGGTGGATATTAAAGAGAAGGAATGCAATCCAGTTTACTGGAAGCGTGAGTATGATTTTAAAAAAAAGTCTGTATAATCATATGTTTGCTCTGCATCAGTCACACATTATGTAGCTCCTGGTGGCAGCTCTCAGAAGGTATCACTGAGTGCATGTCTATAGGCACTAATTCCTGTTGTGTGCCTATTGCTCATGTACTTTATATTCTGCAGTATAATGGCTGTCAGCATACAGATTAATGACCCACAGCCACTCACAAGTCTGCGTTTATTCAGCAAGCAACATCCATCCCTGCCCCCATTTAAGATACAAACTAGCTGATTATTCAGTTTTAGTTACCTGCATTGTTTTGCAGTTTTTTCCTTGCCTCAGTAATTACTTAGGCCTATCTTTTGGGAACATCTAAACTACTCAGGAAGTCAGTCTATTGGGCTCAGCTGATCTGTGCTAACTAATTCATGAATATTTCCAGGAAAAGGCGGCGAACAAATGAAGGCGGCCGCTATAGAAGCCTCGGAAAACCTGACCCCATGAAAGGGTTCGTGGTTGGCTGGTTCTTTTGAAGGTTAACGCCAAGTGACATTCAGAGAAGCGTTTATTTCCCTGAATGTTCGCGCTGTGGATGTAAAGGCCTTTGCAGTCGGCTCAGACCCTCGCTGTGCCCTCTCAGCTCGGCCTGCACCGCTGGTAACACAGTGTCACGTTCACACTGAAGACACCACATTTGAGATGGGAACTAACATAAGAGGAGATTATTTGAAAAGTAATCAAAAGCATATCAGTTTGGGAGCGAGAGGCCAGTTCATGTAACGAGAGACGTGAAGGGGAGGGCTTGTTGATGTACTGTAATCCAAGAAGTAAAACATCCTCAGACGTACGAGAAAAGTAAGGTTTTGGGAGGTGTTTTGGCACGTATGTAATAGCTTTTCTGTTCTGACGTGTAAACCTAGCAAACGAGGTGCAAGGTCACTTTTCACTCGTGAGAAGACTTGTCTTTACACTTATCTTCCCTGGCCAGACCTTAACAAATAAGTGAATAGTACATACTATCAGTGTGTCTTTCTTGTGTGTTTATCTTAGTCATGTGGCCTCTCTGTAAATGATATGCTCATGTGTTACATATTTGTTGAGATGAGCAGTCCCGCTCGGTACAAAAGGGGCCTTGTGTCTCGCAAAGTATGCCTACATTTAAAACCGTCTTTATATGCTTATTCACCACCAGAGAATCAGTTAATAATGTCACTGAAGACTGTAATCAAAGCTGGCCTTGCTCTGTAAGCCACTGAGACTTGGCCCTCCTGGATTTGCCAGACTTGTTGAGTTCAATGGAAATTAGTTTACGTAATCTAAAACTCATTCTGGAAGGCTAAATGATGCACTACTAGACAGTGACTAACACTGTCACTGGGGAGGATTCCCACTGAAAGACGAACTGTGGAGTTTTCTCGCAAAACAAACAGAAGTTATATTTATGTTCCGTGTTACTCACCAAATCTGTATCCTCGTGCTCTCTCAAATATTAGAACAAGTGTGTTTAATCCACCATGATTAGCTTGCAGTCTTGTTCTTCCCTCCCTTTGTTGGTGCACTGCTGCTTGTCTTGGCACGTTACTGTCGACTTTATATTAAGGAAATAGTGTGAAATCACTGGCAGGAAAGTGTACCTTGACCAATGAGTGCGCGTGTGTCAAAAACTAACCATGCTATTTTGTACTGTCTTACAGAACAAGACCATATTCCAGTCATGAGAGGCCAGTGGTTTATTGACGGTACCTGGCTCCCGCTGGAGGAAGAGGAGAGTGACCTCATTGAGCAGGAGCACCTGAACCATTTCCGGGGGCAACAAATGCAGGACACCTTCGAGACGGATTTGGTGGTCAGGACCGTCGACAGCAAAGATGGTGAGAGAACGGGGAGGGGAAAAGTAGAAGATTAAGGATAATTTAGTATGATCTTAGGGATGTGAGGCAGAAGCTCCTACATCTAGAAAAGCCACAAACTGTATCAGATTTTTAAAGTAAAACAGCATTGAAGCATCCATTCTGGCAACTAATGCTCAAATGAATAAACACTATTAATAACTTCAGCATAACTAGATTTGATGGCGGATGTTAGAATGAGAGTGTGGTTTGAGGTTGAGGTTGCTGCATTCACCAAGCCTGCAGTATTTTTTTATCGCGAGCAGGCAGTATCTTGTAAAAGAACACCTATATAGTGCTGCGTTAGAGCAGCGAGGAATTGAAATGCTCCCATAGGAGTTATTAGTAATAAATTCCATTAAAAAGGAAAGTCATGGTCTTCACAATAAAGCCAGAAGAATAGCGTTGCGAGTCATAAATGGTGAATTATGTGACAGCCCTGCCTGCTGTAGTATCGATGCACAGTCAAGAGAAATGAATGGCGCAGGTGCTTCCATTCATGTGAGTGTAGATTGTGTCATGTCGTGCTCCCAATGTAAAGCAGGTGCAGCCCGTACATTCTGGCACGGCCCTGTGGTTGGGGCTGGCTCAGGCGAACTGTAGCAGGCTTTAGCTGCGAAAGGCAATAAGAAAGAGGTCCTTTGATTGAGCAGCCTCCTTAAGGCAGCCAGATCTACAGGACCTTCAGCTGGTGATGAATGTGTGGGTGTGTGAACGTGGCAGATAAAGAGAGGAAAAGCAGAGAGGAAAAAGATGCAGCAACTGTTGAAGAGAGTGAGAAAATGTTTAGTCTGCATTATAAAAACTGAGAAAATGATGTGTGAGAGACACATAAAACATACATCAAGACATCACCGAGGTAGTCTGGAACACTTCTACACAAAATTGTAATCGTCAGTCTAAATCCACGAATAGCAATTAATCATCAAATGACCCTTATTTCCTGTACCACTGATTTATTGTTGAATAATAACTGTATAATGACTTTTAATCACTGCTTAATTGCTATTAATCGCACAAAGTTTTATTTTATTCATGCTTCCCTCGTGTCTAGTACCCTGCACTGAAGCTGACATGTCACTCCCCCCCACTCAGAATAAATTTAAGGCCTATAAATAAAGACGCCAACAGAGCAGATGAAAGTGATTACAGTAGGTTGGTCAGTCTTGCATCGTCATGTACTCGAAGCTACTGGCACTTTTCCTGAACTGAATCACAGACATTTTGAGACAAAACTGGACTGTCACTCCTCGGCCCAGAAGCTTTTGTGTACATGTACACTGAAAGATCTGTACTTGGAAGCGGGCGTATAAACAGTCAAAGAGGACAGAGGGATCGTAGTCAGGTTATCTGCAAGCCAGGTGTGTTAAATATAGAGCAAGGGCACACAGATTGGTTGTGTGACACTTGAAGGCCCCTCCGTTGCACAACACACAGATCATATGACCTTAGCTTGTCCAGTGAGTGAGCTGTATTACTGCAAGGATGAATAGTGCAGTATAATTCAATCACCGCATCATTAAGTGTAAAAAGCAAACATACCCTTACTCAATATATGTTATTGAAACCCAATGTCAGCGGTATTTATACATGTTAGTGCAGTTTCCTTCGTTGCATGGAAATATTATTGAGCATCTGTTTGAAACCCTCCTGCTGCTTATGTTGGCAGGTTGTTTTCCTCTCCTATATTTAGCAGAGCATTACAGCAAAGTGAACGATAGGTCCTGTTAATTCGCCTTGTTTCAGTAGGTATTACGGGGAGCCTTTTCGGTAGAGTATTTTATCTTGGAACTAATAATCTGAAGCACTTGGAGCCATAAGTCGGCTAACTTGAACTGCATTACAATTGATAAATGGATCATAAAGCCTGCGAACTGCGCTCTGACAGTACCGCAGTACATAGATTTCCCCTGCTATCTCTCCCCCTCCCTGTCTCTACTGTCTTCCTTCTCCCAGCTTTCTACTTGAGTCTGAGTAGCTAGCTGAGACTAAAGGTTAGTAAAGCAGGAGACATATGGTTGGCATACCAGTGTGCTGCAGGCTTAGCGTCACACTGTGGGCAGGACTTACTGCTAGGTACAAAAAGTGCTCTCTCCAGTGTTCTCTCATGATGCAAATTTGCTTTTCTGCTTATTCTTCATGAATTTTAAATGAGGAAGGCAAAATGAGAAGTAACATTGCGTACGTATGGTTTTGTGTAAAGACCAATAGCCAGTTTTAGTGCTCTAATCACAAATGAACGGTGGAATTTCCGCAGTAGTTCTTTCACAATGTCAGTCATTGTCATTCACAAATGTTTTTCTTAGTCAAAAAGAGCGTCAATGTCAGGTTAAAATGTATAGTATTAACTGCCTTTTACAATTATCTTTTCACTGCCACATTCATCATTACATATTAATTGTTCTGTGTCACTGTGTATCGTTATTTAAAGAGCGACTGCTGCCGTTTGAGCAGACTGTGATCTTGTGGTGTCAGAGAGGCACTTAAAGCTCTTATTTCAGAGACTGAAAATGGCCACAAGGGTGTTGCCGCTAATGAATTTTATAAATTGTCTTTTAAAGTTGGGATTTCCATTGTCCAACTTTGATCAGCAGAAAGATTTCTTATGGCTGCAGTGTTATTTTCCAAGCCCCACTGAGGAAAACGCTATTTGCAGTTCACTATATGCTTCTCGGGTATGTGTGTATATGATTATAGAGCAGTAAGCCTATGATGGAAACTGTAGTGTGTGTATACTGGGTGTGTCCCAGTCTCTCAGGTCTTTCAGACGTCAGGGGAAAATAAAACCAGTGGGCTGGGCACACACTTTTTGGTATTTTGGAGGTAGGCAAGGCCCACATGTTTGTTTGTGTACATATTCAGCTGCATATTTATTTAACCAGCACATGAGGCTGTGAACACACTGCATGACTGATGAATGGCACCTGCCTAAAAGAACTGGCAATTATTTATCTAATAACTATCTGTTGGGATGTTTTATGCATTTGTTTATTTCTTGCCGGATGTCATTTAGTCATCACTTGAGCTTCAGACATGAAATATGAAAACATTAGGTGGGAGGTGTTCACCCTTCAGTGACGACAATATGTAGATTTTTATTTTTTTTTGTCTGATCTGGAAGTTATTGGTGATGTTGCAGTCAGGTGACCTAAAAGTCATGTGTTGTTAACCCCAAGGATGGTCACACAGATTCATTGATCCTCAGTACATCCATAGAAAGGATTCTGTGCATAGATATTCAGTCATTAGGGAACAACTATTTCTGGAAGGATACATCAGTGCTGTAATGCCCAAATGGACTTTACTAATAGCTTTTACAGCAAACAAACTTCCTGTGCACTCAGCAGGTCTCTCCTCCTCCTCCTCCTCTCCCTCAGCCTCCTTTCACCTCTGCGGAGGGAGACACTGCTGACATTTGCAAGTCCGATGTCTGTGTTATCACGGAAAGAATGATTTAGTCAGATCTGAGACTTGTGGACTTTGCTGATTTGATTAACAAATGCAGAGGATGTCCTTTTAAATGTCAGATTAAGACATCCACTTTGATTTTGAAAAGTATTCTAATTGTTCCTTACAATATATACAAATACCTGCAGCCAGTGTACATTATTGTTCATACTAGTAAGTTTTGCTATGCATATTATTAAGAAAATAGAGCACACGCTTGTTTGGCTATTTTAGATGAGGAAGAGGATGATCAAATTTGATTGCCATCAGACCTTATTTTTATTTTATTACCATTATTTTTATTATGAGTAATATTATACTCTTACAGATCTGTGTGTTTGTAGTAGTATGTTCCTCCCTGTATTCAACAAGTTCCATAAAACATTTCTAATATACAAAATATCAACAATTTATTAATCCAAATGGGAATAAAAAAAAACTGCTACTGTAGATGCTGTCAGGAACTTTCAAGGTTTTTGTGCTGTTTTTCTATTTATTTGTGTTTCACTTATTTGCAAAAGGTCTTCAAATGTTTTTCTAATTTGTGGTCCTCGTGCCACTTAACATACAATATAGTTTTAATTTTTCATTAGTTCTCTTTTCATCGTGTATTGTGTGGAAAAGTAACTTCCACCTACCATATTTAAGTATTTAACAAACATGTTTTCCAATAATGCTGCCTTTTTAGAAGAGTAGCGGTGTAGTAGACTTACACAAAAGAAATGTTGGTTAACTTAATGACATGTTTAATTCTCACAGTGAAGATTACTGTAATGAGTGTACAACAGACGCTACCTCAGTCATCTTATGGCATATGTCAAGCAGCGCTGCATTTGAAGCTGTAGGCTTAAATGAACCCCGGCCCGTTATTAAGGCATTGTTTGAGGTTATTGTCACGATATTTACCTGCAGCCACCAGGTTCTGTCAGTAACCAGTACAGGCTCTGTGCCCAAGGCTATGATGTGGTAACCTGATAGCAGCGCTACTTGATAGATTGGCCTGTTCAAGAGTGATGACAGTGGTAGCTTCCTGTGTGACTGACACCAGGGAAACAGCCATTACTCACTTTTTCTTGGTTGTTAGTTCTCTCCCACCTGCCCCCTTTCTACCTCCCTTTTCTGTTCAAATGGAGTGGATATCAGACGAGTGCTAAAACTACATGTCACAAGCGCAAACGCTGCCAAGGTACTGTAAAATACCATTTCTTCTGTATTAGATCTGCTAGCTTGTATCCTCTCTCCTAGTAGATCCTAGGTCCTTATGGAACTAGATTTTCCTTTCTGTTGTGGTTCAAACCTGTTCAATCTAATCTTTAGAGCTAGACCTAGGCCTAGTTAGAATGGTTGTGTTAAAATGGATTTAGGCTGCTCTCCCAGTTCTCCATTGCAGCCTTAACTGGGCCTAGTTGCTAGAACTTCTCCCCTTGTGCTGTGACCCAGAGTTCGGTACTTCTGCTGTTGCTGCTTTTTGAGGATACCTTTTGAATCTGTCTCTCATCTCCTTGCTGGGATAGTGAGTAGACAAACATGGTTCACTTAACTACTGGGCCACACCCCTTAAACCAGTGGACATGAAATAAATATGCTAGTCCTCAAAAAGCCACCCTTCTTTTACCCCTCTTTATCTTTCCAGCCCTGTCTCCCACTTTCTCTCTCATTGCTTTCTTTCTATCATGCCCTCTGGCAACATGACCATCATTAATGAACTACCATCACCAGCTCTCGCTCTGAGGGCAATGAACAAAGCTCTCTGTTGAGAGCCAAGCACAAGTGATGAGCTGAACAGAGGAGCTATTGTGGCCCTTTACTCTATTCCCTTAACATGGTGTGTAGAGTCACCCTCTTAGAAGTCCATTACTGCCCTACTTCTGAGTGTATTGACCCTTGTTAAAAATGCTGAACAGAGAAGTCTCGGGATCTGTGTCCACATCTTATAGTAAATCCAAGCGGCCATTGATTGAAGGCCTAGTGTCCAACGTAGACCAGAACTGAGACCTGTAATTTTCCTGCCTTGATTAAGAATATTACAGTACTGTAAGCAATACACTTTTAGTAACATTACAGAACATAACTCGTATTCTGTCTTGTCCTTCCCTACAAGAAGTGGGAAAACCCTAGTGAAGGGAATATGACGCCACTCTTCACAGTCCCATACCAACATCATAGTACACATGATTCATTTGAGGAGCTCTTCCTTTTCATGTCTTTCACCTCTCCCAGCTCTGTGTCTTTCCCAAAATCTCTCACACTCACACAGTTCCTGGTCACATTCTTTACCCCTCATCC
>NW_023339873.1:8966905-9006644 GCF_004916995.1 Morone saxatilis
TTCGAGAATTCCCTCAGTACACTCTTGAAACTTTCTTGGTTGACTGCCAGCTCCTCTGTACACTTTGATGCCCCTCCTTTCCCTTCCTTTCACAGTGCATTGCCTTTCATTGTAAAACAGGAAATGTCCCTGTACAACCCCTTAGCATCACTCCATCTTACTAGCTACATTTTCAGTTGTAAATCCCATCAAATATTTTATATTGAAAAAGCCAGCTAAATGGAGATGCTCAACATTGTTTCTATTCTGGTTGGACTCCTGTTTTACACTGAATTTGGCTACAAATGAAACTCAACAGTCTGAAGTGGCTTCCCCCACCCTTTTATAATAACAATGTGTATGGCAGCTGCCGCCATCCTTTTTTCCTTTGTCCTAGCTTGTCCACAAGGTAGATGAGGAAAGGAAGCCACTTTAAACTGTTAGAGATGAAGCAATACTTCATGGTGAAAGGTTCTCTTCCCAGAAGAGGTGATTGTTTCCCTTCACTGCTGCTGTCATGGAGTGGTTTAGTGATAGTCTGTGTGGTGGTAGAGGTTAAGCATATGTTTGCTTTGCTGTTGAGGGGTTTCATTTGAGGATCTGCAAAGATAAATGGAAACGTGTGACAGAGGTAACTGTATGCAATCTTGTCTCTCACCTCAGGTTCCTCGGACATGAGCTTTATTCTTTTATCGGGCTAAAAAAAAACAATGTCCCTCTGTTATCCCAAATTTAACTGGTGCCCTTTACTCCCACACTTCTGTTCCCTGTGAGAAACTCTTTTTCCAAACCCTTCTTGTCCTTCTTGTTCCTTAAGAGGCAGCCATTTCTTTTCACACTGGTTCACACTCACAGTGAACAGGTCTCAGCTAAGGGGCAATAACTGCTTGGCTTTACATTACCCTGGGGTCATGCTTGTCCAATGAAGAAATTAGCTACAGAGGCCCAACTTAACTCCAACATGTGACACACAAACAGACATGATGTACAGTATATCTTGTTTTATTAATTTACATGGAAGGAGAGACAGCAAACCTTTTGGATTTCCTGTTAAATGTCGTGTTTACTCCAGTGGATTACCAAGGAATGTCTAGTAAATGTCAAAATAGTAAAGGATAAATGAGAAGAAAAGATGCACTTGTCTGACAAGTGTTTCCCTGCTAATTTTTCATCTCCTCTATGAAAGGAACGTACAGTATGTATAAAAGATTGTGTAAAAAAAGTGTAAGGTTCTCCGTGTACTCCTTCAAGCACAATAGTAATACAATAATAACATTTCTTCTAGCATTTCATTTTGCATTATTTGTGGGACTATGTTTTTACAAGTTTCAAGCTAGCAAAAAAAGTAATCTGGAACATTTTATTTTTCCAAGTACTTTACTCCGTTCTTAAGGGTTTTAATCCCCAGATTGGTTCAGAGCTGTACAAAGAGCCATGACTGTACACTAAACCTACGCCAAAGCCTTCCACCAATTTCATCCAGATGAACTTGACTGCATAGGACATTTAAAGGACATGCTGCAGAGACATAAATAACTCTCTCAAGTCAACCAGTTTCATTTATCGCTCTCAGCTTCTGGAGCAAATAGTGTCTCCTCTCTAGCCATACCTCTGCTCTTACTTGCTCTAGTCACTGCATTACACTTTGAAGCAACAACACAAAGAAAAATTTAACTGAAAGTGATGTGAATTTATATATCAGCGATATAAAATGTCTTCAGTCTGATGATATGGAAGCAGGACAGACAAGCAAGAGCTGAAATATGCAATCGTGGTTTGTGGAAGTTTGATGTGTTTTTCTTTCCAACTGCAGATCAATGCTCCAAAGTGCATTTGATTGAGCTGTGTGAATAGATCGATTATAGACTTTTTTTTGTATTGCATTTAAGATGAATTCTTACAATGTCTTTAACCTCTCTCCCTTTGTACTTACCCTGAAATTGAATTAACTACATTTGTGTTGGTGAACCTTTTTTTTCTTCGCCCGTTTCCCTGATTTTGTTTCCCTTCTCTTTTGACCCCCTCCCCACACCATCTGCCTTCCTCACTTTCTTCTGTCTACTCATTCATTCACTCACTCCTGTCTCTCTGCCCCCCTACAGCCATCCACAGTCTGAAGCTGAGTCGGACCCATGTGGATTGGCACAGCGTGGATGAGGTATACCTCTACAGCGATGCCACCACTTCCAAAATTGCACGCACCGTCACCCAGAAACTGGGCTTCTCCAAAGGTCTGTAATTTACACACTGTCATTATCCTTCTATTTAATAAGGTGGACAAACAGTTCCCTGATCATACTGTACATGTGTTCGTATTGAATTCTTTTAAAAACCACTGTTAGAACATTCTTAAATAATTAGCTAAAACAGTTTTGCTCTCACTACTAGCGACTGGATTACTGTACATATCACTACTACAATAAAAAAAAGGATTTTAAAACCAAGAATGGTACAATTTATAATACACTGATGATAGAGCATAAAATTACGTTTTGTATTGAACCACATTTACATTACACTTACTAATATAAAAAAATCAACAATTTGCTGTAAAAATATACCTTTTTGCTATTCTTTCTGTGAAGCTAAACATTAGCTCAAACAAGACTAAGTGATGGTTTGAGCCTAAATGCCGATGTTAGCGTGCTAATGTGATGCTAATGACAATGTTAACGTGCGGCTGTTTAGCAGGTAATTATTACCATGTTCGCCATCTTAGTTTTGTGTGTTAGCATGCTAACAGTTGCTAATTAGCAGTACAGTTGAAGCTGATGGGAATGTGTTTAGTTTAGCATAAACCAAAATACTGGAAAATTTAGATTTTTGACCTAGTAAACATCATCCTGAGGGCAGCATAAATGTCTTTACCAAATGTCATAACAATCTATCCAATAATTAAAGATATTTAGCTAAAAAGACAAAAAAAATGTCAACCTCATGGTGACACTAGAAGAAATGTTAAGGGGTCATCAAAGTCATTAGAGTTTTTCCTGTAGGCGCCATGAATGTCTGTACAAAATTTCATAGCAATCCATACAAGTTGTTGAGATATTTCAGCTGGACTAAAGTGGTGGACCAATCAATAATAGACCAAGATTGGGATCTACTGTTATTCAACAGTTCTTTAAACAGGCTAGCAAAAGTTCAGTGCCTTAACTGGATTAGCCCAGAAAACCACACAGTGTCCATCTGCTATCCTATGTTTGATCAGATGACTCGTAGTGTAACTGAAAAGGTGGCAACTGCAGTTTGACCCCATGTCCGATGTATGATCGGCATGGATGACTCTAATCTGATCTACAGTCTCCCAGTTCTGCGCAACATTTTCATCTCCTGCTCGCAGATTAGAAGAGGAGCCATTGGCACTGGTTATCTCAATCTCCCCATGACACACAGATGCTCAGTGAGGGGAAATCTCCTTAGTGCTATCCAGACAGCAGCAAAGTCCATTGGCTCCTATCACCTTGCCGCACAGCACATGACTGGACTAGACTATAGCTTCTAAATTAGGACACACACTCAACCCTCTAGGCACATTACAACAACAGAGTGTCGGGCCACAGCAGGACTTCGTGTCTCACCTACTGGCCTCTTTGGACTCACGTGTGACAGCACGTTACTTAAACACCATCACATAGATATTTTTAACGTTATAGTGAACAGAGTGGAAATATATATACATTCAGCAATACGGTATAGAATATTTCATTTTAAACAGTACAAAAATCACCAGCAAATAGCTAGCTACAATAAGTAATTGTCCAACCTTGTCCCCTCTCCTTTTCCAGCCTCCAGCAGTGGAACACGGCTCCATCGGGGTTATGTTGAGGAGGCCTCACCTGAGGACAGACCCCCTCAGACTACACACATTGTCTTTGTGGTCCATGGGATTGGACAGAAGATGGACCAGGGACGCATTATTAAAAACACTGGAATGTGAGTTTTTAAAAGGATGATTTTGATTGATGATTTGCTTGTATGCATGCTTGTTTTATGTTATTAAGAGCACAGAGTCTTTCACTTACCTGTACCATTAGCATTTGTAAAGGTGATAAAGCAGGTTTAAATTTATTCACACACTAATCAAATCCAGTCTTAATTAAGAAAAATCTCACTGGGAAGATGTGATGTTTGAATTGCCATAAAGTTTGTTTGTTCCTTTTGTCTTCTTTTCCTCACGCAGTCTGTCACACACACTTCTCATTCTGTCTCACTGTCCTCACTTTTTTCCTTCTTTTAACCGTTTACCTCTGTAACAACACAGACACAAAAGCATGATAATATCTTGTTCCTTCAAATGTTTATAAATGTGCTATAGCATTGTGTGTTCACTGGCCTCCTGACTAAGTTTATATTGAATGTATTGTTCAGTAACTGATGGGGGGTGGTTGTTTCAGATGTCGACCAGTCTGACAGGTTCTTGTGATCCCAGATAGCTTTTTCGTTCAGCACAAAGGCCAAGTATTTATGGCATGCACAACTACAGTCTGTACAGAAAAATGTTGTTACTGTTGATTACCTATTAACAGCTGTTTATGCATTTGCAACACTGCACCTGCTGTCTTTCTATTTGTTTTCTTCCCCTCTTCTCTCCATCATTCTCACTCTCTTTGTCTTTTCCTGCTGTTCACTTACTTTACACTTTGTATTGTTAAAATGCCTTCAGTGCGGAGGCCAAGAAAGCACAGTGCACCCAATCTCTAGAAAACACAAGTAAACAGGGGAGCATATTTGCCTAAATAGCATTTAATGAGGCTCTACGGTACAAGCAAATACAGAAACGGGGCAATACGTATGTAGCACAACATAAGGGAAATATATGTGGACAACATAAAACACTTCTACATCCTAATATTGTGTAAAAATCTCGATGAATTGTATATATCCAATCAACTCTGACTTGATTATGTTTTGAGCAGCGCAAACAAAACTACATTTCCTCCCATTTTATTGGTGTCCTGCCACAACTTCCCACTCAACGATTCTTTAACCAGCCTGTCGACTTCTTTTCGTCTTTTTAGGCTTAATGTTACAATGAGGAACATTATTAGTCAACAATAGCCATTTGTGTAGCGGCTACAATGGGGAAGTTATAAGAAGAAACCTGATTAAGCAAATTAGCGCAGTGTCCTTGCCTTTTTCAGAGTGATACTTTACTCGCTACAGCTGGGCAGCTCATCAGTGTTGAGGCTGTTGATCAGTTTTGGATTGTTACTAAAGCTAGGCCCAGTCCTTTTTGTTTTTGTGTCTCTGTGTGTGTCATGGTCTGTGTAAAGACATATCTGACGCAAAATGGCACCACTGTTCTGGCCCTGGATCATGAGCATTACGGGCAATAGTACAGAACATGCAGACCAGAGCCATGTGTGCCTCTGTGTTACAAAGTTATCGTCGGGCCACTGCTCACGGCTTAGGCCAGCTAAGCAGGTAAAGTAGACCAAGTCAAGCTGCAAAGCACTTTAAGCCTCACTACAAGCTCCCTGTGGATTACAGCGTAGACGCTTTCATCAAGAAGAGGAAAGATCACCCTGACATGTCTAGCCAGCTCCTTGTTTTGTTTTTTGTTTAGAACCTAAATCAGATTCCGATGCGTGCCTTCCTGGGTGTCACCAGCAGCAGTGAAAAAGGAAATTGTGCGGGGGTTTAGGGCTTTATTATTATGCTCTAAATCAAAAACTTTTTAAAGCCTATTTTAGCTAAACTTACTATGTCAAAGCTCACTGCCCAATTGATGCCAACCTAAAAGATAGGGAATTTGTGTGGGTGCAGCACAGAAAGTTCCGTAATGCGGCACTCAACCCACCGGGCATTTGAGTTCCCCTGCAGAAACACTAGCCTGCAGATAGTCCCGTCAAACCCTGCATTAGGTGCCCCATTCACAGACCAGTCACCTAAAAGCCTCTCTCAGCCTCCACTTACCCATGTCAACACTCTACCTCACCCTCACTCTCTTTGTGTATTTAGTGTTTCCTGCGAGCTAATGCTGCCCCATATAGGACTATTAGCATTGCAGCCATTGTGTGTGTGTGCTGCGTGAGGGAAGCTGCTGCATCAGTGAGCAGCAAAATGGGCGTCATTCTTCTCTTCCCAACAGTTATTAAAGACTGTGAGAGAAAGTGTGCAAACACAGACTCACTAGTCAGTCTGTAGCAGGGCCAGCTATACGTAGAGGACGTTACTCATCCACTCAGTAACTGTCATTATAAAACACTGCTGCCCCGACAATGTGAGGATGACATTGTTTCTAAATCGAGCACTGTCACAGCACTGCTATCGTTGAATGTTTTAGCGTATCGGTCAACATATACCCAAACACACTCTGAGGTAACGAAGTGCGCAGGGTTCCCCTCATGTACTGCATGTGCTTTATTGTGTCAATTCAGGCTGAGGGAGGGTGTGAGGAAGATGGAAGAGAAGCACTTTTCAGAGCACAATGATGAGCATGTTGAGTTCCTGCCTGTCGAGTGGCGCTCCAAACTTACACTGGATGGAGGTTAGTGTGTATTTGAGACTGTGCATGAGCATGCATGTGTTTAAGTTTGTTTATCATTGCCTCTGTTCATGGTGGACATGTCTAAATTGGTCCCATATGTCAGTCTTTCCTATCCTATTGATAGCCAGAGTCATCCCTTATAGATAAACAGGTAGCTAACCATGACCTTATGACTGTCCTAACCATGGTCACTGTGATGTGTGATGTACAGTAGGTTAAGATGTATAATTAATTGAACAGGTATCGAGGAGGGTGGTGAGATCAGAGGTCATGGGCTCTCCAACTATTCACTGTGTTAATAAAGAAGATTTTATAGGTGTACCTCTTAGAGTGGCCACTGAGTGTATGAATACAGCCACCATTGTGTGTCATAAATCTCTTTTTTTATACTGCGATATCGGTGCTTTGATTCCGTAGATACGGTAGACTCAATAACACCGGACAAAGTGAGAGGACTGAGAGATCTACTCAACAGCAGTGCCATGGACATCATGTACTACAACAGCCCCCTTTACAGGGATGAGGTGAGAGTCGCACACTTCCAGAAACCAGAAAAGAGTTCTCTGTACACTATTTCTCCTTATAACCTCTCCACTCCCCGTTTCTCCAGATTACCAAAGGCCTAACACAGGAGCTAAACAGACTGTACACACTGTTCTGCTCGCGCAACCCTGAGTTTGAGGAGAGGGGAGGCAAAGTGTCCGTTGTGTCTCACTCCCTCGGCTGTGTCATCACCTATGACATCATGACAGGATGGGATCCTGTGCGCTTCTGTCTGCAGGAGCATCACGCTGTGGAGAAGGAGCTGGACCTGCGCTGGATGTCCTACGAAGAGAGGCACGTTTTAGAGCAGCTACGGACCACAAGGACGAGGTAGACTTTGCTAATGTAGATTTTCACTGACTCCTAGCTTGGCCTTGGGGACACCATGTATAGCTGTAAGGATCCCCAAGAGATTTTTGGGTAGTAGTGAGTTTGCTCAGCAACAGAATACTGGTATATACTATACCAGAATACTGAGGTGACTGGAGGTGAAATTTGGACTTCCTTTAGACAATTTTCTCTCAATATGAACAAACTGATACAAGCTATTCATCTCATGCTCCATTTTCAGGAGGCAAGTGGTGTTTTTCCTGTTTTGTGAGGCAGCAGGGTATTGTGATGCCTCATGAACAAATGGAAAGGAAGAGGCCCTGTGTGTGCAATATCATTTAGTGTGCGCGCCATTAGCTTAGATCAACAAACTTGTTTTCCAGCAGCTTCTTGTTTGATGACTGGCTTAAGGACAGATCTGTTGATGATGGCAGAATCAGTATGTTTGTCTAGGTAGCTTGAGGTTACAGTAGTACTTTAAAGTGTTCTTTTCCTTTTCTCGTTCATGAACATTATGTCCCTTTGTGCTTCTAACAGGTTACGAGAGCTGGAAAATCAACTCCTCACACTGGAAGCCTCTAAACCCTCAGCACCCCCAGCCCTCAAATTTAAGGTAAGATGCTCCATTATGTGAAGGTACCCTACACGTGTGTACCATTACAATATGACAATCAATAAATATTAGTGTTTTTAGCTGTTTTATTGCAGAATATTTCTTAAAAAGACCAAACAACTTAAGTTAGCGCAACACAAAATGTCATGATATAACCGAGGTGATTACACCCTTGGCCTCTGTAGCATTGCTGTTCACAACATTGCACCAATGCTATCTGTGTCAGTAGACTACTTTTTAGGACATTTATATCACCTTTGCACCTTTTGCCTCTCAGGTGGAAAACTTCTTCTGCATGGGTTCTCCTCTGGCGGTCTTCTTGGCCCTGAGGGGGATCCGCCCTGGTACCAGCTGCCACCAGGACCACATCCTGCCCACCGCCATCTGCAGCAGGCTCTTCAATGTCTTCCACCCCACAGACCCTGTGGTTAGTCTCCCTTGATTTACCCCAGCCTGTTACAGATGCTCTCTCTCACTCAGGGTTATGACAGCAAATCAAGATTTCCTTTTTGTCTTTGATTTTTCTTAATTCGTGTCGACTTGGCCCACACACATTTAGGGTGTGATTTATGAGTAGGAATTTGATGTTTTCACTGGACTGGATTAGCTGTGCAAATAGAAACCAGACCGTTGCAACTCACTCAGATTTGTTAATTAAAAATGTGCACTATACATATTTAACTTGAAATAGTAAAGTAATTTATCTGTACTCTAAGCTAACTTATAGTACAGCTTCAGTACAGATTGATGGGTAAATCATTTTATAAGGTGTGCGGTTTAGACTTGTTCTATATGCAAATTGTCCTAAGATTTGTTGTTGAGGTTGTCCTTTTTATGATTTGCCTCTATACACACATAAAAAAACTGCATTGAATTTAATTAAATTAATGGACGTTTTATGACTCTGTTCAGGCCTACAGACTGGAGCCCCTCATCCTCAAACATTACAGCAATATTGCACCTGTTCAGATACACTGGTAAGAATCTTACATCTTATAACACTTTATCCCTTGTACACACACAGAATGTTTTCAGAGTATGTACAGTGTGTTCTGAATGTTTGTGTTATCCTCTCTCTGTCAGGTGTAGCGCCACTAACCCCACATCCTACGAGGAGGTCCGGCCTACCTTCCTGAACCCAGTCAAAGACCCAACATCTGACACTGAGAGCATCCCCAGCCCGAGCACTTCTCCCGTCCTTGCACGCAGGAACTATGGAGAGTCCATCACCAATCTGGGCAAAGCCAGTATACTGGGTAAGACTACCATCACTTTTCCATTTGTGGTCTAAACTTAGCTCTGACGGTTTACATGACTAGAACATTCTTTTACAAAATCGTATTTACAGTACCTGACAGTTTTTAGGACTCTAGAACAGTTTTCTGTATATGATTGTTATGATGATTACTATATACCAGTCCAGAAGAGTTGTAAAATTGTTGAATAAAACCAAAATAGTTAGAATATTTAACTACTTACAAATGTGGCAGATAGGCTACTATAGTGAAAAGCATCTGAGGGGGAGAATAAAGGAGTAAATATTCTCTTTTTAATAACATCTGTCACCATTTGCTTTTAAAACTGCCATAGGGAAATATTATGAGGTCTGACAGCACCCAGAGAAAGAGCGGAGTGCATTAAATTTCACTCTGGAGATAGTTCTTATTCCATAGGTGAAATTCTTTCTCTCTTGAGATTCAATATTTGAAGTAATGTGAGATGCTTTGAAAACAGCATTATTTCAACAGTGCCATCATGTGGACAGATGGAGAACAAGCTTATACACTTTGCTTCCCCTATAGTCTGAAATTGATTGAATTAAAGAATTAAAAAAAACTGAAAGAAAAGCATTACTACAATTCTTTTTTTCTTGGTCTGAACCACATCCCACCCAGCATTATCTCTTTTTTCCTCTCTCTCTCTCTCTCTCTCTCTCTCTCCCTCTCTCCCCCTTCCACACTCAATGTAGGAGCGGCGAGCATAGGGAAGGGCATTGGAGGCATATTCTTCTCACGTTTCTCCCGCTCCAACAGCCAGCCCTCGGTGTCTTTAGGGCTTGATGGAGGGACAAACACTGAGGAAGAGGAGCAGAAGCGGACAGAAAGCCAGTCAGCATACGGACTCTCCACCATGATTCGACCCACCTCGCCCACTACTGACACATCATGTTAGTTCATTTAACCAACAGTCACTGAGAAAGTCTCACACGTGCTGGTGGGCTGGGAGGGTATTATAATGTCTCTGTTTCTGTCTTACAGTGGAGCTGGAGCGGCGCATCGACTTTGAGCTCCGAGAGGGTCTGGTGGAGAGTCGCTACTGGTCAGCGGTGACCTCACATACAGGTTACTGGTGCTCACATGACATAGCACTCTTCCTGTTGACCTTCATATACAAGCAGAGGACAACCTCCTCTGACCTGGCAGAAGAGCCAGACTGAGGCAGCACATTTGTTACAACACAAACACACTTGAATGGTGTCTTATAACCTTGAAGGGTTGCGTCATCTTCTTGACAAGACACAAAAATACACTTCATTCATTTATTGTTCATGCACACAAACTGCTCACATACACTAATCATCTCCTGTAGCTCCCTGTGATCCAGCTCTTTTAACAATTGGGAGTCATTACTGACAAACTGACTTAATTCCAAGATGTGCATTTTGTGTCTCTTTTTGTGTAGTTTGTACACAATTGTGCACCCTAAGGGTGACAGTGTTGGACTATGAACCCCTAAGGAGGTGCACCGTTTGCCAGTATGACCACAACCTACATATAAACATGGAATATGAGATTAATGAGTTTGATGTCTAGGAGTCTGTTACACCCAGAAGAAGAGAGTTCTAACTTCATCCACAAGTCTTCAACCTTAAACAGATGCAGCCAGTTGATAAAGTGTCCATACTTTTTCTGTTAATCAATGCTTAAATCCAGCCTCTCTCCCGCAGACTCACTCTGAAGCCTTGTGACATTGTGCTTGATCCTCAGTCACCGAGGCTTCAAGCTCTGTGTCTGTGCTTTTTAACTTTTTTTTTTTTTTTACATGGAGGAGAGAGAAATATAATTGTCAACAAATAGCAGTTTTATCTTTGAATTAAACCTTTAGCTACTACATCTAAAAAAAACTTAATGCTAACAAGCAAAAGCCATGCCTTTCAAAATTAGCCAAATAATATTCCTCATACAGAATATTTCTGTTCAGTTTTTCTTGAAAACCTAGGGCATTATCCCTTTAATAATGTTTTGAAAGTACAAAGAAAGACATAGCAAACATGCTATTTTCAGTTTGTTTTTCTTCCGCTGTTATTTATTTTTTTATGTTGGCCTCTTTTTAACATTGTTTTACTCTTGACATAGATGGATAGATGCACCAAATAAAACATGAGCAAAGCTCCACTTTTATATGCTACACAGTCAACTAAAACAGAATTTCCTTTTGTGTTTAGTTTTTTGCAAAAACTATTATTGTCAAAGTATCAGAGAGAAAATGTCTCTTACTAATACAACTTCCACAGCTGAACATCAACACATTTACATAAAGAGGTTTACAACCACAAGAGGCTTGCATCATGACATGCATATCTTTGCTCTTAAGCAAGGGCCGGACATGTACAGTTATTTTCTTACTCCTAGTTTATGTCTAAAAAACTCTTGATGATGTCATTTACAAGACAAGAGGTCATTTAAAACTAATTTCCATTTCCATTCTTCTATATTAAGGATATGTTATGGAGAGAACTTTCTGTGTTATATCTTTATATTGATATCCAAATTAAATCAGTGGTACTAGATGTATTTTTTCTTAAAAAAAAAGAGAGAAATATTTTTCCTAGCAATTTTCAGGCTCTGGATAGAAAACCTGGTTCCCATGATGGGGAAAATGGGATTGAACTTGCGGCCAAATAACATTTATGTGTCTAGCTTATCAGCTGCTCGGCATTAGTAATGACCTAGGGTTAAAGTAGCTTATTTTTTATTTAGAGGCTTTTGTGATAAATTGCACGCAAAAGTTAATTGTATCTCTTTTGCCTTTCTTTGTGACCAATTCACACTATCCCCTTTTTGAGCAATGGATATGTCAGCTTGTCTTTTTATTTATGTGAAAAAAGGGTTTCTTTAGTCTTTTCAGCAACTAAACATGTATCGTTGCCTAACTGACACTACTTGCAAATCTACTCCCAAAATGAAAACAAATGTCAACAACTGAAGGCAGCAAATCATAATTTTGGTCCTTTTTTGTTGTTGTTTTTTGCTGCTTATCATGACTCTTGCCTTGGTTTGTCCGAGCAGTTCTAAGAAAAGCTACCCCAGTAATGATTGATCCTATGCCTGTCAAATCAGATCCTAAAAAAAAACACCCACTAACAATTATGGAGAAGTTAGAAAAGTACTCCCTTTGCATGGTGTCATACTAATAGTTAATGGGTGTTGGAACAAGAAGTCATTGCAGAGTGCCAACACACATCTAAGAAACTGCTTTGTGTTCTTTATTGAGTAGAAAACCACTTATGATTGTTTATGGATTTCTAATAAAATCATTTGCAATGGATGAAGAAATGGAATTACCCTCAAATTTATGTTTATGGGGTTAGTTACATGTGACAGACTTGATTATTGTCAGTGTCAAATTTACTTTGTGTTCTACTTGTTGTAACATCATAGTTATCAAGGAGAATATTTTAATTTGCCGTGGCGCAAGCTGCTGCTTTCAGAGTTCCACACAATCAAGGGCTGTTGTTGACTGGTCCACCACTGAATGGAATCCATTTATTGTTTTTTTTAATGTCTGTGTTATATATGCAAAGGCCTACTGACTGGAAAACAGGCTGCCTGTCGGATGACTACCTGGTAGTAGTATGGAAGCAGGGACAAATAAGGGAGAGTGATTGCCCATTGATCAGCTATGAATTGCATGGAAATGAAGTAGAAAGCAGCCCATTGTTGATTATATATATTAATTTTGCTGAGCATGTTGTACATTGCAGCAATAGATACAGAAAGCAGTTCTAACACGCCACTTGGATGGCAGGCATGCAATTTATCTTGGAGACCTTAGACGTGTAATGCAAAATACAAGGATGTGGTCCATTGTTGCTGTCACTCACTGTGTGTGTGGGTGTAGACACAGCAAATGTGTAGAAGTGTGGACAGGCCATCACAACAATAACAACAATGTTCCTGTCAATGTTTGCGATTTGGCTGTTTCCAAAATGTATGTGAAATTTTTACATTTTCCATTCTAGCAACTCTTGATTCAAGCACAGATTTTCAACTGTAGCCACTCTGCTTGCTAAAAAAAAAAAAAAAACTTTGTCAAGATATATTGTACTTTTGAGTATGTGACCATTTAATGCACAGCATTTTGAATGACAGTATATTTTTCTTGTTAAAGGCACCATAAGCATCAGGGAAATGTCTGCTGTTACATGTTTTGTAGATTCAACACTGTCGTTGACTCCAGTTTGAAGCCATTATTAAGTAAAAGAGTTAAAAAGCTGTCACAGATCTGTCGTCAGTCTTATTCCGAGGTTAATAAGAAAGGGCCTGCAGCCACATGTAATCAGTCACTGGGTGAGAAAGAGAAATAAGAGTTGAAATTTATCATGGGTGTATTGAATGAAATGTGTTCAATTTGTGTCTGGCACCACTGTCGCTCTAACTTTGAATGGAAGTGTTTTGTCTGTCCTTAGAGCTGTGCAATAACCCATGCCTGTAATGGATTCTAACTGCCATCCAAAGCACTGTATTTATTTGATTTTATTAAAGCATTTCTATTTGGATACAATGTCTACTTCTTCTTAATCTAACATGGAAAAAATATTAAATTTGGGAATCTGTTTGTGGTTTCGCGTAGGAGGAGGAGGTTGACATTTACAGAAGAAGATGGTCTCGTTGCTCATTTCCAGACAGGACAATAGAGCTATTTGTTCGTCTGAAGCTCGGATCAGATTCTTTCCAAGGCACCCCCTGATGTGAATAACAAAGCTGACTTATAGATCGTGAATGGGCGGCATTGTAATCCACTAGCAGTCGTGGCTTCCACATGAGTTACTAGCGCTTTAATGCAGTTAAGCAACATCTGCAGAGGCAAGGCTCACAGATGGGAGCAGTTAGAACAGAGGTGATGCTCATAAATAATGCATTTTGCCCTGCTGTTCTGCATTCGGCCAGAAGAGGTCAGTCATCTATAGGTAATACTGGAACAAAGACCTCTATTGACCATCTGTTGTCTTGTGCCCTTTCTCCTTTCCTGTTTCCATTTATTGCCCTTAGCTAATTGAGCTATTTACAGTTAATGCTCTTATTCATAATTGTGTGACTTTATTAATTATGTTTTTAGGTTTGTAAGATTATGTTAAATTGGCATAGAAACATAAAAACCTTTACCTTTACCACTCAAATGTCACACCAAATGCTGAAAAAAGTATATCATTTTTGTTAAAGGTGACTCGTGCAGACAGTGTAAACCTCTTGAAGCTGTCCCCCTCACACCCTCCACCTTTCTGCCTCCTACTTTATCCCCTTCACCTCCTCGTCCACATCCACAGCCAAGCCAAGCTCCCTATCTGATTCTCCTGCTCCGCATCTGACTGACTCAAATGTTTACTCTGCAATTAAAACACAGCCTATAAAAGGCAACGGGTCGGGTGCCAGATGCCGACAAGGGGGTCAGAGCTGCAGGGAGAGTTTATAAATCGCTTTGATGCCGACTGTAGTCTGAAGGCCCAGATTCCTGAGCTGGAGGATTGGAGCTGAGTGAGTTCATGGGGGCCCGAGCCAGAAACACGGATGATTCATGGGTTTTTACTGCAGACCACTTGGAGAGTGTCTGTTGGGGTGTGTATTGTGCTTTGGAAAAGAGAGGAGACAGCAACCTTTCTCTGTCCTTTTTTTTTTCCCCCCCTGAACTTGTCAATGTGTGATCATTTATTTGAATGTACGTATGAAATGTTATTACTCATCTGCAGCAGTGAAGACGTGAGCAACAACCTGCAGACAATAATATCCTCCGAAAAAAGAAAGCTGATCTGCACACACTGATGACAAGCTATTGCATTCTTTTATAGTGATCCCATGCATGCTGTCATCACACATACTGATGACGACGTCCCATTGCAGTTTTGAATTTGGTGCACAGGGAAAATAAAGACATTAAACAACCGATGATGACCTTAATAAGATTATTTTTTCATAGTTACAGGGCTATATTGGGAGACAACTGCAGACAGTTTTAGATGTCTAAAGTGTATTAGCAAATGAACGTAAACTGTTATTGAGTTTCTGTAATTCATTGAGTTCCTGATAATGACTCACCGTGTGTGAGAGATAAATATAGTGTGTACATGCAGGAGAAAATGTGAAATTAGGTGAAATAACATATATATATTTAAGTAACTTAGCAATTTGGAAACACTGGTACTTTACCTTCCATATGTATTTAGTGAAGTGTTTTTTTTCCCCCATTATATGTCAGAGGTCATTGCTGCACTTTTTATTACTTGTCTGCAGCTCTGTGTATTTGTTACACTCCAGAATAAGATTTTATATTAGCTATAATAATGAAATATAATGTATATCTTTACTTTTAAACCCCAAAGAGTATGTGAAGTAGTACATACCTCTGCGTGGGACAGCTGCAACATCACCATAAAAATGCACCTTGGATATATGTGATGTGTCAGGAATTAAAGTAGATATCTGTGTACCTTGGCTAATTTCTACACTTCACAGTCTTCCACTGGGGCTTTTTCAGTCTGAACGAATGATTCTACACTGAAAGCAAAAATGCAGAAACCCTTTAAGGACATATTAAAACTGTAAAAGTGACAAAAAACAAAATGTCTTGTTATTCTTTGCTCTTACTCTCGGGGCTAAAGACCCAAAGATCCCTGGATGCTGCTGCAGGGCTGAGCAGCACTATTGCCATAAAAGGCAGCTTGAGATCTTAACTGCATGTCCGTTATGCTCGACACAAACGATTGAATTTGTACTCTGGAGTGTTGCAGTTTGACAAAATTCTTATTCTGATCACATACTGTATTTCTGAGATTTAATCGTATCTTATATTGTATTATATTTTACAAAGCCAGTGGTACAGACACCAAAATCGCAGGAATACCTGATTGTTTTTGTTTGTTTTTTGTCTTTAGTCGACTATAGAGGTGGAAGGTTTTGTCAGTCATCTCTTTAAATTATGTCAAAAGGTAAATATTATACCTTTTTTTATTACTTGTCTGCGCCTGTATTTAGTAGTTAAGCACTAGAATAAGATTTAATATTAAATCAAATGATGAAATATTAAACCCCTTACAAGTATGATGAGAAGTAATATACAAAAAAGAAAAAGGAAAAGAAAAATCACAAGAACAACTTGTTTTTCTTGTATTTAGTGAATTACATAACTGGACAATGTGTCCCATTATTGTTGACAGTTTTAAAAATGTGTTAAAGCTGAACACCAAAACCAAATTATCTGGACTAATAATGGCAAGAAGCATTGTATTTGTACAAAGTGGCCCCTTATGATGAACATAAAAGGTCAAAAAAGGGAGAATTAACCCAAGATTGACTCCCACAGGTCCTGAGTGTGTGTAAATGTGTGTGTGTGTGTGTGTGTGTGTGAGGGGGGGACCAGTAGGCGACCAGAAAAGCTCCCAGTATGAAAGGAAAAGTGGGATTGGAGCAGTGACGTTATCCGCTGCTGGAAAGAGGGAGGGAGAAAGAGGGACGGCTGGACTCCATTAAGCCGAAGCCTGCAGGAAAACTGTTTGGGATACTTCTCTTCTTCAGCGAGTTCTCCGGGGGATTTCTTTCTGTTTTTTATTGCCTCAAAAAAGACTTTATACATGATTTAAAGAGGGGGGACCTGTTCTGTACCGTGTAGTCGACTCTTTTAGTGTGTTTTCGTCTTTGTGAAAGGTGAGTTAAATGCTTCGTCCTCAAAGCTTTGCCCTGTTCGCCGCTATGAAATATGAAAACGTTTTGTACTTTTTTTTTGTTGTTGTCGTCGTACCGCTTCTGCCACATTTAACCCACCGCTTCAATTAACATGTCTTTTTTAGCTAAGTTGAGCTAGTTTGTTTGCTTTTTTATTGACACACTTTTCTATTGAACTTACTCCTTTTTAACGACCGACTGGGCGAGTGTGCATGCAGCCGGGGAAGCTGTTGTACGGACTGCGCTTACATAATTAAACCCCTCCGCCTATTTGTAAGAGTGGCCTTTACCGTTATTTTTAACAGGTGAACCGGCACATATTGCGGAGGTAAAAAGCCGTAGGTCCTTATTGAACTTGTAGCCACGGGCCTGTAAGTCTTTGTTGGGCCGTGTTCATTGATTAAAGGGCTGTTTTGATAGCCAGACCACTCTCTTGCTGGACAAGTTGACACCAAAGAATGACAGATACAGGCTATAATGTAACTTTTTGGCAACGACTTCACATGACAAAGGCGCGCCTTAGTTCCCGGCGAGGAGCCCCGAGGAGAGACACGGAGATGAGCAAACAGATTTTGTTTCGCCTCCATCCCTCTCTAAATAATCCCTCATGGTCAAATGTTCGTTAACGAGCTAAAATCGCCTCATCTGTTACCACTAGTTTGGTCATAACAGTGTGCCGTTGCTGGAAGAATGAATGCTAAAGTAGAAGTAGAAATAGCAGAATGAAAACTCCCATTATAGGCATAATGCAGTCAGGATTGTACTGGATCTGCAGCAAAGTATATTTAAAATAACGTATTGTGTGTGTATTTATAAGTATCAAAGTACTCTCAATGAAGGATGACCCCTGTTAGGAAGGCATATGCTCTATCACAGTATATGTAATGTATATCATCATATGGATACATATCTTTATATCAATGCAAAACCAGTTGAAATGGAAGTTTTATGGATAAAGATGGAATTGTCTGTCCAGTGTATTGAATGCCGTAAAAAAATTGTACTAGATCTACAATAGTGTCTATTATTTTGTTTTGTACTGATACATATTCAAACCTCCAGTGTCTAACACAAGCTTCCTAATATAAATCTGTGTTGGCACACATTACCCCTATGACATCACAATGACACCATCAGGGTTACTTTTTCCGACATTGGAAAACTCTTCCAGAGCAACAAAAGATATTATGCAACTGTTGTTTTAGTCTGAGTAGCACCAATCATGACTAGTCAAGTGACTTTGATGTGCGATAAGGACTGCTACCACGGTATAGCATGATTGTATGGCAAAATATATTGATGCTTTTATGTGTAAACACTAATCTTAATCTGAAAGGTTACAGCTACAGTGAATGCAATGGCATATGTATGCATAGTTTCCCTGTTATAGAAGCATATACTTAGAAATCAAAGTACTCAAGTGAAGTACTGTGGTCAAGAACAGTACTCACGTAAATCCACTAATTTAAAAAAAACAAGACCTTGCATTCATGGGCCGTGCACCACATTTGACACAAGTTCACCTTCTCCCTACCTGACTGTGGGTCTGCTTGGCAGGATGGCGCTGGACGGGATCCGGATGCCCGATGGCTGCTACGCCGACGGGACGTGGGAACTGAAGATGCATGTCACCGACCTCCACAGGGACGTGTCGCTGAGGGTCACTGGGGAAATCCACATCGGCGGAGTCATGCTGAAACTCGTGGAGAAACTAGGTATGCATTGTGCCACTGTCACGCAGGGGTCAGAGCGCTTCATCAAGGCTTATCTAAAGTGTAATAAACAGGCTTGAGTGTAGTCTTAATTGACTAATTTTGACACATGATAGAGATGATGGCAATCCACCATGAGTCTGCTGATTTAAGATGCATTCCTTTTTTATATAGAGTTGATGTGCTTGGCGGTAATGAAAGCCCCTTTCTTTGATCTTTACCCTGTAAAATCTTTTTATAACAGACTTTCTGTGTGTCAATGGATGACTTGTGTTATCTGTTCATATTTGTTGGGCAATAAATACCTCCAAATAGTTACCGTTCTGAGAAGTGAGATTTCTAAGTAAACCATTCTTGTACACCAACGTACAAACAGTTTCTGAGTACTGGCCAACAGACGTTCTCCAATTTTGTCAGGTCAGGCATACTCAAAAGTATGTTTTCTGCTAGAAACACTGAGACAAAATGTATTAAATCAGAGGTTGTGGAGAAGCTATTTGGAGATAATAGTGATCCTGTCTTGTGTAATACATTTTCTAATTGTGCAGGCTACTTAATGAGTTTGTTTCTTTGACCTTTATTGCACGACCCCTCCCCAAACTCCTGTTTTACGTTTTGTAGACTTGCCTTTCAGGGGTTAATATTCCTCTTTGTTACCCTGCAGTGTATATGGGTCAGTAACCCAAGGTATAAAGAAACCATACACAGCTTCCCTCCCCCCACTGTATCATGCACTGTTCTGAAACTGCAGTTACGCACTTGACAAGTTTGGGTGCAAGTAAGCATAGGAGTCCTCTGTTCCAGTCACTTGAACACTGCCCTGTTTCATGGAGGCTGGAGAAAGTTCAGCGCTGGTGGCAGCGTGACTTGGGAGTGACAGTGTGTTGTGTGTCGATGGTGCTTGAATGCTCAGCATTCCTGCAGCGCCTCCAAGGTTTTATTCCCTGCCCATGGTCCTGTTTTTAGCTCTCCTGTTAGAGCTCCACATAATTGAGGTCTTTGTTCCCTGTGGTTGTCTGTGCTGTGCAGCATCTATGCTAGGCGAGTGCAGTGTTACCGTGTGTGGGACGACATGAATTCACTGGTCCTCCCACCCCAACTCCACTCAAGGCGCAGCCTTATCCATTGTTTGAGTTGTGTTCGCGCTTTTTGTTTAAGGTCTGGTTGAAGGGTAGGACTTTTCTTGATGTGACACCTTCTCTGTGGTGTAGTGTGGGCTAAGTCTTTCTGGATGTTCTGGATGTTTTTGTCATTAAAGTTGGATACATGAGGTATAACAATACATTTGTCATTGACTTTTATTGTTATAGAAATAAAAATTGGCCACGTGTTTGACACTGTATCAGTTGGATTAAGGTTGTTTCAACAACCATATTTTTGTGATGGAAGTTGGCTGCACACCATTTCCTAATTTCTGTTTTCATTTTCTTAAGGATGTAGCTGTTTTGCTGATGACTTGTTGTTTTTTATCTGTTCAGAATTCCGGAGGCTTGAGGTCTTGCCATCCACAGTTGACAGTAGTTTTGATTTGTTGAACATGGATGGCTGTTGGTTGTTGTTGCGCCAAATTAAAATAACAGGACGTGGGTGTGCATGGTTGTTTGGGCCACTATCGTAATTTCACCCTTGATTACCATTTTAAAACATTTAAATCCCCTCTACATTATCATACTACTACCACCATTATTGCAGTTAAATTAGCTAACTGAAGCATGTTTAAAGGTAATAGGCCCTCTAAGAGCAGAACTCTTGCAGTGAGATTAAACACTGCTGGGTGAGTGTATTTGTGCCTCTTGACTGGTTTCACAGAGTGAGTGTGGGGACATTTCATTTAATTGCCGTCTCCCTCCTACCCTGAGTCAACAGGTTGTTTTGCATTGTAATCATTAACGGTTTTTCCACATGGGCACACACTGCAACAGACTGTACACTTGTTAGCTCACACACAGTATTTTGTGCTTGGAAGAGGCAATGTAGATATGTTTTCAATGGTCCAGAAAATATACATTTTCTTAATGGTCATTTGGAACAGTTTAGACCAAGATCTAGGTTGAAATTTGTAAGAAATAATATCTTAAACTTGATTTTTCAATGAAGACTTTCTTGTGAAGACCAAGACTATGTATTATTGTGTTGGCGTACAATCTGAGGTGAGAGAAGTTAATGAGTTACGTTATGAGATTAAGAACAACTGTAAGCAAACTGTTCTCATGTGACTTACTTTTTTGCCAGTAACCTGTTTGTGTACTACCGAGCTCTCACTGGGGACAGTGCTGCACAGTCCTGACGGAACACCTCTTAAGTGCTGTCACATACCCGCCGTTGGATTTGCTGATTGCCTGGCTGTGGTGGTTATACATAGATAAAGCACACGTGCAGATGTACATGCACGTATACATGCTGCTGTGAGAAGGGACACGTAAGTGTTTTTGGCAGGCAATGCGTCAGTCTCACATTGAAAGCACATCCAATGACAAATCTCTCTCTGTCCTCTTTCTGTCTCTCAGTCTCTCGCACTCCAAAATGAAGGACCTCTTGTGATTCAGTAATTGCTTTCCACGAGGCTGCCAGTGCTGTGGGATTTTTTTTTTTCTGTCATAAACATTTGTCGCTGTTTGTAGCTTTTAGAAGCAGTTTGTGTGAAAATGTGCCAACGTCTGCAGTCTTCCATACGATGGCCAGTGTTCTCATTAGTAGTACTCGTGCATGTGTTTCCACACGTGAGCGGGGTTGGGGGCTGGTGTCAGTGGGTGTGTTTCGCTCACATGTATCATGCTTCATCTTTCAACTCTTCCCGCGAGCTGCAGGTCTCTCGTCCACATCGCAAGCTCAAATGGCCTTCGATAATGGATTAAATAGACAAATGCCAGGAAGGCACTTAGCTATTGATCACAGTAGCGAATGCTGCTTCCATTTCCCCTGCAGCCGTCCAGGAGAGCAGTATTTAAAGCCAGCTGATTGACCACCCCCCGGTCCCCTGCTCGTGTAATCCTTTCATCCTCCCGCTTACCATCACTGCTGCTTTCTCCGACTTTGTTTATGTTTTCCAAAAGTGCTGCCCTCCTCTCTAAAAGCTCATTTTGTGCCATTTAGAAGGGAAAACAAATATTGCACAAACAACATTAGCTGGCGGGAGTTTTATTGGATTTAAAGGGATTGTTCCCAAGTTATCTAGCTTTGAAGGCTGGCAAACTGTTGCTTACAGTAAGCACTAAAAGTAAGCTCACATAAATGCATTGCTATTTTGCACACGTTAATGAATTTCACTTGAATTTCCCTCGGGATAAATAAAGTATCTATCTATCTGTCTTATCTGTCTATCTGTTAAAGGTGGAAAGGACAGTGATAATGGTGTACTCCATGCCCCTAAAGTCAGACCTATAGATAGGAATAACACATTAAAACTAAGTCTTGGAGTAAGTAGCATTAACTAGCACCCATAAAGGATTGGTGAGAGTGTTGCTACACTTCCACTCCTGGAGGTACCCTGGTTGTATTGGCTCTGCTTCGCCTCACAAAAGACAGCTGAGGGTAGAGGGACTGGATGGAGAAGAAAATGGGAGGGAAAGGGGGGGGGGGCCGGGGGCATGGAGTCGTCCTCTCCGTCTCTCCGTCTCTCCTTTCTCGCTGTGACGTTAGCCACGCTGCTAGAATTCCATAAAAGTCTTCGACAAAGCAGGAAATGACTTCCAGGGTTTGGCATGTTGTTCTCTCTGGTCGCTGCCGTCACTGCTGGATTCCCCGCTGCCTGCTTCATCCACCTCCCCCTCTCTCTGTCAACCCTCCCCCTTTTACTCTGTTTTCACGCTCCTTTCTTACTCCCTTGTCATCCTTTTTATTTTTTTTTATTTTGGGCAGCTGTGTCATACTATCTGAAGCCATCCACTCCTCCAGCCACGTAGCACGGCTCAGCAATCAACAGAAAACATCAAAGTACATATTGTTCACTTTCTCATGGTTTCTGACCCAAGTTCATGGCTGCTAAAGGTTCCATAAATAGAACTGTGCAAACTAATTGGTCTAGTATGACTGTGATAGTTCATGTGGTTGTTTCCAGTGAGGGGCCTGCAGTTCTTGGCCGCCGTACCACCAGCCAGCCGCAGAGAACGTTCCCTGCGTGTCAGAGAAAATGTGTGTTTTGTATTTGCGATGACCTACATATTCACATCGCAACTGATTCTGCGAATGTCATCATCCCACATTCATTTAATTTTTGTTGGAGCAAATCGTGCAGGCAATTTGTGATTAACCTTAATGTTTAGTTTTCCCCTTTCAGAAGCACCTCTAACAAAACAGCAGTTATTGTTGTAATGTTCAGTTAGAAATTGCTTAGAAGTGACTTTAATGTTTCCTCTGAGTAATTTTGTTTTCAAGATCATACTCCAGTTTGTCAGCTATTTGAAATCAGTGTCCTTTTTGTGATGCCAAGTCGCTGTCTGCCGGAGGTCGTGGCGACCAGAGGGATGGCTTCGGTTTGACAATGAAGTGCAGGTTTCATTAGGAAACAGACGCGATTTAACACAGGATGCTGAACTTCCTCTGGGCTTTTTTTATACGCCTTCTCCCTTGTGCCTTTCTTGCATTCCCGCCTTCCTGCCCTCTCCGTGTCCCCTCACAGAAGGGAAAGATGGGTCTTCAGTTCTTGCAGAGTGAGATGAAGAGCTGAGATACCTTGGTCATATCTGTCCTGATGACGTGAGAGCTGCTCCAGCTACAGGTCACATCTTTCCATCCAATATCTCACAGCAGGACAGTGGACGATTCCTTTGATAGGTGGCTATAACCACTTTCCCTCTCCTCATATCATCTTGCCGTGACACACAGGTCAGAAATATCGCTGTGCGTAATGAGACTCATTGATTGGGACTGTGGGGCCGTGCTAAACGTCTGGCATTACGAAGTGAGAAATGGCCTGGCAGCGTAGCGTGTGTGATCATCCTGCTCTCTAATCTCTCTGACAGGAAGTAGTTAGGCTAAGTAGCGGTCCTGCCCAGGCCAGAGCTTTCCTGTTTTACTAGCAAGATGCTACAGTGATTGTGCTGTTCTGTAGTCAGCTCTCTAGTGTAGCCCATACATTTACCCCTAGCCTATATATTTACATACATACTCCATACATACCTACATTAATTATAGCAGCCCACGCAAACAAATGTGCCCCAGACTAAAAAGACTATTAGACTAGATTATTTCTTCCTTTCAATCTTGTGCTTGGCAGTGAAGACAGTGGATCGATTGACAATTCAGTCTGAAAGTTAGTCCCTACGATCAATGCTTGACTGATGCTTTAGTACCATGATAGAGAATTTAAAGAAGATGGTGTCAAGAAAAGAAACCAGCTGTGGTAGTGAATCTGTGCTATGTTACTGAGTTAATTACTTACACATTGTACAAGGAAAGGTTTCTGTTAAGACTGAGCAAAGCTTGACTTTGACAGCTGTTAGTTTTAGTGTACTCCCTCAATGCAGCATCATGTGGGAACAGTATCAGCTGCTTAACGTAGTAAGCGTTCTAGAAAATTGGTGGTACGTTTACAAATATCTATGTTAAAAGCATAGTATGTTCAATTTCCCATATTTGAAATATCTCCTTTTTTTCCTTTTCTAGTTTTTCTCGCTTTGTCCACTTTTATGGAAGGACAGCTGTGTTTGTTAAAGATGATTTAATTAGTTATGTTTGGCATCTTAAACATGCAGCGGAACAAACTTTCATTGCTCCTCTGGGAATCTGAAGCTTGTTGCTTTTTGTGCCTCTCACCTTCCTGTAGTGGCAGGCAGCACAGATGATCCAGTGGAAGGAAATGTTAGAGCAGCACATTGTTGTCGTAACACCATGCACCTGTATGCCAGTGGAGTAAACCGATATGGAGCTTTTGTCCAGGTTCTCAGCCCACATATCATTCATTTAAACCCGTCCCCACCAGTCTGTCTCTGTACTCCCTCTTTGACAGACCAAAGGGCCAAGAGAGGTGTTGGTTTTCATCACCAAGGGTTGATGCTTCATTAAAGCAGTTGTGACAGAACATACATTGTGTAAATAATTTCATTATAGCTCTGTCACTTCTAAAGTTTATACATGATTTACATGCAAGCTAATTTAAAGCCAGCACTGTTTCCCTCTCATTTGCTTCACAGCAGGAGCGTTTGTCTGAAAAATATCTCAAAATTGTGAAAATGATGTCTTCAGATTGCTTATTTTGTCTGACGAAGAAGGAAACAAAAACTAAATATACAGTGGACAGGACAACTTTGTATTTGTACTTGGAAGTGACTAACAGAATAGTCTGGTCATTTATTGATTAATAAGTCAGCTAATTGCTTCAGCACTGCTGTAGATTGTCCAAATAACTTCCTCAGGGTTTCTAAAGAAATGCAGCTAGAAGCTGGGGACCAGTTGAGCTTCCTGTTGAACTTACGGAGGCATCAGTGGGTTGACTTATCACAGTCCTAAGGGGACGTCTGGCAGGATGCATACATGGGATAGAGGGACAGATGGATATGGTCTATCTGCTCCATTGATCTTAGCCTCAGAGTTTCTTTGTAATGTCATTATTTCACCGGGTCCCTGAACACTTAATTGTATAAAGCTGTGTCAGGGTGGAGGGGGAGCACCCCCACTGTTTTGCTGTGTTTGGAAAATGACACAAATGGATACAAACTATCTGTCTCTAAGGAGGTTTCCTCTAATAGCCTTCCTGGCCTCTCCTAATGCATCAAAGCCAGCACTCTCTTCTTACTGTAACAGGCTGGATGCTCCTAAATTTCCGAAATAAGATTTCAGACTCCCTCCATGCTGGAAAAATATCCATATTGTCTATTTGGTATCGAGTATGGTTCTGCCTCCACCACTTCACCTGTAGACCTGTAGACCTTGCAAAGTGATGCACCCAAGCTTCGGTACTGTTTAATCTCAGATTGAAAGTCTGTGTGTTACTTGTATTGTTTAGGCTATAGATAAATGGCGTATTTTGTGAGTGTGTTTGTTGTTTGTGTTTTTCTAATCAGATAGCATCTTATTCTCTGAGAAATGGAAAATATCTAGATGTAGGGAAGTAGGAGTGGCAGTACAACACTATTGAATTGAATCAATATCTGTCACAATGTCCCCTGACTCCTTTTAGGCCAGTCATGACCCCAAAGGATCTCACCACTGACACAGGCCACAACCCCAATGAACCCTTTTTATTGCGTGTTTTCTGCAGCGTACACAGCTTTAATGGCGGTATTAAGTGTCTCTTTGTCTAAATGCTTTGTCAGGTAACGTTTGACTACTTGCCTTTTACCAGAATCGGGGTCTGCTGCGTATTGCATATTTAATGCCTGAGATAAATGGCCTGATTGATTGACTGTTGGCGAAAAGCAGGGCCGTTGTGTAATAACTGACCGAAATAGGCTCAGCTAACCTCGTTCAACTCAGGTTGTCGATGGAGAGCACTTGAGTTTTAATGGTATTGGTTAGTGAATACCCAAAGGACACAGCTGGAACAGATCAAAATATTAGTCAATGATTTCATCTTTATGGGTGTCAGAGCCAGGCAAAAGTATGGGTTGCCAGTATTACTCCCTCTTGGCCGTGTACTTGATTGGACAGATGCATTATGACTTCTGGATTTAGCTTGTTATCTTTTGAGCATTCGTCATAAGCCCAAAAACAAGTTTGTCTGCTGTGACTTCTGTCTCTAACGTATAGTGATTCTGACTACTTGACACTGCTTTGTTTCTAGAATGAGCCAAGGTATTGTTGAAGCGACTGTATCACTTAAATCTTGCACTATAATGTCGTGTGACTCACTATCGCATGTCTGCCATACAGATATCGTCATCACCTGTCTCTGTTGAACTTGTGTACATGTTGGCTATCTGATGTTAATGCTATCTAGCATGACTGTGCACGCAAGCGAGTGCCTAAAGGCCATTTACAGTAGATCTAATTTAAGGACAGTACAGTTGCTTCCTGTATGCTTGCTTGTCAATACCGACCTTCACCCCGCTTTAGACGGGGGAATATATTTAGAAAGAGAGGGGCTTTCATGTTGTAGAGGGGGATCAACTCTGTGTGTGTCAGAGAGAATAAGACGGACAAACCTGCAGCCCCATGTTGTTGTGTATGAAAACAAGTGGTTGCCTCGCACCACTTCCCCTGCAGCGTCAGCCACGAGTCACCAAGGAAACGGCATGATCCGCCTCACCCAGCTGTAATGTTTTTATCAGCTGATGGCTGAAAATGACAAAGCCTTGCACTTGGTGGCCTTGGTTATCACTGATGGCTAACAGCTTGACTCCCAACAGCTCATGAAAAACATTTTCAGATAAAAGGCTAACTGTGCAGACGCAGTAAAAAGTCCTGATTTGTGAGTGGGTCTGCTCTTAAATCACCTTCATCAAAGATGCTAGAGATGAGCCTGGATTTTGCTTTAGGCGACAGCTGACTGTCATTGCTTTGCTGATTAGGTTGAAGCCTAAAATAAAGAGTAAACATGAGTCATTGAGTGCACATGCAACAGCAAGGATTTTGTTCCTTTGAGACCCAAAGGCCAGTGTCACATCTAGAAGAGAAAAAAAAAAGAATTTCAACATAGGGATTAATAAAGTATATTTTCTTCTAGAGCTATAACGATTTGTCAATTAATCAACTAGTCAACAACCCAAAACAAATTTTAGAAGTAAAATGCCGAACATTTGACAGTCCTGTGCTGCTTTTCTTAGTCTTATGTTATAGTCAGTAGAAATCTTTGGATTTTGGACTATCAGTCAAACAAAATAGGAATTTTGATGATTTGACCTTGGGCTTTAGAAAACTCTGGACACTTTTCACTGTTTTCTGGCATTTTATGGACAAAATGATAAATCGATTAATTAAGAATGAAAATAGTCGTTATTTACAGACCTAGTCAGATCATGGCAGGACTACAGGGTGATCAAATCTCAGAATTTAGAATGTAGATATCCTTTTTTGATGGAAAGTGACGTTTACAGAACCTATAATGCACACAGCAGAGAGTGACACATGCACAAATGTGTGCTAACAACATGTGGATGCATATTCGACTGCTGAAATCTCTACTGTCTGTTTTTCCCTCCATAACATAAAAGCACATTTTCAATTTTATGCAGGAGAAAGAATTGGAGTTACTATTAGTATTTTCGGCCGGTAGACTTTAATTTTGACTTTCCACCTCCTTACGCTTGCTTTGGCTTGCTCTGTCTCATATTAATGTGTTCCCAGCAAGAGATCCTCCCTCGTCCTCTGCTCATCCTCCTCATCTCTCCTTTTCATGCCCTCTCTCATTCCTCATCCTCTCCTCGTAGTCCCCTCCCCTCCCCCTCACAGACAGGCCTCCATAAACATTGCAGCCTCCTAATGTAAACAGTACAGTTACTCGAACTAGGAGGGGAGGGATGGAGAGAGCATAGAGGAGTGATGGGGAGGAGAGGAAAGGAGGGACAATTCATTTTCCTGTACTATCTAAATGAAAGCCTTGCAAACTGGGTACTTTTGTGCCTACTATACAATATTGTCAACACAATTTCACTGTGTGCACTTTGCTTTTTTTGCTTAATTGTCTTAAATGTCTTTTTAAAGCAGTATTTCTCACTGTGGTATCTGGGGCACAAAGCAGAGGAAAGGAAGTGGTCTTGGTCAGGAGCTGTGGTGGTGAATGAAAATAACTCAGTTTGACAGAATTTATGGATTAATTTAGCTTGTTAAAGCACACGCGCGCAAACACGCAGAGCTAATGTAGTTAATGGATGGATAAGAACACCCTCCCTCCGACAAATCCCCAAACCTGTGCACACAATCTCTGTATCATCTTTCACATCCTGCAGAGGTCATAAAACATGGTTTTCCCATTCTGTTTCGCCTCCCCTTGTCTTTCAAGCCCTCCTTGTGCACACACATATCACTCTACTGAGGGTCTGTGGGTCCACATTTAATGCACCCAATTACTTAGGCCCCCGCTCCTCTGGCTGCTGCATTACGTCAGACTTGGCAGGCTGTATTTTTAGCTTGGAGATGCCATTGGCCCTCTCTCCCTCCCTCTGTGTGTATTGAGTTACCACCTTGTTGCTGAAAGAACCCAATGGACGCCTACCCGAGCTGCCCTCGTCCAATCACAACACATTGAACCACTGCGTAACGACGCAAGCAGGAGGAAAGACTATGTCCATTACGGTTTTGGCATTTGGTGGTGACAAGGAAACTGTGGAGCAGGGGCCATTGAGAGCGTGTTGAAGGTAACGGGGACCAGCCAAGACATGCATTCATGCCACGCCACAGACTGTATGGTGGTCACACATGCTGAGTGTGAGGACGTTTCTATAGAAAATGGTCTGTGGTGAAGACCCGAGTGCCAAATGTTAATGCTAGCTGTTCTGCATTTCTCCCAGACACCAGAAATTACAAGGTTGTAAGAGGAAAAACTGTGAGCAGAGTTATGAAAATACATTTAGGTCTATTTTCAATTTTCCTCTCCTTGCTCCCTCTCATTATTTCATCCTTTTAATAGCTGCAGTACACTTAAGGGAGCAATGAAGTTGCGTTCTGCACAGCTGAGCCATCAGAATGGAGCGATGACAGCTAGGCCCCATGCTGTTAAAGAAACTCACACAGGGTCTCAGAAAGAAAGCTTGGAATGTTTTCACTCAAGTACCAAGTGTTTCCCCCCGGAGTAAACAGTATAAAAACCCAACAGCTTGACAAACAACTCCCCCCCCACCAAATCAATTCACACAGTCCCAGGCCTTCACAATGACATCTGCATTGAGATGCCGGTGGCCACTCTTCTTCTCAAACGTTCCTCGCCATCTTAATCACCAGTTTAATCTCTTCCTCATTCCAGTTTGCTTTACTCACATCACAGCAGCCTTGTTTCCTGGTTCTAAGCAGCCATTCTGTTGTTTCACCTACTCACTTGCTAATCCCAATCATTCAGCTTTTAGACGGGATCAGCAGGAGAGTGTCAACAATGCATATGGGTGCCCCTATGTAAAGTTAAGGTCAGGGGAAACAATAGCAGCACGCAGAAACAGAAGGCCACTCAAGTTTTAGGTTACCATGGCACCAAGCTGTTTGACATATGGAGGAGGTCAGCGTAGGGCAGCATTCAAGATCGTTCCCCAGTCAAAAATGGTTAGCATGTTTCTTTCAGAATGAATAGAAGCAGTGTGCGTGCGTTAATGATGGATTATGATGAATCCAAATCATCATGTCGATGTGTGTCTGTGATCTGCTGTTTGCGTTCCATGTATCAGAAAGTAATTGGAGTCCATTATGGCTTGAGTTTGTCCATTAGTGGCTGTGTCCTTCCTCATGTAATAAGTAGATGCAATGTGTTGGTGCCACATTTAGATAATGTGCTACCAGCCTTGAATACAAAGTAGATGTGTTTCTTAATGAGGGTCGAAATGCAGCTCTTGCCTCTTTTTAACCTTGGGAATACAGAGATTTCTGGACCCACTGTAAATGGAATATTTTCAGGTTTTAGATTGTTGGCTGGTTGGAACTTGTGATGGACTTATTTCACTATTTTCTGTTTTTCCATTCTATATAGACTAACTGTTAAATAGATAGTTGCAGCCTATAGTAAAGGGCTATGGTAGTTGAAGTATTATTGGGAGATAAGGTAAGAGTTGGCACATGTAAACAACCACCTATATTGCATACATGCTCAATATATAATACACAATATGTATACTATTCTTCTACTATTCTAAATGTAGCCAATTTATTTTAAGCTTTTTAGTTTTTTATGATGCTGCAGAACACATTTTATTCCATCAGTATGCCTTTAAACACTCTTTGCTGCCACAGCAGTACATAAGTTGAAACAGTTCAGATCGACTGCTTTGTTTAAAGGATGACTGAGCAAACGTCTGTGTCTGGACACAGTGACTCTGAGAGGAGAGAGAGCCCCGGAGTGAGACAGAGGATAGGCTGGAGAAGCAATGATGGGGTATGTGGGTGGAGGAAATGAGACACCGCTTTGGGAAGTGCCTTCCTGGACTAATGCCGGAGTAATGACATCACTACTCAGGGGGAACATCTCAAAGTATAATAGGCTAAAAAGTGAGACATATTCACTCCAGCTTAACTATCATTCACTGCTAAGGCTTTTACACTTGAACATAAAGTAACAGATGCACAGTACGGGCTAAATAAACAGTCAGTGGGTATTTGTAACTCTAGAATGTGAAGAAGAGTGAAGTCAGTGAGCTAGTTGGCCGGCTATTCATTTTGACCTGCTTAACATTCTTATCTATTTTCTGAATGTATCCCATTAAGGTGATAAATAGATAAGAAATGGATGCAAAGGGGCTGTTGCACTTTGTTTGAATGTATTTTACTTTCGCTTTGAAGTGATTTGCGGCTCTTACACAACTTGAGCTCATAACAGTGCTCCTCGTACATTAACCAGAGCTAGGTGATCTGCACAAACAGCTGCTTTGAGTTCCATTAAGTCCCTGCGGTTTTCACCTTCCCCTTCAAGTCAGACACACACACCATGAGACCACTGGTCCGTCCCCATTGTGCTGAGCCCCTGCGTAGCGAAAGCCTGGGAGCTATGTGGGGTTTTAGGTGGCTTGTGTCTGCTTTAGAGGATCACGGTGTGACTTTGGAACAAAGAGGGAGGTATGAACCTGATCTCCTCGCAGTGTCCCACAAACAACCACATCTTTCACACACTCAGTCCTCTCCTCCCTCTCACTTTGACTTCACCGCCCCGTGCAAACCTTTTCTGTGCCCCCCTCGCATCCCAAATGTGACTCTCTGCCCTGGAGGGACACATTTGGTGATCTCAGGTCAGTACAGTGTGATGGATACAGACTGAGCACTCTAGTTACGCTTTCCTTTTGCCATCAAAAACACAAGCAAGGAGAATGCAAGTTTAAAATACTACTTCTTAATCTCTTTTGCATCTTTACCGTTACTGTTGAAACTCATCCATTCTCCTCTTTTCTTCCCCTCCGTAGATGTGAAGAAGGACTGGTCAGACCATGCTTTGTGGTGGGAGAAGAAGAAGACATGGCTGCTGAAAACCCACTGGACGTTGGACAAGTACGGCATCCAAGCCGACGCCAGGCTGCTTTTCACGCCGCAGCACAAGCTGCTTCGCCTCCAGCTGCCCAACATGAAGCACATGAAGGTCAAGGTCAACTTCTCGGACCGCGTCTTCAAGGCTGTGTCCGACATCTGCAAAACTTTCAGTAAGTGGAACAAATGACTCATTTAGAGGACAGCAGGGAGAGCAGCTTTCATGATTTTTAGTCGAGATGTGGAAAACAGTCATGAAGCAAATGTCAGATGAGGTGTGACTGATGGCAAAGCGTTTTGGGAATGAGCGTAGAATAGTGGTCCAGTCTGCTTGGGCCTCGTGAAGGTGCCCACCCTGCTCGACCAAAAACTATTCCCTAACTATTTTTGGAAAGGTTCTGGACGTGTTCTCATCAAACTTAGTTAATCATGTCCTTCCTCTCACTTTGTTTTCATCCCTGGCAATTTTTTGTGTTTATTAAACATACTCTGAGCTCTGCATGCTGGAGTCACGTCCCCCTGGCTGGTCTGGAGTCGTGTCCTTGGAACCTGGGCTCCATCGGTCTCACAGTAATGTTTAGTAAACAGAGATTATCAATCTGTACAACACAGGCACACACCAAGTACACATTCATGTACATGTAAATAACTCATACTGTTGCTCACTGTCTTACTAAGATCATATCCAAATTGAACTCTCCTCCCATGGTTTAAGTAGTACCCAAGGGTCACACTATTGATATCTTCCATCACTGGCACCACCCTGTGATAGACGTGTCAGAGGTCACACACTGGACCCCAGTGACCTCTAACCTGCTAACGCCCACTTTTCCTTGGCTCAGCCCTCGCCCCTTGCCCCTACCTCTTAGTCACTGTCTCCAGTAGGGTTTGCAGGTTTGGAGAACCCCCACCAATATAAATCCTTCCACCAGGCAGGGCCATGGCACACCTGTCGTGTTTGTGTCACTGGACTGTGTTCAGCACACTGGATCAGGGGCTCCAGTGGCAGCTCCCCTGTTTGTATTGGCCTCTACAGGTAGCACTGAACCTTGTTTTTACTTTGGCAGGAATTTCCCTTTTTTAATTATATTTTTTAAGAAGGTTACAGGGTCTGCAGAGCAGTTCTATGAAATGAAGAGAACAAATGGCACATTTTATTTAGTGTAAATATACAAAGGGGCTGTTTTTGAAAGCAGAGGCAGGGGGAGGGGGGGGGGGGGGGGGGGGAACAGGACTGTAGGCCGTTCTCTTGGCCCAGGCCTAGTTAGGAATGTGTCTGCTGCTTCTGTAATAAATCTATTTCAGTTTCACAGAAATTCAGAACAAATTGCTTTTGGCTGACATTGCGCGTGCTAGGATTTTGCAAGATGTTGTACAGTGGCTGGAAAGGGCCCCTCAATGTGACATCCTTGTATTTGTGTATGTGCATTGCTGCTTGCAAAAAGCAGAACCTATGATGAGGACAGTTGATTCTTAACTGTAACTATGGGTATGACAGCCGACTTAGCTGACTTACAGCTGGTCTTGCCTGGGAGCTCTTCATTTTTTGTTATCTGGGCAACTTTGAATTTTACAATTTCCTGTGCATATTTTCTGCTGACTCCCTGTGAGCTGCACGGCATAGAGAATCTGAGAGGAGAGGACAGGAAGAGACGAGGCCTGTCCAACTGGCCTTCGCTCCAGACAGCAGCAACCGAGGGAGACAAGAAATATTGGAACATAGAAACAGATTAGACAAAGTCAGTGGAGATTTTCAATGGTCTCCAGTTCTTTTTCTCATCCTAATTTACTTGGAGGGTATTTTTTGCTCTGCTGCGTCCGGTCAGTTGGTCACACAGAAGCTATTTCCTGTTCCAAAACAAGTTTTGAGTTCAGTCCTGTAGTGTAGTATTTGGCAGTTTTTTTCCAACCCCTTCATAGTTTATTTTTCTTATTACACTCTACAGTTCAAGACGGATATTATGTTGTGATATGAATGTTATTTTGTATTATTACCATACAGAAGGTTCTTACCTCACTTTGTATTTTATCTGCTTTTCAGTCTCTTTAGCACAGCTCGAACTCGGACAGTGAGCGTCCCACACAGTGGAAAAAGCATACAAAATCAACATAACACTCCAACTTAAAAGTATAAAACCAATTATCACCGCTGTACTTCTCCCATGTCCATGGCAGCTGTGTCCTGACACAGACGCAGTCCATCTGGGCTGGCTGGGAACTGAGAGGACTCAGCAAAAGGTTGATGTACTGTAATACGTGAAAATCACTCAGTTCCACTCCTGTTTTGACCTCTGATTCCATTTGGCAGCCTTTACATCCTGTACTGCACTGCTCACTTGATGATGAAGCAGAGCCATTAGGGATTTTCCACTTTTTGTTGCAAGATAACGTTTTTAAACTCTTATCAACAATTCTGAGAATTCTCAGAACTCATGTTTGTGTATTGTTTAGGGAGGTCACAGTACCAAAAATGTAGTAGTTGATACCTATACCAGTGAAATCCCACGATTCTCAATACCAATTTGATACCACAGTAAAAATCTCCCAGTCAAGTTTTGTTTGCCCCCGATCAGCATTCAATATCTGGTGATACAGAGTCCTGATCCAATACTTATTTTCCTTATTTATACAGGTGAATAGCTCTGCATCGCATTAAGAAAAGTAAATCCCGGCAACAAGCTGTTCCTTAGCCTAACAAACTCTCTCTAATCTTTTTTTAGTCTTGTAGCTGTCCAGAGGGAGTTTCTCTCCCTTTTTGAAAGTGTCTGAGTTTGTTACTTCAGTGCAGCCTCGGCCAATCTCAGTTAGCTGAATGAACTCTATTCTGCTGAGTGTTTATTTTCCTCGTCTGTACATCTTTTGCGCAGATCACACACAGCGACAGAGACAGAGACACAGTTTTGACGATGGAGTACTGTGCATGAAATTTTCATGAGTAAATCCCCTGTTGCCGTCTTCAACATGTCTTGTTCATCTTCTTCCTGTGGTATTTAACAGCCGTCTACAGTATTCGTAGGTGTATATGCTGCGAGTCTGGAAGAATTACTTCCTCGGTACTGTCGAAAAACGAGTGCCGTTAGGTTGTCAGGATTTTGGTATCGAAGTATCAGTTCTCGTGACCCTGGTTCTGTTTGAAGTGTTCATTGTGTTTTGGTGCCAGCTGAAACTGTATAGATACGCTGTAGGACAAATTATTTTAATTAGCAATTAAGCTACTGATTGTTTTTTCAAAAGATGTAAGAAAATGGTAGTAAATGCTTGTAAAAACTTGCTGGAACTGAAGCTCAAACCTTTTTAAATGTCTTGTTTTGTCCAAACAACAGTTGAAAATCCAAAGATATTCAGTTCAGTAAACAGAGAAAAGCACCAAATCCTTAAATTTTAGAAGGTCTAACCAACAATATCTGGTAATAGATTATCAAAATTGTTACTTTTGACCACTTATCAATTAATCGACTAATCGTTTCAGCTATAAAAAGCTGTTTGAAATCCAAAAAGTTACGTCTTTAGTTAGGAAAAAATTAATGGCACTGAAATGGTTCCTCAGGCTTCATTTGTCAAGTGAAGAGTCACAGTCAGACATGAGCTTGTCCCGTCTAGACAACCCGGACTCACTTCCAACACATTAAACACACACGTACACCTCCTCCCTCTGACAGGAGACCGTTTTACTCTTCCTGTGAACCAGCACACAAACCGTATTCTTCACAACTGACTAACACATGACTGTGGACCTGGGAGTCTGAGGTGGTACAAACATGTGGCTGCTTCTCTCAGCAAAGCACCACTTCAGGGTAACAAGAGTCAGGCTGCCCCACTTAAGCGCTGTGGGGTTTTTTTTTTTAGTCAGCACTCCTTTGCTACCATGTGTGGGAAAACTGAGACACAATAGAAGCAGCAACAATACTGTAACTTGTGGCATTCGTCAGCACTTCTCCAAAACGTTACAATGAGTCGAATTACTTGAGAAATGGAGGATGTCAGTATCACAGGACATAAAGAGCACAGGTGGATGAGTTTGAAGGACGTTGACAGTTGAGAAGGCATATTGCAGTGAAGTGTCAGAGCGTTTTGTCTTCCAGAAACCTCTTTAGATATGTGTGGGACTGTTGCTTCATCGTTTTGGTCCAGCAGATTTATGGCCCATCAACCTGTGGTCTGCTCGACTGGCCCTGGTGTTGTCATAACATAGGACTAGTGCAGTTTGGCTTTACCTCCAGCTTCTAAATTTAAAGAAGTGCATTATTATCCTTTTTTGAGTGGCCTTTTAGCATCTTTTTAGCCTCCTGTCTAATAGATGAAGAGGACCTCTGACACTCTTACCTTGCTGCTGATGTCAGTTAATGTAATTTTCCCTTCAAGTTAGAGTGAGATGGTAGTGAGTCATAGCATCATTCAATTAACTCTATAAATGCCACAAATCTAACTTTACTGTTCTTGTCATTGGATAAATTCTTCTAAAACACCACGTAGATTAGGAGTTCCATAGCCCAATGAGAACCTCTTCACAACATTGAGAAGAATGCAGGGGGGAAACAGAAGGTGATATCACTCCTTTCTTTTTTTTCGTCCATGTAGGGTCTTAAATTGTTTGTACGGTAAACTTTAGTGCGGTAAAATTAGACTGTGACGGTGTTTGTGATTCTTCTGCGGCTGGCCTTACTCACTGCAGTGAATCATGTGTTCCAAGGAGTAGATCTTGCAAGCCCAGCTGGCTTTCGGTCAACCCCTCTCCTCTGGCTCCAGGCATGGTTACTGACACATGTCTGCAGCGTGGAGGATTGGGCTCTTATTGTCTAAGGTGTCATTTCTTCTAATGGAAATCAACCAGCAGTCTAACCATCACTCACCCTTCCTCCTCCTTTTCTCGACTGGCCACAAGTATGTGGTGAGTGTAGGAGCAGTCTTTCCCACCAGATCATGATTCTTAAATTATCACTATAAACATACAATTCAACACTCAACTATGTCAGCAGAAATTGACTTGTCTTGCCTGCCGGTCTGAAAAATTCTAGTGGAGTGTTTTTTTGTTTTTTTTTGTTTGTTTTCTCTGTAGCCTGATTTGGTCATCTTGATCTCTGTTTTTTGATAGTATTCATACTTCAGCAGACCTGAAATTGCGATCATATCTAATTCACCTCCACTGCCTTTATGGGAGTGATGAAAAACACGTAGCTGTCCATTTATTTTCCCGCACACCCAATTTCCAACTTCTCTTGTTATCCAGGCACAGAGGGGCCTAAAATATTCCTTTTACAGGAGCTTTTGTATCTTCATTCTCTCCTCTGATAATGGATTCCAATGGCAACATGTCACAGAAAATAGATTTTTACCACACTGAGTAATGGTTTTATTGCCAAAATCTTTTGCTTTTGAGCCACACTTTAGATCTATGCATCTCAGAACAGGTCCTGCTTATAGATAAATTCCTTAGTGAAAATATATCAGCATGAACACTGAAAGTGACATCGTAGTAAAATGCCACATGGCTCTGCAGTGCCTCACCAAGAGGGTCTTACCAAGTACACACAGTTTGATGCACACTTAACTGTGTATATTGGCCTCCTCGCACAACTCTGTGGGGCTAAATCTCGGCAGCACGCCTGCAACTCACATGGCTGTATAAGGGCACAGGGATTGTGCTTCCCCGCTGCAGCAGAGCGAGAACGAAGGAGGAGGGAGGCAGAGAGGCAGAGAGAGAGAGGGTTAGCTCGCATCTGGTAGTTCTTAAAACTTCTGGAATGCTTTTGCTATAGTTACACAAACCAAACAAGCTTACTTACCAAGCCAAGACGTTCTCTCTCTCCCCTTCTGCTCGTGCTTTCATCAACACCCTCCGCAACCTCTTCAATCAGTCTGCAACACCTTTCCAATCCTTCATCTTTGAAAAATTAAGACGGATATATTTCAGTCGATATGAGAAAATGAACATTTTTACAGCGGTCCTGCACAAAAAAAACAAAAACTAAGAAAAAATAATGAAATGAGGCTCTAAAAAATATCGTTGAATTCATTTATATGGAATTTTTAGAAAACTATATCCAGCTGAGGATCCAGATGTGCATGCTTCTAGACTAGCACCATCTATTCTAGTCCTGACACATTCTGGCTGTCTCACTCCTGCATCAGAACCATCCCATATTAAAACATCATTGCAGTGCTGAATGATGGTTCCCTGGCCTCCAAGCCTGAGGGGAGGGAAACGAGGGGAGAGAGGCTGCTCTGTTTTAGTCATTATACTCATTGTGGTGTCTTACTGTCTGATTGGGATCTTGCACACAGCAAGATAGTACCTCAGTATCTTCAAGGATGACTTTTTGGTGTTTTTGTAGAAGCTGTGCTGTCCTATTACTCGCCAACAGCAACTGAATACTGTTTTTTATGTGTGTGTGTGTGTGTGAGAGGAAAAGTTGGAGGACAGAGGGTAAGAAGGAGATAGAGGTTGTGTCTCCCCTGTCTCAGTTGGGGATTACAGTTAAAGCAAGATTTGTTGGGGCCCTGAGAAAAGGGATTTGAAATTTTCCACCCCTCGTGTGCACAGCTGTCTACAATTCTTACCCATCTCCTCTGTCCCTTTGCTTTCTCTTACTCCTCATCCCCCTTTCTCGACTTTTTTTAAATTTAAGTTGCCTTAATGTCACTGTATTCACCTACATTACAGGTTCTACCCATTGTCTGTGTGCTTTGCAAGAGGCCGTGTGGTTTATTTGAAGCCTGTAGTTGAAACAACAAAAATTACTTTGTTTTTAGTGACTTACTGACTTGTTGTGAGGCAAGCTTATGTTTATGTGGCGTCAAATTTACTGTCTTGCTCCCTCTCCCTCCAGATATTCGCCACCCAGAGGAGCTATCTCTACTGCGTAAGCCCCGTGATCCCAAGAAGAAGAAGAAAAAGTTGGAGGAGGCAGAGGAGGATGATCTGGAGCTGGAGGGTCCGCTGTTAACCCCTGGATCAGGTGAGCTAATGCATAGCAACTCCTAAATGTAGGGAAAGCACTTGCGGCTCCAGAACACTGGTTACAGTGTTTGCTCAAAAAATCTGCTATATTTATGACAGGAAGCAATAATATTCTTCTTGGAAAAAAAAAAAAAAAGAGAGACGTGTAAGTTTTGCTCTTCACATGTCGTCTTCACACGAGGATCCGTCTGTGCATTCAGTTTTTTTTTTTTAGGTTCAAGATCTACTTTGAAGTAATTATGGAGCATTGGGTTTTGTTTTTGTATTTCATTGTGAAAAGTAATAATCTTGTTTCCTTCAAGCAGCAGGTTGAATAGCAGGTTTCACTGGCTACTATGGAGTGTCTTCCATTCTTTTTTGTGTCTGATTGCGCTTGTGGTTCAGAAACCCACTAGGATAACTTCAGATTGCTGCACCCTGCTTCTAGTGACCAAATATGAATGTGTGAGTTTGAGGCCTGCATGGGATCTACAGCCCCGGCTCTCGATTCCTTGGCAGGGAGGACGAAGAATGGTTGGGATTCCACACATAGTTGGTCACGCTGCCATTTTAAACCCAAACCAGGCTACACGACTGCAGTTATATTGGCCCTCCTCCCTCCTTCACCAGGGATGGGAGAGTTACAACCATGTGAGCAGGGAGGAGCAGAACAGGCTGCGCTGCTGTCAGAGAGTTAGCATTAAGCAAAACTGCTAACGCTATGAGACAGGGTGAATGGGACTCTTTGTGTGGTTTGAGTCTGTTCTGCCCAGCCTCTGGTCAGTCCCCTGGCTCCTTAGACTCTGCTCAGCATCCACATATACACTCTCATTTAAGTGGAAGAGGTTGAACAATCATTGTGAGCTTGGTGAACAATCACAATTCCCGCAGTCAAGAAAAACTAACTCTGCTGAAACTACCAGCAGCATATGTGTCTACAGTATTTTACCATATATTGAAATAAAATCAGTCATGGAAAATGCAAAAAGCAGCAGCTTTCCATTTTCATGAGCACATGATGATGGTCACACCCAAAGTTGCATCATTTCATTTCAGGGGTTGTGCTGCATTACGATATATTTTGTTTTCAGTGGGTGCAGAGAAACTTTTCAGAGTTTCAGGAATGTGCAGAATCTGTTTACTGTCACCACTGTCCCTGTGTGTGTG
>NW_023339873.1:9006744-9020608 GCF_004916995.1 Morone saxatilis
GTGTGTGTGTGCGCGCGCGCACACACACTTCCTGTGTCCTCTATCAGATCACATGGTACGGAGTATACTTCATGGCCAAGTTGTAAGGCGTTATTCCGTTCCTTGTGGAGAAGGGCTGACCTCTTCGCTCAGGTCTCCTGATAGGAATCACAAGGCTTTGCAGAGAGGCAGTGATGCAGTCAGAAGCACAGCTTTCTCTTGTGTATCTAACTGCTTCTGTACACTCTACACCACCATGGAGAGTAAATAAAACATGGCTTACTGCAGTTTACCATGGTTTTACTAAGTAAAGAAAATTCTTTCAGAATTACTCTTATCATGTTTAGAGATGCAGCGATTAGTCTATTAATCAATCAGTCTATCAGTAATTTTTTAAGCAAGAAATGGCAAAGATGTATGAAATCTAGCTTCTCAAATGTGAATATTGCCTGTTTTTCTTCTGTGATAGCAAACTGAATATTTTAATAACAATTCTTATATTTTATAGATCAATTGATTCATTGATAATGAAAATAGTTAGATACATATAATAGAGTATGTATACTGTGCAGTGAGGTCCACACTGACCTCAGAAGCAGATGACATGGGTGGATGGTGAAGTACATGACCAATTATTTCTACTTAAAGACTAGTAATCCTTTTCCAAAACCTCTAAATGTACCATTTTGGAAACTCCTTGTCCCCTGTCTGTCTGCACAAGTCAAGTGTCCCACAGAATGGGTCATTTTGTTAGGAAAATCGTGTTACTAATCCTCAGCTGTTGTCATGACATGAGACTGATGTTGGCCATGATGCCAGTCCACCCTAGTCCCTCTGGGCCCACTGCATCTCGACGTGCCTGTTGTATCTAATTATCTTTCCTGTCAGCGTGGAGAATGATGTACCTCAGACAGCCAGCTTTATATTTGCGCTGCAGTTTATACATGCAGGGCTGGGTCACGCTGACCAACGCCTTGCCTGTGTTTTCAATCAGTCATGCTGTGTTGGATGGCTATGAATGGGTGGATGGAAACGACAGAACCTCACTAGTCATTCCAGGGTGATCTCCCTCTGCGAAGAGGGTAAACTGAGTCATCATCCACTCTGAGGCGAGCAGTTGGCAGTGCCCATGGAAATGCCACGGATCTCCCCATTCTTGTATTTCTCCACTTTTGTCCTTACCCTCTTCTATTTCCTCCTGTCCTTGTCGAGTTTTCAGTATCTTAAATCTGTCCACTTGATGTTGTTTGTTCCCATTCCACTTCTTCCCTCCACCTCTTTCCTGTCTTTCCTTTCTCTTACTCTTTCTCTTTTCATCCTAGCCTCTGAGATAATATACATCGGACCTGTCAAAGGTAAGCTTTCCTCTTCCTCTGTCCTTCACTCTTCAGCACTGCTTACCCTCCTCCATACCCTCCACCCCCCACGCCCCCTCCACAGCTGGAGTGTTGAGGTCACATGACATCTGTAACCTTTGGGACTAGCAACCGAGTCACCTGACTGCCCCTCCAGAGGAAGTCAGCTGATTCGGATGGTCACATGATAAAAGCTTTGCCTCTCATTAGAAATTAGCTCAAAGCTCACTTTTTTTCTTACAGCTACTTCAGGCCTGCTCACTGTGCCTGCTGACTGTTTTGTAGGATAGCTTATCACTTTTTAGCCCTTGAAATTGGTGGTTACGGAGATGTTCAAATTATTACTGTTTTTTTTAATTTTTTTTATGGAAGTCCAGACATTCTTATTGGTCCATAATCCCACATACACACCCACACAGGAGCTTTGTGTAAAAATCAAATGCACAAGAGACACTTTCATTTATTGACAGCCCTCTCATGGTTTACTTCTAGTCTTAACAGCACATGGTGGTCCAGCTCCATCCATCTAAGCCTTCTATGAATCCCCAGTGTAGGAGTATTAGGGAGTCAAGTCATGTTAACATTCTTTGTATCTTTCCGTCTGTATTGGGGAGTCTGTAAACAGGATGGAGGGAAGGCCTGGTTGTGTTTTTAATGGGCTGCCAGCTTTCACCTTATACACGGTCTCTCTAGATATTTGGGATTCCTCAGGAGACCCTATGGGAGATGGGAGTACTCTCCCTGACCTGATGAACTCAGCATTAGGGGGAAAACCTTGAAAGAACCACTGAATAACACCCTCCCCCACAAGGGATATGGCACCCTGTTCTCATGACCTCAGCTCGCAAACACAAACAGACACGTGCACAATCACAAACACAAACCAAGCCCACTTCCTGATTTCAGAAGGGATTTAGTGGTTTAGTCAGTGTTGCTTCTTGACCTAGGCCCTACAGAGGGAGAGAGGGAATGGAGGGGTATGGGGCCAAAAATACTCCCACAAGGCCAGCCAACAGGAAATGCAAACAGCTTCACTTTGGTTGCTTGCTTATGTTTGCTACCAAATCTCAGAATCAAAATAAATGAAAAGGCAAAGCAAAATATATACAGATATATTAGTATTTAAATAATATAGACCCCTTATTCATTGAAGATTTAGATGAACAATTAAGTGGCAGATTTCTTTTCAAACCTTGTGTTTTTGTTCTAATCCATGCATCATCCTCCCATATCTTTGCGCACCCCCTCTCCTCTCTGTGGCGACTTGTGCAGTAGTTTGCTGTGTGCAGTGCATTCCTGCAGGTTTTTTGACTGTGAGTAAATGGGTGATCCTGATCATGGTCTGCAACATCTGCATGCTGATCCACATCCATCCCGCCATCAGCAGGAAGACATTGTTGAAGCCACTCATGTGTGGGCTGGTAGTCACATGGTGTTGTTGACCGCTAGCTGGCCTTGCTAGGCTGCAAGTGTGTGTGCTTTTTGAAAAGTGTTCACCCTTTTTTCCCCCCCATTTGCTGTTTTTGTTGATGTACAGTATTTGTGAATGTGTACTTGTTGCTTTGGAATGGGAGTATTCATTAAATTAGTGTCTGTGTGAGACAACAATTAAATAAAATATTATGTATTTAATATTGTTCCTTTATTTAATGTGATAATTTTCTTTTTGGACTAAAGTGCACTATAAGGGACTAACTGATGACTGTGTGTTTTCAGGGAGCATCTACTCCAGTCCAGGCTTGTACAGCAAGACTATGACCCCCACCTATGACTCCAGAGACGGCAGCCCGCTGTCGCCCACCTCTGCCTGGTTTGGGGACAGTCCACTCTCTGAGGGCAATCCCAGCATCCTCGCTGTCAGCCAGCCAATCTCCTCACCAGACATCTTGGTCAAACTATACAAGCCCCAGTCACTTCTGGATAAAGCCAAAATCAACCAGGGGTGAGGTGAACTTTGTTTAGTGGTTTGGTGGTTTAGTTAACTAAACCAACTGCTCATAGCCAGAAATGTTGTGGTGGGATTGCAGTATATTTAGGGCCATGCAGCTGATCAAAATACTTGCAAGAGGCCACAGAGAGATTGTTTCAGAAGAACTGATATGCATTGTTTGTGTACAGGTGGTTGGACTCCTCCAGGTCTCTGATGGAGCAGGATGTAAAGGAGAATGAGGTGCTGCTGCTGAGGTTCAAATACCACAGTTTCTTTGACCTCAACCCTAAGGTACGTCCCATAGACAAAGCTGTACAGTTTCAGCTTGCAAATGGAGTCCCTGAGGACATTTGTTCAGGACATGGCGTACCAAAAAGCTACATATCATTTTACCTGTGTAAAAGTAAGTTTTACCATGTGTCCTTTAGTGAGCACAACAAGCATAGATACTAAAACTGGCAGGTTAGATAGTGTGATTCAGGTATTTTTGTGGAGTATATGAAAAGTAACTGGACAACAGTCATAATGCCATTAACCACATAGAAATTCTAACAAGTGTATCACCCATATCTAGTTGTGTCCCTTGTATATCAGAGAGTGTGAGTCTGTGTTTATTCACTGTTTGTTTGTATGCATGTTAACCTCTGTGACAAACCTCTCCATAGTATGATGCCATCCGAGTGAACCAGCTCTATGAACAGTCCAAGTGGGCCATCCTGCTGGAGGAAATTGAGTGCACGGAGGAGGAAATGATGATGTTTGCTGCCCTGCAGGTAAATAGACTGTTTGTGTATGTCTGTGTTTGCGCCTGATCTCAATTTTCCTCTTTCAGCATTGTTTTGTCAGGATCTGAAATTTGAAGGCCTGCAGTCCTCTTTTCATTGGGCAATGGGCACATTGCCTTTTCAACCGCAAGCTAATGAATTGGATGGGCTTACAGCCCAGAGCTGAGCCATATGGCTGCCAGTTCTGCTGCAACATGCATACTAAAACTTTGCTATTATACACTGGTGCAGAATGAGTTAATGAGGGCATTATCACACATATCCCACTGGGCTTCTCAATATACTTTAATATCAATCGATTCCCTTTATTTCTGACTCATAGTTCATAGAACCCTTAGGTTTTTTTTTTTTAAATCTTGTATGAATAATTAACTACAATTAACTTGAATGATTTCGATTAATACCCTTCAGTCTTGAACTATGTGCGGTTTTGAATGCCTGGAAACCAGGCCAAGAGAGTCATCAGACAAAGAAATTTAAATTGTGATGTGGAAATATTACATTCCAATTTTCATAAATGTTCTTGTTGATATACAATAACCTGTTGAAAATCCCTTTATTATATTCTTCCAACATTACAATCTCTCAGTATTAAGGGATTTCAAGTATCTTCATATACTGGACCATGTCTATTAGCTTTATTTGAGTAAGTAATTTTGGCAAACCTTGAAATACAGAGCAGATCTGGCCTGAATGTTTGAGCCACTGGCAGCATCAGACAAATGAGTTTTGAGCTTAAAGGAAGATCAAGAGGAGGAGAAACAGGGAGCGGTGGAAGTGATATACAGATGTGAGCCCCGTTAGCCCCCTCAGGTAGCCCCCTGTAGTCTGGGGTGGTGCCCCTGCTATTTCTGACCCTCATAAACTCTCTGTGCCAAGACCCGAGGACGCCACCCTGTCCTCACCCCCGGGGTAATTATAGAGCATCTTGGGCCACAGGACCCAGTGCCTAAGCTCAGACCACCCACCCCCAGCAAGACACTGTCTGATAGACCTGCTCACATTCCTCTCAAAGCCCTCTTACACTCTAAGGTGTTAGGTGTGTTTCATCAGAGCGGTTATAATTACATTTAACTGGTTTCTTGTTACTCTTCCTGAGAGAGATGCTAATCTGAGTTGGATGTTTAGACTGGCGGCGACTCTGTCACTACCTGTCTGTTAGCACTTTTAGTAGCTGCTACTATGTTTGATGGTATGGTAGTATGAGCTCAGGGGTTTTGGCTTAGATTTCACTGGTGAGAGTGGATACACAGGTTCTAAATAAAGAGCAATGATTGTCCACATCCAGTATGTTGCTGGCTTGTGTTAGCATGCTATGACCTGGACATTTTTACTTTGGCATTACACAGAAATGAGATCATCAGGAGTCCAGAAAAGTGACTGACCTGAACAGATAAACACATGGGCTCAGCCACTCATAAACACAAACAGGAAACAAGCCCCTCCCCCCCAGTGTTGCAGTTTTTAAAAGTCAGAGAGGAAGAGGAATACAGTGTCATAGCAAGCCCTTTGTCCCACATTCTGTAACCTTAGCTGGCTAAAGCCTCACATATCGCTCTCAAACTCTCTGTATCTCTCACTCTCTCGACAGCTGTTCATTCATATATTGGTGGGGGGTTGGTGATGGGTTGACATTATAAATACCATTTGTCAACAAGTTGTATTTAGTGTCTGTGACTCACACTAACAGGGAAACACGGTCAGGTTTTCAGTAATGGCTGCGTCCTGATGAATTGGTGTTGCCAGTTTTACAAGAACGTCCTATTCTGTTGGCCCTGATTCACATATGTTCCCAGTAAAAATATTTCAGAGCCTGTTACAGTTCAAAGACGTGCTGAGAACATGTTCAAACTGTACCATATACTTCTGTCAGTGAATCATCAGCACCAGTCTTCTCATCCTTAAACTAGTCTCCTCATCTTCATCTCCTCCAAAGATAAAAGTCCTTGTTTCATCACTGGTAAACTCACTGTTAAATGCAAGTGTTTGGCAACACTAGCTAACATTAATGCCAACACATCTTAAAGTATTTATGTGGCAATTATCACAGACCAATTCACTTTTATAAGACAAAGTTGGAGGGTTTATTCACCAGTAGCACACATGGCTGGGAACTTTATAGAAATCAGCAAAACCGTTGACAAAGGTGTTGGAACAGCAAAAAATTTCCTGCTCCCTCTTCCTTTACTTTAAGTAAAACTCTAGGTCTGGTTGTCTTTCACCTGGAAGGCTTTAACAAATATGGTAGAAGGAAACATTCTGTGATGGGCAGAGTATAGGTTTTAACGGTGCTGTGAGGATGAGACTTTGAAACCTTATCCACAGAAACCTCTGGTGTGAAAGTGTGAGTGCATACTGTACATGTGTGTCTGTGGATATTGAGACAAACATTCTTAAATTTCTCTGTATGGGCACCCGGATAGCTCAGTGGCTAGAGCTGGCGACCCATGTACCAAGACTGAGTCCTTGCTGCAGCGGCCCAGGGTTCGAATCCTTTGCTGCGTGTCATCCCCTCTCTTTCTGCCTCCTTTCCTGTCTGTCTTCAGCTGTCACTATCGTAAAGGAAATAAAAGCCCAAAAAATATACTTTAAAAAAAAATAAAAACATTCTCTGTATTAACTGGTTGATATGTAGGACTAAGAAGTAGAGAAATATAAGGATGATTCATTTGATGAGTTCTAGTGAAATTATAGACCAATACAGTCACTTGTCCCACATATTTCCTATAGTTGTGGGCCTATTGTCATTTACCATACTGGGTTTTTTTTTTTTGTCTTAGGCCGGGCTCAGACTACAGGAGGTTTGGGATGATTTATTCAAGATTCATGTTTGATATTTAATTAAAATATAATAATATAGAATATTTAAGTTAAAATCTGGATGATTACATCTGTAAGTACTTTCTATGCAGGACCACAGTAGCCAATGAGAGAGACAAGTCTAACAGACTCATCTCATTTCTCACTGCAAAATATTACTTCCTTCTTCCAGCTTGTATTTTGTATGTGTTTGAGATTAGAGAGAAGAACATCTTTGAAATATTTCCTTATGTGAAGGATGCAACCTGATTTTTAAAGTCCTGTAGTCGGAGCCTGGCTTTAGGTGCACATATTAAAGGTGTAATGTCACTAAAATATGTGGAAACCCTGATTTACACAGAACAATAAAGTACTCAAAATGATTTAGTAATGGGCCTAACTGTAACACTCTCTTCTTTTCCTCAGTACCACATCAACAAGCTGTCGATCATGTCTTCAGACAACCACATGAACAACAGTGAGAAGGAGGTGGATGAGGTGGATGCAGCCCTGTCAGACCTGGAGATTACTTTGGAGGGAGGGAAGACGTCCAACACACTGGTATGACAACATTGCCATAGTTTCATGTTTACTACAGGAAATACTGTTTGGTTATGGACTACATTCTCTGTCCAAGTTTTTTTTCATCCACCATTACATGAATTTATTTTCCAAATTGTAGTGGCTTGGCAGTGTGTTTGGTCCTTTGTTTCTCCACTGTATTCTGATGATGTCTCCTTTCATCAGTGGTATTAAACGCGAGCGGAAACCTACATAGACACTGTACACTGACCCAGGGGAGGGGAAATCACAATGAATCTCACTGGAAGTGCAAAATTTCACAGTTATTTATGAGGCCTGCATCTGACAAAAGGCCGGGGTATGAGATATGTGACGTTTAAACAAACCAAACAATGCGTGGGTTATGTGTCCATTATTACAGCAGTCCCTCCCTAAGAACTTGCTAAGTTTATACAGCTTATCAGAGGAAACTCAGCTTTAAGATACTGCAAAAAGAAGTGTTGTTTTTAGCATACTCTACTGAGCAATGACATTGAAAATGTACAAAGTTGAGCCCGATGACATTGTTTTGGTTATGTTTAATCATGTTCTTATTGTTTTTATATTCAAATTGTCCATGTTTATACTAACAATAGGTTTTTACCTTTCTCTTAGGGTGACATCACATCTATTCCTGAGCTAGCAGACTATGTCAAAGTCTTCAAGTAAGTCCACATTCAGAGCGACCACATGCACTTACACTGTTATCAAAGTGCTAACAGCTGCATATAAGTGCGTGCAAAGATTTGTCCAAAAGATGCTGAGTCTATCAAAGACCCAGAAAAAATAATAACCAGAAGAAATAAAAGTTATTGGCTAAATAAGAGCGCTGTTGTCTGGTTTGAATCAGTTTAATAGGCTGCATTGTTTGCCAAAAGACATTTGCAGGCTGAGCCTTCAGTTTAGCTTTTGAAAGTGATTACAGTTGGACCAAGCATATTTTTAACCATATTCATTTTTGGCTTTAAGCCTTTGCTGACAGGCAGGTGGCCACAGGGGTGGTTGTCTCATAAAATGTATAAACCATGGGGGATATGGGGGAGGGGTGGTGGCTGATATCAAGAGGCATTTCCTCTTTAATGGTTTTCCATTAATGTTCACGTCCAATACTGGCTCCCTTTCTGTTCACCTTGCTGACTTTGCACTTGAAAAGCTCTCCCTATTTTTCTTTTTCTGTCCTTTGTACTCACTTATGATCTCCCCTCCCCCGCTCTCCCTCTTGACCACTAATAAAGAAAATGGGTGTTTTTCCCATCTCCCAAGTCTGACATGTCTCCCTCTGTCTGTTATATATTTTCCAGACCCAAGAAACTGACACTGAAGGGCTATAAGCAGTACTGGTGCACATTCAAGGATATCACAATTTCCTGTTACAAGAGTAAAGAGGAAGCACATGGGACACCTGCTCACCAAATGAATCTTAGAGGTGCAAACACACAAAAGATGTTATTTCATGTACATGCAAGAGTATTAATGATGTATTTTACTGCTGCAAGGAAGTCATTTTGTGGCGGTGTGTTGGGTATGATCTTTGACCTCTTGTTCCACTCTGCACTTTGGCTTCCATGTGTAGGTTGTGAGGTAACTCCAGATGTTAACATCTCGGGTCAGAAATTCAACATCAAGTTGCTAATCCCTGTGGCTGATGGAATGAATGAGATCTGGCTTCGGTGTGACACGGTAATACTCGAGTTTTAGTGCAACATTTATGATCATTTCTTGTCCTTTTGGCAGGTTTTTAAATTTGCCTTTCTTCTCCAGGAGAAACAGTACGCCCATTGGATGGCTGCGTGTCGCTTGGCCTCCAAAGGGAAAACCATGGCCGACAGCTCTTACAACCTGGAGGTTCAGAACATTCTGTCCTTCCTCAAGATGCAACACATGAACCCTGACCCCCAGTTCATTGAGCCAATCACCACCGATATCAACCCAGAATGCCTGGTGTCCCCGCGCTATCTGAAGAAGTACAAGAACAAGCAGGTAAGCTGTGAAAGCTGCCCTTTCTATACGAGCCTAAACATACAACCTCTGAATGCACTGTAGGCTGTAGTTGCAGCAGCAGCATGGAGGGTAAAGAGTGTAGTTAACAAAGAGAGAGAATCAACAAGGTAACTATCTGGTCTAATGTGTATTCTGTAAGAGTGTGTTTACTTGTTTGATGAGTCGGTTGTGGAGTTAGATGGAGCAGGGTCTGATGCTTCCCAGATGGGCGCCTCCTGGCATCAGGCTTGTCTTGCATTGGAATGTAGCCTCCCTCTACTCCCCCTCCTTTACTCTCCTCCTCTTCTCTCTTCCTTCTCCCCACTCCCCTCTGTCCGAGGGGAAACCAGGACAGCAGACGTCCAAACCACTCCGCATGCGTACAGTAGAGTTGCTTATGTCGGACAGTAATGGATACCTTTCCTGCTCTTGGCCTTTGTGCTTGTAGACAAAGAGAGTTGATATCTCTGTCACTTAACCTGTAGGTGCTCAGTTAATTATGTAACATTAGCAAGAAATTATCCAAACACAGCATTATGGAGCGACAGTAGCACGTCATCAGCAAACATCTTAATAACCAGGTGTAATATTTAAGCACTAAGAATGAATTAACCTTCTTGCAAACTTTCTTGGAGAAGTCCACAATGTGCCCAGCAGATTTGCAGGCTGGTGTGTGTACAATGGAACAGCTGAGTACACGGCTGCCATAGCTGTGTTAGTTGGGGATGGGTGAGGGAAGGGTGAGGGAAGGGTGGGGGGTGGGGTGCTGCTCTTTAGCTTACTCACTCAATTGCTAAAGTTGTAGTAAAAAAGTAGAATGTTGCTAGGGGGTTGGAGGGATGTTAGGAGGGTGTTGGAACAGTAAGTGATGACTCAGAAATGGTCTGGGCCATATACAGAAATATGCTGGATGTCTAGAGAGAGAAAGAGAGAGGTAGGGTGGGACAGAAAGATCAGAAAGTTCTTCTTGTGGGTCATAATACAAACCAGGCTTGTTCTGCGTCTCTTTGATTCTCCTTTAACAGAGGAAACTTAAGTATGAAGTGGTTGTTCCGAACTTGTGCCTCATTACGAGACTTCTGTCACAGGTTCAGCGCTGGACATCACTGTTCAGAAACTGTATTTCCGTACAAAAATTAGAATCAGCCCCAAATTACAGAAGCACCAAATTAAGTTTCAGTTCTCTCTTTCTGTGTCTCACTTTCTCACTAGCCAGGAAATCCCTTAAATATTGTTGCGGTCAGTAACATGAAATTAACTCTTGAAGTATCTCTAATAGAAAATCCTGTGCTTTAAACTCAAGGAGTGACCAATCCATGTTCAAGTGAAGAAAGAGTCACAAATCCAGGTCAAACGATGCAGGTTGACCCACTGATATCAGTCATCCTCTTGGTTTAACCTACGTCATTGTGTTGGTTTGAAAGATAAGAATTCCCGGTCTGCTTCTTGGTTAGCTTCTGTTTCACTAGTGTTTAAATCTCTATGTACAAGTCTTTGACGTAGAAGCTTTCTTTCATTGGTTTTCCTGGAAAGCTTACACAAGATACTGAGGTTTTCTTAACATATTCTGCACTAAAATACTCTGCTGGTGATATTTAAGCAGCTCATCATTTCATTCAAGATGAAACAATAATTATTTTGCTAGCATTTATATCCCATAAACCACATGTGTGCTATCCAAACCTCAGGGGAGCTGTAGTTATTGAATGATGATAATTGTTTTTTTAATATTATTTAAAATCCTGATGATCAAGTTGCTCAGATGTCACAGTTCACTGACCCATTTTATTAAGAACATTGACAGAAAAGTCCTGTATCATGTTACAGTTGTTTTTTAGAAAGACAAATGAAAAAAACCTTCTGTGGCATAAATTCATTGCCTGAAATAGAGGCTAGCTTGAACAGGGGGCAGGACTTAGACTTTTGAGGAGTATTAGCCTGGCAGAGTGTGTGTCTGTCTGGGGTTGTGGTTCTTTCTGGTCCAGCTCCAGTCTCACTCCCAATTCCAGTCTGATAGGGGGCTATCCCTAGGCGCAACATGAAAGAGTAGTGGCGTTATGTACAGTATGTGTATGTGTTTGTACACACACATGTGTAGTGGGCGTGGTGCATCAGGAAATGAGCCGTGCCTGGGAATGCTGCGCGGGAAAACTGTCTGGGAAAAGCCTGTTCGCTCTGAGTCAGCTGCGACCCCTCCCCATCTCCCTTAAATTGGACTTCCTGTTGCGATACTGGCCGGAGGAGACTTCCGTGCTGCAGCTCCCAGCGGATACAGACACAGGAATTTTTAGATTACTTGAACCGTAGTGGTCTCTGGCTAAATCTATGCTTTTACATAAGAGGAAGCAAACATTACATCCACAATGATAAACTGGAGATATGACACTCCCTGACTTTGAGGCCACTTGGTATATACCACCATCTTGTGGATGAAAGGGGGATTACAGAGAAGCTGTTATTATTTTAATAACCCTTTGTGAAGCCCTGTAACAGACACTATCTAGAGCTGAAGTGTACAGTTTCAGTGCCCACTTCCTTCATTTGAAACCATACAAATGTAGTGTAACCTCCCTCTTTTCTCTTATAAATTACAGTGCTGTACCCTCTCTCCCTCTTGAGGCTGAACACTGCATGACCCCCTTCCCCCCAGACTCCAACATGCCTCTCCCCCACTTTGTTTCTTTTATTACAATTATGGCCTCCTACTTTGTTGTTTGGGATCTCTCCTCCCTCGACATTAATCTCACTTGCTTGTTCTCTTTGTCCAATCTTTCTTTCTTTTCTTTCTTCTTGTATGCATCTCCTTCATTCCCTCTCCCATCCCAACCTCTCATCTTCAGCCAGGCTATATCAGGGACTTGGTAAGTTGAGTTATGTGTCCACTGGGTGACTTTAAGCCTTAGATATTAGACATATGTATGTGCATGAATGTATAAACTTGAACACTTTGTGTGTCTGAGTCGCCTCACCTAACAGTAGTGCAGCTGTACAACATCATAGTCACGGTGCCTGATCGTCCCAGTAGAATAGATCAAATCCTTCTTGTTCGTTTATGTTTGTTATGTGTCATTAGCTGTAATGTTTTCAGGGTGCTATAAGACATGAAAATGATACATTTGGGCATCTGTGTTATGTATGTTTCTTTACCTTACCGTTGGGAACAAAACCTACAACACTACACTAAAATAAATGGACCATGCAGGTGTTTCTGCATGTTTTAGCCCATTTAACACAAGTTCCATATACTTAACACTGATGCCAACCTTTTTTCATTCAGCAAACCACATGTTTATAGATTGAAAGCAGCTTTAATGTGTTTTTGTATAATGTGTTTTGCTTTTCTGTCTGTATAATATGAAAAGCAGACACTAGAAACTTGCTCAAAGTAGTCCATCACAGTAAAACAAATTTATTTTTGAAGGCATTTTATTGTTATGCAGGTGAACAGTGACTGCTGAATCATTTTTGTTCTGATGCTTTTAAGTGCTTACAAGAAGCTGCAGCAAGCCCTAAATCGCTTCCAAACAGCAAAGAAATGATCAGCCTCATTGATTAATTCCTGACACCCATATTTGTTTTTGTTTTCACATTAGCAGCAAATCAGCAGCTTGAATCTACCTTTGTGTATGAAACGTGGTTTATAACTGCTTTGCCTTGCCTATAAATTAGATGTTTCCAATGTAGTTCAAGAATACAGTATTAATTAGTAGGGGGGTTGGAAAAATTAGGTTCACTGTGATGGATTACTTATATCAGAAAATGTCAGAAAAAGTCTCTATTAGCTCATTTTCATACTGAACTACATCAACTAAAACCTTTTATAAAACATTTATAACTCTTAAATATGCTTTAGAAAATGGTCAGAAGTAATTATACAAAGAGTATGCTCATCTTAGACAGTGGGTCACTCTGGATGTTACACTGCTCTTCCGGTTGAATTAGCTAATAACATTTTGGAAAACAAAGGATTTAGGGTCGGTAGGGGAACACACACGTGCATGCACACTCACACAGATTGGAAGCTTCCCTTGTCTCATTAACTGTAGTTGGCTCCTAGGGGTCTCATAGGTTTTATATTAGTTTGTCTGTGCTGTGTGAAATAGACTTTTACTGTGACAGCTCTCTGGTTATTGGCTGACCCTGTGTGTGCTGATGGCTTTATGGAGTTAGCCACAGCTTGTTTACGCATTGGCTCTGTGTGTGTGTGTGTAATTGTGGGTGCATCAGGTGGTTGAAGTGTGGTGACGGGATGCATTTGTTTACAGTTGAGAGTGTGTTAGTGTTTGCGGTGAAAAGTCATGTGTGTGTATTTGTCAGATTTCAGCCCGGATCCTCGAAGCCCACCAGAATGTGGCCCAGATGAGTCTCATCGAGGCTAAGATGCGCTTCATCCAGGCGTGGCAGTCTCTGCCTGAGTTTGGAATCACTCATTTCCTTGCCAAGTAAGTTTTGTCAGAGTTTGGGGGGGGGGGGGG
>NW_023339873.1:9020708-9033376 GCF_004916995.1 Morone saxatilis
TTGGGGGGGGGGGGGGTTTCAATAAATTGCTGATGTCTTCATACTTCTATCTCCGTCACCAGCTCTCTCTGTTTTATGTCACTCATACCGTCATTTGATGCACACACTTTCATTTCACAGTGGATTCTCTTCTTCTTCTTCTCTGCAGGTTCCAGGGTGGAAAGCGGGAGGAGCTGATCGGCATCACTTACAACCGTTTGATCCGGATGGATGCCAGCACTGGAGATGCTATCAAGACCTGGCGCTTCAGCAACATGAAACAGTGGAACGTCAACTGGGAAATCAAGATGGTAGGAAACCCACTGAACATGACCATTTTAATGTAATGTAGGCAGGTTTTGAAGAATATGGCATAAAAGCGATGATATATTTCTGGTTCTGCTGCATCGATTTTTATACTTTTGTAGGCAGAACAAGTACTTGCTGGTCTTCTCAGATAGTAAATTGAATAGCTTTGCATTTGGACTGTTTGGACTGAACAGAGGAAGACGTTGAATAAAGATCGCGAAAGGAATTTCTCAGACAGACATTTCACCAGACCAAACTATCAATTGAATGATCTATAAAATAATTAGCTGATTAACTGGTTATCATTAGCAGCCTTAGTTGATTGTAGCACTAAAAGCAATAAGCTAAAAGCATCTCAAAGCAGCCTAGAGCTGCTGTCGGTGGTTTGAATCTGCAGCACTAGCAAGCCGTCCATTTCACTGGGATGTCATTTGATTTAACTTTATTAAGAGAAACAATTTCTCAATGGAGGTGTAAGGAAAAAAACATTCCTCTCAAAGAACAGTTGGTGTTTGAGTGTATACATATTTCTTATTATGGATACCTGGCCTGGTTACCATATAGACTGACTGACTGTCTTATCTTGCACCTGTTCTCTACATTATCTGAAGTAGTTCATTGAATCAAAGGGCATCAGTAATATACATCACACAGTCCGCAGTACATCACCAAGAAACACGATTGCATTTCACTGGTATTCATTGAACCATGACTGACCGTGCCTCGCTCTGTGTGCTCAGGTGACGGTGGAATTTGCCGACGAGCCCAGTCTGTCTTTCATCTGTGCCGAGGTTGACTGTAAGGTGGTCCACGAGTTCATCGGCGGCTACATCTTCCTGTCCACTCGTGCCAAGGACCAGAACGAGTCTCTAGATGAGGAGATGTTCTATAAGCTGACCAGCGGCTGGGTCTGAGCTGCCCCGAACCAGACAGGGGTCAACGATTGTAGGTCAGGGGCCAGGAGGGGAGTGGCTGGGGGCGGGGGTGGAGGTTGGAACCACAGCATATGGGGTTATTTTATTCTCTTTTTCAGTCCTTTTAATTGTTTGGAGCTGTGCTGAAGAGTCCAGAACAGCACTACTATTGCCATGGCTGACACCGTTTTTATTGTTACAGTTGTTGATTTTTTTTTTTTGTTTATTTTTGCATTTACGCTGACAAAGTCATTTTTTACAACACTAATATGAATGCAGTCCACATGAACTTTTGAACCCCTGTGGTTGAGCAGAAGCAAACCCCGAACCAGGAAGCTTCTCTGTTTTCCATACGACCACCTGCCTCCTCTCCTCCTGGACTGACGGCCATCAACTTACGTCCATGACAACCCTTTAAACCCAATCAAACACCAGATTTAATCCCAAAGAATCTCTTTTTTTTCACTCTCTCTCTCTCTTACCGTCTTTTTTTCCCACTCTTCTATAACTGGACTAAAAGAGCTCACATCAAACTGTCATTAAATCACATTGTAGTCGTGGTGCCACAGATGCCTACCGTTATATCAAATTATTTATCCTAAAAGGCGGACTTCATCAGAGAGTCCGATCAGAAGGGTGTCTGTAAAAGCAGTGGCCACCGATCGCAGCACTACATGTCCATCCTATCCACTCTATGAAGGGTTTGATCTCTTTGAAGTCACATGTAAGCACTTCGACAGTATACAGTCCTGTTTATGAATAAGCTGTTGTTAAATTTCCTTTTTGCTTTTTGATGTCTGTTGTCTTTGTTTCAGAGCTTGTGTCGAGTCTCCGCTGTGTCGAGTCTCTCTATTGAAATCTCATTGTATTAGCTGACAGGTGTGACATGTGAGAGCCTGAGGTTTGTTTCGTATTTAACAGACTGCTAATTGTAAGCGTGTCTGAAAACACTACAGTTCCATGCACTGGGATGAGTGTCCTGTGGGTTTGAGAATATTTTCCAGCTGATGTAAATGTCGTCTCTGCAAAAATGTTCATCTTAGAAAGGTCATTAACTCAAGTTTCTTAAAAAGAAGTTTTAAAAAAACCTGTTTTTAAAAATATTTGAAGATGTAACCCGAAGCTTTTCCCAACTTAAGGCAGTCCCCCTCTGACTGGGAAGGCGTGACCTGGACGTGCACATTCAAACATTATGTGCCAAAGTGCATTAATATTTTTGCCAAACATGTCTGTTTATGGCTGCTGTTCCGACCACGTTGCTAAATCTCAACAGCATGTTAGAAATTGCATCCAGAGATTTAAAAACCCGACATCTCATTGCTCAAGTGCATGTAGACTACATAACAGGAGGGCGCATTACTCCTTTGTTCCACCTTTTTACTGAATTGCCATTCTGTTTCTCACACCATATAGTATTATTATTATTATTATTATTATTATAGTTTTTATCATTACACACCAGCATAAGGTCACTGAGTTTGAAGAATGAATATGCAACCCTTTTTTTTTCTCCTGTCCTCAGTATGAAGGATCAGTAAATGAAGTATTATTTTTTGTAACTAATGTAAAAACACAAACGTTTTATAGAATTGTACAGTTTTTTTTTCTGCTTTTTGGGTAAGAGGGGGGAAGCCATCTGTCAACATGTTAGTATTCAGAATTGTGCCTGCCTATGTTGTGGTCTTACTGAGTTTTCAGATGAAGATATATATGAATATATATGAAGATAACACTAGTCTCAAACTCCAGGTTTGATTAAGATATTTGTGGAGTACATATTATAATTTTTTTTAAAATACAGATATGTATGCCTTCTCAATGTGCTCTTTTTTTCTTGCATTTCTGCTTCATTTTATTGATTTTCTTCTTTCTCTTCTGCCACTCGCCGATCACCATTTGTGGCCCCGAGTTGTGTTTTTAGCTCATTCTTTATGACTGACAGTGATACTTAATGTGCTGCAAATTTGATTTGCTTAGCGCCTTTTTTAAAACACTTCACTTATTTGTCTGGTTTTGTCACAACTGAAGTGTGCCATTTAATAATGTCCATATGAAGGAGACCCACATTGTTTAGACCCTGGAGTTTGAGACAAATCAGCAAAAGTGAACAGAGGAAAGAGAAGCCTAGTCTGTTTTTATTTTCTCTGATGTTGTTTTTGTTTGCCTCCAGCATCAGGAGCGGCAGTGCATGTCCTGCTGTTCTGTTTGACTGTAAAAAATGCATTTATTTTAAAAAATAAAGTAATTTTTATTTAAAGAAGCGTTTTCTGTTTTTGATTTTCCCTAATGCAGAATGTGAAGGGATAAGGCTGGTATAACTAATTTATATTTTACTTATTAATGTTGATGTGCTTACATCCCAGCTCTCTGTGGCACTCACCCCCAAGCCCATTCATTCACCGGTCACAAATGTATAGTTTCATATTTTAAAAAAAGGCTGGTCATTGTGGTAATGTTTTAACGTGCCTGTGTTAGTCTATTTTCAGCCTTAATACATATCCATATACATAATGTGCTAGTGAGTATTAACAGCAGCAGGTTGTATGTGGGCTCATGGTAATGAAGGAACATGTGATTGAGGAACACTGATTCCTGTATTAAGACACTGATGGAGGTCTGGTCCATAAGACAGTGATAGGCTATATCAGGCTATGCCTACACAGGTTATAGTTTATAGGATCTCTTTGTTTTGTGTTTGGTCCCTACATGGGAATTATTGACCATAAAAACAATATAGAATCCTGTCAAATGGGACTCGCTGCTTTAGTCTTAAAGCCCTTTTTATTAGGTTCCATGCTGCCTCATCGGATCTACTGACAAAAGGCAAAACTGTAGTTAACTGCACAGAAACTCATACTAATAATACAAAAAGAAAAAAAAATCCAAAAATGTATATATATAGTTATCAATATAGTTATCGTATAGATTTATGATTTTATGATCACATCTGCGTTGAGCAAAGTAAGATGGGCTTGTTTCTTCTCGTCTGTGTACATGTTTAAAAAGCAAAATCAGTATGGCTTATGCTCTCAATATTTTACAGATGTTGGTTCCCAGAAATAGGACAGAACTTGACAAAAATGTTTTTAAATAAGCTGCCCCCTCTTCCTGGAATAATGTACAGAAGACCTTCACATTGTCAGAGTTCATTACTAGGGACAATATAAATTAATTTTAAAGGATTGTAAATTAGTACTCTCAGTCAATGTCATTGTCATTGCAGTTGTTTATTGTTTATGCTTCATAATTGATTTTGTCCCTGAGCTTGTATTCCATATTAACTGGATATTGTGTTCAGTCATTTGTAGTGTGTGACGGTTGTATATAAGATAAAGAAAATTAAGCCATGGTATTAATAAATGACAACTAATGATGATAGAGAACATCATATATCTTCCTTCACACATACAATATGTGCACTGGTTATGTTTCTCCACTAGAGGGCAGTGCACAACCATCTGTGCTCTCTACCTCTCCACGGCAATCTCGTGCTCGGTGCATTCCAAACTTCTCCAAAGGGTTCTTTTCCGGAATCTGACATGTTTACCTGGCATCCCAGCAGAAAACCAAGTGCCAGATTGAGGAGGAGATTAGATCAGAGAACGCCTGCAGACAGTCTGTCTATTTGCAGGCTTTTGCCCACAGTGGACACGGCGCACGTCCGTCTGTCACCTGCTGAGCAGCTGGGATAAAGAGGTGTTGGTGGCCATGATAACTGAGGAGATGCTCACAGCACCTGATGTCCACTGTAGTATTGCGTAGAATGGCAGGCCAGACAGCGTGGGTTAAAGAAGAAAGGTTTTAGAAAGATGATTGTGAGCACAGGTGACAGTTTAAAGGCTGGGCAATTGCTAGTGTGAGACGTCCGGTCAAATAAACAGCCTGGGAAGGAGGGCAATCAGTGTGAACAAAAGAGCTCTAATTGGCATATCATCAAACACTGTTCATTTTCCATTTTCTCTGAAATGTTAATAATACTAATTCTGGGGCCCACGTGTATTAAGAATGTCCCTGCAATCAAAAATAGGTTAAAAAAAACAATCTCCTCTGGTTGGTGTGGTGGTGGTATTTATGCACAGTTCATCTAATAATTCAGTTTTGAAGACTCTAGCAATCAACCCTAAAGTATTCTATCATTAATAGCTGACACTATATTTCAACAGCCCATGAGCTCGTATCCACCCTCCAGTCATTTGTGAGATTAGATGAGGTATGCAGCATTGAAGTGGGAACAATGAATCGAATTCTGCAAGTGCATCCTGTTCCTGTGGAAGATGGGTCTCAACCCAGCACTTAAACTGGCAGTTCTGACAGCAGGAACTTCCAAGAAAGCTTTTGTAGCACACGAGCAAATCAAAATTAATTTGTAGACGGGACATGGAAGCATACAACTATCCTCTGTGGCCTCTTATGTTCCCCATATAGCCCATACTCCAGTGGGATCTGTCCCGTGGTGTGTGTGGGAAGTAAAAGACGTCTCAACGATGGCTCCACCTAGTGACGTAGAATTCCACAGACCCCTTGAGGATGACGGCACTAATGTGACAGAAGAAGAAGGGAAAAAAAAGCGGGAGGAGGCTTGAGGATGACATTTATAGATTGCGCTGCTCACAAACAATTAAAATGCAGGAAGTCAAAACATAAAAGAAGTGACACACTAGAGGGAGCAAAGTTGCACCTGTTGCCATTCAACACAGCAACTTCCTGGCTGAACCGAGCGCATAGTTCCCTCTCAAGGAAGTGCTGCTCTGATTTCCTCATTCCTGAAGTTCACAGCCAGTCAAAGTCATTGTTAATGTCATGGGCATCTCTCTCTAGGAAAGTGTTTTTGACATTTACCCCTCTCGCCCGCAGTGAGTGGAGCGCTGTAGATAATGTCAGCCATCACAGCAGATGTGTTGATTAGCTGGTTTCAGGTAAGCCTTGAAATTTCCTTGAAGAGAACTCTGTCTCTTCTCTTTAGACCACTCTTTTGACCTTGTCTAGATCAATTGTCTTTTATTCTCTTTTTCTAACTGCCGTCACCAACTGTCAAGAGATAATTGTCAGAGTACATTCTGTGGTGGCTGGAGGTTAAAATGCTTGCTGCTGAGATCTTGCAGGTTTTTAACCATGGTCATTAATAGATTCCTTTTGACTTTAGACTGACTTTGTTTTTTATTAAGTGCCATCAGCAAGTTGAGATTTCTACTTACCCAGTGAAATATCTCATCATATATATGGTAGGTTGGCACCAAAATGCATCCACACATGATAAATCTTAATGACATTGGTGAACTTCTGACTTTTCCTCAAGCACCACCGTTAGGTTTGATGTGAAATGTCTCTATGGCAGTTAGATGGATTACCCTAACATTTGGTACAGACATCCATTTTCCCCTCAAGATGAATTCCAATGACTTTGGTGATCCCCTGACCTAATAAGCAAATTTTAGCATGATAACAAGCTAAACTAATATGGTGAACAGGATGAAACATAATTAAAAACATCACGATGTAGCAATGCCTCATAGGGTAAAGCCTCACAGACCTACATGGCTGTAGACCTGTAGTTTGGTTCTTTATGCCGTTTTTCTTTAATTTGCTTATCTACGTATTTTTCTTAATTAATGCCATAACTTCATTTTGCAAAGTAAATATTTGTTCTGCATAATTGAGAGTCTTGGATATTTTGGTTTGTAAATCAAAAACAAATGTCATAAACTTTAATCACTAAGTAGTCTGGTGTGTTTCCAGTGTGTGTGCCGCATTCATTCCCTCATGTGATTCTTGCAAGCCAAACCATTTTGGAAGCCTACACTGCACAGCAACACTATTTATACCTCTTTGCTGGAAAAAAAATTAATGTAATACTCGTACTGAAAAGTCCTACTTGTTAAAAGGCAACAGGCGTGTAAACAATGTAGGATTTATTTATTTATTTATTCCAGTCATTATTATTCTCGGCAGTTCGGTCTAGATATGTTTCCATGGAAAAGGCCTGGTCTGGGCTAAACACTCAAGAGTGCCAAGACTCTTATCTTAATGTCATCAATTACACTCTGGAGCTGCTAAACTGAGTTTAAAGGCTCTAGAAAACATGTGTTTTGGTCAAAGCTCTTTGAGGTTCAAAGGCTGAATCAAGTCTCTAAGCTCACAAATTCATGTTTAATATTGCCATCGATTAATCACATCAAGTTTGTCAGATTGGTATTGGTGTATTCTAACTGGGGGATTCTATTTCAGGGAGATATTATGTGAATAAGTTTTTGTTGTTGCTGACTCATGCACTATAAGTTGTCTCATTTATTGGTACAAGAGAGATTATTCATCTCCTGTTCTTGTCGTAATAGAAACATGAAAACTGTTTTGTCCATAAACAACATTTGACACCACTATATCTCATCCGTTGGATGATTACTGGAAGACTTAGGTCATCCACCTTGTTAGTCGTGCCTTGAAGTCCAGGACATCACGCATGCAGTTGCAGAAATTACAAGCATGTCATTAAGGTCCTAGAGCTGATCCAGAGGGTGTCCTCTTAGCTGATGAGGTCATGTCACATGGTGTTTATAGAGATGAGATGGGCCTGTTGTGAGCCAAGGCGCTTGCATCATCACTTTCTGCAGCACGCAAGTGTTTTATGGTCATGCATACATATAGTGCACGAGTATACGCAATGTGTGTGCAGCAAATTACAGCTAGAGCCACAGATGTTGTGTACTCCAGCTCACGTGACATTTCAAGTTGAATCCTCTTTTGGGCTATTTGCTGTGGGAATCTTTTCTAAAGTAATCCACTTCTCCCCAAGGGACGTTTTGGCTTTAAGCACTGTTGCACAAAATTGGATAATTTGCATCACCTCACTCACTAAAACCTGTTTTGTTCGGCTAAATCTTGTTTTTCAGCGGAGTTAATGTAATTTAAAGGGCTGTTGTTGTCGGGGAATACATTTGGAACAAACAGACAAGTGTCAGGTTCCTTGTTTTTTCTTTAGGAGGCGGTGGGATAACCTGTCTTTGCCTGGGGCATGAAGTGTGAGTCTGTCAACTAAGAAACAGATGTATCCTGGGAGATATTTTGTCAAAATCCTAACACTGCAAGAATAAATGAATGTTGCTACTGAAAAAAGTAAATAAGCTGAAATGTGTCACTATGGGCATTTTTATTATTTTATTTATATATATATTATTATTATTATTATATTATTAATTAAAGACATTCTACTTTGTATGAACAATGCCTCACTGTAACATGCTGAGATAATTCAGGTATAATCCCTTTGGATCAATAGTTTTAAAAAGACCTCCAACACCATCACCTTTTAGGACCTACATTGGTGCCTTCTTCCTCAGTTTCATACACTTCTTTATTATCTGTTTGCCCTCAATTGTTCCCAGATATCAAGACATAACGAGAAGCAAGTCTGTTTAATCCCAAAGTATCAGCCCTGTGTCCATCTCTGTATCTCCCCATTATCTCCCTGTGGAGCCATGGCCATGACAGCACCTCCCGGTGACACCACTTGTGCTGCCGACAATAAAGGCCAAATGAAACTTGCAAAATGAAATTGGATCGTTGGCTCTTTGTGTTCTTTTTCTTTGTGCCCCCAGAGGGCTCTGCTCGTTGATCGGCTAAATTGGCTGATTTTGACTGTTATCTGGAAAAAAAATGATAAAGGGTGGAGAGTGAGTGGGTTACTGGCAAGCAGGGACAGAGGAGAGAGGACTCAGATATACAGAGACTTGACTGACTGAATGGAAGCTAAACTGACAGACTGAGCTACTGCCGCCCTAAAACTAATGTGTGAACTGATATAACTGATGAACACATTTGCACTGCTGTATTTACAGATAAAGATATGGGGTGTATTAGAGACATAAGGGCTCATATTGAAAGACCTCTTCAACATAACGTGAATTGAGAGAATCCAGTGAGGTTTCCTGATGCATAAATCATTCATAATGACAGAGGTGACTTAGTGTATTGAAGACACACACTTCAAAAACCCATCATTCAACTGTCTGACTGCCGTGATGGAGATGGATTTAGTTTGTGGTGTTTAATGGTGTGTGGCTCCATTACAGAGTATTTTGCCCAACGAGTTGCTCTGAAATCTGACTTCAGCACACCCCAGAGTATCAACTTTGATTCAGCATGGGTTCTTCTCCTGAAAATCCTGTTTTCACTCCTGAGTTAAGCAGCTGCCTGTGGGTAAAGTGAGATTAAATGTTTCTCCAGTGTTGGCATGATGATAGCACACAAGGGAGAACAGAGAATACTGACTGAAACACAGCTCACAGTTATGAAGTGTTTTGCATTCGACACTTGAACTATCTTCTTATTCAAAACACCCAAGATGTAGAAAATGAGCAATTACAATCAACAGTATTGATGTAATGTCACTTGCATCGACACAGCTTTCATTTTATAATGCAAACCTGGAAATGCAAAATAATGATATATTATTTCCTCCTTTGACACATGTTCTGGTATCTTTTACACATCTTGCACAAAGTCCACTGCTCCTCAATGGATTCATGGTTGAGGTGATACAGTATGTGTCTATCTATTGTTCTCTAAATCGAGGGGGAAAGGGGAGAAGAAAGAAACATTCTTCAGTTCAAGATAAAGAAAAGTGTAGTCTTGTCCAACCAGTTCTGTTAGAGATAAATAGAATATTACAAGATTAGCGAGACCTCCCTCTTTCCTCATAAACCAGCAGTCTGAATTTAATTAGGTATTGATTTTTTTTATATTAAAACTAAATGTGTCATTGATTGAACAAGCAGCTTTTATTAGTAAGGCAGAACTCAGAACAGGGATTCAAAGCAAATTTCTTTCTCATGTTTTATAAAGCGACAAAGCAGCTAAAGATTGATCCGGGTATGAAAGTCATTACTTGTGGCTGGCTGGGCATTCAGATGATGCATGGTTGATATGTGCTTCAAATTTAATTAAAGTGTCTGTCTTTGGCAAAGGAATATTCCAATGACTGGTCCTCAAAATTCACGCTTAAAAAAAAAGCAAAAAAACGCTTGTCAAAAATGATGTCAGCGTGAGCAGTTATGAATAGTTCTTGAAATAATTTTAAAGAAGTGGCAGATCTTTCTGTTCCTGCAGTGCCTAAGGTCATACGGATAATTCCTATAATCTGACAGATTTTCAAGATGAATCTTTTGAAAACCATTGTCCTTTAATGACTCTTTGCAAAAAGGAATACTGATATGACTTAGAAATAGCCGTAATAGCCATAAAAGGTGGTTCCGCTCAACACAGACTTCTCTTTGTAAGCAGTAAGACAAGAAAATGTCTTAAAACAGTAGAAAGACCAGTGTCAGGATGTAACTTGGGTTCTTGTGTATCTAATGTGATTGGTTAGGGGCCACATGTGAGAGATATTCTATCAGGCACTAGCAGGTAAAATCAATACCAGATCTGAGGTCTAAATACTTTTTATTTCACACTACTTATAAATGATCAGAGTGCATTGTGGCTCGATAATGTGATATGTGCAGCATAGAGAACACACACACACACACTTTTTTCCTCACTTGACAAGCGAAACCTAAACAAAAGGTTTCAGCCGCCTCCTCCTCATATAAACACCCAGTCCACCTCCCTGAATGTAGTGAGTTCCACGAAGTTACCGAGAACGGCAAAACAAGAGAATCAAACATGCTCTGTTTGATATTCTCAGCTTGGAACAAAGACATAAAATCTTAAATGAAACAATGCACACACTGTGCACACACACACACACACACACACAAGCTTTTTGAAGTAATGTATGCGTGTCAGTTCGACCACAGTGAGACATGTTTTTCTCTCTAGTGAGCTCTCATGCAGCTCTGTAAGCAGTGTCTGATGTGTGTGTTTCATGCCTCACACTGAGAAGAGTAAACAACAAACCACATGAATTCAGTGTTTGATTAGTGCAGCAGACACACAGAGAAAGAAGAAAATAGAGACTAATAGAGAGTGTATTGGGGAGTGTGTGAGAGTGTATAGCAGCCATCTGGCCGTGTGGGGAGATGAGAGGCAGCCGTTGGTTGGAGCAAAGGGTCCCTCGCACCGTTCCATTCCTCTATCGTCAGATCTCCATGTTTACCCTACTCACCATGGGGACTGAGGCACCTCGCTCCCCGTAATCCAGCCAGCCTGCACAGTTAAAGGATGTTTATGTTTTCCAGGATTTTTTGGGAAGAGGGATGTGCAGAGAGAGGGGGAAACAGCCATGGGAGGAGTGCCAGGTAGAGCTCTGACAGTTGCTTCTGCCTCCTGTGGGAGTGCTTTTTGATGGAGAAAGTACTGATTGTACTCTAGCAGAGGGAACACAACATCGATTAACATCTCACTCTCGTGGATTCTTTGGCGGGTTCATCATTACAAGCTCATATTTTGCGGAAGATCTTTAATTGAGCCCACACGAGCTCTTTTTTCCAAGGTTTTTCAGAGACGCCAAATACGTCATACAGATTTACAAGGAAATGTGTATAAAATGATGCAGGAGGCATGTATAATTTTCCATTTCATGAAAAGAGGCAGCCACATAAAGAGGCGTCTTGGAAATAAATATTTCACCAGCTGTAAGTGTAAAAATATTTGGTTTAAAACTGTGTATAAATAATCCACCAGCCATTTAAATGTTCCCTCTTAATGCAGTGGAGCCTTAAAAAACTGCAACTTAGATTTAACTGAAAGTAATATAGTTTGTGAGCGATGAAGCAACGCAACAAGCAGGTACAGAGCACAGTGTAATTAAACAGCATGAAAACTGTTCTTTAAAGCTTACTTAATGAAAAATCTATGGGGAGTATTAGGAACATAAACTGGATGGATTGCACTCAGGTCAGTGAAGCATAGCTGCTCCAGAAAGTAACTCATGGAAAACTAAATAAATTACTCCTTGTTAATTCCAAAATTGCACTAAACATTGAACCGTAATGCAAATTTGATATGGTGGTGAAGGAAAATTAAGACAGCAATTAGCATTGCGTTGTAAAGGTCCATACTAAATATTCATGCAAATTCACTAGAATAGCTGCTCTTGATTACTTTTCCACCACAATTTCCTCCCCACAGATTCCAGGCCTGTCAGACATTGCGGAAACTTCGAGTGGCGTGAGCAAAACCTGAAGGATGTTTCAGTCTCTGTGGTGTGTAATGCATCCAAAAGCTAACCTCAGCACTGAACTGAGCAATGAGCGGTCGAGCTTTCGACATATTTCTTGGGCAATCATTCTTCAGGCTGTTAGTGAGACTGGTAGTGCCGTACACCAAACCTTGACATGGCTCAGTGTTTTGCCTTTCATCAGAACAAATCACAGGCCAGCGTTTCCCTAGAGAGTCTCAGCTGCCTGAATTCCCAAACTCACCAGCAGGAAACGGCTAATGCCCTTTTGACCCTCTCTGCTTGTGTGAGTCTGCGCGGTTGCATATGTGTGTGAATGCATCATTTCCACCCCCCCCCCCCCCCCCCCCCCC
>NW_023339873.1:9033476-9046504 GCF_004916995.1 Morone saxatilis
CCCACGACAAATACAACTGTGAAACTTTGACATACTGCAAAGGGAATGATCGCACTTAATTATCTTATGTGCGTACAAGGAAACTGTGACACCCACTAAATTGTGCTGAGAGAGAGAGAGAGAAGGCGAGTAGCATTGATGCTGTTATAAAGAGTAAAAAAAAAAAAAAAAGTCACAGAAGACTCAACATTTTTCAATCCTAAAATGAACTATTTCCACATGCTCCACCAGATGGTTGAGCAGCTTGCTGTAGTATGGAATCACAAAGCCAGACAAACTGTAATATGATCCCAAGGAAGCTTCAAGGGCTGGATGAATAAGGAACATCCATATTTGATTATTGGTGTGCCAACAGCCAAGTATGATTTTGTACCATTTTTTTCCCCAGCTGCATTGAGTAATTTGTTTTTGAGCTTGGAGTTGGTACATAAGTTGTATTCATAAGTGAGAACATAATGACATCTGCTATTAATACAGCTGGTCTTATGTGCTTACAATGGCACTGACACCTTACGAGGACTTAGTTGTTGCAGGAAATTAGCACAGAAAAGCTAAAAAGACAAACTCCTGCAAAATGTTTTCACTGAAATCAGAAACATTCATGTTTAATTTCAGAACGGCAGTTTTGTAAGCGACAAATTGTTTATCTGTCATTACGCTTTCTCAGCTGACCCGCAGACATCTGTACAACTGGTCGCCTGCTTTGTATGACAAAAAACAATGGCTTAAATACTCATCACATTCCCTCTGCAACATGCTAATGATCAGCTGCAAAAGGCCCAGAGGCAATGAAACAGAAGCGCATAAAACTTGAACTATCTCAGATGAGCCAGTGCTGTCCAAGTCTCTTCAAAATGAAGACAGACCTTATGAAAGGAGCCAAATCAACCAGGAGAGGAATTAGAGCTCCGTAGGGAATTTGGATGACTCACAACCAGCCAAGCAAAACATCAGACACAATCACACACACACACACACACACTTACACACTCTCAGTCCCACTGCTTCTGTGTGTGAATTCCCAGGGAACAAATTTCTGTTGGCATGGCTGTAGAAACAAAAGATGGTAGTCAACAGCTGCTGGCAGTTTAGGGCAGTATTGAACATTGACACCTCCCATACATCCAGAAGGGATTTGGAAAATGTTCAAGTAGTGTGGGCCTGTCTAAACAAGTAATTCAAAGAAGTTAGGCCACTTTTTTTTTTTTATAGTAATCTTGGGAAATGCCCTAGTCACTGTTCATTAAATCATATTGTGGGACGCCTACTATCTGAGATATTTAAGGTCTGAGTCACAGAGACAGGGTAATAACACTATAAAATATGACTTTAACCACAATTATAGTCCAAATTACAGTGTATCCTGAGAAGAACTTGAAGTCACTGTTATAAAGTCAGTAACCTCATCAGGTAGCGGAGCACTGTCCAAGCAGGTCATTCTAAACCACTTTCCAAATTACCCCGGGTATTCCCTAGTTGTTGATTTACAGAGACTAGGTAATAAAAACCATTACTGTTAACTTTTCACCAGTTTAATTCTATAATAGTTCCATAAGGACTCAATTTGTCTTTAGTATGAGTCCAGTCTTGGTAGTGTAACTACTTTGTTTTAATGGTGACCTTGGGGAATGTTGTAGATACTGAACTTATTCACTCAGTTATTGTGTGGGATGGCTACTATAATCAGAGATATTTAAGGTGAGTCACAGACACACACACAGAAAGAGTTGCCACCATTTTAGACTTATAGTTAATATCCCCATAGGGGCTGAAAGTGTCACTGTTAATATAAGTCAAATAACCAGTTAGAAAACAAACAGTAGGCTATTTTTAAACTCTTAAAAGGCGCGTATTGGGACTTTATGTAGCTTACTGTATGCATGTGTAGTGTCCTTGTAAATGTGCTCTAGTTTTCATAAAGAAAATAATGTGACTTTTAGCTTTTAGGGAGCCTATACTTTGATACTTTGAGCCCTGCATCCCCAACCAGGATGCTTGCAAGCGTCACAAGATGGAAAAGTATGGTAAATAAAAATGTTTTATGACTTTACTATAGCCCATAAACAGCCACCATTTACAACATCTAGCGTGGGTATGCTCTTCTAATGAAACTCCCAGCCGATGACAGTAAACTCCCAACACGACGTGCAGATGTGGAATTGCGTGGTGCTACGTGGTCGTGTGACACTGTACGTGATTGGCGGGAGGGTTCGTGTGTCTGACGGATTGGGAACCTGCTACTGGTTTCCACACACACACACAGAGAGAGATACAGACACACACACTGAGCTGCAGTCAGACGGACACAGCCTCTCCGCCGACGCGGCAGCAGGGGGAAAACAAACTCTTTCTCCCGTCACCTAGAAACCAACAACGGTCGGTAGAAGTGAGTTTTTTTTTTCCGACGGGATGTTAAACCCGAAATGCTACCGGTTAGTGTGAGAAGACAGCAAACAGCGAGGAAGAGACTGCCTGAAGTGGGTGAACTGTGACAGCAGCTTGGAGGGGAACAGATCAACTGGGCTTGCACGTGGAAAGCAACGCCGAAACACGTCGGTAAGTAACGTTAACTCCAAACTGCACTTGTGTTTTCGAAAGTTTAATTGATGTTTTTGGCACTCGAGCGGGGTTGTGTTTGTTTTTCGCGTTATTGATATTGTTTTCACTGCGTCAACAACCTGTCGGACACTTTGCGGTTAAACATCAGAACAAGTGTGCGCGCGCGCGTTTGGCTCATTAAGTGTCGGTGCGCGTGCCGGTGTACTATCAAAGTAAACGCCTAAACCCAGCGTCGTTATTGTAAGATTGGATGAACTGAGAGTTGTTTTTACAGATGTCTCCACTGGGCTTTCGGAAGCAAACTTGGTGATGAAATGTTCCCGCCTTTGCTTTGACAAAATTAGGATGATTCAAGCTGATGTACTGTCATTTTTTGTTGGTTTATGAATGTCCACGGAGGTGAACCGCGCCTCCCTGTTTCTGGAGCTGTCCATAAACAGAAGGCTGCGGTCACGGTGTGTTGAAAAGAAAACTATAGTACCTTCTTGCTTCAAACCTGTTTAAATCGCACAATATTTGATCGGAACAAGTTTGGCCCCCGTCCTCTGTATGACTAGGAAGTGCAAATATTCCAGTGAAATTCCTTTAAACCCAGACAAGTGAATTTGGGTGTTGTCCAAGTTGAATAGCTGCGTATTAGGAGTGTAGGCTGCGCTTCTGTATCAAGGCAACATGAGGCACTTATTACAAGACCATACAGTCGTCACATGATGTCTCAAAGCATTCTGGTCACATTTTAAAGCTCTGTAAATGTGGTGATGGTGTTTTGTACTGCTGCTTCTGGGACCATATGCAGTGAAGTGTTGATCATCCCTGATGCTGGTGTTCTCCCCAGCGGAAATAATCAATATATTTGATCAGCATTAAATCTTAAATGGTAAGTACGTCATTGGGATCATCAGTGGCAGTTGCTTTGCTCTTAATGTGACAGCACTCAGCAGTCCTATAACCAGTTCTTTGGTGCTGTGTTAGAAATAAGTTTGGCGTACTAGGCAGCTGCTTAGCACCCCCCAGACGCCACCTGGGTGCTCCAAAACAAGCAAATTACAAGTTGATGTTCTCAGGAAAAACCCCTTGCATTTCCTAAATGGCATCTTGCCTGAAAGATCCTTGTTTTGGCTGGATGGGATGGAGCAGTTTTTACATTATTATTCTCGTCTTCACAGTGATGAAATGTGGAGTCCTGTACGTTGTTTACATTTTATTTACCATGTATCTTGTTTTTGTCGGGAAAAGGAAACCGTATTTATGTTTTCTTTCACTCATTTTGTCATTATTTTCTTCTACTTTATTATTAGGTGTTTTGGAGGCTCCAAAACACTAGGTCTAGCTCTTCGCCAAATCCAAAGATAGAGAAAAGCTAGTTGTGTTTAAACAGGATCTCTGAAGAGCAATTACCACATGTCTCCACTGCTGTATCTCAGTGACAGGTTGGGACCGAGAAGGCAGTTTGGTTCAGATGAGCTGTGAGCTTCCTGATCTTACCCCTGTGCCTCCCAATGGTGTTAGCTAACCCACTTACATTGAAATATAGCCTCTTCCTATGCAAGAGTTCAGGGCTTCATTTGCTGTGGCGCGCCATAAAAGATAAGCTTATACCTTTCCCCATACTTCAGTGTCCAATTACAGTCAGCACCGCGCAAACTGTCGAGCTGGCTCCCTCCCTGTGTGTCCACCACCTCGCCGTGTTCTGCTGCGACAGAGGACAGGTATCCTTGAAGGCAGACATAAAGAGCCCTGTTTCTGAAGTGGATCGTATAATGAAAAGAGGAACAAAAACCAGCCTGTCAGTGTTTCTGACAAAATGACATGTCTGGATGTCCTCCCTGCATTACAGAAAAACCACGCTCTCTGTGCTACAGTCATAGCTGCACCTCTGTTTTGCAACACATCGAATGGAGAAGTAGTAAAGTTAGTTTACGTCAGAATGTGTGCTGATTTTGCTCTGTGTATATCATCTAAATCTATGATTCTGGTCATGTACACTGACGTACAGTGATTTTGTTTTATCTTATCTTTATGCCAATTAATTGTACATTCACTTTTGTTAATGCCACAAGCCATTGCCCCAGTATCTAATTGACTCATTGTGTGTTATGATAGCTGCAGCTGTATTTGAGACGTATATTTGTTAAGTGCTCTGTTTGCTTTTATGCTATTTACCCACCACTGTTCGTTCCCTCCCAAATGTTTTATTGCCATAGGATGCCGGGCTATAAAGGATGAGCTCATTTGGGGGGCCTGGCGTCATGTCATTAATTGATTCACGGTTCGCTCATGCCTCCCTGGCACTATAGAACCTTCACTAGCAGCTGAGGCACCCAGGAAAATGGATGGGTACTTCCATATCTTTCCTTTTTTGAGGGAAAATACTAAGATCCTATTGAACAAGCTGCTTTGATGAAGAGCTATTCTTTTTCTCGTGATCAATGGCCTCCATATCAGCGGGATTTACGTCACCTATTTTTGTGTACATTGTCGTTTACCTTTTGTCCCTCAATATACAATGTACATTAGTTTCCACAACTCACATTAGAGACATATTATTACATAATTAATGCGGCAGGAAGAAACAAGAACAAGGAAATTATGAAAAGGATCTAAAGCCAGAATGTTTTTGATCTTCTCTTCTCCCATTCTCCTCCTTGAAAGTGTGCCCTCCTCTAAGAGCATCTCAGACACACTGCGGTAATACTCCCTCAAGAATAAAGTGGCCTACAAATGACAGCAGTAGCATCTCGGAATAGACAGTTATGGATGCTTACATGGGCTTCCCCCATTCATTATTTCAAAATCAGTTTACCTATGCTGAGCACAAACTTTATTTCCTGTTATTTCTTGTCTCGCCAACATTATCGTGCACATTGTAAACTGATTCAAGCTCAGAAAAGACTTCATTTGGGTTTTGTTGTAAGGGATCCAGACGCCCTGCGCTTTCCAAAACAAAACAAGGGAAAAAAGCCAGTTTTTCACCTGAGTGTGCTAAAAAATCAGCCAATGTATCTGAGTGCTGAACAGAATGGTTTAGTTGCCGCACTGCTTGTCATTTGTGTTTGGAGGTAACTTAGAAAGCCTGTTGTTATTGAGTATTTGAGCTTCCACTGTTTCCTGGTGCACTTTACTTGCTTTCAAACCCCGTCTTTACATACTAGAACAGCATAGCAGATTTGACTAAATCAAGCATATTGGAAGATTTCTGGATGTGTAAGATGGGAGAAGAACTCTCTTAATGAGCTTTGCTGTCTGGCATGCACATTCAGTTGGTTCTGGTGGAGGGATTTGGTCTTAGATCTCCAAACTTGGACAGCTAAATCAGGCCTGAAGTCTCACACAGCTTGAATAAGCTGCCCTATGCCTGTGTTTGTTTTTGACTGCGTATTAACAAAAAGTGCTACTGCTGTTGCTATTGTGCACTGCAGCCTCAAAGTGTAGCTCCCATAGAGAGAGAGAGTGCAGGTTTGGAGTAGTACACTGTAGAGATACTGCTAAGTTTTATTGGTTCACTTTCACTGGCTTTCTTGTCTTATGAAATCCCAGAGAGAGTTTTTCCTCAGCATGAACTGGAATGTGTTCTTGTACAACCTAATAATTCTCGGTGTTATTGGACCTTATCAGCCAACATGATGTTTGTAACTGAAACGTTTTTACTGCTCATGTCAAGACTGAGTTTTTGTCTTTGCAGCTCCATGATGCACTTACGTAAGATTTGATTTTAATACATCACGGGCTGGCGTTGACACTGCAAAAACAGCAGGGTCCACAGCGTAATCTCTCAATTATTTTCTGAGAGGTAACATTCACCATCTGTTCACGGGGCGATGTTGGATACCGCTCGTTCAAAGTGACACCGTCGTGTGACATCACTCTCTACAGATGTAATCTGTGAAGATGTGTGCCCTGTGGGAGGTTTTTCTGTAAAATCAAGGCCGTGCACGGGGCCGGGAACCAACATGAAAGACACGCACAAGAGGCTGCAGATGAGGCGTCGTGTTTTATTTCTTTCACACAGCTTTTGAGAGCGCAGTGTGGAATGAAAGGAACGACTTTGTCTTTGAAAGTTTCTGAAAGTCAGTCAAATGTGAGTGGGAGGAGTAGATGCAGGCAATGAGTTTCCTCTAGACGAGGATTATATTATCTGTTTGAGTCGGTTACCTTGCCAGATATCATTAAGTTCCAAATTTGCAATGCGTTTCTTTTGTACACCACACTGATTCAGATAAGGTTTAGTCCCAACTGCAAGTGATATCTCCCACATTGCCTTCCCTCTTGTTCTCTGCTGTTGTTCTCTCTTGTCTTGACACACCTGTACAGTGCACCTGTATGTGTTTGCTGAACGTGTGTATTTTAAGTTTACGATACATGGGGCTTCAGAAACTGAATGTCTTTTATAATATTAGTAATAGATTGGTCCCAAAAGCAAACTGCTCTTTCTGTTATTCCAATAAACACTTTCCACTGGGTTCTGCAATGCAGGCTCTGTGCAGAAAAGGGATTTTGGAGCTTTCCCATAGTTAAAGCTGTCAGAATCCAAAAGGGAAAATCTCAGATATAGGCTACAAAGTTACGGAGAAGATATAATTCTACATGTTACTGTCACAGTAGGTGTCGCCGCTCCTTCAGTCTGCCTTAGGTCACTAATCCAAATCAATACTGTAGCTCACTACTTCATATCAATGTAATCAAGATCTAATGGCTCACTATCTAAGTAGTTCTCGCACCAGCTACCAGCATTTTAATTACACCAGCAGCAGAGAAAATATACTTGGAAATTCCTCTCTAGATGGATTGTGCCAACTGAAGGTCTGACTTTAGTTTTTCTCTTACCAAAAAGGAAATTAAAGACATGTTTAGTTCAGTGTGTTCAGGCCCATATCATTCACCTGGAGAGCAGCACTGTGTCGAAGCTAAAATAAATAAATGGCTTTGCAGCTAACTCAAAGGCCGCACTCCAACGAGGTCCCAGGAGAGCGGTGAGCACGGACGGAACGGATTTCACATTAACACACTGGGACCAAGGGAATGGCCAGGAACAGTGCTGCTCCTTCAACTGCTCGGCAATACACAGCCACAGTTAATGAAGTGTTTTTGAAAGGGCCTCTGCTTGGAAATGGGGTGATAAACACAAGTAAAATGTAGCTCGTTTTCACCGCCACAGCAGCTCCTTGGCTCCCTCCAGTCCAACCGCTCAGCCCCGCACTGGGAACATTGCATAATACTGCTCAAAGTCGAGCCATAAGCTATGCATTGTAGCGGGCTACATTTCACTGCCCAGAGGCTCCTGTCTGCCTCCTCCTCCTCTTCCTCCTCCTTGTTTTCTTCCTCACATCCCATCATGCTTCAGCGGGCCACCTGAGGGGGGATATGTGCTCCCCTCTGCCTGGTGACAGCTTGCAGGGAGATGTGGGCAGCCTTCGCAGCTGGAGCAAGTCAGAGAAGAGTGAGAGATGCTACGGATTAGGGCTTCCACAGAGAGGAGCTCCGCTGGGCTGGTTTGCAATTAACCTTGATTTTCATTTTACGTTTGTTTTCTTCGTTGTACCATCCAGTAATTGAGAAGGATAGGACACACAAAAAGGTTAGATACCACGGCGAATGGGTGAGCTCATTTGGGGCAGTTGCTGTGTGTATGTAAACAGTCTGTAGTGTCAAATTGTGTAGAAGCACTGGAAGCTCTGCTCCAGAGTTTTAACTACCATCCTTGGTGAAGATTTAAATGCTCAATAGATTCAGAGCTGACCATAGAATATTGAAATATATTCAGAGGACATGGTGTCAAAGCACTTTTGAACACTTTTTAGTGCTGCATGCCTGGCTCGCTTAAAAGGCTCTGATTGAACAAGCTTTCCTGTCTTTGAGAGTGCAAAAACAACGTTGTGCCTTTTGACCAAGGGTGTCATATTTTTATAGCGAAGTTAAGTCTGTTTTGTTGCGAATTGTTGGGATGTTGGACATCTCATCCAACGAAAGGCATATTTATTAGCCTCTTTAATTACTCTCCACAAAATCTTGGCCCGGGTTTTTGTTTACTGTAAAGTCTTGCATTGCTGAGAGAGCAGAGAGGAAGGGAGATGGATAGAAACAGAGGATATTCAATACATTCATCAACTGGTGAAAACAGAAACAAGTGTCCAAAACGAAGTTTGTAAATGTCACACTAATTCCAGTGAACCTTCCATATGTCTATCTGGGCCTCTTTTTATAGGCGATAGCTTGAAAATCTGTACAACATGGTGGCATACAGCAGCCGTACTTTTCTACCTTTATAATGTTAGATTTTTGCGAGTGACTGTGTCAGAGAGGTGATAATTTAACTCCTTTTGTCAACCCCCTGTGCACATTACACACATTACCTTTGCCTGTAATGCAGTTCAGTATGAAACCACCACTAAATGCCGTCTTAGAAATGACCATAAAGCTGACACACTCAACAAAAATGTAACAATAATAGCTTCATGACAGTACTTACAGCAGGGCTATTTATTATTATAGAGTGCATTTTACTGTAGCCATGTTATTGTCTCCCAAAGCTTTAATGTTCCACTGCTGGTGAAGTGTTCCTTCTGGCCTGACGTAATCCTGCTTTTAACAATGACCACCAGTCAACAATGGCTGCCTTTCAGTCACTAAGTTTGGGGGTGGAGAAGTCTGCTTGTGCACTTTTTTTTTTACTGCCCATGTAAACCTTGTACTCCTGCAACTTTAGCTTTTAAAATAATCTGTGAACTTGCTTCTACTCAGCTGCAGAGCACTCATTTTAGCGCCTGCTGCGCTGTCTGAAAACAACTTGGTGGTCTGTTGTTTATTAGCAAGCCAGTTTGATGAAGGCATTGTTTTGCAGTCTGGCTCGCTTTGACTAATTCATCGACTGGTTGAGACTGACAGATAGATAGGTTCATCAGGGTGGCCTGTGTGGTATGTGGTTGTGAATGCTTGTGTATATCTCAAGTGAATGTGTGTGGTTGAGGAAATGATTAAGCTCCATAGTCCTCCTGAGACCATTTGGACCTAATTAACCCAATTCTTTATGACTCTCTTCTGCATTTAAGCCCAGTTGGGCCAACTGAGCACAGTTTTCCCTGACACCTTCAGGCATGTATCTTGTGGTATATTCCCAGTCACCAAGAAATAAATTCACTTGTAGACATTGGTTTGTAATAACAGAAACATGATTGCTTCTCTGTACTAGTGAGACTTAGCAGTACTCTTAACAGCTTTAGCTGAAGTCATATCATCTCTGTGAATGGCACTGCTTCTAAGGAGAACATTGGCCGAGCATTTAGAGAGCTAGAGCGTGGAGACTGGCTGCAACCATTCGGACTCTGTCATTTCTTGCTGTACACTGTGAGAGTGTACAAATTTAGATTTTGTGTGTGTGTGTGTGTATTTTGGAGCCCGAGGCCGAGGCTGTGAACACACAACTGTTAACTGTTCTTTAACAGACTGGTTTCTCCCGCTCACTTCATGCCACTGTGTTTCTCAAGAGTTAATTCACCCACATTACCAATCACTTACCTGCAGGGTAGTGGTTCCCAATCTGAGAGCAGAAATACCCCAAAAATGAATCAAGAAAAAACATTTTCTGCTACTGAAAATTGTATTTTTCATACTTTTCTCAAATCCAAAATACTAACAACGGGCTCTGCGCTGCCTCATTTGAATGAGCCTCTCATCCTACCTGTGCACTGCTCTGGACACCAGAAAAACTGGTCTGAGTGCAGCTTGTGCTGGTAGTGGCGCAGACACAAAAATAGGGCCCTTCATATTAAGGCCCAAAAGTAGCCAAAGCAAACAAAAGTTGTTTATGTCAAAACATAGAGCAATAAACCCGGTCTGGATGGTCAGATATCAGTAGAGGCAAGTTAGAACGTTATTATGTTGTTTGTGTTTTTTGTCATTTAGGAGACTTTTGGAAAGTGAGACTTTTTTTTTATTTTTAGCTTAGTCCATGTTCTTTGCTAATACCATTTTTTCCTTATCTTTTTCTCCTCTTCAGTGAAGAGTGGATCTCGTCCTCTCCACTTAAACTGTTCGCCCACTCTTCACTCCTGCTCACTTCAGAGATGAGTGCCAAATCAGCCATCAACAAGGAGGTCTTCATACCCCACGATGAGAAGATGCTTGCTGCTGTGCAAGTGAAGCGGAGGACCAAGAAGAAGATCCCCTTCCTGGCCACTGGTGGTCAGGGAGACTACATGACCTTCATCTGCCTCTCAGGTCAGAGGACACATTCTCTCCTCTCCTCTTCTCGATGTGTTTGTGCTGAAATGGCTTATGTTTATCTATGTGTGTGTATGTGTTGGTCGTGCTGTTGCAAACTAAAGTCACATTTCAATACGTCTCCCTTAATTCTCCCACTAATGTTCACACTGATGAGCATGTTTACGTTTTCTTCTGCCAACAGGATGACACGCTAACTCAATTTACTGCTGGGCTTTAGGTCAATCCTTTAAAAATATATTAGATTTAAGCTGAAACTGAATAATTGTCTCAGGCGAAATTGAGGTTTAAATTATTTTGTTTTTTCCCCCGTTTGAACATCAGCTGAGATATTGCTTGTTAATTCAATTAGCCATGCATATTATTCATGAGGAGAATAGCTGGAGCCTATTAGTTTCAATGCCAGCAGAAGTGCTTATGAAGATCAGTGACATCTCTTAATCCCACCATTTGAATGTGTATTAAACTCTTCTTTGGCAGCAGCAGATCACATCACTAAAAGTTCAGAGTTACTTAATGGTGACTGAGGGATTTAGAGTCAGTACAGCACAAAGGCCAATGCAGTCTCTTTGTGTGTGATTCACATTTGAGGTTGCCTTCCAGTATTCTACAGTGTTTACACTTTCAGGCATAAACACATAAAGGCCAGTTGTGTCAAGCACAAGTCACAAATTAACCACAGGTTTCTGAAAACGGAGACTGTTCTTCTGAAGGGTTTCTGATGAGTCATTTCTCTTTTGATGTGGAAATGAGTGTCTGTTGATATTCACTCGTTGTAATGCTCGTCTCATCACGTCCCCAGCAGCAGCCCTCACCTCTGTGCCCCGTTTGAGCTCGGCTGCTCCAAAATCTATTACTGTCACTCGACGTACTAACTGCTTAGGCTGCATGGTATAATTGAAATGCATAAATCATATTATCTTGTAGCCTCTTTGAAACATTTTAATAATGATTAGAACAGAACACATGACATTATAAATGGCCATTTGTCTTGAGAGGAAAGCTGTTGGTGAGAATCCCAAATGTGGCTGTGAAAGTTGGGGGATCGGCAAGAACGTTTTCTTGCCTTTGAGTCCTGCCCTCTTTATATTCTCTGATTCCATCTGTATTTGTTTATGTGTCTTTGTAATCTTGACATTGATAATCTTGAACAAAAACACACGGAACAGTACACAGGAGCAAAGAATGCATTTTTCACATTATCACATATCAACACTACCACGGCCATCATTAAGACTGTAGAGGCAAAGTGATTTGAGTGTTGTTTCTCTGCAGAGCATCCATGTGTGAACACAGGGGAACCATGTATGCCCCCGGGTTAGCAAGCAGACCCCCGACTGATGTGTCTTTCAGCCAAGACACCCTGTCCATGGGGGCCCAGCTCTGTTTATTATCAATTAAAGTGTGTTGTTTTTAAGTTACTTGTTGTGTCCAGCCAACAGTCCAGAGACCCTTTTTAATTTACTGTGACATGAAACAGAAAAGCAGTAAATAGTTCCATTTGAGCAGTTGAAATCTTTGCAATTGTTTGGCCCTTTCACTTGATAAATGATTTAATTGAGTAATCAGTCATTACAATTATTGGTAAGGAGGATGTCCCGTTGTCCCGGGGACAATAAAAACAGCACCTGGGAGACACCGTGTGTGTGACCATTCTGGGACAGTAGAGAAATGTTGGGAGCGAGAGGCCAGACTTTTTAGACCCACTTAGTAACTTAGCATTTGGAGCACATTTGACCTTTTCTCGCATAATCTCTATAGTTCGTTGGAGCTCGGAGCTTCTCTTTCACTCTTTCTCTCCAAATCTCTGGATTATGGTGTTCTGACAGCTTATATGTAAATAGTTTGTTTGAGCTTGTAAATATTTAAATAGTTTGTTTGATCTTTTTCCTCCCATTGTAGATTCAATAAAACCCCTGTAGTGAGTTTGTGATTATTTGGCTAAATAATAATGTGGGTGTGACAGGTTTGCATTTGCACTGCAGTTAGCATTGATGCATTTATAGAGAGTTTATTTTGTTTATTAAAAGCTAAGAGAGCTTGTGGCCCATAGGGAGCTTGCCACTTTTCTCCAAACTAAACTATGAAGGGGCGAAAATATGGGCAATCGCTGGTTGTTGGACTGTTTCCCATTAATAACCTAGACCATGATGCGACGTCGTGGTCTGATATCCCCTGCGATAGTTTCATAATGAACCGAAAATATTTTTACACTTCTCACATTGTGTTTTGTGCTGTTACTTCAGCAAAGC
>NW_023339873.1:9046564-9048930 GCF_004916995.1 Morone saxatilis
CCTCCCCCCGCTCTCTGGGGCAAGTACTGACCTACTATAGTAAACTTGGACATATAAGATCAAACAAAAATATTTTAAAATTCAAGCGAATCATGTACAGTATTTATCTGAAATTACCCATCCTTTATTTGGTAATGAAGCTCTTCAGCTTGTCTCAGTGGGACTGCTAATTCACTGCAAAGCTGTGGTGATGTAGTTTGTTGTTCAAGTGTGTGTGTGTGTGTGTGTTGTGTGTGTGTGTCAGTCAGTGTAACTGGAACAGAGACACTGAATGTGGGGCCAGTCTTAAATCTCTAGTGATACATTGAAGAGTAGCCACTTTAAGCTGCCATACAGTTGCTATCAGTGGAGGATTTGTACCCCGGATCTCTGTATCATCTGGTTGGAACAAGAGAAGTTTGTTACCGTCAGTGACTCCAATCTTGCTGTGAAGATGGAGAGGCCTAATGTTGGACTCTTTGACTAAAGGGATTGTGGGCTGTTGCATTCTTACTTCATTTACTTATAACCCAGCTGAATAGGTGTGTCTTCTGTTTTGCTGGGGAATGTAAGTGGGTGTCAGGGCTGTGTGTGTTTTGCATTGGTTTGAGAAAACGAATTGCCATTTACCATCACCACGCCGTCTTTGCTTATTGATGAGCAGAAACATCGGGCTATTTCATCCTTGTGTTAAAAAAGGCTTTTGCTGATTCAGTGTCCATCATTTTTAACGAAGGAACGTTTTAGCATCCCATTATAATACGAAGTACAATATTGTGTATGTGTGAATAGATTTGGAGGCATAATGTTCTAAAATAAGGTTGCACAGTTTAGTTTCTATCCTGCCATAGATAGCCTATTAAAAGTTTTTGGCTGTCTGCTTTACTTTCAGTCTCCTGACTAAGCTGCTGTTCTGTATCACATGTGGGAGCACAGTAGTGAAGGCCAGCATTGTTACGTAGTTCACTTAGTCATGTGGCATTTCTTTAAGCCAGCCAAGCATTGTTCTGAGTTGTTTGTGTGTGTGTGTGTTACTGTATAGCCAAACCATGGCTATACAGTGTGAGTGTGAAACCAGGCTTCACCTCCCAGCGCATTTGAGATACAAGGCTGGTCTGTGTGTGAGTGTTGAGCTTGTGTGTAACTATGTGAAAGCACTGTGTACTAAAGGGTGGGGGATGGGGGTCCCTGGCAGTCTCATGGCTACAGTAGCAGATAGTTGAGGCCTGAGGGCCATACAGTGGCAGAGTTATGTAATCTGTGGCATGTCGTGGCTAAAGGAAGCCTACAGAACGAGGAGCTGTGTTGTATAGACAGCCACAGGCACTTCACTCTCAAGCTGAGCAGGGTGCCAGGATGAAACACCAGGCCATCACTGCTGCTCGAATTCTAGGATCATATGCTGTCACACTGTTATAAGATCTGACGAGTACAAGAAATACCAGATATCAATTATTATGACTTGTATTAAAAATACCCTTACTTGCAGTTTCTTTTCTGTTTGGAATCAGTCACTCCTTTCACAGGCATGTTATAAGTGATATGCAATTGACCTTGTAACCGCAGCACTCAGTTTGGCTTTTTGTCTTATCTTACTATCAGTGGAACAACAAGGACTGGACAGCTGCCACTTGTAGCAGTGCTTCTTGTTTCAGAATTACATGTGGCTCCAAGAAAACAGGACTGGTTTGGCTTACATTGTTGTTTGGCCTCAGGGTGAAATCTTGGAAATCAGTTGTATGTCAGCAAAGCAGAACAATAATATTATTCTATTCCCTGTAGCAATAAACACATTTCTGTCCACGAGGCCTAAAACAGTAGTATCTGCATTTACTTTTTTTGGTGCATTTTGTCCACTGTGCTTTGCAGTTTGCTGTCACAGTCGGGATCTTAGTCTCCTTTCGAGTTAAATCTGATGTCCTGATTCCTGTGTGTTGATTATGGTAAACATTTTCTGTATCATGATGTCATGACGCATCATTTCCTCTCTGTTTTTCTAGCTGTCCATTGTCATTTATTGCAGATGAATTTTAGATTATGTTTTGATAAATGCTCATTATCAAACATTGTCTGACAGCTCTGTTAGCTCTGCATTACTACCAGAAGAGATAAAGCCTTCAAGCACAGTTACTAGAAGTGCATCATAACTTGTTTGACAAAAGACAAGAATGTACTTATACTGACTTATTGCACCAAGTACGGTACAAAACCAAACACACTCTGCTGTCTTGCTTCACTTCACCTGTGACCAGTAGGGATGTTAGATATTGGCTTTTCTGCCGATATCCGATATTCCGATATTGTCCAACTCTCAATTTCCGATACCGATATTACCCAATACCGATATATGCAGGCTTTTTACACCAAAACTGTTAGGTAACAACATA
>NW_023339873.1:9049030-9056187 GCF_004916995.1 Morone saxatilis
ATATGTGAATTTTCATGTGGGAAGCACATGTTTATGGGTGTATTCATGCATTTATGCAGGCATGTTATTTTGTGGGTTGGTTTACATGTTTAATTGTATGCGTAGGCTGTGTATTGCGTACATATGTGATGTGCTGAGAACATCATTCTAACTGGTGTTGTGTGTGTGTGTGGTCACCCTTTAGTCTTGTGCATTCTGTTGTTTGTGTTGGTTGTTTGTTTAATGTAATGCTCCTTTCTCCTGTGGTTGTCTCCTTTTATATCTCATTGATATTACTATATATATGTTATTTTATTCTTAGTATGTACACAGTGATTCTTTAATTTGAATACTTTTAACTTGAGCTAGTAACTTATCTCAACTGTATATGTTACAATCACTCCCAACTACCTTGCACCCATGTATTAACTGTGAGCCCTCTTTGTTGGAGGGACAAAGATCTCTTACTCTCTGTCAAAGAAACACATTCAGTGACAGTAACAGAGCTCTATATAAGTGTTCTCTCCAACGGCATGTAGAATATAAATTAGTCAGTTACCACACCAGTTTGTGTATTACGTTCCACTTCACTCCATGCATCATCTGTGGTCTTGAGGCTATTGATTACATGGTGAGATGGATGAGCCAGCAGGTTTTGTGATTAAACAAACAAAGGATAAACATGTTAATTTAATAATTAACTAATAATCTTTAGAAATAGTAGTAGGAGGATTTGATTGAAAATGGCAATGAGATTTTATGAATTTAAGTCGCTGCATTTTTAAGTTCAGCCCAGTGTTGGCCCATGTCCTGTTCAACATTTTCTGGTTCTAGTTTGGTTTAACTTTTACATTGCATCAAACTGAACTTTTATCAACATTTAAGGCAGACAAATGTTTGTTAACAAGGGTAGCCTGGGGAGGTTGCGTGGGTGGTCTGTGAAAAATGTTGCCCTCAGTGGGTTTCTCACAGGGCCAGTGTAGCAGCAGTGACTGATGCCGGCCTCCCAGTATTTACTGAGAGCAGAGACACACAGCCCACTCACACAGGACCAGATACATCAGCATGACACTAATACCACATTCCCTGTTAAAGTGTGTGTGTGTGTGTGTCGTGTGTGTGTGTGTTGTGTGTGTATGTATGTATGTGTATGTATGTGTATGTATGTGCATGCATCCGTGTGTGCGTGCCATCCATACCAAACCCTCTTTGTATCAGCGTGCTATGGCAGCCTTTATCTAGGCTAATAAGGCTCTTGCAGCAGCTCAGCTCATTTTTGTGCCAGACTACTCTCTAAAACATGAACTGTCCTCACCCCTCGCTCTCGCCCCCTCTTATCATGTCGGCCTCCCTCTCAGCCCCTCGTCTCCACTCTCCTCCTGAGCAAAGATGAGGGTCCTTAGAAGTCTTGGGAAAGGCTTCCGTGCTTGAGTGACCTGAGTTTAGCCTGGGAGAGGGGAGCTGAGACAAAAGGTAAGAGAGGTGAAGAGGGCAGATGACTGGGGGGAAAGATTAAAGAGATGGAATGGCAATCTTTTGGAAGCTTTGGACGAGTTAGCAGGAATTGACGTCACTATACATACACTAGGGCTGTCACTACTTACTTAAACATTCCTTTGAACGTGGGAAAAAATGAAATATTCAAACTATGCCTGACCTGGGTTTACAATCTATACGAGCAACAGACTGAAGTCATTTGCCTTAGTCTATATGGTTTGCATTAAAACGAATGAATGAATCATGTGTTAGTTTGAATTTGTTCAGACTTCACTTTTAAAAAAAAAAGTGACATACTCATGATTTTAAGGAAGTGTTAAAGGACTGATATTGAACCTCATTCATTAGCAGTTGACTTGGGTGTTCACACAAATAAAAATTGTGTGTGATTTTTCTCATTTCCAAACTGTTTAGAACAGAACAAGTGTGGCTGGATATTACATGACCATCATTTCATAGTTCACTTTCTTCTGTTGGATTTCTACAAAACCTGACCTTGAGTTGTTATCTGTTCATTCAGTTCAATTCAATGTGCTCATTCATTTCAGTTGTTTGGGAATGATGTGTCCTCTCTTGTGGCCCAAACACAAGGCCTGATAGCAGACAGACATTCTGTGGTTTCATCTTTTAAATCTACAGTAATATATATATTTTTTAATAGCTATTGAGCTGCAGTATAATGTGTGAGCTCAGATTGATTTTAGCAGCATGGGTACTGACACATTAGCCATTTGTACAGATTGTTTATTGAGACTCTTTTCCCACTGGCTCGCTTATAGAGCACACACACACACCCCCGCACATGCACACACAGCAGGTGGAGCGGGATAGATGAAAGGCTCAGGTGCTCTGCAGGTGGACTGAGGTGTGTGTGTGTGTTGCTGTTGAGCGTACAAAAGCCCCTCTCAAGAGATGGCAATGTGGTTTCATCCAGTCAGAGAATGAGTGTGTGTGTGGTGTGTGTGTGTGTGTGCATGTTGGAAAATCAGCACATGGTCCAGTGGTTCTGACAGCTCTCTTCACAGTGCTTTCCTATACCAAAGCCAAACTGTCTATCATCCTCCTCCATCAGCCCCTCCTCTGTCATTTACCGTCCAACTCAGTCTGCTTGCCTTCTATCCAAACAACACTTTGGTTCACAGAGCAAACCTACAATTTTACTTCCTGATCTCCTCACTCATCAGCCATAGTCCTGAGGGAGTTTTAGTTGCCACTGCCTTTTGTCTTGTTTGTTTGTGTTGTGTGTGTGTGTGTGTGTGTGTGTTTTCCATTAGAAACATCAGATTGCTTTTTTTCTAGCAGGAATCTGATGATTGGTGTGGTGGAGGCAGTGCGTGGTTTGTGGTTTGGAGCTCCCTGTAACTCTTGATTCACACTTTGGTTGCTGTTGGTGCAGCTCCACTCCTTCTTTAGGACTCTGTTTAGAACAGGAGGATTCCTGCTTACATCGAGGAGATGGAGTTGAAAGAGAGGAAGCAAGGGACAGGGGGTATTCTTTCATTGCATCTTGCATGCTTAGAGATTCTATTTGACTTCAGAGAGTTATTTGTGGTTAGCTGTGGTTCGGAGCTGATTAATTTTATTATGTTTAAAGTTGTTTATAGTCATTGTTTTTTTTTTCTTATGTCTAAATTTAAGTAGTCTTGAGGAATGTTGTTCTAGTGCTCAGAATGTATATGTAAAAGAATATGATTTATTTCAAAATCTAAAGAATTGCTAAAGAAAGACTCCTTAAGTCTTTTATCTGATACATTGACATGATGCTCACCTAGGGGTCCACTCACAGCCCCAGCTGGTCATTACATCGACAGAACTAGGCGTGGTTCTTCTTAACCTGAACACTTAATGACCGTTCTCTCTTGTTTTGAAAGAATGTTTTAGAGTGAAGAGGTTTTGTTTCTGGCCTGTGTACTGTTGTTGCTCTGAATGTTGTGGAAGTGGTGATGGCACACAGCAGAATGGAATGGCCCAGGGAGATGAGGTGATGTGGCCACTAAGGGATCATTGAGGAGGTAATTATTCGAGAAGAGGACCACACCACACATGTTTTTGATACTGTGTGCTCTGACCATATGTATTGGCTCAATAACAGAGCAATGACCGTGTCAACACAATTCCCTGCATACCTGTCGAAGTCATCTTTGTAGTGTTCTCAGCTTTTGTTTTGTGCAAACAAAGCTTGTACCCCAGACCCTTCTTCGCATCTGTGCAGTGTGACATAAGGGGAAAAGGGGAGGGGAGAAGGAATAGAGAGCTGTAATAAAAGAGTGAAGAGCCCCGGCCTTATAAAAGTCAGCCATCCATATAATTAACTGATGCTCCGTTCTTGTCAAACTGAGAGAGTCACCACCAACATCTAGGAAGCAACTTTAGTTAGTCAATCCAGCTGACTTTCCAACAGTATTTGGCTGTATTAAAACTGTCTCTGGAGATGTTAAAAGTACAATTGGCTCATATGAAGAAAAATATATTTTTTGGTTGAAAAATAATAATTCATTCTTATTTCACAATGTATTGACATTCCTTGGTTATTACAGAATGTCCTGCCAGTGCATTATAATTCATTTCACAAAGCTATTTTCAATTTAGAGCCAATAACAGGCCTTCTTTAGGTCAAGTAATTGCCAGATAAATGGTAAAAGTAGTGTTGGGCTAATAAAATAAAGTCCTTTTGGAGCATTTTCTTTTCTTTTTAATCCCAGAAGCTAGTTTTTAGGCCTGGCCTGGCAAACAGCACTCATATATTGTATCCTGAACACTCTTTACCCCATAAATTCAAGTCCTTATTCAAGTGTGGATCCTCTTTGCTGCACTTGACCCCCTTTTATCAACAACTGCATTTGACGTAGACTTGGAGAGGCAAACTTTTGCCATCACAACAATGAAGTCAAAATCAATTTTCTGGACTGCTTGCTCTCCAACAACTCTCTTCTGTCAACTTGTTGGCGAGATGGAATTACCTTGTAGTATATTGCTTCACATTCAGCTGACATGTATCTCCACTGTTTCAGTGGTCTGTTCTTCAAGCAGTAATTGAACAGTACTTTTGTTTGTCTCTTAATGCTTCTGTGGATTTGGGGAATCGGAGTATAAATGGGCTATGAGTATGAATGAAACAAATATTTGGTCTACATTCCTCTCCAGCTTAGCCATATCCTTTTCCACATTCATTTAGGAACTTTTTTTGCTGTTTCAGTGTTAAGGCTGTTGTAATACGGTTTTGCTGAAATATTTAGGCTTTACTGGCAGTAGTTCATCTACAAACATTGAGTTATTCAGTGTGAGGTGTTTGCCAGCTCCAGTTGCAACATATTTCTTAAATGTGCTGCAGAAGGGGCATATTTCGTCTCACAAGCCACAGCACTTCTTCATTAAAACACTTTAAAAAGGGAGCTTGCATTGTTCTTCCTAGCGGCCAGGGCCATCTGTCTTTAAAGACTTTACAAAGGCACAAACAGAATGCTTTGGGTATGCAAGTAAGTTATTTTCCTGTCTCTGTTTGACTGTAGTGATTTTGGTGTACTTGATTGGGTCATTTGTTTGTTTTCAAGCAAGGGAATGTAGATAATTAATACAGTGAACCTCACCTTTACAGTAGAGGGCTCCTTCCCTTCTCTCAATGAAAGTGTTTCCAGAGTTGAGAGAGTGAATAGGTCAAAGGAAGAACCAGTGTAGGGGGATAGTGGGAGTTAGCAGTAGCAGATTATATCTTAACAGTAGCTATATATTCGAAAATATATTGAAAATATTTCAACATGCTCTTTGTTGAATGAAAATCAGCAAACGGGCTGAAACTGTGTAGTGTCAATTTTCCAGCCAAAATACAATCATCCTGGCTTCATGCCTCCAGAACAATTTATCATCGGTTTGGCTGACAAAACTTTGGTACATCTGCAAAAAGTATCCAGCTGTACCAAAGCATATGGCTAAAATGCTGCCAGATGGCATCTTTTCAGACTTTGGTTACAGTAAGTTGTTTTTATTACTATACACAGTTTAAAGGGTAAAATCAATCAATGTCTGGATTTGTACAATATTATGATGTTGACTTGAATAAAGATTTTCTACAACTTGAAATCATTTTTTTGTAACTTTGAAATTTTTGATGGAAATAATTACAAGATTTGTCTTCCTGCAAAGTCTTGGAATGGAAGACGTATTTGGAAGGCCAAAAGCTTGAAATCTACCATATTTCCGTGAATAAAAGGGATTTATTTGAAAGGACAAATTTGAGTTTGGTTGCAGCTCCCTTGTGTTAATCTACAGGTGCAGCCAGTAAATCTGTTCAGTCAGTGGGTCCCTCTGTGACTCTGTCTATCTACCAGACTGAGGACTATTCAGTTCAGTATAGGGCTTAGGCTGGGATAAGAAGACACAGGGAGGGAGCTGTGGATAGTGAACGAGACAGACGGGAGAGAAAGGGAAGGATAAATCTCAAGGGTGCTAACGTCTGATAGTTACTGGAAACAAGGAGGGTTTGAAATGGAAATGAAAAGTTGGCTAGCTGTTATTGTAATCTATTGTCCTCGTGTTTTTGAAATGTGAAATGATTCAGAAATGCCTTGTTCTTGTGATATGGAATTGAAAGACAAATAAATGGCCGTACAGTAATGGTCCTTCCGCGAACTGTGGAGAGCAAATTGATAAAATGATATGGTGTATAGGTTGAAAAGCCTCATCATTTAAGTGCACCACAATAAAAATATATTATCTACAGTGTATTTCTACTCCTTTTTTTGTTGAGTTTAAGAGACATGTTTCTTCTCCATCCTCCTGGTGTTGATGTGCTTCTTGGCTTGATTTACAATTCCTTTGATGGCCAGAAAGGTGTCTAATACTTCAAGTGCTGCATAAGTAAAAGGCTGTCTGGGCCAAAGAAGCTGAGCAATTTATGCATGTCCTTTATAGACTGCCAGCTTCTCCTTTGTCCATGTCTGCATACAGATCCATGTTTCTGAGTGCTCAGTATATCCATAATTTCCCTCCCTTTCACAGAGCTTCTCCAGAGTGAGATTTTTAATTTGTTTTTACAGTATTATTCATTCCCTCTGTACTCACCTAGCATTGGTTAGTCTATGTGTCTTGTAAACTCCATGTAAACCTGTATTAGGGGGCTAAAAAAAAGCTGAAAGCATACTGTATCCAAGGAAAAAACCACAGACAAACACTTACAAAGCTGTAAGACTTGAAAGTCCATGCATTAACCTTGGGGAGTCATCTGCCTGGCTTGAAAACTTGAAAACTTGAAAAAAGAGAAATTTGGTGTTCTTTTCTACTTCAGCAGGTCCCCTCTCTCTAGCTGTCCAATTATCTCCTCTCTGAATATCTTCACTGTATTGCAAGCGGGTGTGTGAGTTTCACAATATGAGTGTGATAGTGTCACTCTCCCTGTGGCAGAGATATTGGCGTTCAGGCTTTTGGGAACATAAATGAGCATGGCTTATCCATGTCACATTAAACATTAGTATTGCCAAGTGAAGATTGAAGTCTTTGTGATTCACTAAATGTAGTCTAATTAAACATTATTTGTTTAAGAAATAAAGCATTAACATCAAGGGGAAAACACAGCAAATGCAATCTATAGTTAATTACTTTGTCCATTGTTTAGACGGCCATCTATTAATGAAAGTGATTACAAGATGATATGCATCATGATGTGGGTGGCTTACCACCTCTGCTAA
>NW_023339873.1:9056249-9056548 GCF_004916995.1 Morone saxatilis
CCCTGCAAGTGGTTTTGTCCTGCTGCCAACATATTCATCAACAGTTAATACTGCCCTCAGTTTCCCCCCTTATCATTCTCAATGAATGTGTAAAATATAGAAATAAAATGGCATTATCATATTTTAAAAAACCCCAAATTTCTGCTATAAAGTAGTGTTTCCTTTGCTCCGACAGAGGAACACGTTTGTTAACTGCCTGTAAGTGATAGAGGCTAGGACTGAAAAATATCGATTAGGCTCTTTTGCAGAAAAGCCCTTGCAGCTCTCCCAGTAAATATTTGTTTCTCTCTCTCTCTCTC
>NW_023339873.1:9056611-9056812 GCF_004916995.1 Morone saxatilis
CTCTCTCTCTCTCTCTCAGCCCTTAGGCTAGAGAACAATGCAGACTGCATATGCTGAATTATACCTTGGAAAAGTAAACATTTAACACCAAGACACCCCCCTCCTATTTACTCATAAATAAAGAGACCAAGTAGAACTGCTGATCTATCCATTCCATCTATGTGATTCATTGTCATTGTCTGTCAGGGACGAGGTGTAGCT
>NW_023339873.1:9056912-9063132 GCF_004916995.1 Morone saxatilis
TGCACTGTGGACTGTCATGTTGCATCTTAGAGGTACATTTGTCTCACACATGCAGCCTCTCAATGAGCTTACCTGATGCCTCGGTTGCTTCTAATACATCTTCTCAGTGCATGATGAATTAAAGATGCATCCTCCTTTTATCCTGCAGGGTTTGAGCAAAGCTTTTGTCTAATGGGATAGTTTAACAGAATGCCTTAGAAGGCTAGTGGCACTCATTTGTAATGGGTTGTGAATAGAGCATACCATAATATTCCACATACATCCTGTCAGCAACACAATAAGGCCCAATTATTTTCATAAAAGCAGCATGCTATACATACTGATGGCAAATGATTTGTAGTTACTCTTTTTATTTTCAATGTCCATACTGCTGAGTGTCCTGGTATCCCACCTGATAGAGCTAGCTGTACCAAGGCTGAGTCCTTGCTGCAGCTGCCATGGGTTCCACTCTGACCATTGGCCCTTTGCTGCGTGTCATAACGTGTATTTTCATCAAAGCTGGCTGCAGGTGACTGTTTTGCGAGGTTCTATACGTTGATGTATCCCAAGCAATTTTCAGTTTCTACCCCTTAGACCTGGTAGAAATATCCTCTGCTTCTGTCTGAGCAAGAGCAAGGAAGATTTAAAAAGAGTATAGTAAGTAAAGCTTCACTGTGAGGGCTTCTAATAAGACATATCAGGATTGATACCATCAGGTGTAATGAATTCAGAGTGGTATCTGATTCCATGGTTATATGCTTGGCCCGCTGAGCCTGATGATTCTTATATCATTTTAAAGCCGCCGGTATTGATTTTGAAGTGAGGCACATGGATTTGCTGAGCCAGTGTATCTGGAGTTAACTCTATCAGTCAGTTTAAAAGGAGAGTGGATTTATCTACAGCCCCAAAACCCCCAAGAATTCTGCCTTCCAAGCAGATCTGAGTCCAGCTGCAGTCTACAAGGTGCAGAGAGTTGGATTTGATGCCACACAGTTCCCTATGTTGTATACATCTTTTGTTTGCATGTTATTTGTCTGCGTTAAAGAGGAGTTTGAGCTGCAGTGTTTTGAATTGAGGAGTAAGGAGCGACTGTTTCAATCAGCAGATGCGTATCGACTTTATTTTTGCACCTGCTTCAGTAGGGAGGTTAACACAGTGAATGATTTGTGCTCCCTGAGCAACATACGCTCCAGGCTAAGGCTACATGCGCCAACTTTAGCGCTTAACATTGCATGGTGCTTACCGATATGCTGAGATTGGGACATGGTCCAAGACAGTCTCCTAGATCCCTGACTTTGTGTTTTTCTAATCCTTTCCCCCTCAGAGGCCACAAGCAAGCGAGTGACAGAGTGAGTGAGAACTGCTAGTAAGAGCTGGAGAGAGTGAGTGATAGTGCAGAGCTGTTGAAAAAGTCCCCCGGTACAGTATTCAAGCAGCGCCAAGAGACACTGTGCACAGCTGTGCAGGACACTTGTCCAATGTGCTGCTAGTTATAAGTCTGGCAGGTAGGCCAGAGTTCCTCTTACTTCACCCAAGGGTGCGGGCTGGACGTGTGCAGGCGCATATGTGAACCACCCCATGGTGGTCCAGTTCTGATTGCTGTTTTGTTTGGTTGGTGGGAGTGTGTTTGCTTGTTGACTTCAGCCTTGTGTGCTTGATTAGATCAGGCCGTTAGATGAAGATCAGGTTTGATGCAAACAGACAGGACTGAATCTACTGAGCTTGAGTAATTGGACCTTGTGGGGAACATCAGACCCACTTTTGGAAAATACACACACTCATGATGGCACTATCTCTCACACACACACACACACACACACGCACACATACACACAGCTTCCCATAATATCACTCTTTATTACAGTTATCAGATAAAAGCCAGTCTGTTGTGAGATTAGAATAAATGGCTTTTTTGGATTTTCCTCTTTTCCAGAAACATAGCAGCATCAGGGTCAAGTCACACTCCAGTCAGGTAATTGGAAGGAGAGGTTTGCCCAGATAAGTCACAGTCTGACTAAGGAGTACTTTATTGTCACAGATGTGGAGGCATCATCTGGCTAACAGTTTCCATTGGAAACTTACATCCCAGTGAAACATTTGACAGAAACATGTTCTCGACTAAATCTCTCGACTGTCTTTATTTTTGAAATAGTTGATCTGCAACTCTTGGAGAGCCCCAGATATACTTGATTGTATTTCTTCTATATGACTGACTGACTGTAGACGTATTGCTCATCAACATTTAAGTTGTATAGATCATAGTTTCATATGAAGTATTTATGGCATAGAGCACGGGGTCAACTTTTATAGAATGTCTTTGTCAAAAGTAGAGCGGTTGTAATAACCTGTGTGTACCAACTTGTGGTTGGTCGCTTAGTTTTCAGGTTAGACATTGTTTATTTCGAATCACAGTCTTGGCCACATTGTTGCTTCTTTTAACCAAATAGTTTAGGTTTCTATAGGCTGTGTCTGGCACGATGTCTGTTTATTTCATTGCTGAATGTTGATACAATTTCAAAGATTGTAAATATGAAAAGTTTCTATAACCACATTTGAACTTTGAGTCAACAGTTTTTTAAAATATGAAAAGGGAGACACGTTTTTATCCACACTCGTCCTCATAATTGGCAGGCGTTCCATGTCTGTTTAACACGGATCAGTTATGCTGTGTTCTTTTTGAACAAGATGTTCTTTAATCAAAGTATTTCATGATGGTATGAACCAATAGGCTGCAAGTCTTGCCAAAAGAAAGCACATGAAATTGAATTTGGCTTTTTCTGATAAACTTGTCAGATTCATGAAATGAAATAATCAAAAGCAAGCAGTTTGATTATAGTCCCAGAAAAACTGACAAAAAGACTGTTCTGTATCAAATGAACATCTACCCTCCAACATAATATTGCTACACTGATACCATTTAATTAACAAGATAATTACATCATGCTGATTTTCATTTTACTAATTTCACAGTTGACGTATGTATTCAAGGAATTGTGATACCACTTTTTCCAGATCAGATTTGAGATGGAGTTCACCCAGCAGGTGAGACTTTGTTCTGACCCAATTTCTCCTGCTCTGTGACCTTTGCATAAACTGATAAAAGTTCAGATGGACTTTACTTTCCATTACTTTCTCCTCCCATGCAACCCATAACTCTGAACAACAACTGGGGGCTAAAAACATATGACTATTCGTGCCAATAACTTTAATCTGTTCATCTTTCCCTGTTGTTTCTGTTGTTCCCATCCCCTCTCACTTTGTTCATTTTCATATCTTTGACCTTCTCCTTGTTATATTCAACATCTGTTGGTCTTCATCTCCCACGTTTCCTCCATACAGTACTAGAAGGATTGGAAGGAAGACAAATATTGGCCTCCCTTAGAAGCCTAGCAAAAGCAAAGGCACCAGTGAACTATTATTTTGGTTACAAATGTGTGCATGGTTATGGCAGGATTGTCACCTGAATTTCCTTTTTTGGGGAAATATATATATGTTAGTTTTTAGAGCAGGAAGGTGGTGTTTGTGAGAAGTGATTCATATTGGAAACAGTACTACAAAGGACAGTACTCTATATGTCAAGTATTTTCTCTTTTTTGTTTTATGAGCATACTCTTTTGATCATCATTCGGTGATGATTTTATGCTTTATACTGTAATAATGGTTTGACCTGAGGTGCTAGTTCAAGTGTCTCTGTCACTTACAGCTTTATGTAGAAACCATGGTGGTGTTGAGCCCTTTTAAGTGGTCTTGTTGACAAGAAGCCAAAGTCCATTTTAGAGAACAGTTTCACTTTGGCTCGGCTGCCAGTTGCATCTCAATAAAATATATGTGTTTTGGGACAGTGGCCAGTAGAATATGAACTTACAGTATGTTTGAAGAGTGTGTCATCTGACCTTGTGTCACCATTTGAATAATGTGCTCCACCAAAAATCAATTGTAATTTGCATAACTGGAATCTGCAAGCCACAAATTACATGTGTAATGAACAAGCCAACATTGTTAACTATGTAAATTAAGTTTTTTATCGTTTTGGTGCAGTTTTAATATTCTTTGCATAAAATATGTTTCTGATCAGTGAAAATGATTCTAATACAGCTCAAATTATTCTCAAATATTTTCGTTGTTGTTTTGAAGATCAACACTGTAAACAGCACAATGTGTATGTAGTGACCTTACTGTCACAGAACACACAACACAACAGTCTACTACTGCTCTGTTCCTTTGTCACTACAAATCAGAACCCTGACCAATTAAGTATTGTTTTTGCTCACCATGCCTCTGTCCCAAGAGCCCTGAACAGGCATGGAAATGAATAGGTCTGTGTTGAGAAGCAGTGGAAGTAGGAGTTAATGGTCTATGTGTTCACCTTGCTTGGCCTTTGTGTTCTTTGATCGATCAGCTTTGAAATAACAGACAAAAGTTCCTGACTAAAGTGCCCATTAGCTGTTGTGCAATAAGCTGATGGTTTTTCCATATTGATTTTTCGTAGTCAGGTTTTTTGACAGAAAGCAGAGCGTTTGTAACCAAGGTTCTATGTCTTATAGATGATCTAACCCAACTGTAGGTCTGGGCTTTATCAAACTGTTGAATGGTGGTGATAGATTTGTGAAGAGGCATTTAAGCTTGATGTCAGTTAAGCCAATGCATATGTATAATGCTGTAGTAGCTCGTAAAGCTACATTTTAAGGGCTGTTGACCAGCAAGATTTGGAGTAAATGTCTGTTTGTTTATACTCATATATGCAGTTCACTGTGTCTCTAATTGTATGTGCCACAAAGTTAATAAACCCTGAGCTTTTTCCAGAAATAGATACCTTTTTTTTGTCACCTGATAAAAGTTGGTCTGCATCTATATTATTGTATCATTCAGTGTTTTGTTGTCAGTTAAGTTTGGGATTAAGGGGACAGGCCTTTATTACAGCTCCAGTACAGCAGACATGTGGGACCAGAAGATGCCAGCTTTATGAGTCTCTACATTGATATGATTGCCTTTTGCAATATGTTTATTGTGGAAATTCCTATTGCAGTAACCTTAAATAAACAACATAGTTCTGTAATATATCCTTCTTGGGGTGTCATGGGTCTTATGCAACAAAACATCGGTGAAGGATGTGCCCACTTGATAACCCCAATGACTCACTCACCCTTGAAGCTCAAGTTGGTAAGTGCAGAAATATATCTGCCTGTCATGTAGTGTTACACATAAATGACAGTGGAGCCTAATGCTTTCTGCAGTTTCCATTTGCACTGTAGCTCATTATTGTATTAAAAACAGATCACTCAAGACATAGGAGTACAATATAGCCTGTGTTATATTGATTCATACTCAACCATGGTCGCATTTGTCAGAAGTAAGTACACGATGTAGTATTAGTTAATATGACAATGACAAATTTATAATAATTTCTCCATGTCCCCCTTTTACAGACAACTGCTTGGCCAAAGTAAATTTTTACTTTGGAAAAAGGACCCCATTTTATCCGCCTTGCTTTCAAACTTTCGGCGAACTGCGCAAATACATCGTATGGTTGGAGTTTTGGCCACATCCTCCTAACGCCACCCAACGAAAGTCCTGTCGACACTGGGACTGTGCGACTCTCAACAGAGATGAGTGAGAAGGAAGTGAGATGGCTCACCCCTTCGCTACTTCCATCATCAGCTCCTGAAAAATTAATGTTTATTCTTCTATTACCACTTGCCTAATTGCTCATGTTCTTAGAATTACTAGCCCAAAGTGGCATTTTTTTTGTTGACCCCTGCCTAGTATTTAATATAAAAACGAAATAACCCATTTCTTAAACAATCTTTCCTTAATTTCTTCTCACTGGACAGCTGCATCATGCCCCTCGCCCATATCCTCTCTGTCCATGCTTATAGTGCAACATTTACCCCAGCCTAGTGTGCCTGTGAATGGCATGCATGTTAATTGCGGTAATGAAGGTCACCCAGAGGAGCAGCTGGAGTCCTTCTCTGTATCTACAACACTCCCTGTAGGGAAGTTGCTGCCTGGCGTGAACCTCACCAGGACACAGAAAAACACCATATGCTCCCCACCCACCTCCTCACACCTTTCTCAGGGCTGCCACTGAGAAATTCAATCACAGAGCCCAGAGCTATGCAAGATATGTGAGATGCTATGAAGTCCACTGTCCAAACTTGAATCAAGTGAGACAGAACTCTCTGGACTAAAATGAACTCAAGTAGCTGCACTTCATTTACAGTTGCATTTTTTTTTTTTTTTT
>NW_023339873.1:9063232-9110673 GCF_004916995.1 Morone saxatilis
TTTTTTTTTTTTTTTACTAATAGGTGGTACAAAGACTGAAAGAAAGCCAAAGAAACACAACCCTGAGATACTTGAGTTGTTATCAAGTAGGTATGGCTACAGTACTTCCAGAAATAAATTGCCATTCAGCAAACGTTCCCATTAAACATCTTATCAAAGTTGTGTTTATGGCCAACTAATGAATGTTACAGTAACCTAAGTTATCCGTTTTAGTACACATTTACTTAACAGAGTCAGGACCAATATTAACCATGCAGTCACTTCTACGAAAACTGTTGGTGAGGTCTCAGAGGGCACATCCCTGTGTGCTTGTTATTTTCATCCATTTATTAGTAAGTGCTGTGTTCAGTTCTTTGACAGATGTAGTGATGATGAAAATTGCTCATCAGAATAATCCACCCTCGCCACTTACGAGTTAATAATATTATAGTTGCTGGAGCTCAGTACAGACTCTTCCTTACTGGCATTCTTTCCATAATTGCAGCTAATGACTGTTTTTGCTCTGGATCCTAATACATCTACTTTTCTCTTACGCATTCTATTGTAGTCTGTGCACATTTTGATTGTGGTTTCTGGTTGAATCACCACCGTTGCGAATGTTAGAATGTCTCAGAGCAAAATGAACACCCAACACAAAATTGTTTAGTGTTTCCTGATTTCAATGCGATTCCTCTCCCATTCTGTCTGTCTTCTTAGATCTCAAAGCTTGGGGTGCAACTGTGTGTGGTGCACATCCATTATAGGTCGCTCACTCACGTCTTGTCTGGTTGAAAGCCATTTATCTTCAAAATGCCAACTTGTTATAAAGCAAGAAAAACAACCCTGTTTTGAGCAAGGTGACAATGCATTTTTGAGATAAACCAAAGGATTTTGAAACAATTTTCTGAGCCTTAGAGGTTGGAGAATTTTCTCAACCTGTAATTCTTCTACTTCGTCTGAAAATGCAAGACTCATGAAACTCTGAGATGTTTGGATTTACCAGACAGCAGCACCCTGCAATGATGTTTTATGGATAACATCTGGACAAAATGTTTTTCAATGTTTTATTAAAATTTTATCACAGGAGCTGAGGACAGATCAGTGAGACTTACAGCCTCGTATAGAATATCTGTTAAGAAATGCAAAGGAAAACAAATCCATGCATTTGGTGCATTTTTTTAACAGGACATATTTGTTCATGATTATGCATATAGTAATTTTAAATTCTTCAAGTGTACAACTAGAGTGTTTTGTCACCTTGTACAAAGTGGTGTGCATTTAGTAATGCAGTATGCTATAAGACATGCAGTACTAGAAGAGGGTAGAAATTCTGCACAAAATGCTGGGTGAGGTAGTTATACTAGTGATGTCCAGTGCAGTGATGCCTTATTCTTCACAAACAGTTGCTGTTGCTCCACAGGGACTGATTTATAAAAGTTTCACTTGACAGAAGTGCTGTACTAATAATACTACAAATAAAGATCATAGCTCTACACATAGCAGCACATTCATAGCAGGTGTTCAGGCTAACACCAGGCAGTCAGGCAACTTGAAGTTTAGTGTTTAAAGGTTAGACAGGATTTGGACTGGCATGTTGGCATCTCACTCTCTCCAGGCAGCTGTGTGGCTGAACAGCCTGGTGACAGCAGACTGCAGGGAATCCAGTGGTCTACTGTTGAGACTTCCTCTGTGAGGCGCTGGGTGGGCTCTGCTCTGGTATTTTACAGTAAGGGCATGGCTTGGCATCCCTGCAGGCTCTCTGACAGTGCTGTATTGATACACACACTGTACTAGTGTGATGCCAAGCACATACATACACAATATACAGAAAATGTGTATCTGTTGAACACTTCTTTGATTTATGCATAAGTGGGAGATGACAACTGAGATTATTTTTAATAACATTTAGTTTAGCTGTTGGAAAGTGCTCTTCTCACTTGTTAGTGAGTTTTACAAGATTTTTCTCTCTTAACATAAAGACGGAAGGAAAGGAAGAATGATATCATAGTTTAATATCATTCTGACAACCCCCAGCTGTTTTCCTGCTACATGGAACATCATTCATGGGAAGAACAGATGGAAACTCATTGACTGAGGGAACAAATGAAACTTTTCCTGCATGTTTGTGATCCTTCCTGGCAGAGTAGCAATCTGTGCCCTATAATCGTGTGTGTGTGTGTGTGTGTGAAAGAGTCTCCAGGGGACATATTTACTGTCTTTTCGCCACAGAGTCGTACAGTCATTACACATTGCACTGTAACCCCGTCTGATCCATCAGAGACGGCCTATTCAAGGTAGGGCACGGTACAGGAAAACTCTGACTTTTTGGGAAATATATAAAGTTTGCCTTGAAACTATCAAGTACGAAATTAGTATCAAAATTGTGAGCAGGGGTAAACAGCTGCCTTCCAACAGTTATCTCTTGTTATATCAAAGATTACCCACCTATACAAACGAGTAACCTGGGTGGCAACGTATTTGGCCGAGCTGTTGCAAACAAGTTTGTTGCATAAATTTTTTTGGATTTGCCAGAAAGCATTTTAAAAATACTTTTGTCACTTTCCAGCCTTTTAAGCTATGCTTGCCCAACCCCGTCTCCAACCTATAGTATCTCAAACAAAAATAAACTCAAAACTCATCTTTTTCCAGCCTTCAACCTCACTTAACCTGCTTCAAGCAGCCCTTTGAGGCATGCTTTGTGATATGCTTTGTGATATTGAGCTTTAAAGAGGTACTCCACCCTAAAACCTGTAGACTGAATTACATGACTATACTTTGATGAAACGCATCAATTGTGTTGGTAAAATTGACATTATTGCCAAATTTAGGAAAATCTGCCTTTTGTTGGCTAAAAATGGTCCAACACGCCACCTACTGTTTTAAGCTCTCTGAGCTGCTAACTTAGCTACAACACAGCCGCTAGCTCAACTACAACACAGGTACCGTGTAGTTGTACTGTACAAGATTCCTGTATCATATGTTTGTGTTAACTGGGGACTTTAAGATGTGAATTAAACCTACTTTAAGCAAAAATACATAATACTTTGTTCTGGTCCTTAATAGAAAAGTTCTTGAAGATGGACTAGAAATAAAAGAACACACAGGTATCCCTAATTAGTGACTGAAGACCAATGTGAATATCCAGAGAGTGAGCCAGTAGGCCTAATTGGATATAACCAGTTTTGATCTGGTTTTCCGATTTGTTATCAGTGACATGATAGTGAGCCTTCCCAATATTTCAACTCTTTAGTATCATTCCTTTGATCTGCTTGATGTAATCTCTTTAATAGCTCAGAACCATAGCTCACTAAATGACACAAAATCACATCATACATGAATAAATATGCAGATAAAGTCTAACCAAACAGTCGCCCAGGTGTCTTTCAGATTAACTGTACTGTTTGGTCGTACATACACGCCCTAGACTGCATTTATTCTTTAGATACATCTGTTTAATGACAGTCATCATTAAACCCTTGTTTAATACATCACTGCACAAATATGTTCCTAATGTACAATTGTATATGTTTATATGGCCAAATCACCCTCTTTGTTCTTTCTTTGTTCTTTCCCATGACCCCTTTGTAATGAGTACTGAATTATTCATCCTCCTCTCTACTCATGCTTTGAACAAATGTTCCGGAGAACAGGACTAATGGATTTAAAACCACAGTGAAGGTGAAAGGAGATGGACATCTTGATGCAGTAGAGTGTTTATAACATTGTAAATTAAGTGAATTTCGTGACCCTCATGATAACCTTCCACTATTCACTAGATTTCACTACTGAACAAATCATTTTGGGAACTACCCTTCAGTTAATCATCAATTTTCTGTTTAATAGCGTACACATGTGTCTTACAAACCCTTTAATTGCAGACATCTGTCACCATTGCATCATTTTGGAGATCAGGTTATATTATCTATGTTATGTTTTTAGATAACCAGTGAATGTGGACAGCTAATGTGGGGGTGCTATGAGGGGAAATCTATCCATATGACATATATAGGGCATAAGATGACATTCCCTGAGCTCCTATTATAGTCATAATTGTAATAGCAACAGCAAAGTTTCTGTAGAGGAAATAATCCAGGTTGCTGAAATTAAAAATGGTATTATAATAACTCCTGGGCTTTGTGGTTGTTGATTAGAGGCATATATAATGGAGTCTTGTGTTCTGTGCAAAGGGATGTTTTTATATATGTCCTTTGTGGCTCAGTTGACTATTTTCATGACCTTCACTACTATGCATAAGATTTCTGCAGGAGGTTCCTGCTGAGGATTCCTCGTGGTGCGCCTGTCACCAGTTAGGAAGACTGATGGAAGCTTTTTACCATCCATCCCTCTTGGGTGACATGTCACATCTATCATGAACACCAAAATTTTGCATAAGTCAAAAGCTTAAACAGTTTCTGCTGCTGTGTGTATCCACATGCTTGAAGCAGAGCTTTTGGGTTGTTATCCTGTGTGATCTTTTATCACTAAGGATGAGTTGGAGTCAGGTTTTTAAGCATTTAGTTTATCATTTTCATCCCTGCTGCTCATGGAGCAGATGTCCTACCCTAATAAAGCAAAATGTTTAATGGAACTCAAAGGATTCTGTATAGTTTTAGATTTTCTTCTGTGTGAACTTGTATTTACTCCACATGAAATTTTGACCTCACTCTTTAATCCTGAGAAAACATTTGTTGTGGGACTCTAATCCTGTCTGAGTACTGTACGTGCTAGCAATTGTAATCGTAACCCTCACCCTATCCTTGAAATATATTAACACATACAAGCAGTAACACACACACTCTTAACTGTAAAATGTAAGATAAAAAAAAAAAGATATTTTCCCTTTGACCAAAGCTACAGCATATACTTTGAAACAGAAACAACAAATACATGCAAATGCTTTTTTTTTTTTTTGGCCTTACTCTTATGAAAAGTAGACAGTTTATCAAAAGTGCCCTGCAGCATAATGTCCAATGATGCAATCATTTTCTTTGCTATTCAAAAAATGTCTTCTGCTGGTGCCATCCCAAAAATATCTTTCTCTAAAATTGAATCAGAACCATGACAGTGAAACATTTTCTTAAGGCTGTCTTAAACTCTATAAGCAGTATGTATTCTTGGATAGATGAAGTAAGTTGTGCAATATTAATCTCTGTCTCTCCCTCCATATTAGATACAGACGGTGCTTCACTAAACCTCGTCTAAAAGAGAACAGATGGGCCAGGAAATGAGATCTGGAAACAAGCCTGAACTGTTATGCTTTGATTCATCATTTGATTTCACTTTTTAGGGCTTTAAGGTAGAATTCACTGAAATGACTCACCAGTATTCAATCCAACTCCGCCAGACGTTTCAGTAATGGCTGTGAACAACTTCAGATGTTGGGATAATAGATAAATTAGTAAAGTAGTAGAATAGTAAGTTTAAATTCTTAGATTTCTAATATCACAGAACAAAAAGCCAGACCACCCAGAGAAGAAATAAATACTTTTGTATCGCCAAAGTGACCATGAGTGATGGAGGATTGTTAGTGGGATAAAATTACAGCAAATTGAAGTATACAGTACATTTCTGTGATAAACAACATATTTGACTTTATCTGAATGATCTAAAAGCACTATTCATCTTGGGCTCACAAACAGGTTGTCACTAATAATTTCTTTCCTAATACTATGTGACCCAGGTTTGACACAGAGGTTGTTTTTGGTTTAAGGATTTCTGTTCCAGGCACATGAGTTTAGGTCATCCCGGAGAAGTAAGTGTTGAGGAATGCACTCTGTTTTGACTGTTTGATATGCCGACGCATGCTATTGCGTGACGATATCCAGATTAGACTGTATGAGGTCTTCGTGCATTAACGCTGACCAGAGGTTTGGCACATGCAACATGTTATGTATGCGTTTTATCTCTTTCCAAACTGAGCTGAGAGATTGTACTGCAAAATGTAATAACCTGTCAACACCACTTTGCTTTTTTGTCTTTATTTAAAGATCCATCACATTATTTAACTACTTGTTATCTTTACAACATAGCTGTATTTGCCTTTCCATGATTGCTTTCTTACTTTTTCTTCCAACGGCATCTAATAACCAAACATTTACAAAAGCATGTCGACATTTTTTGAGCCCGGTGAAGTCGTGCAGAAAGCACATCAGTTCAGGTTTTACACGGCCAATAGGGAGCCAATGATAGGCTGATGGGTGTTAAGTTCGTCCCATAGCATCACAGCAGGAGGAAAGCCTCAGGTCGGTGCCCCAGTGTAATTAAATATTTCCTTGTATCCGCGGGCTCTGGCTCTAGTGGAATGTCTACTATGTGGGCTGGGGCCTAGCCGAATAGAGGGGTTATTAAGTGGTCCATGGAGCACTGGGTGATGGACGACTGTGGGGGTCCTATTGTGGAATATAGGCCTCACATGAGACCTTGTGTTTTCTCCCTGGATGTGCACAGGAGCAGGAAGCAAGATGAGAACTAGAAACACAATGACCTGCCTGTGTAGAAAGTGTGATTACTTTCTTTGCCTCTGTATTTGAGGATGATTATGTTTCCTTCTCTTCATAGGATTCTAAGATGTATTGTTTGCCCTTCATCCTGATTACTGTACTGTTCTGGTCTGAAACCATTTGTCACCTATTGTAAGACAAAAAGATACCTTGCATGTATGTGCACTTGAATTTGTTTTAGTCCTGTGTATTCCTAAATAACATAATTCTATCTCTTGGCGAGGTTGACATTAGGCAGTTTTGTGTTGAACTACTAGGGAGGTTGAACCCTTCAACAAATGCTCTGTGATCAGTAACATGTTTGCACTGTATCATAAGCTGTCAACAAGGCATCTCATCCCCCATAACCAAAGTGTTGCTGTCTTACTGTGTTACAGTACAGTTGTTAAAATTGAAGATTAAGCCAATGTGATCAACAGAAGAGGTACAAACTAGAGAGTTTAGATCACATCTAAATACATTTATTACAATATCAATGCCACAAATTGTTATGTGATAATGTATAGAAACTATTTGTTTCAACTCTTATTAGGTTGGTTTTGTTGTGTTTTGGCAAAAACACGACTTATATTATTTAATCATCATGTTGTGTTGCAGACAGGTGGTTGCTAACTTAAAGAAATGCCACATAATGTTGTATTGCTTACATACATACAATGTAAACTTAATACGTGTTATTTAAAAGTAGATGACACAAATTAAATGTGTTAAACATGCAGTTCAACCCCATTCTATAACTAAATCATTTCTGAGTTGCTTTGATTTGAACTGAACTTTAAGAAGTTCCGGTGCCTCAAATGAGAGTTCATTTTGAATGGCTGACGCACATGATTTGTCAAGCCTCCAAATCCTTTTAATGTGTTGTCCTTGGGTGAGTGTTATAATTGGATGGATAACAGATGTGACTGGAAGCAAAAGGCAGCTATGTTTTAAAAAGCCCATTTGAGTTTTGAATTCTTACTGTTTAAAGGAGCTTGGATGAAAGGAATGACTTGACTTTCAAAAGAACCTCAAAGACACGAACAAGTTTTATTCTGAACATGTGGTTAATACATGAGGTTATATCAATGCCATGTCTGTCATCGTTGGGTTAATTAAAATGCAAATATAAAAATTCAGTTTTAATGTGAAAATGACTTTTTCAACAATCATTCCTAGTCTCCTGGTGGTGTAGTCATTTAATAGCTATTAGCAATGCACCATGTGTATTCCCACAGTGAAAGTGTACAGCTATTAGCAGTGGTGCATCATTTCTGTTTATAGGGGTCACTAAATGAAAAAAATCAGTAGCTTAAATCAAAGTTCAAACACACATTTCAAGATGGCATAACGCACAAAAAATTGTTGAGAAGAACCTTACTGTGTAACATCTTGCTCAGTTTTGCCAGCCAGCCGTGAAAGACAGCTGGATTTGCCAAATATTCACAATAGAATTTCTTTCTCTCAAGAATTTGCGAAACATGTCATGGACGTCACGTTAAAGGATCACTGCAGTTTGATTAAGGTGAAAGTCAGATAGTTACTGGCTGCTGTTTGCTGATTAAAAATCCTTTCATCGAATAAAGACATTTAGGCATTTAGGATTAATGTCAACTTGATGAAAATCCAACTAAAAGTTGATAGAAATCATCAAGTTTTCTGTCAAACAAGTTTTATAGTGTAATGGTAACTCAGATTTAATAAAACTGCTGTGTTAGTCTTAAATAAATGCTTCGTTGTTATATGAGGACGTACAACTGTGCACTACTCCATTGTTTCTGTGTTGATAAGCTAATGGTGTCTGCATCGGTTGTGTGAGTAACTTGTCCCTCCCGAGGGTTGAATGAAGCTGGTCTCTATTCTATAGCTATTATTCGCCATGGTATATGCACTCCCTTTTACTATTGGTGCCTGGTCACTGTGTGAGCACCATCCCCTCTAAGGAGGCCTTGTGCACAGCAGTCGCTGTGTTTTCGAACCCATGAATAGACTGTAGAGGCCTTTGTTCCGGGGTGTTGTTGATAGTCTAGCCAGTGCTGTGGTTCATTCCTGTGACAGCTTCTTTCTGAAGATAACAGTGTGTTCCAGCTCAAGCAGAGTGGGGGCAGCTCTAAAATAGACCTGTAATCATAGACCCAGACAGAGAAAAGTGTTAGACGTGCCCTCAGACGACAGCTCTAATAACAAGCCGCAAAATTCAACCTGTAAGGCAAACTGTTTGAATATTTACCTTGCAGGATAGTGTCCTTGCTTCCACAATACCAAACCATTCTCAAATCCATACATATAGCAGGCTATCCTTTCAGGTTGTTGTTTTTACCTCAAGAGATGGCCTTGTGAACAAGTATATGAAGTATATGTAATTTGTGTAGTTTGAAATAAAGTCTTTTGCACATATGAATTCATCTAAATTTTCCTGAACATGACTGGATCGTGTATGGTTTCATGTTTTGAAACACATCATAAGATGACTTCCAAATGTTGGATGTTCGATACCGACATAAATGCACATTTTTTTAAAAACTCATTTGTTCCTCTCTTTGTATTTTAACAGTAACATTTCAGCATGAGGCCAATAATGATTCATCTGTTTTGTTTGCCCATAAACATATGATCCATCACTTTAGGACATTTCTGGCCCTCAGCCAAGCCAAACAAACAACAGTACACAGTTCTTTGTTGCTCAGCACTTTGTCCATTAGTATTTCCTACTGTCTTAATGATATCCAAATGACTTTGAATTTCTGTTCACTGTGAGCAGCCCACAGTCAAAATTGCTTGTGAACCATCCTAGCTTGCTGTTCCTGTATGAACCGGGCCAGGTGCCAGCCCCAGCTTCTCAGGTGTCTTTTGTGCCATGCAAATGAGCTTGCCATGGCAACCGTGTCTACTTAATGTCAGAGCATAGAGCCGCTTGACTGCAAAATGAAGGGGTCTGATTTGTCAAGAGATCCTTAGCACACCTGGTTGAGATAGAGGCTGTGAAATGCTTTTTTGAAGTAGGACAGATGGGAGTCAAATGATTAAAAACATACTTAAACTGAAGTTTGACTAACAGGGTGTCCTTTAATTAAGAGACTTAAAGTTTTCATATTCACTATTCTACAGTTTTTTTTCTAAATATCTTTTGGCACAGGAATAAGTGAATTGTATGTATTAAGAAGCAGCAAACACGCCCAACATTTTTAAGCAGTATAAAAAGTTGTATAATTATTAAAAGTATTTAAATATATATATATTATTTGTCAACAACTAGAACTCCTCCTGTGAAGCATCTGTAACTACTGTACAAACAGACAATCATAGTATACAGTAACATAGCTGTTATATTATAATACTATAATTGAAGGGCTGGCTTAAAACATTCTTGACCTTGGAAATAGTCGTTTTAAGTAAAGTGAAAGTGTTACTGTTAGTTTCGCAGTACAGTGTGTTTCCAGTCAGCACTTGGTGTGGGCAGACATTGTCAAGCTAGCTGAAAAGAGCTGCAGCACTGACCACCCAGAGATACTGAATGCAATTCTGTGATTTCCAAAATGACAGCAAATTTTTGGCTTGACTTGTATAGTGTTAATGTGTGTGTACATGTGTACTGTAATTCTCCACACTTTAATCTTGTCAATTAGTTACTTCACCTCTTCTTTGTGGGTGAATCTTGGAGCAACCAGTCATTCCAAAGCTAACATGGAGCCTCTGTGACTATACAGTTACACATTATCTTCCTTATCTGGTGTGATCTTTTGTTATTCTGTGGATTCGGATTTTCATATCTGCTCTCGGATAGCCCGAAATGCTGATGCTTCGCATATTTCTGGCTTGTGGAAGGAGATTTTTGAGAAGCATCAGTGTTGACACGAGAATTAAGTTGTATTATATAAGGGAAAGAAAGTTATTAATGTTATGCCCATATGGGTGGTCCAAGCTCCATTATTTCTGCATGAATTCCATACTCGTTCCATATTTGCTTTGGTATTGGTTGTACTGGTTTGTTTTTATAGTGCTGTATTGAACATTTCCACAAACGCTTGTATGCATTCATAATCAACGACCTGCACACTTTTCACATGGTCATTCTTGTCATTACTGCTTTTGTTAGAACTCCTCCTTGTGCTCACATTTCTCTCTTAACAGCCACAGCTATGATAATATTTCCTTGAGCGAAAGCTGATCCTGAGAACGTTTCCTCTGTGATGTTCGCAGTCTGTGAATGGTACAGTACGAGTTTCCCTCCAGGCCGCAGCACTCACGCATAGCCAAGCACAACAAGGGACTGATCCACTGGAGGAAGTGAGAGCATGTCACCATCAGAGCATGAGAAAGGAGCAGGGCAGGAACCCCAGCATGGCCTTCCTCTGACAGCCCTCATGGAAACAATGGCTTTGGCAGCCTCTAAGTACTGTAGTTGTAGTCCTTCCTTGTTTCTAGATGTACGGGCCGTGTAGCCAAGTGATGTTTGCTCATACTCATAAAGTTTATTGTGGTGTAACATTGTGTTCAGGGTGCGATTATTATCTTTGTTTCGAGTGAAGCATGTCAGGGAAGCGTGTTACATTACTTTCATATTTGATCCAGTTCATGTACAGAAAGGGAAAAGGTGTCTTTAGATCACACTTTGGCTTGCGAATCTCAATCTCTACACACAAATTGATCCGCATTGTGACCACTTGTATTAAAATTATACATGTCATATCACAAGAGTGGTGGTCGGGGTGTTGTCTTGACTGATAGTAGTTTAGATGAACAGTGTTACAGGATACAATTTAAAAGAGAAGCTCTCATAAAATGAGTTCTAATGTCAACAAGCCTTATGATGCCAAACAGATACCTTACTTCCTTCCATGATCAGTTATATCCCAGTTTGCCTCTGTCAATATTTTGTTTGAGAATTACTACTATTTTTTTTCTCTCTACCCTCGCAGCATCATTCAGTGGTTGAATTTATCACGAGAGCAACATGAGGTTTCATTTTAATAGAAGGGCTTGAGTATACATTTTCTCACAGTCTTCCTCTTGATTACTGTTTCAATAAAACCAGCTCTTCTAACTTTCAGCAATTGTTTAATATGCAGGGGAGCAACTCAGACAAGGTGGGAGTCAACAGCTGAATATGAAATTGATTTGAGAGGCTCAAAGGTGTCTGGCAGTTTGATTAAGACCTCGGTGTTGATATATTGACAATTTAGCTCCATGGCCTTGAGATGACAGGTCTCTTTCACATATTCAGTGATGCATTTCCTTAGTCGGGTCTCAGTGTAATATATATGAAAAAAGAAGAAACTAAATAGCCAAACTGCGCTCCCATGAGCATGCACTAAATTTTTCTCCTCATGTGTGCAACAGATCATTTAGTGTGTTTTTCTCCAGTATTATGCAACTGTTATTCTAATCCTGGAGTCAGTGTGATTGTTTTTAAAGCAGCCTCACCACAAAGATGCAGAAATATTTCAGTCAAAGCCAGGCTCAGGGGTTGCTCTCATTCAGAATCATAATAGTTTTTCTCATCTGTTATGTTGTAGAGTATGCTGTAGGCACAAAAATGTACAACCATTGGGCCGTGACATGAATGGTTGCTACAGTATATTGTAAAACTACTGTTACTGTATTTTCAGCATGTTGCATTCCCCTGGTTGTTTTGCTTTGAGTCAGTACATTTTGTGATAAGCATACATAGTTTGAGCTAGTGTACAGCCAGACATATTCTGTTTGATTGGAAGGCAGATCACACTTTCACATATGGCTGTGCTGAAACAGCGAATTTATTATATAGAAATGCCAAACATTCAATGGTTATAGCTACATAAATCTGAGCGCATCCTGCTTTCCTCTGTTTAGTAGCAATATGAAAACAATGTCTCTGGGTTTTGGACCGTTTGTCTGACAAAACAAGCAATTCGAAAAGGTAATCTTGCCTCTGGGGACTTTTGATGTGGATTTCCTGCTTTTTTGGGACATTTTAAAGACTAGGTGAAAATTATCGTCAGATTTTTTGAGCCCCATACTGTAAGATGGAGGCAAGGCTTGTTTCTAAGAGAGACTACTTGAATCCTGCACTTAACAAGTGAGAGCAATAAAACCCCATTTCTCAGTTTGGGGGAAGTGGTGGTTCTGTGCTATAGTCTATCATCTGCCTCAGCCTGAGCTCAGAGACATTATTCTTGTAGCGAATTGGATGACCTGAGTTTTTAGACTCCTACCCTTCCACACACTGGTTCATTACATCCAGCTGTCGTCGTCTTTATGACATTTTCTTGTTTCTGGAGCTTCTATTCGCCTTCTGGGTGACCCAAAACAGATCTGATCAATCACTTCATCTTTTTGTCATGGTTGTGTCTGTCTGAATAAAAATGAATTCTCAAAGAAAAGATTAGAGAGAAATGACAGCAGGTCTTTCTATATTGTATCTGTCTGCCTCTGTCTGTCTGGTCCACCCTGCAATCTCAGGTCGTCACCTCAAGTATTAGCTGCAGCTGTCTAAATGGATACACACAAAACATATCCTCTCTGGGGAGTTTGCTTACTGAATGTATCACCTGATGTAACATTCAGCCCTACCTAAAATCATTCCCAGAGAAAGGTGTGGTAGATCTTTCACAAAACAAACCTGAACCAAAGGCAAAATGTAATGCAGCAACCAGCAGGGATGCTAGAGGTTTTGGGAGAGCTGAGAATCCGAGTAAAGAGCAACGGCAGTGACAGTGACCCGAACGCTTTCCTCTTTCCAAGATGACACAATGGCAAATGTGAGAGGGCGGAAGCAGAGGTTTGCTGCCGGGGTTAAAAAAGCAACACTGGAGCATGTTTACCCCTGAGTAGTACTAAGTCCAGCAGTCCAGACACATGATGATCCGTAAACATGTGGTGGTGGTACTGTAATGCTGAGGCAAGTGGGGCCAAGCTGAGGACAAAATTATGATGGCATTGGACAGGAGGTGATAAGTTATAGTGAGGTCTGGATTGTACAAACATTATGTACCAACCAAGCATGACTTTTATTGCACCAACTGATGAATCTCTGCAATACCTAATACCAGTTATGGAAGCACAAAGTCATGCTTTGTCGGTTTATATATATATATATAATATATAATTAATATATAATTTCCATTTTTTCTCTTATGAGTTCTTTAAAAGGCAATACCTCCATGTCTGTAGGGTAATTTGTTACCCGCTTAGATTTAGTCAGCAGTGCAGTGGAAGGAAATACATCACTTTTGTCAGGAGTGAGTGTTGTGAGTGTCCAGCACAGTGTAAAACATATTCAGCAATTTATACTTTGACAAGAACAATATAACAAAGTGTTTATGTTCAAACCAGTAGTATGGAAAAAGTGTCTTTGTGTAGCTGGAACACAGCAGAAATTCATTGCACAGTATTCTGTATATAAGATTATTGCACACAATTTGGCAGGTTAAATATACAAGCCAAATCCATGTTTGTCTGTTCATGGTTAGACTGTCTTCTCATAAGACATTTTATCGTGGTCTCTGTTGCTTTTGGCTCCAAATGTGAAATGTTCATTGTTATTGGATCCCTTTTTTCCTGCCGCCCACAAAAGTAAGCTTCTTACTTCTCCTGCTTGACTCTAATATTTCTAATTTTGTGACCTGAATTGTGTATTTATCTTATTACAGCATATGTACATAGAAGCTACAAGTTATACAGCAAGGTCATGTTCTGGAATTAATGTTGGTTAATAATTGTTGCAACCATCTTATCTAGTATGTTTTATTGTTATTGTTTCCACAGTGACGAATAAGAAACCAACCTCTCTATCCATCACTAAGGTGAAGCAGTTCCAAGGATCTTCTTCCTTCATAAAAAGGTCACAGTGGACAATTGACCAGCTACGGCAGGTCAACGGCATTGACTCTAACAAAGTATGTAATTTCTAGTCCCCTTGAAACACTATTAATTGCTATTTAATTAGTTAATATTGGCAGGGGAAATCTATGTGTGAAGATGAGTAATTGCAGATGATTGACTACATGCACTCACCTCTCACTCATGTCTCGCTCTTATTGGAATTCTCTCTAAGGACTGTCCAGAGTTTGACCTGATGTTCGAAAATGCTTTTGACCAGTGGGTCGCTGGTTCAGCAGGAGAGAAGTGCACCTTCATCCAAATTCTTCACCACACCTGCCAGCGCTACAGCTTAGCACGGAAACCAGAGTTCGTCAACTGTCAGTCTAAACTGCTAGGGGGTAAGACGGTTGAAAAACAAACACTGCTAACTGTCCTTTGTTAATATTGCTGTTCATGGCACAGTGGCTCTGCAGTGCCAGCCTCGCTGCTTTCATACTGTGCTGTAAGCCAGTCTGAATCTAATTATGTATGATGACAACCAGCACCTGGTGTGTATGAAAATGCATGTTTATTCCTCGTACACAGCGTCTGTTGAGCGCTCTGCTGAAGTGAGGTCAATGAGGATGTCCAACAAAATGCATCTGCTGTGACTCAAAACATCTGACACAGATCAACTGGTTTAAAGCACATAGAAATACTCAATACAACACTAAATAATATTGTTTCCCTTATTTATGTGATGTTGACACATTTAATTGTGTGCCTGGAGCGTGAGACTCATTATTTTCAATTGGTTTCCACCCTTCATAATAACATTAAACATCACAGTAAGAGCTGTAACGGTCCCTTAATTATCGACACTGATGGTAAATCTGTGAGACTGTGGAAAGTCAGTTGAAAGCTAACCTTTCCCTTTGAAAATAATATTAATTTCATACCCAACTAATAAGTGAAGACAGGCTGATCAAACAAGTCAAAGCATAACCAATTCCCAAATGTATTAGACATGTAAAATGGAAATATAAAACCACATAATTGGTCGTGTCCTGGCTGCAAATTGTGTGTTTATTACCCAGGAGGTGAAGAGTTCTGGTGTGGGTTGATGGTTTCCTCTGCAGTGAAACCCAGTAGAGAATGCGGCGTCCTGAGTGGTTTAAGCAGATATTGATCTGTTTACCCCCAAGCTTCATCTTTGAGCAACATTCAACCTGTTGTATTATTCATGGTATTATTTATGGAAACACATCCCGATCCCGCCTCCGCAGGTTGCCTCTGTGCCCCACATATACAAGAATCAATTACCAGAAATACATATTTAAAAAAAAAAATAAATAAATAAACGGTTGGAAGTTTTTTTTAAACTGTTGCACTACAAATCTTACTGTGAGTAAGTCACAGAATGACTAATGACAACGAGTTACAAAGAGTTTCTTTGCAACGTGCTTTATAAAAGCTGTAATTCATGATACAAAAGAAAATGAAGACTTTAGGGGATTTCTGGGGAAAGCTGCAGCTTTAGGAAGTATTATTAACCATATAGTGTATTGCAGAAAGGTGAGACTATGAAATCTATGCATAAAGACACTATATATATATATATACTGTCAGATGTCTTTTTTTCTTACTCTGTGTGTGAGAACACTCATTGATGATTCCTGTTCTCTTCAAAAATCTGTTATGTTGCCTTGACCTCCCTCCTACTCTGGAAACCATGTCCATATTTAACTTTGTTAAACTGACCCTGGTGCATACTATAATCTCTGTATGTGTAGGTGGGAAGGTAGTAGTGCCCCAAAGAGGGTTTTTAGAGTAGGATGGATTATGGAATGTCAAGTGTTTCATATCAATCACACACCTCCAGTAGATATGAATATTACACTTAGTAGCCCTGTAACATTGTTTTAACTGCATCTAAGAAACCGTGGATGAAGTTAAGACATCTTGATAAAAAACCCTCAGAAACATGTCCTATTTAAAATATACTTTCAATAGCCAAACCTGTGGTTTCGTATAAACAGCTACAGTATTGATCCAGCTATTGACACCATGCTGTCAATAGCTGGTCAAGTAAAGCAAGTCTATCTGGCCAAATGATCTGATAATGAACTCCTGGCTCTCAGTGAGTAGGGATGCTGTGTTTGATAGATGGAAAAACCAAGCACATTGTGGCAGGAGGAACTAGGGGATGCCAGCCTGCTGCCAAACTCTGTCCACTCCAGTTTAAGTCTCACACCAGTGCAAAACAAAAATCATGACGCTGCTCAGGTGTGGGACCATAACTGTGGGAGACTCTATCTGCAGAATCCCCTGGGATGGCAGCCCCCAGAAAACACAAAAGTTATTTCACATAATCAAAGTCACAGATCTCTGGGGTTGTTGTTAGGTTTCCCCATGTGTGTATTGATGACAGTGTAGTCAGTGGTCTGTGAATGCCAGCAGCTCTATTCTTTACCTGAGCTTAATTTGCATTGTTTCCACATGCTGATAAGGTTACTTCAAGAGATTCTGACAATCTTTAGTTTAAAATGATACTAGACTGCAGACAGTTATCCATGCATTGCATCTGTGAGGTAATATTGTTTACATTTAATCATCAAGCTGTATCATCGCGGCTCGCTCATATTGTAATTGGAGTTATTGGAGGAGTTGATGTTTTGATGCAAAACAATTTAAATAAAACTCTAGATTGAAATTCAATTCAGCAATGATACTTTTTAATATCTTGCACTATGGGCTCCATATCCATGTGCTTTCTGATCTAGTAATTTATTCCTTTTTAAAAAGAGTTTTCTAAGTGAAACAGTAGGTGAACTGATGCTGTAGACTTTTACAGGCGTGTGTTTTTGATCCTTGATGGGGCATGTAATTGGTCTAGAAATAAAAGCAGCTAATTGCCTTGTTATCAATTCCGACTTGGGCTGCTGGCCACACTTGTTATATACCCTGTTATACCCCAATTCCCACCTGAGCTTTTCTATCTCACTGGGATGTATTCATGACGTGCTTCTAAACGAAATGTTAAATGAGCCTTAAGTGCTTTTAAACCCTCAGCATTAGACGAGCTTGTCTGCCTGCAGTTTACACTAAATGCTCTGTGTGAGGGTTGCAATCACTGGATGGATGAATAATTTAACAGTAACCAGTTTTACAGTTTTTCGCCTGACATTTATAAAGACCTGAACCCCTCAACACTTAACACATGATATAATAATCTGAAACCAGTAACCAGTCCTGACTAATTTAAAACTCAATCATGTTTGAACATCAAAGTTAACTTTTGATATTTTCTCATCACAGAAGACCAAGCTGTAGATTCAGTCATTTTCCGTTGCAAGGTCTATTTGAACAGAATGAAGAAAGAATTTGTTGCACACCACAGTCATCTACTAAGACAAGGTAAGCTGGTGGTTCAGTATACAAAACTACTTGGACTAAATGTAAAAAGTTCAATCCCCTACTAAATAGTGTTGACTTGACCCAGAAATCAAAGTTTCTTTGGACTAAGTTAAATTAGTACTTTCCTTACTAACAAGTGATGATTTCCAATTAGTAGTCAGGTTGGATAAGAGATTATCTAGCAGAAATACTTCATTTGAACTGTTGCATGCATGGCAAGCAAATGGAAGATCAGAGATATGCTCCTCTGAACATTTGACCAGTACCAAGAGCAAACAACTTCTAAAAAAGCCTTAATTTAATGCTGAAAGCAGTACTTTTACAGTAGATGCACTTAACAAGATGTGACCACAGTAAATGGGGTCATTCTGCACAGTGGGATTTAAAAAAAGTTTAGAATCAAACCTGTCGCCTGCTTTTTGAGCTGATGGCTCTGCTCCTGGTGCTCTGGGACTTCAGTGACCTGTGTTGTCATTATTAGGGCTGTACTGTAGTTACAATTTACAAACAGAGCTTTCCTCTCTATGCTCCCAGTAAGCACAAAGTTAAAAAAAGATTCCCCTGGTTTGTGTTGTCACTGTGTGGAGTTGGAGTACATGCTGAAAGGGATTTTAAGTTCCAAAGGTCCAAAGGTTATGCAAGTTATGTTCACTGTCCTTGCCCCTCACTGTCAGTCTGTGTGTACAGAGTCACTGACTAAAACTGTGCAGAGGTAAATCGCACTTTGACATACAAGGGCAGTACAGTGATTGAGTGCTTCCTCCCTAATGTATTCCTCAGTATTCTGTACTTCTGTGTAGCATTTCACAAATTAACATTTAAGCTGAGTCAAGATTATAATGATGGGAAATTATGGCTGTTTAATGCGTTGTGTGATGCTGACATTTATCTGCTGATTAAAGCCACTGAGAATAGGCTGTTCATGAATACCTAGTAGCTATTTTTCTGTCAGTGCCGGCACAACTCTGTGGTACATTCAGGACAGGACGTGCATGTTTGTCCTCATTGGTGTCCTTTGTCATGCTGCCTCAAAAGGCACTGTCACTAAAACTAAAGGCCGACTGAGCAAGCAAGGTCAAGACTTTCCCTTCATGAAAAAATGTCAAGGGCAGAACAATCTCCTGTTTTTCTCTGAGCAGTTAACAGAGGGGTTGACCGAGTCATTCAGGCACATCCACCTCACTCCAGAGTAAATGTGAGTATCTGTAGGATGCACACATATGTTAAGAGGGAGTCAAATGTAGATCAAGCAGGAGGGACCAGCACAATAATACAGATGAATTACTTAATTAACTGTTTATAATAGGATAATTTGTTGTAAACCTCAGCAGTGGATTACAAATTTTACATTAAAAATTAAGTAATAGTGCAGTTGAGTTTATGTAGGTTCCAAATGAAGATTCAGTCTGTGACTACTGATGCTAAGAAAGTCGAGGTCTTGGCTAGTGGTGGTGGGCAGGTGGAGGAGCAACACTGTGTTGGTCAAAAGACTGTGATATAATGATAGGCCTATATAGTAGGGTTTATATATTATATACAGTATATATTTCATATGGAGGGAGTGGTATCAAGAAAAAAAGAAATGTACAGATGGCTGTATGATTTAGGAAGAACATAGAAAAAGGGAGAACTGCCCTGTATAAAAGGTTTGGGAGTTACCTTTAAAAGAAAGAATGAACTGTTTAGGGAATAACTGCAGGTAGAATGTGGAGAAAAGTGATTGGATTAAAGGCTGTATAGAAATAATGTGTAAGTCAGGAGTGCCGGGGGGGAGGTGCCCTTCCTGGTTGAACCTCTGCTATAGTTTCATTTTGCTGCTGCGGATAATGTCAAGATTTGCATTAATTAAACTGCAACAGGAGTTTATCTTGCAGCAGGAGCTGCATAACTGTGTCTTTAGGCCCCTATGAGGTCAATAACATTAGACATTTCTTGTTGAATCTTTTCTCATTTTCTCATTCCTTTATGCATAATCCATTTGAAATTGTCCTGCCTTGCTAGTTTTCAATATATATGAAACTTCGAACTATAAATAAAGTAACTTGTTCAAAAATAAACTATAAATGAGAAGCATGAAAAACATCTTAACTTTTTTTATTCGCCCTGTTTTAATCTTGTTCCATAGGAAAACAAAATAGCAGACCACGGAAGCATTTAGGGAGAAATGCTTTTCTTGTTTCCAGCCTTGGCCTTCATGCTAGTTTATTGTGTTTTAAATTATTTACCTATTAACTTGAAAGCTTTATACAGCCCTTTCTCAGAGAGTGCTGCTGTCACACACATAGAGCAAAGAAACTTCCATGTGTTGAATTTGAAAATAAATTATTTTATCACAGTAACACTCTAATTATAAATGCAGTTGTGGTTAGGGTGGAATTTATCACAGAAATGCAGTTATAATACGGAAACATATTTGATGTTGTTGAGCCTTCCTCAGACACTTCCTTGTTTACTTTTTTGGCTGCCGGTCTTCTACTCAGTGATAAATTCTAGAAGAAGGAAAAGGGATTTTGTTGAATTAGGTTGCAAACATTTTAATAATTTTAACACATTCAGAAAGCCAAATTTGACGTAGTTGTATATTCATGTTGTATGTCCTCTATGTCCTACATACATCTACAGTAAAATAGGTGATGAGAGGTTTTTAATATTTTTTGTCTCAATAATAAGTTGAAAATAACAGCAATTACTGGGTACTTCAGTGTCAAGAGGATCTGAATATGTAGGTGCAGCTATGAATAGGTTTGGGATTACTTACAGAAATCCTTGACAGTGTTTCATATGTTTCTTGCATGAATAATCGCAACCTAAAGCCCTCTGGTAATTTCTGGATAATAAGGAGAATTTTTGATGGTAGTTGTTGCAGATAAGTATGTGCTCCCTATGTACTTAAAAGAAATTATCGTAAGACACTCACTCCCTTGAAACACCCACGCATATTATACCCCGCAGCATTATCCTAGCGCAGAGATCACGTGCGTTACCAGAGTGAAAATACTGAAGGCACTGTAGCATGCCTTGTTTGAATGGATCTTTTTTTGTAGGTGTATTTTGTTCTTGAAGTGATCCATCCAATCTAATCATTCCCATATGCTTAGAGAGTAAACGTGACTTAGCTGTCAGCGTCTTGTGGAGTATATCTGACATGCTCCTGTTGATAACCATCAGCTTATTTTCTTTAGCACCACCGCAGTGCAGTCTGTAATCTACAGCTTACAGCAGAGCTGTATCTTTCTTCGAATCTTTGCACTTCCTTGTTATGTTCATATTTGCTCATAGTTCGTATTTTCTAGAATATTTATATTGCCAGAAACAATTTTCCTTTTTGTTCCATCTCAATTGTTTAACAAACCCTGGCTTATTATGATATTATGGGATATAGCAACAAAATTCTTCCTGCATTGTTGAGAGAGGCGTGTCATGGATGTTCTAGGTTTGGCCTTGTACAGTGGGTAATTTTCAACAATGCAAGCTGACAAAATCTTCACAAGAAAAGCTCCTCTTTTAGAGTTACCAGTGCAACATTTGTATCAATAAAATACAAACTATTAATACCAGTGAACCTCCTCAGTAAGATGAAAGAGCCGCTGTTATCCCCACTGATAACTTTGATGGCTGGTCAGCTCCCACTTTAGGTTAAGATCACAGCGATAGCACCACATAACATAATCTACTCCTACACGTTTCATTCAGCTCCTGATTCTGCGGCCCCTTCATAACCTCTCCAGAATGTCTCCACCCTGCCTTCTCTGTAATTACATTCTCCACTGGGGGAGCCCACGCTGCAGCCTGCCACTGATCTCTGAAAATGGAGAAAGAAAAAGGCACCAGAGTAAAGGAAAATCGTGTGCAGACAAATAAAGGGCGATGTTGTCTGAGTGCATGGTGTGTAGGGGTTTTAAGGGTGGGGGTTATATTGAGGATGATGGGAGTATTACTCCCCGGGTTCCTCTGCAGAAGGAGAGGATTAGGAGGAATCTGTCTGAAGGTGAAAAGGTCTTATCCTTTTATAGTGAAGCTTCTCCTCTTCTTTTTTTTCAAATGGAAGCAGTAGCAGCAGCAGAAATGTGTTTTTTTTGTAAACCAGAATCTACATTTGCAGTGTAAAAGAATTACACATAAACTTTCCTTTTTAACTAGGAACCCTGTAGCCATTAGCAAACAGACACATTCTAATATTCAAACTTGAAAAAGGAGTCCCAGGACAGGTATGAAGCTTATTTCATCGCTGGTCCAGATATGTTTGTCATGTGCAATGTGGCCTGCAGTCTGTTGTCCATTTACTGTAATCTCTGGAAAAGGAAGGTCTTGTGTTTATGCATGTGTTTCCATTTCCTTTTGTGTGCGTAGGTGTGGGTATGAACATCTATACATCCGTCTGTGTGTGTCCCCGGGCGTGTCTCTACACAAACTGTTTTGAATCTATCAAGTTTACTTCTTTTGAAGGAACACCAGCTGGCCTCGCCGTCTGCTTTTGGGCTGTCATATAACCCACTGCAGTAGAACTGTCCCAATTATCTGTCACTCAGCCTACGTGCCTTAAAGCCTCGAGACATACACTCACTATATTGCAGTTTCCTGCGGGAGTAGATAGAATCAAGCTTGTCAAGCCTTAATACAGTTAGTACCTTCGAGCTTTGCTCGGCCTGTTTCTTCCCGTCAAACTCATTTACTGTATATCTGAGGATATAAACCTTGGACAATTTCATCTAGCTTATCTTTTCTCTGGGTGTTTGGTGTGTTTTTCTTTATTGTTCACTTGCCCACATTTTAAAGTTAGGCACAGGAGTAGACAGTGTAGTTGTGGATTATTTAGTATAATTTAATTGTATGCTTTGTAATTGTATATCCCAGAAATATATATTGCTCAATGCAAAATTCTGTGCTCCTAGTCCTCCTCAATTTGTCTTTTTGTCACCTTGTGAAGCCTGTGGTGCCACTCTGGTGTTGTAATTAAAATGACTTGTCAGGATCTTGCCACCACAGACTGAGAGCATCCTTTGACTCTTTTTGGGGAACCAAAGAAAAGTAACTGGCGACAACAAAAACAATGCAGATTTTTTTTCCCAAACTGGCATGCTGCCATCAGATACATCTACATAAAATGACTAATGATTGGAACAATGCAACTGTATTGCCGACAAAGAGAAGACAGCAGGAAAATTTCTGCCGCTAGTCTGGTTGCTAGCGTAGTGCAGAACAGCAGCACTCCCAACGTGCTTTAGATTAATGACTTGTCAGAGGAAACATCCGTAGTGCTGCCACGGCTATCGGAAGATGTGTTCTCTGTCTTGTATCCACTACTGGGTCTCCAGGGCTGCCCATTCAACCAAGCACATATCCTCTCTTTATTACGCTATAGTTCAGTAGAGAGTAATCGCACAGCTCGCAGCACAAGTTCAAAACTGAAGAAAAGTAGCGCTGAATGTCACCAGGAATCACATGCCTCCTTAAAAAGAGACATGAAATCGGTTGTTGAACTTAAATTTGTTGCCGTTGCATACTTTTGAAGTTTGAAAAGGTTAATTTCACTTGATCTTACCTTGAAGTAAATCAGCTTTGAAGAAAACTCATTATCCACCTTCCCACGATGCACCTGATGGAGGCCATTTACTTTTTCATGATTTTGTCATCCACCATTAACACTAACGCTCAGTGTCACTGATTAAACTACACCTATCTAATGTCACAGGTTCATTTGTCACTGCTAGTCTCCCACACTCTGTTGTCCACCATAAGAATCACAATTTATTTCCCCTTTTGTCTTTTCTCTCCTCTCTCTGTGTCCTACTTCTCTTCTCTGCTTCTCTTTGCTCTGCCTCGCTTCTTCACTCCCTGCTTTATCTGCAGGTAACAGTATTCTACACTCAGCTGCAGACAGTGTGACGAGTGCTGTACAGAAGGCCAGCCAGGCTCTGAATGAGCGCGGCGAGCGATTAGGTCGAGCCGAAGAGAGGACTGCAGACATGAGGAACAGTGCCGAACAGTTCGCTGTCACTGCACACAAGGTGAGGCAATATGTTAGCAAGATATATTACAACGCATAACCTCCGGATGGGTTTAGTGTATACATTTTAATACACTGCCATTGACATTCTGACATCGAATCCCACCTCTTGTTGTAGAATATCTAGTCATGGTTTTAAAGTCATTATTGGTGCAGCCAAAAGATCAAACATTTTACTTAAACCTGAGGATATTTGTAAGAGTTGTTTCATTGTAGCTCCAGCCTCTTAGCCGTGGTGCTCTCTGCTTTGCGAAGATAATCGCTTTTTTTCTTCTTCCCTCATTTACTTTCTCTTTTGTAGTTCTCTATGGGGTGTTCCCTCATCCTCCATCCATCCCATATCTCTTGTTTGTCAGGAAAACTAATTGCATGCTGTTTAATGAGGCTATTAGCATAATATGATTTTTTTTACTGCGAAACACAAGAAAAAAATCGATTTCTTTGTTACAAGCGCACCTGATTATGATCATCATAACTGTCTTTTTAATAGCACACAGTATATCACACATGCCTGGGTTTGCAACTTTGGTTCTTGTGTAAAATTAGGGTTAGTAGACTGTTAGTGCGCTGATAGACATGTGCCATCTAAGAGCGATGCATACTAGTGATGGTGGGATAATTGAAAGACATTTCAAAGAGCCTTGCATGGCCCTCTCACCGCTCACAGATGAGCTTCCCCACCGTGATGATAACAAAAAACTGATAAGCATAGAAAAAGGCCTCGGCTCTGGTGTTTTCAGGAGAGAATGACTGTAGAACCCCCACGAATAATCACTCATTTGCAGGCATTTCTCATTTCGCTTGCTGCCATTAGCCTTTATATTATTCGTTTCATAACTTGTCATTTGTCTTGCACGTTTTTATCAAGACTCATCATAATGTTGCATGTCTCAAGCTCTCTTTTAAAGGCAGTTGGTAGCCCGTTTGCTTTTTTTATCAGTTTCGTTTCTGTATGAGGGTGACTTTTGATGATGGCTTACAGGCTGTATTGTGAAGGATGTGAGTTTCCCTACTTTCAAGTGATCTGCATGTATCTTCAAATTATAGCCAACTGTCATACTGTGAGAGAGTCACCTTGACTCTTTTTTTTTTCTCTTAGTTGACTCCTGGAATCCCATTTCCGTGCCTCACTTTGTGACAGCAGCCGATTTAGCCGCACTGCTCAGTTTTAGTCAAAACCCCTCATTTCTGCATGATGCTCTACTGCCCCCACTTGTTCTGTCTGTAGAACTCAGTTTTCCTTATTCTATGGCAACATATTCCATACTTAGTCTGTGTGTGTGTGTGTGCGTGCGCATCTTCCATCCTCACGTCTCTGTACCCCATGTATTAGATTGGTGGCCCTGGTCATATTTCTAATGAGCCTCCAGACAAGCCCATTAGAACCCTTGTTAATGAGATAAATGAAGTTGCCTTGTCATTGCCTGAATAAAAAACACCAGGAACCTTGGCTGCCTTCCAGCACCTATATACTAAATCTTCCCTTTCCTAACTGCTTTTTCTCCTTTTGTGTAGCAGTTCTAAATTTCACTCACTGCGCTTGTTATTGCATTTTATTGAAGACAGAATGTGTTACATTTTGCTGATAGGGTCATTTGTAATTCTCACTGTATTATCCACAACCCCCACCCCAATTTTTTTACAGCTTGCCATGAAGCACAAGTGTTAGACCACTGCCAAAACCAACTGGGGGGTGGGGATCAACAATCACCAGTCGCTGTACAGGAGAAGGATTCCAGATTTTATTATTTTTAAAAGTTTTTAATATGATTACTATTTGTTAACAATGTTAACATTTTAACGATTTTTGGTTATTGTATTCTGGTGCGTTCTCTGATGGTTAGACATCGAGCAGGGGGGGAAGAAGAGAGGAGGTAAACAACGCTACAGCAGACTGTCAGCAGAGTGTTTCATGCTTCTGTTTGCCAAAAAAAGTTACACGCCACAGCCATGACTGTATTTGATAACCACGGTCACTCAAAACACTTCCCCTCTTCATATGCTCAGACATCAATGTGAGTGTGCACACAGCTGACAAATCATTATCAGCAGTCACTCCAAGACAAGGAACAGATTGTCTCACTGGTTATTAATTGTTTTTCATGAGCACTGCAGTGATTATGCAGTCTGATGTAATACTGACAGACTCTCTCATCACGAATATATGCACACATGCATACCTGAAGATAGCCTTGATGTTTTTCTTACCTGATATTTATTAGGTTGTACCCAGATAACTATTTTGGGAATGCATTTGGGGAAAAAGGATGGGAAATGAAAATAATCACATCTGTGGAGAAAACAACAATAACTACACCCCTGAACATCAAAACATCCAAATATTTATTTTTCATTTATCATTTCCTTCTCTCCTTGGACTCCTGGACATTGCAGTCTTTCAATCTGTTCTGTCCATCATTTCAAAAATGTATCATAACAGTATTAGTCAAAATGTTTTCAAAATAGTGTTTCATAACTGTTAGACCATTTAAAACAACCAAAACGACATTGAATACAGTTGCCAACATGTTTGGAAGTGTACTTAAAGAACTCTTTAGAAAATAAGCTTTTTAAGTTTAAGAGTGGGTGGCATTTCATTAAACCAGCTTCTGCATTGTAAAAGCAAAACATGTAATTCTTCTAGTACTATTATCTTAATGTCTGTAGAGCTAATTTGTCCCGTGAACATAGGATGTTTTAAATTGATTTCTGGCTGTATTTCAACTTAAGTAGTTTTACTCTGTTTTTTGTAGAATTTGGGTTGGTCATTCTAATGGTGTCTATTCGGATCGATAAAATACAAAATGTCTCAAATAGCAGCCGCAGCAGCAGTGTGCAGTGGTGTATTTTTTTGTGTCATTGCTCTCACACTGACTGTAACTTTGGCTTCCTCACCCTCACAATCAAGATGTATTTGATTTTTTTTTTATATTTTGAATTTTATAATTCACAATGTTTCAATGCACCGACAACCTTATCTTGCACAGCACTGTTGAGTTCATACTGAAACGTTCCAGTTGCCTAACTGTTATTGTGCTTGTATTTCTCTCTTTAACACTTTGGATGTTTAAATAGTGTCCTTTTTATAACCAGCTTTAACAGTTCCATCAAACAATGGAATCAGAAGTTGTACATTTATTTTGTTGGGTGTTCTTTATCACTGTTATTGCATTTGCGTGTTTTACTCACCTGGATTTTCTCTGCTCATAAACAATAAGCTGCCTAAAGCTTAAAGTGTCTAATGGGTAATTTTCTCTGTTTGATTTTGAGTCTCACTACATGCTCCAACAATGCTCATTTCACACTGATGTCGATTCTCTATTATACTGTAAGATGTAAAATAAAGTCCAATCCACAATCAAAATAAAATGGTTCTTTATTAGTGCCTTTTGCTGTCAACGTCTCACCTCAGTCTGTAAATCAATGTTAATATTATCTTGCTTAACGTGGCAACCAGGGTAACACTGCCTTAGAGGATCAATGAAGAAAACACATTTTTAGGTTTTGGTTAAGATTTAATTAAATACTAAGTGTTGTATTTATACTACAGGGGGTGTTATGCAGAAGTAAAATGGTGAGGGTCATGATTTGCACATTTAAATATGACTACTTGTAAGTAAAATATCTGCATGCTTATCTTTGCTGTCTTCTTTCATTGGGTTTAAATTAATTTACTACTTCTACATTGTGTGTATTTAAATTATTTAATGCCGATAAAGTATTTGGCAAGTAGGGATATTGAAATTTTTACATTTGAGTTTTGTCAACCTTCCATAGGAACGTCTGTAAGTAAATAAAAGTAATAAACATCATACTTCTTCAAGTTGTGCAAATTGTTTGCCCGGTACTGGTGATGTAACCTCTATAAAAGGGTCAATTATTAAATTTATACTGTTAATTTGTTTTTTCTGGTCTGACCTTTCTCTCTGTTATTATTGACTGAAATATTCAGGAAACATACAGTTTGCAGTTTACAGTTGCACTGCACTCAAATTGAGTGTGTGTAAACTACTGCTCACCGTGCCATTTTCCTGTTTCCCCTGCAGAGGGCACTGTCAGCGTGTGTGTATGCCTATGTATATGTGTTTGTATCTGTCTCAGTCCAGGCTGCAGTACTCTTTCAAGAGTCATAGTTTAAAAAAACAGACAAAACCCAACTAATCCTCAAACTGGATGCCACAAAGCACAAGTTACTTATTTATTCTCTGATATGGCTTTATTTTTTAAAAAAATGCTAGAAACTACAATTCACATAATGCAGCTCAGTAGCATCTCTTTATTACCCCTCTCCATAAATGGTAAATACCCATATCTTTCAAATAGCCCCACTTTGTAATGCAGGCTTTTAAAATGTATAGTCTCCAAACCCAAGCTGTGATAACCCTGATGATATAACTGGGGTTCTCCTCTAGAGCCACAGAGCACATTATACAACTGTTTTAAAAGGCTGTGTAATACCTGCCATGACTAGTAAACTGATATTTATTTGTTAAATATGTTGAGTTTCTATATTTTCAAGCTTTCAATGCAACCATGAATTATCTTTAACACCTTTGGAAGTCTCATTTCATGAAAGGTTGAGTATACGTTGGGTTTGCAGCTCTTATAGTCGTACCAACGAGTGACCTGCCGTCATCTGGAATAGGTAGAAAAAGTCCACTGATAACATTCAGTTGGCTTGGTTTTGAAACCCTATGAATTCATAAGAATATCTATGTCTCAGATAATTCATCATTTAGTATACACATAGTAATTGTTACCAGCATCATAAGGAATTAAAAATCATGTTCATCCAGCACAAAATGTAGTCATATCACTGTATTTACACCAAAAGACCCTGCCCTTTAAGCCCATTCACTGTCTTCACAGGTTAAAAGAAAAAACTGTTAAGCCTGATTGTTGATAAAGATAAAGAAGGTATAGCAGAGTCAAGTGAGTGGAAATAAATTTTAGCAAAGCATCTATGTTATCTTCTACCTCCTTGCCACCTCTTAATAGCATTTTAATCTTCCAGTTAATGATGTGGACCAATCAGACGATGAAGGGCAGTAAGTGTAGTAGCAGTGCTGAAATATATGATCTATAGCTTTTAGTGCTGCAGAGGAGGTGGGAGGGTGGAGGAGTAAGTACCTCATGAAAGCCCCGGTGCAGGACTCTGCTACCATTACTCACACTGCCAACTCCTGTGAACCATTCCTGGCCCCTTCTTAAAACACGACTCTAATCGTTCAGCTCTCCTCTCTTCCCCTCCCAGTTATAGCAACACTGACGTCCCAGGCAATACACACACACAGCAAACACATACTGGCTTACATCTCGACATCTGGATGTGATTATTTGTCTGTAAGATTCATTGGTTCATTGGAATGCTGGAATAAATTTCTACATTTTACATTTTAACATGTACACGGATCGGTAAAGTTGCCTTTTTACACCACTGGAGGGCACACTAGCCTTGTACAAAGACCTATCAACTCTATCTCTCTAGCTTTATTGCCCAATGCTTTATTGCCCAATAGTTTATTGATTAGTCGCACTGATTATTACTGTGTAATTTCAGTGTAATGTATACATTGATTGCAAGTTGAAGGTGTGAATTAAGGGCTGATTGAAAGCTGCTCAATACAGTAATTGCTATAGTGAATGTCTGGACAGGGGCTTGAGTTACAGTTGGACAGAGTAAGTGGGCAGTTTAGCCATTAAACATTTTCCCAACCTGCAGACAGAGCACAGCATCCTCTAAGATAGAAGATCGTATTGAGTTATTGAGATTTCTAAACTTCATTTTCCATTAAAACACCTGTCAGTATTGTCTCATCAGTTTCTTTGTATGTGATACAAATGTCGCATATTATCTGTGGTGGAAGAAGTGTTCAGATACCCTTTACTTAGGTAGCAGTACCACACTATAAAGCTACCCCTCTACAAGTAAGTAAGTCTAGCAATATGTATAACAATTATGTAATAGTATGTATCATCTGTTTATTTATTGTTACAGGTGCACTAATAGTTAAACGTAGTGGAGTATAAAGTACAATATTTGATGTACTGCAGTGTTTCTCAACCTTTTTGGTGTCAGGCCACAGACAAATATTTGATAAGATGTAGTGTCATGGATCCCCGTCTGATACAATTTAGTTATTCCGTAACTGTCTATATTTTAGACAGATTAACAGTGAAGAGTGTGAAAGCCATGAACAGAATAGTCATTCATATAGATTCTCTCATTGGGCTCACTTCTAGAAAATAAAATAATAAGACCAATATGCCGATATTATTGGCTGATATTTGCCCCTTGCAGACATATCGGTATTGTATCTGTATCAGCATTTATGTCATTCAACATGTAGCGTTATGAAAACATTTGTTCTGGTTTATTATGCAGGAAAAAAAAATGCTCATAACATTATATTAGTGTCACGGCAAAGTTCATCCACTAGAGCATATTGCTATTTACAATACTGTGGTAAGCAGCAAAGAGTAAGAGAGCAGCTCTGAGCAATGTCAACTAAAAACAGTTGGCAATGTATATGTTAAATTATTTAACATGTTAAAGAATATTTAACTTAAATGATAAACTTATTTGTTTAAGAAGGCAGCCTTCTGAGTACGTTTGCATAGTCTTATCGGTGCTTAAACCACACAGGAACGATTTATTTGGCCACTTTATTGGTAATCTGGGAATTTTTCCTCTCTAAAATCTGTATCAATCTCAAAAATCCCATATCGGTCGGGTTCTAAAAATAATATTGAAAATTAAAATATTCCCCTCTTTTTGGGGACCCCCTGGAACCCCCTCAAGTACCCCTGGTGCCACTGGTGTAACAGTAACAAAAATAGAAATACTCCAAATAGTCCTTAACTTAATTACATTCCACCCCTGCATATTATATGTTTTAACTTTTAATTAAGATTCATCTCTGAACTTATTTTCACACACACTGGTGTCAGTTATATACTGTAGGTACTTTATTTCTTGAGTGATTTTACCACAAGACCGAAGAATGTGTCCGGCCAGGTGTCACCTTGAGAAGTGCATTGACATTCCTGTCATCCAGGGAGTTGGTGTCGCTTCAGGAGAGGCTCGGTGGCTGCCTGACTAACTAACTGGCCAGCCAGTCAGCCTCAGGGCAACTCCTTTTTAATCTGCCAACCTCCCCAAAGCTCCACAGGAGTAATTACAAGTTACACCCAGAGGTGAGAAGGCCGGATGAATTGGGACTGCACCTCTATTTCTCATTATCACATACAAATCTCTGCAATGATTCCCGAGTAGTCCTATTAGTCAAGACTGGATTTTACCCCAAAGTCAAAAGTTTAATAACTGGAACAGGATATTGCTTGCGTCCCTCAGGTATTCTTTAAAGTGGGATACAGAGAAATGTGTCTGGACAGGAGTTCTACAAACTATTTCCAATAAAAGAAAGTGCTTAAAAACTTTTTTTCACATGGTTAGAAACAGTTCTACCTCAGTGTGGGTGCGTTTTCTTTGCGGTAAATGAAATCTGTATAGCAATTAGTGTGCCTTTCTATTAATGTTTCAAGTTCATCAGTTTATGTAAAAAGGCAAACCTGGCACAAAAGTCTTAATACTATATGAGTAAAGTTAATCCTGTTCTGTATGTCCACATCGCCTTAGCTCTTCCACTAATCTTACTTTGCAAGATTTATAACTTGCATTTTCCACTTGCTCTTTGGGTGTAATACAGTGATAGCAATAATAATAGATAGCTAGAAATAGTGCCACATTGGAAATTTCATCCAGTAAAATAATTTTCCGAATATATAGGAGCTACATATGTTGCTGTGAGCTACTTCAAGCAGACAAACTCACCTACTAATGTCACACAACGTACTCTACTTGCTGCAACAAATCCACAAATTCGATAAGGCGGTTTATTTAAACTGTTAAACATCCGCCTGCTGTTTTGCTCTGCTGTGTTCCTGCATTGTGAAATTGCTAATTCAGCTGGATCCCTGCTAGTTGATGTCTCGGCTCTGTTAATGTAGCATTTTTGTGCTCAGCAATAACACTGAAGTAACATTTCGACATGCTTGTGCTACTGTTTTACAGCTCTGGTGCTAATCTGCTTGTAGTTAACGTTATGGTGTCTGCTGGCAGTTTCTGCTTTTATGCTGCTGCATAAATACCTATGTGGAGAGGCAGAAAAGGTAGTTTCCACCGAACACAGCAAACAGTTATGCTAATGTGGTTTTCCATTAATTGATGAGTTGACTATGAGAAGATCAACAACATGCAGTTTTTATAGAGAACTGTTAACATGTAAAAACTCTCAACATTTCTAGCTTCTCAAATGTGAACATATGAATCTTTGTATTATATAACTATAAAGTGGTTATCTTCGGGTTTTAGACGGATGGACAAAAGCTTTTTAAAGATGGATTTTTATTTATTTTCCAACATTTTATATGTTTATATTATATGGGTAGTCAATTAAGGAAAAAAAAACAACAACAATATAATGAACATATTAAACTGTAATAAAAATAATTGTTTGTTGCAGCTGTACTCTAATGGTCACAGGTGGACAATGGTGAAAATTGCTCAGAATAGGCAAAACCAGTTGGTTCCACATAGTGGGATTAATTAACGGTAGCAAAAATTTAACTTAAAACAGACAATAGGTTAAACAACAGCATGGTCACTGCCTGATCCTATGCAGTGTGGCATTTACCTGAGCAGAGTAATGACTTTACCTTGGCTGAGCCGTGCTATATGCAGTTACATGGAACCAATAGGCCACGGCTCTACTCGAGTCAGCACATCTGAGGGTTCCTTGCCTCCTGCGCATCAGACTTTTTGATTAATAGTACTCTCCCGGCATTATGCAAGTCACTACATTATAACCAGTGTGTGTTTGTGACGATAGTCTGCTAACAGAGAGGATTTGAATTTTATGTAAAGAAGAGCCAGCGACTGGTGGAGCTTGGGAAGTCACCTCAGCGCCCTGCCCACAGTGACTTGGCAGATGTGTAGCGAGGCGAAGTGCACAACAGCTGCTTGCTCTAAATCGGGCCTCCCATTCTCCCCTCTGCCTTTGAGTTCCCGTGGAGTGCAATGTCAGCCATGCTGGAATCATCATTCATTATCCTAATATGCATGTACCTCAAACACTTCTCTCTCACACTTTTAGAGTTTCTAGTATTCATCCTCTTTTTGTGGAAGTGGGTCAGAATTTTCTGACTCCCTTTGTACGCTGAGTTGTTTTTATGCTTAGCTTTGTGTAATTCTGCATAGGGTTAGGAAAAAACACCTAACATAGTTTGTTGTGTTTATTAATAAACCCAAGAGATATTTTTTGAGCTGCAGGGAAAAGCATAGAGAGGCTTCTTTTCTGCTTACAGAAAGTATAAATACCACCTTAAGCTCTTGCTTGAAATGAGACTAGTTTCAGAAGACAAACGGGGGTGGAGGGAATAGATCTGCAGTGACCCACTTCCTTGTGGACCTTTTTATGCCATTTATGATCACAATGCAGTATACACAGGATTATTGTTGTTATACAAGGTGCAAAACATTAGGGATGCTTGCTCTTTCTGTGAAATTGAAAGGGAAAGCAGCTGCAATGATAGTCTTACAAAACATGGTGTCTCTTGATGTCTGTACTACCTTTATGCCTTGAGAACACTCAGTATATATATAAAAAAAGGAAAATATATAGTATGTCGTTTGTGTGCATTAGTTTCATGGTATGATGTGGCATTATTATTGATCCAGCAGCACACTGCTCTAGTGTATCCAGCTGTTACATTATTGACTTGACTGAAGAAACAGATTGCCTTCAAACAAGCAGTGACATGCAATCTTTCCCTCTACTGGGAGCACTCACTGCTCTCGCCCCGTCACATGGACGAGGTGATCATGTGAGCCAGTCTTGCCCTTTTGAAAACATATATCAAACAGGGTGTTTCTCTGGTTCAATGCTCATACATACGGTTTCACACCCAAAGGTGCAGACATGAGCCAAATTTGTATTTCTCTTCTAGCTGTCTGATAGCTTTGGTGGGAGATTCAGATCCAAGACCTCATTCACTAAATGACTGTATTATCAAATTTCATCTTAAGTTTTAATGGAGGCAGGGACACTATCTAGGTAGTTTTTTGAGAACTGTATGCTGACTTTGTATTTTCATGCAGATTTTAGACTAGATACAACTCAATTCTATTGAATTTGAACTGAACTAACCCCAATCCTAACCTACATAACAATAAGTAGTAAATAGCATCTATCCTGTGTGTTTTAGATGAAAAACAGGATGAGATATGTATTTAAAAATGTATATCTTTTTCACAGCAGCCATTTTGACATGAAACAGTAGGGTAATCACAGGTGTTAAACATAATACATGCTTACAGAGTAAACATATTGTAAGATGATATTTATTTATTAAACCCAAAACACTAAATGGATGAGGCCTTTGGTTTTGACCTAAATACCTGAATGAGAATGAGCAGATTAATAAAACTTAAATGCACATTCACCTGCATCTAATCAGGCTTTGACTGATTGTGTGTCATTAAGCATCCTTGCATATCAGCTCCAGTTATTCTCTGTTTACATTGATCTGTGTCCAGAGGAGGTGTTGGCTGAATCAAATTCTGACCTGTGTGTGTGTGTGTGTGTGTGTGTGTGTGTGTGTGTTTTTAAAGGAGGGGAAAGAATCAGTTCAAACATGGCCAACCTTTTTATCCTAGCCTGAATCCTTGGCTGATTCATTGTCTGCGAGTTGCAGATATTGTGCCTTTTGATAAACATCTCTGTTTGCTGCGAGAGGGATAGTCCTGTTAAAACGATCGAAGGAGGCCACTGAGCAGGACATCAGTATGCAGACAACGCCCTACAGTTTTGCAGTGCAGGCTGCGTGAAGCTTCTAAATCATGGTGGAATATGCAGGAGGGAAAATTCATAACAAAATCTGTCACTTCCTGTTTGTCTTTGATACATCACCACAGCCTTGTTAATATTCTCCAAATTCCACCAGAGGATAGGGGGGGTAGCAAGGCGAGTTATTGTAAGCCTAGTTTTTTTTTTCTTTTTTTTTTCTTTGCTGTGTCTGGGCCGGAGGTAACCGCAGTGTGAAGCCGTGAAGCAGCAGGAATTTGTATCTGTCTCTCTATCGATGTGGGAGATTCATCTCCTGGGCAAAGAGGCGGTATCAGCAAAGTAACGACAACAGCGGCACGAATACCAGGGGGCAGCAATTAACATGAATTAATCATATTGATTTAGGCTTCATCTCCCCCTGGTTAGAACTCTGTCTTTCTCTGCTGCACAATAAGAGACACTCATAGACACACGCTCCTAACCTGTTATTCATACATGCCACTAGTTCTAGTCCAGGATAATGGGCTCTTAATGGCTTCCTATCCTATTCCTATAAGTACTGCAACTGTAGGAGGAACAGATCAAAACAGGCCAAATACTCTAGAGGCACATAACTCCAAAAAACAGTAATACCAGTAATATTCTTTTGATTAAGATTTGTGCAGTTGTTCTTGTCCTTTCCATGCCCTCATGTCTCTTCTTTTGGACTATATCATGCTCAGCATACATGCTCGTATTTAACCACTAAGGGGCACTGCAGCTTAAGCTGAGCCCCGTGGAGAAGAAGAACCCTGCTGAACCTTTAGGAAGTGAGGACCGGCCACGACAGCTCACTACAGTGCCAGCCCCTAAAAGTTACCCAGGATGCCTAAATCTGCTGAGCTGTCTCCTGCTTCCACTCCTCTCTCTACCGCAATACGACTTTTCCACCCAACTCCCAAAGAAACTTCTTTACATCTTACTCTTCCGGCTATCCTCCTTTCTTTGTTAGCCCTCCCTCTCTCTCTCTCTCTCGTGTGCTGCGCTCCCTCTCTTGCTCTATCTTTTCGTTTTTTCTTAGAGGCATCAGGTCCAATCCAGCTGTAGTCAATCTAATCCCTCTAATTCAGTTAATCTAATTTTCTGGATATGGTCACACTGCTGATCTCCACTACTGGTCCTCTACAATCTCTCTCTCTCCACACTCTCATTTTCTTCCCAAATCCCCCGGAGCCTGCACTTACCCACTTCTCCTCCACATTACTTCAAAAAAGTAACTGATTGGCACTAATTTGATCTGGTGAGAGTTTACAAAGTATGATATAACAAAAAGCAGTGCCTTATTTAAAGGAGGAAATGTAAATCAAGTCGTATTGCACTAGACATATTACAGATGCCTCTTTGTGCTTGCTGTGTTTCAGTCACAGTGAAAATAAATGTGGCAAAGCTGGGGAGGTTGACATTCAGGTTGTGTTATGCATTACTCTCCTCTCAGTGATTTGCAAGGAGCCTTGGACAATTCATCTTTATGTGGCTCTTTGTTTGCTGATGATTAGTGATTTATGTAATTCATTCAAATATGACTGAACCACTCTCAAAGATGCAGTAATATAGATTTCAGCTTGAAAATTCGAGCAAGGGAGCGTACAATTGGCTGCTACAGTCCTGCAACCTCAAGCTTCAGATCGGTTTCCAGGTTGTCAGTGCTTTTCAATAGCAAATAGTCATTGATAAACCATTTGGCTCTTGTCTTTTCACAGTAAGACCCTCTACACATGTGAACTATCTCATTCAGTATTCATTAGAAAGCTGCCAGTGTGCACTACATGCGTGTTTCAGGGATTACCAAGGTCTATTAGCAGATAAGAGGGACTTTCTCGGTGGAAATCGCTAGAGATAGGGTATGTAGGTTAAACATTATGTGTCCCAGCACTCGCTTTTTTAATCACATTCATAGATAAGCACAGTGTTACTTGCATTTTGCGGCCCATTTTTAACACTCCCTTACTGCATTGCAAATATCACTTGTTTCATCGTGCTCGTCTGCTGCTACTCTAAACTTTTGTCTCCTTTTTTCCACTCACTCTCCCCCGTCTATCTGTCTTTGGCTCTTGGCTGCAGCAAATCTCTGCAGTGATTGTCAAAAGAATGAAAGCATTTTATCCGCATGAAAAATCATCTTTCTTTACACGTCCTCCTTTAACCTGTTATCGTGTAAAAGTACAGAAGAGAGGACAAAAAAAAAAAATCCAGTTTGCGTAGAGGCAATGGTGTCAGTCTCAGAGAGAGGATTAGGGCCAGGCCAACCAGACATTCACAGGAGCTGCTTGGGGAAAGTGGGCCAAATGGGACACCCTTGTGTCATATCTCACCGTCTGAGTGTGTTTGTCCTGCCTGACAGCTGAAGGGAATAAGCACATCATATTCTTATATGCGTCTGTCTTTTCTTTCCTCCTCTTCTGTCACTTTCTATTTTTTCTTCCCTCTCTTTGAACCTATCTTTTGATCCTCACCCCTCTATCCTCCCTCTTCTTTCAGCTGTTTCTCTTGGTCTGCTCCCCTCACCACCCGTGGCCCACTTGCGGATTTATAGGTCAACTGTCTGACGATTTCAGGTCCATCTTATTTAATTCCCTCCCAGTAGGTGTCAGGAAAATGAGTTACCTGCTGCAGCTCAGTTTGCAGAAATACAGTAAGTTACTGCCTGCGGTTGGTTCTACTGATGGACTGCAGGAATGTAATTTGTGCTGCTATGAGTTCTGAATGTCATGAATAGTAAGATGGGGGTTTCTAATGAATAGGAGAGTGAATAAGTGAATAGTAGGGAAACTTGGTGAAAATTGGTGAGCAACATGATGATGTGTCCTTTCAGTGTCCCTGTGTGATAGCAAATCATGGCCAACTAATGACTCAGGGATGGATAAGACATGTCAAAACTCCATTTGTCCTTTTCTCTTTCTGATTACTTTTGGTTGTCTCTCTGTAGTACTTTCTTGTCTTATCTCTTCTTTTCCATACCTCTGGCGCTGTCCTCAGCTGCCTTTTCTTCTTCGATCTATCTTCTTTCCCCCAGTGAAATATGGACTTGTTCGGGATGACTGCAATGCAGCTGAAACAACAGCAATGGTCTTACCCACAGATCAGACAAAGGGGAGGGTGGCCTGTCATCTAGGCCTGTGTGGAGCTTTAAAGTGCCCCTGTGCTTTCAGGATCTGAATTGGACTGGGTCAGCTGAGCTGGCGGGCCGTCTGGCCAACAGATCCTCAAAGACGTGGAGAAGAGAAGCATGTCGCTCCTGTCTCAGCATGGGTACGCTACCACTACAGAGAGAAGGAGATAAAACAAGACATAAGAAGAAAACAGACAGAGAGATAGAAACTGAGAAATAAAAAGAAACAAGAAAACTGAAAGCAACAAAGCTAAAAGTTTTGGGGAAGATGCGGTAATCTCCTACAAAGCATTTTATAAATCTGGGATTTATTATATTTAAATTATCATATGCTACTTGCCTACACTGGAGGAGTACAGATGATAACAAAATGAGGTAGCCAAACTAGTTCCTAAATAACTAAAGGATACATTTGCGTTTTTACTTTGGAACAAAAAATATTATTTTCAGAAACATACTGTTGGCCTATAGCCTATATTGTGTCACTGTATATGTCTCAAAGTAGGCCTACTTACAGTATGGGGTACAACATTGTGCTTCTAAGGGAATTTAGCAGCGCTTGTTAAGCTAATAGCGAACTAGTAGAAATTGTCAATTGGTTTCATAGAAGCAAAACCCACTTCCAGCATTTTTTTCCCCACAAAGGTGCTTCTTCCCAGCTCTCCCCAGCACCCTGCCAGCACTTTTCGGCCAGAAAAAAAAACACTATGTGGACACAGGCCCTATGGTGACTCAGGTTTATGTGGACTGACACTGTTGTTACACAGAGTGATGTTCACTGGTGTTATTGAGTACAGGAAGTAGAAAAGCTTTTTTACCATGAGGCTGTTGTAGAAGATGACCGATTTATGTCCTGTCACAGTGACACTGTCATGAACACTAAAGGGCACAGCCGCTACAGTCACTGAAAAAGAGTCACTGCACATTATCATAATTAAAATAAGATATGATGAGATATGGGTCATTTCATTTCAAGCTTCAATTTCAGTGACTTTCAAGATCAGCACATCTCCTAAAAGTAAAATAACAATTTCAACTTGCATCCAAATCCGAGCAGAAATAATGCCAAACTTGCCAGACTTATTCTTCTCCAGTCAGCTGCCACTCACTTCACCAGCAAGCACTGATGGTGGTCGCTCATTTGAGACCTGTGTGCAGCTCTCATGGATACTCAGGCTCATAATAGAATGGATACCCGGTAGTTAGAAATACTTACATTGTAAATTATTTTTAAATTCTTCCTAAATGCCAGATTATTGCTCAGTAGGTACTGTACCCTGTAAATACCACATACCTAGAACAGAAATGTATATATTGTATTCCCTGACTTCATGTCTTGGTCCATTGTACCTATATGTATGACTACATACTGCCCTGGTGCACAAATTCACACTATAAATTGGGAAGAACTGCACTGTATGTTTTGAGCTGTAATCTGAAGCGTCACCCAATATTTTCAGCTGCCTTACACTAATCTGTGAGCCTCTGAGTGTCGACTCAGCCTCCTGTGGTCTGTGTAAGCAAGCCAGACAGGTGTTTTCCTTTCTGCGTTGTGCTTTTGTTCAGTGCCGCTCTCACACCTCAGCCAGGCCCCACACCAACACAGCAGGTGAATCAGTGTCATCCAATGCCCACCATGCGTCAGCAGGTCAGCAGGTAAATATAACGCTGACTTTGGAGCTTTAGAGTTAATTTAAATTCCATTGGCAGCATTCTGTCGTCTATACCTGGAATTACATACACAGGGTGGAAAGCGGGGGCGGGAATGACAGGAGAACAAAGCATGTGTGAACATCTGTTGGTGGTAGTGTGACTTGTCTCCACATATTTAAAAGGCATAATAAATGTTTGTAGACAAAACAATATAGAAAAGCTGCGAGCAACAGCATCTTGGTTGAAATATTTGAACTTTTATGCCCAGAATCAAGGAATGTGATGTGCGCTGCAACTAACTATTATTTTATCAATTAATCTGCCTAATTTCTCATTGAAAAATCTTAATCTCTAAAATGTCAGAAAACGATAAAATGCCTTTCTCATTTTCCTAAAACGCATCATAAAATCTCAATCTCAACAGTCAAACACCAAAAGACATTTAGTTTACAATGTTATAAAACAGATCAAAGCAGCAAATCTTCACATATGACAAGCTGGAACCAGAGAGGGGTGGCATTTTTGCTTGACGAGTAATCAATTATCAGGAAAGTTGCAGATGAATTTTCTGTCGATGGTTTCAGCTCTAGATGTCATGTCTATGCACTGTACACCTCATGTTACTGGTCGGTAATTGGTTTTGTGCCACAAGATACCAAAGAAGCAATGAGGCAGACGATGTAATGTTTGTGTTTGCCTGTGGTTGTCCCGGACTATCTTGAGGTCACTCTTCAACCAGATAAGTGTTCACACTGACACCAAAACAATTTGTGCATATAAATTGAATTTGCACTGTTTACGTGAATGGGATGAGCGCCATTTAGTGATTTTGTCCGATGGTGACCAGCTACAACAGTAAAATATCCTCCTGGATCAGTTTTAACATTTGGATAGAATCATATATATTAACACAGTCACAGGGGCCATTTTCCCTCATTAGTACTAAATACTTTTATTTTTGTAGTTTTCCTAGCACTTTCACTTCATTAGGAAATGTGAATACTTCTTCCATCACTGCCAATAACTCAATATAGGTGTAGACTTACAGTCAAATCTCATGTAATGAAACTCTGACTTTCACTTAATTCAGGCATTTAGACGGGCTCCTTCTTGCAGAATCCAATTGTGTCCCATCTTAGTGCGCTGTCTGTCAGTGTCCTGCTGCCGCATCAGCTCGGGATGACAGACAATTAGTGGCAGTAGAAATGGCTTTTGAAGCGGACCCATTCCCCCTGAATTCCCTTGTCACAGCTCATTGAGATAAGACAGTGACTGCAGAAGAACTGTAAGTGGGATAGCAGGGCAGTTACACCATGCATTCATTTTTCAACAGCCACTTGGGCCGAGACTGACTTGAAGAGGAGCACACACTCTCAGGCACACGTACACACACACACACATAAATACTAACCATAGCACTCAGAAAGCTAGTCCTGCTGCACACACAATTTCACTCTAGTGTATGTGTTTGTGTGTTGTGATGAGCCCCAGCTCTATTGAGCACAGTTGTTTTTTTCCCCCACTTGATGAAGGAAAAAAAAACTGAATGTCATATTCAGAGTCGAGATGCACTCTGCCACAGCATGCCTAAAAACTACTCACATATTCAATGCACAGAAGCAATTAGGAGAAAATGAAATCTCTGCATTCGTGTGCAGAGTTGATGTTTATTGCTCTGGCTGTGGAGCTAATTATTTTGGAGTGCTGGCACCTTTACAGCCAGAAAAAAAAGTCCCAAACGTCTTCCGGAATATAATCTGTTTTGCTCACTTTTTTATCAGTGAACTGAGTTAATGTGTTGTTGGATGTCTTGGAAATGGGTGATGGTCACAGTCTCCTACATTGAATTGGTAGTGTGGAGTAGCATCATTGCGGTTGACGTAACATGTCCAGCATTTTACTTTAATTAACCTTTCGTCCGTGTCTTACTGGAAATGAGTGTGAGTAACATTCACAGAGGAAAGATGTGACTCATGCTGCCATATATATTTGTGTATGAGCCTGTATTAGTCATCAGTCAGTCAGGTTATGGATAATGGATCAAGATCGGCAGAATCATTTTTAGAAACACCTGTTCTGTAACCATAAATTTAAGGAACAATCTGACATCAGTTCACATATTTGGAAAGGAAGGTCCAGTAAACTTACCACACAAACTGTAAAATTATTTTGCAATGTCATCAATTCACATGCTAATTTACCATAATTTATGCCCATTAACCTGAAACTAACCTCACATTAAGGACTCATTAATATCCTAAAAATAAAACAAGGAAGTAAGTATTTTGATAAATAACTTTTTCTTTTACAATTAGTTAAATACTAATTTCTTTACTTGTAGGAAAATATCAAATTAAACTAATAATTAAAATAGTCAGTGATATTTGAGATGCAATGTGTTTGCATCACACATAATTCAAATTATTGTAGTTTTCTGTGGTGGTCTTTTGATGTATGTTTGTTTGTTTTTGTGAAGCAACAGAATTCTCATTTTCAGATGATTACACTAATGAAAACATACCTTTGAATATTGTATTAAATTTCTGCCAATAGGGCCTCCTAAATGTTACACACTGGACCTTTAACAAGGAGATTAAGAATCTTTTGTTAAGCAGTAAATCTTAAAAGCAGCTGTGGGCATTATGCACACTCAGTGTAGTTAATTAAAGAAATAGCAACAAAAAAAAAAGTAATGTAAAGGTGCAGGTGGGTGTATGTGTATGCTGTTTCCCATCTTCACTGTCATGATTCAGTGGAACCTGAGAAACTGGTCTCTAGAAATGGCCAATTACTGTGTCTTTGTTTGCATGAATGTGTGTGAGTCAGTGTGCAATTATATAGTGTCTTCTTCGTGTAGGCTACCTAATGAGGACAGCTCTCCCAGGAGCAACAACTTGTTAAAAAAAGGACACTGTGGAACTTAAGTTCATTATGTAGAAATGGCCATGCATGCCATACATAGCTCTCACCATAATTTTAAGCAGAGAAAACATGAAAATGTCATTGGTAGAAAGATAATTTTTTATATGCTGAATTTCTGTATTTGTGACACTATTTAGTTGATATATTTTCATGTATTTTCTAATTAAAATTAAAATGTATTATATTTTCTAACTTTACCATGTGTGTACATTTGCTGCATGAATGTATACGTGTATGTATGTACATTGAACCATGGGAGGCACATAACGGCACAGGTAGATGAGGTTACAGCAAATGTCCCATGCTGAGAAAAACACATAGATGGAGCTATTTGAATGAATATTTAATGAAACACCATTGGAACCAGTAGGGAGCAAAGCTCTGCCAAGGAAACTTGTGTCATGTGTAAATGGCAGGGGTCGTAGATTTAAAGCTGACCTTTGCACCTTCACCCGTGGCTTCTCTGAGTCGGCAGAGTTGGATAGTGTGCACTCAGCATCCCACAGCCGGGTACAGAGGGAGCTGAGGGGCCAGAAGATGTAGGAAGTGGGAGGAGTTGGGACTCTTAAGTGGAGCTCTAGAGGTTGGAGGGTCAAAGGGAGGCAGTGGGCCTCTGAGACCTGCCTTGATCTCTCGGTCAGTGCTCTAACGCTGCCTTGCTTTGTGATGTAACGTGTGTGTGCTTGTCTGATCAGCAGTTTGTCTCATGTTAGCATTTTTACAATACACTGCATGGCTTTAGTAAAAGAAACTGACTGGGAAGACAATATAGATTGTTGTAAAACAAGCATTGCAGCAATAGATGATGTAACTCACCCATTATGTTCATGACGTTTTGTCAGTTGATACCACATCCCATGTGACTTTTAGGATACATCACACCTTTATGTTCTATAATCAGAAATACTGTAACCACTACCTGAAAAGCCTGTTACTTACAGTGTAATCTAGAAATCAGAAGTGGGAATTCCAAAACCTGGCAGGTCTATGATTCTGTTCTCATGTTTCTTGTGCTTGCTGAAGTAATATTCAGATTAACACGTCAGGACATTTCCCCTCGGGTCTTGGCAAGCTCCATTAACCATTCTCGAGTGTGACATCTTGTATTATATGAGCCAGGAGTTATCATAAAGAAAATGGGTGCGTAATCTTAAGGTGCATCATTACCCACATGGCACTTTTCTCTAATGCATAAATGTGCCAGTGAATGTCAATGAAAGCACAGGCGGACAGAATTTACATTGGTTATTTGAATGTCATTCACCCTGACAACGGCAGCACGTCCAAGTTTGTACAATGAACTTCATTAGTAACCAGTAGGAAATGATGTAACCTCACACAACTCACTTGAATTAACAGCCGAAGCACCATCACCCCGCCTGCCTCTTTGAGCTACAGGGTGTCTTAAATTGTCAAAACAGGGACGAGTTGGTATGTTGGTTAAATCAGATATCCATGATCAAAGCTTAAAATTATACTTGTTAGCCGTTGTACAATACATTTTGTACACAAAGGTAATTCAGGTTCCTTACAAAAATGCCTAAAAATAATTGTAATTAATAAATATGTCAGAAGAGATAAATAAAAGGATAGAAACATTATTTTAATGAAAGAAAAACAGTTAAGAAACGTTTTTTAGTAGTTTTGAGCGTAATAACTTATTTTTTTAACATTTAACCCTTACATGGGTCATAAAATATTGCACCCTAACTTTCCGCATCAGTAGCTGTAGTTTTGCTTGAAATATTTGGGTTCTGTCGTATTGTATTGTATTTATTCAAAAACGATACACAGCACTGTGACTGCAGCTACTTTAATTCATGTTTACATCGCAACACATTGACCGCAATGCACTGTGGGCCCCTGAGTTGCAGGTGTCTCTGTTGGCCTGTTTATCTGTATGTCTTTCCCCTCAATGAACCTGTCAATCTTCAGTAATGGTGGCTTCAGCCTTGACCCTGACCTGGACGGAACTTCATGTCAGAGCTGTCTGCCATTTTAAAAGCTAGCACACATTCCCTCCAGTGGAGCTTGAATCTCACTCTCCTTCTTTGGACTCAGTTGGTTGGGAAGAAGGAAAATTATTCAGCTTTTCCACACTATCTACATATTTTTTTTACAAGGAAAGTTTCTTTCTTTCTTTCCTTAGTGCACGCTTCACTCTTGCGCACTACTGCATTGTGGTAGTCTCTGCATTATCAAATATTGAGGATTTGTTGCATGCCAGTAGTACATACTGTATCATTTTAGGCTGCTAGTATTTAGGATGTGTTGTCTGTTTACAAAGATATTCATGAGCAGGACTGAGGTGAATATAAACAGCCTCAAAATGACCATGGTTTATATCCTGAATTCTAACGTTTTGCCCCCAGTCACCCTTCATCGCCTCTGCCTCCCTCCATTGCTCTCCTGACAAAGTGTCAGTCTCTCCTGTGTCTCTATTAGCCTCAGCCCTCCATCACTGCCCCTCCCCCTCTCCATTCCTCCATCCCTCCCCCTTACCTCAACCCCCTGGAGAGGAGCGATACTGCTGATGCATCACCACCCAAGATAATTTGTTTAAATGACAGATTAGGAGGGTAACTCGATTTGTGTCCGATACAGTATGTAGTGTCTGTTACCAATCTAATAAAGCCAACCTCCCCCACCCCCTTTGCTCTTTCCTCTCAGCCCCTCCCCTCATCCACACACCCTGCCCCCTAGCCCCGTATTTGCCGCAATAAGCTCCTAGTTTGATGAGAGGAAAAAAAGAAGGGGGAGCACTAGTGGCTTGTCTCCAGGGCTGTAACACGATCTCAGGCAGGGGCCACCACGGCCTCTGCATTAATTGAATTGCGAGGCTGGGAAGCTGCGAGGTTTGGCGAGGCGCTCATTGACTCATTGATCGGCGCAGAGGGGCCTCAGAAATATGCCTTGCAGTCGCGGCCAATCAATCAAACAATTAAGCCTAGTCTCTGTAGCTGGCTGTGGTCCATTTAAGTCTAACCTCCCAGCCCCTGGTGCTGCACATTCCAAATTAATTGCTTCTCGCTACAGAATAGGCCCAACACTTCCTCCGGTCCCTCTTGGCACCTTGGGAAACGGTAGCTGTGAGTTTGCCTTCTGCACAATTCCCATCTCCATAAAGCATCCGTGTAAACTGTGACAACACACAATCCCTGCTCTGCAGTGTGTGTGTTAGCAAAAGGCAGGCTCAGTCCCACCTGTCTTCCTTACTTGTAAAATCCTAGCACGTTTTTATCATATTTTAGTACCGCAAGGAATAGTACTGTCAGCTCCTGTGTAGCTATCTAGGAAACCGCCACAGTTAGGATATAGGATGGAGTGCGTTTCTTCTTGTTCAGTGAGAGGGTTGCGACCAACAAGAGGAGAAGGAAAAGGGGTCATCAGTGCAGCCTTTCCCGCAGCATGCCCCTCCTCCTTTTATCTCCTCCACCTTCTTCCCTTTCACTGTTCCTCAGTTTCCTCTCCCCTTCTTCCAGTCTTACAGGGCAGTAAAACCATGTCCTACAACAGCGGCAGGAGGATTATTCCTCGTTCATGGCTTCGTGACTGGAATCCACAGCCGCTCTCCTCTAGCCATATGGCATTATCAATTTTGTTCACTATGGCAGAGCCTGTCACCTTAAGACTGTGCCTCCCTGGCATGCCGCCCTAGCTAGCATCTGTCAGAGGGGACTAGTGGGGGTTTAATGTCTCTGTCTCGCTTACACTCTGCCTCTTTCCTTCTTCCTCCCTCCTCTTTTCTTCCCCACTTTTCCTCCTCATATCCCCTCCTTCGCTTTCACCAGCATCATTTTAGGGTGTAACATGTAGAACCTCTTGGGTGTCTGCCTGGATCCCTCTTCATAACCTCTTACTGCTCACTTCTGTAGCAGAGATCACCATGGCTGATATGATAAATCAAAGGTGTCTCTTTTTTAGGAATGTGTCCTTAATCTTTCCGAATGGCCACCTGGCCTGATTTGTGACCTTGAGGATATGTGTCTGATGCTGGGAGGGCAGTAGGATGTCACAAACACACACACACACACACACACAGGCACACACACACATACACATACGAATACTCTGCATACACTCACGTGCACACACATGCCCACGCTCTCACATACATTCAGGCATATGACAACGAGTGCATTTGGCGCATGGATGTCCTTGGGCTTTAAACAGACAGACACAGTCAGAGAAGTGAAGGACCTGGGATGTCACCAAATAAAGATTGAAGGTGTTGAGGAGTAATTCTGTCATCAAGGAGGCATCTGATGTAAACAACCACAGACAGTCAGATTCCTGGATGCAGCTGGTCAGTCTGCACAGTGAGTCGAACACATTCCATTAGATATTTTGCTTTAAGCTGATGGTCTTATGAACTACAGTGTATAATTAATACCTAATGAGCTTTAGTTCCTACTGTAGTTTAACTCAGAATACAGCTTTGTTTAATGTTACAGTGTGTTCTGTGCAGTATATTAGGGTGTGTGTAAACTCCACTGTAAACAGGTATATATTTATATTTAATTTATGCCTGCATATTTGTGTACTCCTACAGGTCAAAGTTATTTATTTTGATTGTGCCTGGATTTATGTATGTATGAGCATACATCACATTAGAGTGTTTACCAATGTTCCGCTTGAGGTGTTTGCGTTACAAGGTATATCCATGGATGTGCGGGCCCTTCTGCCTGTGTTGCATGTGCTCCATGTCAAAGTGTGTGTATTTGTGTGTATTCAGGTACAGTGCTTTGTCAGATGTCTGCAGATCTGCATTTGGTAGTGGTGTACATTGCCTTTTTCCTTCTTATATATGTATTACTGTGTGCATGTGTGGGTGGTAGTTGTGTGGATCTTAACAATAATTACAACATTTTGAAAAAAAGAAACTGTATTTCATGCAAAACTGTGGATATATTGATTAAAATGCACATTATATATTGCAAAATTGGGATTGACAGAATTTAAAGGCCAGTGTGTAACATTTAGGAGGATTTATTGGCAAAAATGGAATACAATATTCATAGGTATATTTTCATTCATGTATATTCACCTGAAAATAACATTGCCTCTAGATATGACCTTTCGCATTTTTCACAGCCACCGCCATTTCTCCTATACACATTCAGAACAGGAGGGTCAGGCGAAGGCATTGTAATCTGCAATTTAATTGCTAGATGCCACTAAATCCTACACACTGGCCCTTTAAGAAA
>NW_023339873.1:9110692-9120049 GCF_004916995.1 Morone saxatilis
TATATTATATTATATATTATATATCATATATATATTGAGCATCATTTGAATGATCAAATGATGCTCAAAAATATCTACTGAAACAAAATCGAGTTCAAGGCTATAGTGTAAAATTCCACTACATAATCATGAGACAATAGATTGGACTGAATTTGATCCTGAAATCTGATGCCTGGGTTTTAGTGAAGCTCTGGTCTGTTGTGAGTCCACCCTGCAGCTTTGGTAGTTTAAAAGTCTCCAACCAGACAGAGAGAGAGAACAAGCCTTCCTTAAGTAGAACATTTGCACCATAATGAAATCATCCCAGGCATGGTGGCAGCTCTTTTTAGCTGGGCAGCATTGATCTCATGCCTCAAGTCATTTTTAGCAGGATGATGTTTCCTGTATCTGTACCTTTTGGAGGTGCTGCTTCTTATGTTTTAATACTCACCATACAGAAGGGCTTCAGAGTGGCTGTGTTGGTACTGCATGTTATCAGCACACGAGGAACCAGCTTCTAAATCATTTCTGCTTTGTTAGATACGATTATATATCCCCTACTTTAAGAGGAGATCTTTTTCTCCTGGCTACTCGCTGGTATCACAGATGTGTTAACATAATTTTTGCCTTTATCTTCCGTTCAATCGATCATTGAAAGACACTTGATTTGCTGAATTGGTCTTTTATCCTGGATGTCTTGACTACATCAGATGTACAATGGAAGGGTGTGTTAGGATGAAAGCCAGCTGGCAAGAGACCGCGACCTCTGGCAAGCAGGACTCAGGAAAACGGCATTCATATTATGTCCTCTTAATTTGTCTTTTTATATTCATGTCTTCTGTTAGCTTCCAGAAATTTCCAATTGAATTGCATGCGCTCTCTTGTAGTGTTCCCCCTCTCTTTTATTTTTGTGCTGTAGAGCCGTGACAAGAAAATGGGAGCTGCTAATGATTATCACACTTCCAATCTCCAATTAGCTAAAGAGAGGAGCTGGTTAATTACTTCTTATAATGTTCACCAGCCAGTCCTTAAGGCTCTGAGATACATTATGTTGCTAGGGGAGGGTGATTCTGTCAGCTAATGTTTCTACATCTCCTGTACAGCCCACAAAAACAGCTCTGTCTGGACCTATTTTATTTCACTTCATATTCTAGATATTTTAATGTGCCGCAGGTAGATTTAAGTAACTGTAAATGTAGGTATGGTATTGTTATACATACATAAAAGTTTAAGCTACTTATGTGCGACAGACACCAATTAGTGTCTTTGAAATTCTAACTATGTCTGACAGACTCTTACCTGTCACACAAACAGCTCTGTATTAGAGAGCGTGTTAAGTAGCTGTCCGTTTCCATGTTTGTGTCAGAAAGAAAATAAGACAACAACTGGAGCACAAGTTGGGGGAAGCAGGAAACAAGGCACATCCAATTATTCTGGAAGGTAGACGAGGGTGTAAACATTTTGGAAAGCTACGATAATTATGACTGCCTGACTCATCTCAACACTCCAAAACACTCCACTGGAAGCTGACAGATGCATTTTCATGACTGATGGTTGTGTGTTTGTGTATACTGTGAATGTAAGCTTGTGTGTGTGTAGAGAGAGAGAGATAGAGAGAAAGAGAGAAAGAGAGAGACTAGCATGCCCCATCTTTAGTTTTAGACTCCTGCTCTGTCAGTGCTGACTGCTGACAGTGTGCAGGAACGCTGTGAAAAGCTGCTGAGGAATCCCACAGGGATCCTATTAGGGACACTTCATCTGGGTGCTGAGGCTTCAGTGCAGACATGTACTGTACAACACACACAGATATTGTCTTCTGGTGTAGACGTACTGTAATTTCTATGCATTTATTGTACAGTATTTACCTTTACTATATCTAAATGTTTAGTGAGTCCTACCCATCTTGTCTGGTTATTAGTACCAAACCTCAAAAATACAGACTGTAGACTCAAGAATAAAAAAAACTTTTACTGGTCCAAAATGCTCTCACACAACATAGTCATATAAACTGGTGCATTGGAAAGTTAGGCCTGTTTAGCTAAATAAAAAGGTTTTATTGAAAATAAGATACATATTTCTTCAACTGTAGGTTGATCTCAATGCCCAGCCATAATTGTTTCTTGATCCTTGTTTTTTTCAGCACTCAGACCAATTCCCCTTTGTTCAAACTCTCCCACCCCTTCTTTTGTTTTTGGTACAGTAACTAAGATGAAGAGGTGCAGGAGGTTGAGGCGGAGGCAGCGTACTATTGAACCGCCTAAAGGGCACAGATTGATTTTGGTTGAAAGTCGTCAATAAATGACCCTCATGATAATCAAAGGCAGATCAATACATGACCCTGTTGCCAAAATGGACATCAATACACAACCTTGTTATTATCATGTAATGATTTAATCAAGCATGAAATGTTCCCCTGTAGAGTTCTCAAGCACTAGCGAAGGCTAAAGTGAGTATAAACAGTGGAGTTGAGGTCATAATAGTCAGTCCTTGTTTGCATTTCCTCTGCATATGGGGCCATTTAATGCAGCAGCAGATGTTTATTATATGAACGAAGAAGGAAAAAGACACATCTGTGTTATCCATAATGTCCACTTTCAATTTTGTGATGGTTAAATCGACCCCGAAAACCTGTACTTGTGCATGCCTTTGGGAAATGATGGAGAAGACCAGTTACAGTACATCCTGCAGAGAGCACATGTACTGTTTGATGCTCTGCAGAAATATATGAAATATGATAGGGATTATTAAAATGAATGAATACATACAGGGAGCACTGTATCTGCTAAGTCTTCCCTGAGGTCCTCTCTTACATTAGTTCAGAGCGTTTTGGAGGGAGAGGATGAAATAAAAACTGGCTGGTTGACTGACTGAGGGCTCATTTTCTTTATTATAGCGGATTCAGACTCAGACCAATTTGCCGTGTAAATTTTCTTTCCTATAAGCCAAGACAAAGATGTCCACAGCGTCAGAGGAGAGGGAACACAGACATTAGTACATTAAGCTATGTAATGCATAGAAATACAAGCATTATTCACTGTGCTAGGGCTTGGGGATTTGCTTTTTGCAGTGGTCTTACAGTCACTGCTGAAAGTGAAAATAAGAGCTCTGCGGCACTGATACTGGTATAGATTCATTCTACTCAAAGATCCCTACATTCTGCTATATTATGTGCCATTTGGTTTTTGTTTGTGAAACCCATTTTAAGGCATTTAAACAGCCACTTTGCATGCCTTGGTGGGTGTTCCCTGCTGAGGATCAATAACGGAAGTGTTACCCTTTAGCCACAAGCACATTTTCGATTGGTCTGTATCAACCATTAAGCTGTTAATTATAATCGCCCTCTGCAACCACAGGTCTGTGCGATTTACATATAAACCCCACAGACAAACACAGATGAATGCATGCTACAAACAAATATACGCAAGCATATGCCTGCACACACACATATATGCACACACCCTGTAGTATCAGTTTACTGCAGTAACTGTCAATGCTATTTGTCTACACAGCTGTATACATAGCTTAAGCAGAGAAAACAGAGCAGTGCTCCAGTATTTGAATTGCTGAGGAAGACTAGCAATGTGTTTGGCTCTTAGTCAGCCGCAAGATGACCTTCATTCACATCCATCGAGACAGCATGGATCCCTGGGAAGAGGAGGAGGGGGATGGCGGGAGAGACGTGCGGGGAGGAGGGTGGCAATGTTTCTTTTCTGTCCACTAGCAGCATTTCTATGTGTTCCTGGCTCTGAAACAGATACTCTCTCACACAGGAAGAGGTGGGGGAAGAGGAGACCTCTCAAGGTGAACAAGGCAAAGGGATTCAAGGGAGAAAATGAAGAAAAACAAAGGGGGGGTAGAAAACTAAATCAAAAGAGATGCAAGGAATGGAAATGAAGCAGCTAGCCAGATGAGGAGACACGTAGAGTTAGGAAGCAGAATAAAGAGCGAGGTAGACGCAGCAGGGAGGGGTGTGGGAATTGCAGATTTATTTCTGTCCAACTTTGAGACAGAAAAACTTCCCATGTAGCATCACTAATTAAGAAAGCTGATTTCTTTTTGGAAGAGCTTAAAATACAACAGAAAAATGTAGAATCAGCACGGGGGGTGATATGTACGTGAGATGGTATGCAGGAGACCACTAGCTATGCGTCATGTCTGGAGACCTTGAGCTGCCTGATGTGCAGCCTTCAAGTGATCGAAGCACGAGACACACAGGCCATGAGCATTTTGGTGTATATGCATAAAACCTGCCCACTCCTATTGACTTACACATAACAACAATACTATACATGCACAATGCTACTGTGCACTATACATATTTTTTTCAATCATTAGGTCACCATCCGCTCATACACTACATTCAACACCTATACACATACAGTGAGACATGCTTGATGGATAGGTCACACAAGAGCGTCCCATGTACATTTAATCATAGCAGCAGGTCTAGTGAAGTGAGAAACTTCACACTGCTCAGGAGCTGAGATTGATTTGATGGAGTCAAGGAGCACAGACTAATAGTGCAGAGAGAGAGAAAGTGAGGAAGGGACCAGCAGAAAAATAAGGGTAGAGTGACCAAGTGGGAGTGGGTGTAATGAGTTTGGTTAGGTTACCCTGATAATCATCGTACAAGTGATAAAGCAATCAGAGCAAGCAGAGGAGGTTTTCCTCTTCTCAGAAACTCATTTACCAGACCTAGCAGATAAAACAAACACATATTCATTTATATTGCAAGGCCAGCAGGTGAAAATAGTGTCTCTGGGAGTGATCTAGTGTCAGTGTCACTGGCCAGTGCTTCATTATGGATGTTGTCCAAGGCAATCATCATTGCTTCTGCTGGACAGCATCCACATTCTCACTTGGAGATCCAAGCAGGCACCACATGATGACTGAGAGAAACAATAGAGTATGTTGAAACAGTTTCTTCCTGTCTTGCTTGGCACTGTTAGGACTCCATGCGTATGTATTCATACATAACCACACCATGTACAATTTGATCAATGCTTTTCTAGCTAACGTTTCTGCTGGGTTTTAATCGTGTGTCTTAAAAGTTGTGTCTACACAGGTCCAGGTACAGCAGGCTATAAGCTGATTGTTCCTCATTAGATGTGTGGATTAGATCAGGATTGTAAACATGTTCAAGGACACTCTGACCTTCTACCTCCAGCTTTCTACTTAAAAATTTAGTCTGGCAACAGTTGCTAGGTTCACTCACCCTTCTGACCATCCCCTGCCCCTAACCTCTCACAGCTGCTTTGATGTGTTTGGAGGGATGGTGTCACAGCTCAATTAGGAAACACTGATTCAGTGATGCATAATTATCTTAACTCAATTATTCCTCTGTTCTAATGTAAATCTCTTTGTCAACCTCAAGGTTGTAGAAACAAGTCGACACTACTGTAAGTCAGCAGGTTTTAAGAGCAGTTAGGGAATACAGTCAGAATAATTTAACTTAAACCGGCAAACTTTTTTGGCCACTTGGGGGCAGCAGAACTGACATATCATCATTAAGTTAATGGCAGTGTAACAGTTAGCAAACAGTTCCCTATTTACACATCCAGCAGTTATGGAGCAACATTAGCATTCATTCGGTGTTGTGTTTGTGACCACCTGATGACTAACTGCTAATGCTCCACTATGTTCACCAGCTAGTCGCTATATAGTATAACATTTCTGAATGAAATAGTGTAAAAATAATGTATTGCTAGTGAATTATGATTTAAAAATTACATTACTGCAAATCTAGATGAAGACCTAGTAACTTAACTCCCCAGTGTAGTAAATTTCTTTCAGTAAAGTCTATCTTATCTCTGATCTTATCTTATCTTATTACCCACAATGAACAATAATGAAAACATTTTCAAGTACGTCCCAGCTGAGATTAATCCCCATCTGCAGCCTCAAAATATTATGTCGTTGTGTTCATGTATCACAACAACAAAACATTATTATTAGGCAGCCGTCAAAGACAACGAGGACTGGATAGAGCCTTACAAGGTGGAAAATTTCTTTTTTACAGTAAATTTAAGTAATTTAGGAATATAATTATTAACCCCAAAGCAGTCCATTCCAATGTCTTCAAGAAAATGTGCTACTTTCTTTCTCATTATAGGTCTATTTTCTTCTTGTCTCTCTGAAATAGATCAGTATGGTCTGAAAACTCTTTCTCTCTCTATTTTTTTTTTTTCATTTTTCAGTATCAAGACAAGCTGTTTTCGGGTTTACTGCATACTGAGGAGCTGGAGGGAGTTGCACTTATTTATTAGAGCGAAACCAATATACTGCCAAGCCCCAGTTGCTTGCCTTATACTGTTTGTAATGTAAATGTTTAAATTTGAAAAAAAAAAAAAAAACTAATATTACATTACAGTATTATTATATTTGTGCAAAGAACCACCCTTTTTTTTTTTTTTTTTTTACATCAAAGGGTCAAAATATGCCATCAATAGAATTTTACAAACAATACTGAATAATTGACTAGGTTAGGAGAGTTGCAGATTTCTATGTATTTCCTCTTTTTCTTTTACTCCATTAACTGATTCAGTTAAAATGTTAAAAAGTTAAAACGAAAAAAGAACAGCTTTCATATTTTGATATTTTTGTTCATGTAATTCTTCAAAATCCCAACAAAGCCTGATCTGCTAAGGAAATAAACCATATCTGAAGAGAACAAAAGAGTAGTACAGGGATAATAAGATGGTAACAAGTACTGTCACATACATGCACATGTACTGTCATATACATTTGTGCTCAGGAATTCAAAATGAGGATTTCAAAAACAGACCAAAAGCAGGTAAAAGGAAAAAAAACAAATGAGGGTGTCATTAAGTCACTCTTTCTTTGAGACAACAACATACTAGCTCCTCTTGTTCTTTGATTCTGATGAAAAAAGAAGGTCAGAAGAATAATCTGATTCAGATGTGATGTAATCCAGCTCCCCAAGCTGACAAAGCAGAGGCAAGACGGACCGTATATGCCTATAGTGACTAATGTGCCTGTAAGCATTGAGCTGTGGGGGTCATGGGGTTCTAGACACGTGTCAAACAAAAAAAAGACTCCAATTCCAGACAAACATTTACTGCTGGTCCCTACTGTCACATCTCTTATCAGACCAGCTGCTTCTTAAAATGTTTATTTAGAAAGACACTGACACCAATCTACCGTGATCTGCGAGGGAAAAACAGATAGGGCTCAGTGAAACCAAGCCTCATTTTCTCATCATAGCAGAAAAGGAGAGAATGAAGAGATGGAGAACAGAGAGGAAGGAGAATTGATAGGGACTTTGGTTATGCCTTCAGGATCAACTGTGACTTCAGATCTGCTTTGACATTGGGTCCCTATGACAGCCTCTGTTCCAGCTGCAAGACACCCAACAATGACAGCTGTGTGTATTTGTCTGTGTGTGTGCATGCATGTTGAATATGGCTGGAATGACTAACCCAACATACTAAAACATACACAGAGAATGGTTACACTTGTATGCTATTAAATGTACAGTAAAGATAGTATGAAGCTGCAGACTACAGACGGGAAAAGAAATGTGACTGCACACACACAGTCACTCTAAGAGCCACCATGTACTTTGACAAGTTTACACTGACAAAGAGAGAAGGAATTAGTGAAATCAAACGTTTGTCCACCCGTTTGCTATGCCAGCAAGGCTTAATTACTCACTGCCTCACGCTCTGGCAGATTTGAGGCTCTCTCCTGATTACTGCAACTCAGAGAAGCTTTTGATGTGCCACTTTGTTGGCTATGCACATGCCTTAACCACAAGTTTGTGCTACCAAGCTCCAGACACCTCATGGTAAAAAAAACAACAATATACAAATAAAATATAGCCTATAATCTGTGCATAACTCTTACTCAAATGTATTAAAGTGTTTCGAGGCTTAGTCACACCAGAGAGTGACACAGTAAACTATATCTGCACATCTTTTCTAACATATGTGACTCTATAAGCTTGTAATGTAGTGGAGCTTTCTCTGTACTGGGTTGTTTAGTCCCTTCTGGCATTTTGTTGTTGAGATTGTACATGATTTCATTCAAGAAAGCATTACTAAAGGGAGAAAACAATAGATCAATAGATATAGACTAGAGCATATGTAAAACAAGCTAGCAGGTTTAGTTAACCTGGTGACACAATACATTTATACACTTTTATTCAAAATACATATTTGTACCATCAGCTCCTGTCTCATAACTATCTGCAAACCATTCTTTTATGTTCATACAGACAGAGGAAGGTTATATGTAAAATAAAAGTACATGGTGCAACACAGCTAATAAGTTACGATAGCGTCCTCCATTTTGGACCCTCAGTTCCTTTTAAAGGTCAACACTGTCAAGATATGATATAGGTCAATGGAACAAATTTGCATGTCAAAGTTCACCAAAGTTAAACTTAACGTAAAAAAAAATCATGATAATTTACTTTGCCCCGACAGTTCCATTAATGTATTTATTTCACTGCAAAATCTTTGACATTTTAAATCCTAGTGTGACCAGGCCTTAAGTCTAAAACAGCTGCTGATTCCTAAAATTAAATCCTGAAAATAGTTCTAAATTAATCTGTAATTAACCCAAAACTTTTTAGAAGCTATAAAGTTAAAACTGAGGAAAACACTGTTGGTTTAATGTGTCTGGTGTCTCAGCAAGATAGTTAAAAATGAAAAAAATGTATTAGCATGGAGAAGTTAGGTCCCAGACCCTTACTGCAAGACCTAAACCCTGTGATGAACATCTGCTGTGCTAACTCTATCAAGACCTGCAGCTGATGGTTGATACAGTGGGTGGTTTGGGTGATCTGTTCGTTCTGCCATGGCGGCACATTGGCTCGTAGATTTAGATCTACACAGGCGTCTGCCTGTCTGTCTGTGTCTCTATCTGGCCTGATTGGCCATTGGTCAAATATAATGACAGGTCATTTAGACCTAATCTGTCATAGCCCTATGACTGCTCAGCGTGTCTCTGAAGAGTAGCGAAAGAGGGATAGACGAGAGGGAAGGTGGAAAGAAGACAAGAAAGGCGGGACAGACAAGAAGCTGAGAGATGCATTTTGAAGGTTTTAATGTGTGTATCACTAGGAACCTAAACCACTGTCAGCCCTGATTCTCCAGAGAATTGAAATCCCTGGCTTTAATCCAGAGACCTCTTAAATCTCTCCAGCTGAGTGTGGCCAGCTCGGCCCAACTTTCTCACCCTCACTGAGGTAATAGACGAGGAGCAGCTAACAGGTTTTGGCCCTAATAACCACTGTTGTTATTGTTTATCTCAGCATGAACATGTAAGAAAGTGTTATGTATGGATACTCATACACATGTATCCAGACTTGTGGTCTTGTGAGTGTGTGTATACTGTATATACAGTGGTGTGAAA
>NW_023339873.1:9120149-9123515 GCF_004916995.1 Morone saxatilis
AAAGTGTTATGTATGGATACTCATACACATGTATCCAGACTTGTGGTCTTGTGAGTGTGTGTATACTGTATATACACTCAAAGCATGTGTCTGGGTGCATTTACTGTGCTGCAGTATTCTGCGTTTTACCCTTTCGGCCCCAATCTTGCGGCACACACACATACTAAAACTGCTTGTTGTGCATTCATGTAAAAGCTATTGATTTTCTTCCTCTTCATTTCTTGGTGGATCAATACCTGTCCAGCACAATGCATGTGAACACGCAGCTGAAAATCAGGGAACAAGCCCTTTGATGTATTTTTTTTTCTGGGTTTCACAAAAAAAAAAGACACTAATTGGTGGCTCTCACTGAGAGCATCATCAGCTTCACTGTTTTTAATGGAAAGATACGCCATCCCTCTAATAGTTAGCATGGTTTACTGACCGGGAGCTCCTTCATTGACCAGCGCATGGTTTTAGCATATAAATGATGTGTTTACCATACACTTTGTTGTTTCAGTCATTACTGGTGTTTACGCCGTGGTTTAGGAATGTAATTACTCAACAAATTTATGATAAGAACTGCATGTACATCATGTTTTAAAATCCAAACTGTGAGTGAGTGTTATTGCACGATTTTTAGTGCCGTCAATAATTTTGCCAAGTTTTAATTACTCTTGCATTAAAAGGCGTCATGTTGCGATGGCCTGCGCGGTTTAATTATTGCAGTTTTACTCGGCATAGTTGTTTAGCCCCACTGTGCTAAATTTACTTCTACACAATTTCATTACTGTGTTCCATTAAATATTCATAGAATCTGAATGAGAAGCAGTTGAGGGTAATTAGGTGTTTGTTAATGCACAGACGAATCCTTTGTGGAGCATAAAACACTGACTGACAGCTGTCAGCTTAATATCCTTTGTTTACTGTCATTCCCTATACAGTTGTTCTTCCATGAATCACACTCCGTCGTATATTTACTGTATTTACTGTGTAGAACTGATTGTGCATCCTATACATTGTGTTTACTGAAATGCGTGACAGTGCAGATTAATCAGGCTTAGGTATGTTTGTTCATTTATCTGATTATATTAAACATGTTATATGTGGTCAGGCTGGCTTTCCATCTGTTGGACCATCATGGAAAATGCCTGTGCTTGATTGAAAGTCATGATCCCATAAATCTTCCAGCTGTCTCACTAGACTTGAAATAACATTATACAGCTGCTGCTTGATAACACTCCATGACTTCAACTTTATTTTTTTATTTAAATATCTACTGATATTCTGAGGTACCTTCTGGATTTTTTCTTTGACATTAATTTAATTATGTAAATCAGTGACTTCACTGTAGTAAAATATGCACAACTTTTTTTAAATGCCAATGTCACTCTAAATGATTTACAGACCTACTACATATAGCAGTCCGTACACATTTATTCAAATGTGAGTTTGAGATGGATGGATCCACTGTGGAAGATTGGGAAAAAAGAAACAGGGAATTTGGAGAGAGGAAGATGAAGGGGAGACAGTGGGGAGACAGTGGGCAGACAGCACCTGCTGCAGTCTGAAAGTCCGCTGTCGCTGCTCCTATCCCATAAACCCCCTTTCCCTGTCAACACCACAGAGGAATGCAGCCACACGCAGTAGCAGGTGACACCTCCATGGCTCATCACAATACTGCACGTATGCAAACACACGCACACATTCACAAGAGTGTATATGGATGTCCTTGTAGGTGCAAGTGCATCCTGTCTTTGGGGTCTTCAGAAATCAACTAAAACATGACAAACTTAACAGCCTTGTGTCCTTGAAGATCTGTGTGCTTTTGTTCACAGGGAGTTCAAAACTTCTTTGTGGGCTGGTGCATGTCAGCTTTGCATCCGTGACATCATCTTACTGGTGCCATTAAAATGACATCAGCATCATCCCTTCCTCTACAGAGTTATTGTCCTTGACTTCCCGACATCTTTGCTTTATGTGCTGCAGAGGGAGCAGCAGACTAAATCCCTGATGGATTGGTGACATACTACCGTGTGTCTGCTGCGACTGTCTGACGCATCATTGCTTAAAGTACTTGTGGAGAGTCCGTCATATGTATCTGGAGCGTACAGTAAAGAACTTCCAGAGACTCAGTGTATAAATTGCAGGCCTTAAGTGGCATCAACCCAGAGAGAAATCTCTGCACACAAACACAGGACAGGGTCTAATGCAGCCTTTGGTGATTAAATCCAAGAGGGAATAACAGATATTGAGGTCTTATTGTAATGATTTCAGATTTACAGCTAGGTAGCAAAATTCCTCTCCAATTCTGGCCCTGGAATAGTTGATGTCTTTTTAGATGTATTGATAGAAAATTTCAGACTGTTGTGTTTTGACATGCTTCATGCAAAGCACATTTAGACAACAAAAAAAGTCTCAGAACAGAGAATGGATATCTGGTTAGTCTGTCTTGATCTCATTACAGAACCGTGCTAAGATTATCCTTGTGAGGAGGATAACTTCTTGTAGCAGCAATAGTGATAATAATAGTTTTCAGTAACAGATGTTTGGATTCCAATTTTTAAAATAATAGTAATTTTTTAATTAGTTTCACAAGTATTTGTTTTTATTTTGCCACGCTAACGTCATGGTTTCATGGATGGCAATGTCGGTCAGTCAGTTTACCACTTTGGTCCAGATTGATATAGCCTACTTCAACAACTAATTAATGGATTACCATTAAATTCAGTACACACATTCTTGGTGCCCAGAGGATGGATCCTAGGAACTGGCCTTTCCTGTAGCACCACCAATGAGGTTTCCATGTGGTTTTGAATGAAATGTCTGACTGATTTTCCATGGAATTTTGATACAGACATTTATGTCCCCATCAGGATGACATTTCAACATTGTATTGCTAATATTAAACACTGTAAAATAGAAATGAGAATCTGCTCTTTGTATACACAGTTTTGATATTTGCAAAGATGTAAAAAGAAAATATTCCAGTGCCATAAAATGTTGACATTGACATGAAATGTGCCTGTATATAAATCCAACTGGGGCAGCTGTCTTGTCAGCTCTGCACACACACACACGCACGTACACCCACACACACACACACCCACACACACCCACACACACAAAGCTGTCCAAAGCTGACAAGCTCAGCAGGACAGGGCCTTCTTCCTCTTCATCATTTATTCACCAACACAGCACACTGTGGCCGGCACATCCTATAGAGCAAACATTTATTCTCAGCATTCTTCAATTTCCCCCACAAAGCTCTTTTCAAGCTCAGCTCGGCCTTTTCACTATGCAACCTGCCGGCCATATTGGTTCCATAAGCCAATTTTGGTTGCTAGCATATTGTGATCCGGTCAAATAATGCTGTGAGGAGATATT
>NW_023339873.1:9123563-9137498 GCF_004916995.1 Morone saxatilis
ATGTATTTCACTATGTGTCCCCTGTTCTTAATTTGTCAGCTATATAGAGAATCTACACTGAACCATGTTGGAGGCAGTTCTGGGAAATGATACTCACCTCTATGGAGTTCCTTTTGAACCAAAATTAGATAAATAAGAAATTACAATTAATTATGAGGCTGTGGCAAATCTAAATTCAAAATGTCAATTTTTAAGTCTAGTTGTTTGTCTCTATTAGATGAAATAATGTTGCTTTTCATGACTGTTGTTGGCACTACCTGCCTCCTCACCTTTTAGCCAATCATATGCTCTCCTTTTTGCAGGCTATGCAACGTCATTGGCTAAATTCGGTGGCAGTTTAATTTAATTTTGGCTTCAAATTAACTCCATACACCCTCTGTATACATCTGTCTGTCTTTCTGTCAGGGTTGTTGTGAAACTATCACATCTTTCCTCCACTTTCAAATCGCAAAGTGGCATTTGAATGACTTTGAGCAAATACATTATACTCTTGTCTTTTACATTGAGAAATTGGATACACTCTTTTCACATCGTACCTTCCACTTGCCAAACTCATTCCGTTGTCAATTGCCCCTCGTGCTTGCGTCTCATGAGTTGCACCCTGATGGTAGTCATGCTTGTGTGCCTGCTAGATATGTTTTCCCGACGCAAATGGAATTAAAGCAATGGCCACATCATTAGCACGTCACAGAAGTTAATAAGTGATGGTGAGGCATCTTCATGGCCCATTGGCACTGTGGCGAATGGAAAAAGAATGGATTTCTTGAAGTTTGATGATTTTCCCTAACATGTTTTTGCCATGCATTTTCCATCTTCCTATCTTCCTCTTACTGTATATTGTGAACCAAGACAACAATAGCACACAACAATATTGCAATTGTGTGGAATTACTTAAATGTGCCACATTTAATTAGGCTTGACAACCATGACAACACTGATCAGAGCAACACAAACATTTTTAAAGGCCTCTATGACATGGACAGATGCTGTTTATCTGAAAAATGTGCAGTAGATTGATGAATAATTAAAAAAAAACTGATGTGAAGCAATAAATAGCTGCATTGTGTCTTATTCTTATTTAGATATACTTTTTCATGCATGCCAATAAGTTAAGTATAGGTCATTTACAGTACCTTAAGAAAGTTAATGGTAAGAAAGCATATAACCTTCTAGCTTTAAGATACATTATATCTTTGAAATATTGAGCAGGAAATTACATGTACGTAGTTACTGTGAAAATATGTCATCCTTCCGCTCTCATGATTTTGATACAACAAGAGCAAGAGACAAGACTAGGCCCCGTTTTCTTTTATATAAAGCTCTCAACATCTGAGTCTAAATACACACCTGGGGACATTTTACAGGAGGAGATACTATATAACTGCTCAAGCTGGCAGGCTACTACATTGGAAGGTGGTAAAATATTAGAAACTGTACAGTTTCTGTACAACACGCAATATAATTCAGTTCCACACACCAAAGCCAGAAGAGTAATGACCAAATGTGCAGGATTCTATTATACTATCAATATCAGTTGAAATGCGTCATAAATCAAAAGGGTGGGCAACATAATGAAAATACAGTAAATGGTCACAGTACTGTAGGTACAGTAAAGAAAGTAAAACTCTACAAGATATAAAAAAAATGACATGCTAGTTTAAAATGTGTTAAATTTTTATTTCATGAGAAAAGTGATATTTGTTGCCCACCTGGTTGCTTATCGCCTCTCTTTACAAATACAGTATTTTCTTCTGATTCCATGAGAAAGAACAGATGATCATCTCTCTTCATGAAAGTCAAAGCCAGAGATAAATGCAGGAAACTAGAAGCCAGGTGTGACTCACAGATTGACAGTCACAGGAGATGCTCCGGAGCAACATGAGTAAGATCGTGAAATGTAGCGCCTCAGTCCGCAGGGGCTTTATGAGCTCTGCGTCACTCACCCTCCCAGTGCCTGTCCAACCCTGAGGGTAGGCCAGGAAGTTCCTTTCCCGCAGCTTGAATCTCCGTGCCAGGCTACAGCGCTGACATTGTCCCCCAACTTGAATTCCACTGCTTTCCCTGCTAACCTCTGACCTTGAGCCACTCAGTTATGCACAAAGGCCACAAACTTCTTTTAGAGGACGGATGACGCTGCAGACTTTTGCTCACAGCTCCACTGAAAACTTTGCTGCCTAAGTCACTATGTACCAGGCGGGCATGTGTGGCAGATGATGAAAAGCACAGAGTTTTGGAAGATTAGTCATTAAGAATTGCAGAAGGATATGACAGGCTGAAGGCTGCAGTAGCTCTTACATACGGAAAATAGAGTTGTAAGAAGTAGAAAGGCTTGAGGTTGACGGGATGAAGGTCATTAGGCCTGTCCACGCTGTAATTTCCTCCCATAACCATTCTGCCATCTTCAGATTCAAGCATGTGTCTGTCCCTTGAAATACTGCATTATCTTCAGTGCACACATTTATTATTCTGTGGTGTTGTGTAGCAACATTAAAAATACCATTCAATAAAATGAGAAACAGATATTTTATCCTCATCTCCTTTGGTAGGAATTATTCAGAATTTCATGCTTCCCTTGTGTCACATTTCACAGAACAGTAACTCATGGTTATACCAGGTTTTCAAACAGTGCCACCTCTCCAGGAGGCTTCAAATCCACAAGAATCATGCATTCTGTTCAGCAGGGCGTGTCTCTATTTCCTACGAGGAAACCTTGTCCTGATGTGGTTCTGCAGCAGAACTGGGTGTGGCACCCTGGGGTTTTGCTGCTTGGCTTTTCGAAGGTATACCCCTCCTGAACAGGACAGACGGAAATACTGTCGGAAGCCGCAACAGTCTTTGCACTCACACACACACACACCAACCCCTCCTCTTGTAGCTGTTCGTGCATACAGCTCACTGGCAGCTAAGCTCCTTGTCGACCTTGAGGGATCGATGCAGAGGTGGTACAGTGGAGCTGAGTGGCCGTGTGGAAGCTCATAAATAAGAATGAAGGATGGCCCCAGGGGCCCAGGGTGAGGAAGGTGTGGGGGGCCATCACGAAACACCCCACCATAGAGAGGCACGACACAGACACTGCTGTCCAGCGCCCCCTCACCCATCTGGAGATTAATTACGCCTGTTTCTACATTACCATCCAGCCCCCCCTCTGGGGAACCTTGACTCCTTCAACCCCATACGCAGTTGTCTCCCTCCACCCACCACCACATCCACCCACACACTGTAGGCCATGTCAGGGAAACAGGCAGGTCACTGTAACTCAATCTCGTCTTTTACAGGTCCATGAAAATCTAGCAGGCTGCAGATTACAGTATTTATGGAAGTGATACTATGCCTTATAGCTGGAGAATTCATATTCTTGTCATCAGCTGTCATTTAACACAACCTCTTTCTTTCCCACTGCATATCTGTAATCATATGTGCAATGCAGGAGCCGGCACTGGAACTATTTTCCCATTAGCCTTCCCTGCATGATGACAGTGCTGCGCTCATCACTCACCACTCTGCCCTCAGAGCTTATGCTGCCATTGGATATTGATAGGGCCCTTGAAAAATCACCCTTATAGAAAGCATTCTGCCAACAAGACCCATAAAGTGAGCTGTGGATCTATATAGAGGGTTAATGGTGCTTTACGCCTGCCACATGGAACACCCTAATATATCAACCACCAATTAGGCGGTGATTGTGGTTTTTAGAGACAGCATAAAGTCATTTATAAACAAAATCTGAGAAAAAAATCTAAGCTGAAGGACCACTTGCTAGCTTTTTATCAGAGCTTTCATTAACCTTTACAGTTTTAATTACTTCTTAGGGCAGTCATCTAAAGGGAGATGATGGTGTTACAGAGGAAGGTGTTACAGCATATTCTCTTTGTTTATTGGCAGGTTTTTGCTGCTCATACGAACTGTGCTTGAATACTTTGATTGATTTAATTTAACGATTATTCCTATATACCCTCGCTGATTGATATTATTTGGGATGGATATAAAGCTAATCTTTTTTTTGTCACATTTTGCTACATAAGGTATGGTTGTGATCTGTGGTGCTATACCTCCACTCCAGAGTGCATGTAGATAAATTACTGAGTTAAGTCCATTTCTGGGGAAAAGACATTTTCTGTGCAAGCTACAATGTAGCCGTAAAACTGAGTGCCATGACAGCGAGAGCAGCTGACATTTCGGCTAACCTTGTAATAAAGTACGATGTGACAAAAGTGCTGACGAAGTATCTATCATTCTGTTTACTACGTTGGAATATGAGAATTGCGTGTACTGGTAAGGGGGATATTCCTTGAACCAGGGGGGTATTTAGTAGCCTGGCCTTTCAGGTGACCTGGTAAAAGGTCAGCCCTGTTCCACCCGAAGTCCCCGCAGGCTCTTTTCTGTCATGAGAATTGCATACGATTTTAGAGCTGTTCACCTTGATCCAACCTAAAGCTAGCAGCTGCTAGCTGTGTTTTTTTCTTTAAAAAGCTGGTCACTGGTCATAAGAATAGAGTGAAGTGTTCCCTTTTTAAGATATTATAACTGAATGAAATACAGTACAGTACACATATTTGAAGTCACAATGAAGGACATTATTTATCTTCCGTAATATGTTGTATTTCCATGTGAAATGCAATATGAGGGAGGGGTTCAGTTACATGAGTGATTTAAATTGTATATTTGGCTCATACCAAAAGATAACAGTTAACACTGGGACACAGGATTGCACCTTGTTTTATTTTAATTTAGTGTGATCATAATTAATTTGTTTGTTTATAGGGGCCACACTGACCTTTTAAAATATCACTGTAAATGTGCCAGGGTTAGCTCATACATTAATTTGAACCTGTAGTCTCAGCACAACTAACCAGACCAAAGGGATACATATATATTCTAGTAACTATATGCTATAAGAGAAAAAAATAGCCCTGTCCTGGTGATCTTAAGTAAACAATGCAAACAAACAACTATGAAAAAAAAGTGATAATAATGGTGACTCTGTATAACATTGTAAGATCAATACTCTTCTTATATGTCCTGTATTGGTTACATCAAGTCCCAGTAGCTTAATGGCAACAGAGGGGTGTTATTTTCAGCAAGCCTAATTATAAGCTTGTTATTGCTCTGTATATCTCTCTGGCTGCATTATTAACTGGTATGTAGCTCACAGGTGTTTCCCCTGAAGGAGCCAGGATCATTTCAAAAAATGAAATTAAACACAAGCTTTTACTCCTCCCAGGATGTGATGAGAAAATAATAAAACTGCTGGAGATAGAAAACAGGATCCCTAAGCCAGATTTGATGCCCTTTCATTATGCACAGAGATAATATAAGGCAAAGTCTGGTTCGATGTGTGAATTAATAATAAGGTTTGATGAGGGGATTCAATCTGATCCTTTCTTGAGTTTTCAAATTCACCAGAACCACCAAAAACTCAGGGTTTATCTTTTCCTTCTACCCATGCCCAAAGAGATAGTGCTTATTAATTGCTGCTGCAACAAAAATTCCTAACTTTGTACTTGTGCTGATGCTTGTACATTTACTGGCTTTATCTACCCACTCTTGCATGACTCAGGGCTTTTTTGCATTATTTTATTCTCTTTTTCCCTTTGCTCTTACCCTTCAGTCACTGTCTTCGCCTTTTGTGTCTATGTTTCCATCTCTCTGTCTGTTGCCCTCTCTGTCCCTCTCGCTTGCTCTCTCATTTTTTTCTGACTCCAAGTCTCTGAAGCCTATATGCGGAAGATAGCTGACAGGCCCAGCTAGGTTTCTCAGTGAGAGCATGACAGGCATCCTCTATCCTCGCCTCCATTTGCATGTCGATGCCGACTGTGAGCCGATGCTGTTGTTGAGAACATGTCGTGCCCGCTCGTTCTGTCAAAAAAGAAGCCTCTCAATCATCCATACTCATTCCTCAGGAAACTTGTTGAGCTTCTTTTTTTTTTTTTCACCCACCCCCTAAGATTGGTTATCTTTCAGTGTCACTTAAATATCACATTCACTGTCTGAGATTGAATAAAGTTTGGTGGGAGGGAGAGAACAAACAGAACTCTCAAACTGTTTATTAAACATTAACGGATCTACTTGGAGTTTCGAACAGCATGTCCCAGAACTCGGTGGAGTTAGCACACCTTTTATTTCCCCTCTCTGCACTGCAGTAGGAAGGGTATATGCTCAGTACTCACTGTTTGCTCTGGGTATGTATTGATCTATCCATAGGCATGCTGCTCTTGAAATAGCACCGACAGAGGCACAGAGAGTCGATGGAGGGACAAATATCTTTTAGGAGTCGAATGGAAAACAGTAGGATGTTATGTCAGTCTGGAAACCACACCCCTCCCCCTACCTGCTCTCTGTGTTTGTGTCTCTCTCCATCTCCTGACCCAGAACAAGATGACCTCTCTGAAAACAAACCTTGACCTTTGCACGCAGGAGACTGTGGTTTACTCACCGCTGGTTTGGGGACATGTGTTGTGAAACTCTGGATCCCGCTTTTAAATACAGAGACTCTGCCATAAATCAAAAGGAGTAACAGTTGTTCTTCTCTCCTTTTCTGTGAGGTTATTAATGATGTGTGCTGAGAGAGCTGAGCTGGACAAAGCCGAGAGCCTGCTGCTGCTGCTGCTGTGGGGATCTTCCCCTCTCAAATCCCAGTGTGGGCCTTTCTTTGTATTTAAAACCTCTAATTCTGTAGCTGTATGTGTGCATGGCATGCATGTTTTGTTTTTTTTTTGTCTAGAGCAAAGCTATCACTGTGACACATCTAAAAAAAGTAGCCCCCCAGTTTGCTTCATGTAGAAACGATGCAAATCTCATCATCCTCATATTTATTTTGATTAAAATGGGAGCTGGGAGCAAAAGGGAAAGAAAGAAAAGCACTGTGAAATGCAAACCACAGAATAGAATAGCGATTATTGAAAGATGGATGATGGCCAGACAGGGCACTAAAAAGTACATGCGTGCAAACCCCCCCCCCACCCACGGAGAGATGTTCTAAGCACATGAGCTTATTCATATGAAACATTTCTTTTCATGGGCTCTGCACTCAAATAATTGTGAACTCTGAATATTAACTGTTAAGGATATATTATTATTATACAATACCCTTTTTTGATATTGCATTAGTATGGTACTATTTGTAGTCTGTAAGGGTACAGTTTATTCTCCAACCCAAGAATTATTTCGTGTATTGTGATCGATATTAAGCATCGATAACTCGCCCCCGTCTTTCTTTTCACTTCATTACCAAACATCGGATTTTCTTGAGGGTCTTGCGTCCATGAAGATTTAGTATGATGACTATTCTATGCTCTTGCTCTTAGGATTGATTTGATGCATCTTATTGTAGTTCATTCTTTGGATAAGTTGAAGACATCTGGTCTATTGAATGATAATCGTATTTATTAGTGCTTATAGGCCTTTCCTTGCATTATACGTGGATGAAGTGGTTGTCCACGGTGAACATTTACATAATTCTTTTGACATATAGTGGTCAAATCACCCTACTCTAATACAGCACCAATTTAAGTTTCATTTTTGAGTTATAAAATTAGTGTGTCTATATAATTTCCAAGTATTGGTAACAGCAGAACATTGTTTATTTCTGTTTCCTTTACCTGCTGCTCTTATGACATTTTTGGTCTTTTTTCCTGAAGCCATAATAGTTCCAATTCATTTTTTTGTGTCTATCTGAGGCTATATAATTTATGATCAAATATTGGATTGGATTACTTGTTAGTGAGTATTAAATTCAAGTAAAGGTATCATGAAAGCAATAATTAAGATGAATGTACGTTCTTTCAGACTTAATAATCATTCTCCAAAACAGTCATATTTTTTTAACTGTAATATTTTACTATCCCTAATGGATGTTTTATCTACAGTGAATGGGAACATATACGTTAATAATTTCTGTTTGTTTGGAACCGATGGTATGTCTGTAAATAGCTAATATTCGATAATGGGTAACCGATTCGTGTCTGTTGTCTTTTTGGTGGAACATCATTGCTACATGGATAATGGTTAGTTGTATAGGATGGAACAGCCTTAATCAGTCTAGTGCAACTTGTGTGGTCCAGCAACTGTTTTCATTGTCTGAGATGTTATCCTTTTTATCCCACGGCTTAACAGGACTTTATCTAGATTCTGTTTTTGGTACCGTGGGTGGCATCATATAGAATCAACATTCTGTGTGAGTGAAGAGGCATGTTGCTTGATCGAACCAGGAAGCTTAACAACAGTGAACTTGTATCCAGGGGATCATTATTGGCTCCCCCGTGTACCTTCAAAAGTTGCCTCTGTCTTATGGCATGTGTTATTAGGTTCTGTTGTTGTGGTTATGTGCGTTTTTTTGTCTTGTGGGAATATTTTTGAGCGCGTACCCTGACCGGTCAGGAAAGGGATAGGTGTGATGCTAGAAGTAGTACAGATTTGATTGATTGGCAAGCACATGATTGAATTAATTCTGTATATTTATTAGTGTGGAGTATTTTAGTGTTTTAGTGTAAGGTTAGGTTTAATTGGAGCGAAGAAGATGCAGGATAACCGCCTCCCACTGGGAAACAATTGCACCAGCTGTTGTAAAGTTCAAACGTTATTAGTTACTGTTATAACAGGAGTGGCAATGTGGATATGTCTGTGAAGATCTCAGCAATCCAGGTCATTGTATAATCTAGAAGTGCTACGAGTTAAGTTGGCTTCAGGTTTAGAAGATAGTGTTTTAAGGTGCACGATACTGCTAAATCATGTGTATGTGTTTGTGGTGTCATGTACAGCTAATGTCATATTGGTTTGAGGTTTACTGCAAACCACAAGACATTCATTAAGTTCAACCTTGAGGGCCAATAAAATCAGTTAAGCAGAGCTATTAAGAGCGCTTAAATGGTGAGTGCGTAATGGCATGCAGGAACAAGCTAATGCGCTAAATATACCTTTTTCATATCTTAGATGTTGCTCATCTCTTTCTTCCAACTCTATAACCCCTTTTTAAATCTAACACCCACCATCATTTTTAAAATGCTCGACGTTGTGTATACTACAACACAAACATGAATTTGTTAATACTGTCATGCTGTTTTCACCACTAGATAATGTCTTGGCAGGGTCAGCCACGCGTGCCAGGCAGGTGCAAAACAATTTGCCCTGCTGCCCTCCATAAGCAGGAATAATTATGTAACAGCATAAAATGTACTATTTAAGTCACCATTGTTTTAGAAATCCAGTTCAAATGGTTAGAATACCACTGGCAATACGTGCTGTTAGTGTAACTAGGCCTCTATTTGAATGCGCTTCTGCTAAGCGTCAGAAGGGTGGAGGGTGACAAGGTTAGCCAGGGTAACAAATACTCGCTGCGACAGACAGCTCAGACTGCCTGTCTCACAAATCTGCTATTCCCTCGTCACGATCCTTTCACACCTTATTCTCTGCTTTTCTGACCAATCACACAGCGGCGTTGTTGGTGGGGTGGGTGGGGGTGGGTGGGGGGTTTGCACGATGTACTTTTTGTGCCTGTCTGCCTCTCCACTTTCAATTCGCTATCTACTTCTGTGGTTTGCATTTCACAGTGTTTTTTTTTCCTTTCCCTTGTTGCTCCAGCTCCATTTTTACATCAAATAATATGAGATGATGAGTTTGCATCGTTCTAATGAGCAAACGGGGGCACATACTTTTTTTAGATGTTGTCACAGTGAAGCTTTGCTCTAGAAAAAAAACAACTGCTGCATGCACACATAAAGCTAAGAATAGAGGTTTTTAAATACAAAGAAAGGCCAACTGGATTTGAGAGTGGAAGATCCACGCAGTCGCAGCAGCAGGCTCTCGGCTTTGTCAGCTCAGCTCTCTCAGCACACAGTCTTATACTCACAGAAAAGGAGGAAGAACTGTTCTCCTTTGATTATGCTCTGTATTACAAGCGGGTCCAGAGTTTCACACATTCCAACAGCGGTGAGAAACCACAGTCTCCTGCGTGCAAACCCACCCCCACCCACCCCACCACACACGCTTGTATGGTCAGAAAAGCAGAGAATAGGTGTGAAAGGATCAGTGACGAGGGGAATAGCAGATGGTGAAATGGCATCTGCAGGCTGTCTGTCGAGCGAGTATTTGTTACCCTGGCTAACCTTGTACCCTCCAACCTTCTGACGCTTAGCAGAGGCATCAAAATAGAGGCCTAGTTAACTAACAGCACGATGCCAGTGGTATTCTAACCATTTGAACTGGATTCTAACAATGGTGACTTTAAATAGTCACATTTTATGCTGTACATAAATTATTCTGGCTTATGGAGAGGCAGCAGGGCAAATTGTTTTGCACCTGCTGGACGCGTGGCTGACCTGCCACTAGACATATCTAGTGGTGCAAACAGGCATGACTGTTTAACAAATTCATGTTTGTGTTGTAGGATACACAACGTCAGCAGCATTTTAAAAATGATGGTGGGGTGTTAGATTTTAAAAAGGGGTTATAGAGTTGAAGAAGAGATGAGCAACATCTAGATATGAAAAGGCTATATTAGCGCATTAGCTTGTTCCTGCAGCCATTACGCACTCACCATTTTAAGCGCTCTTAATAGCCTCTGCTTAACTGATTTTATTGGCCCTCAAGGTTGAATTAATGAATGTTTGTGGTTTGCAGTAAACCTCAAACAATATGACATTAGCTGTACATGCACACACAAACAGACTTACTGTAGCACTTCTAGACTATACAATGACCTTTGATGGCCTGAGAATCTTCACAGACATATCCACATTGCACTCCTGTTATAACAAGTAACTAATAACGTTTGAACTTACAAACAGCTGGTGCAACTTGTTCCCAGTGGAGGCGGTACTGTATTCTTGCTCTACTTAATAACTAATAAATACTTAATACTTAAATACAGAATTAGTTCTCCATGTGCTGTATATATCCATCTGTCTTTCTCTAACATATCCCTTTCCTGAGGTCAGGGTACGCGCTCGTAGACAGGAGGATCTTTGAGGTCCGGGGGGAGCCAATAAGATCCCCTGGATCCAGTCTCCTGTGTTAAGCTTGGTTCGATCAAGCCTGCCTCTTCACTCACCAGAATGTGATTTCTTTGAGCCACCAGGTACCAAAAATACAGCATCTGTAAAGTCCTTGTAAAGCCGTGGGAGTAAAAAGGATAAATCTCAGACAGCAACAGTTGCTGACACCAGCAAGGTTGCACTGACTGTAGGGGGTGTTCCATCTTCTAAACCATTTCCATGTAGCTGTGTTACCAAAGTGCAAAGACATACCCATATGAATATTGTATTTACGTTACCAGGTAAATAACATTTTATTTGTTATTCATGTGAGTTAGGATAGTAATTATTTAAGTAAATAAGATGTTCTTGGAGGAATGCTTATTAGTCTGAAAGAACGAATGTCATTTAATTATTGATTCATGACCTTTTACTTGATTTATACTCAAGTATAAATCATTTTGACATTTTATAGCCTCGAGACAAATGATTGTATTATGGCTTCAGGAAAAAAGACCAAAAAGATAAGAGCAAGAGGCTAAGACATAACCAAATGTTGCTGTAAATATTGGCAATATATAGAAAACATTTTTATAACCAAAAATGAAATTAACATTGGTGCTGTATTAGAGTAGGGTGATGTACCATATATGTCAATGAATTATGGTATGCTTCACGTGGAAATTTATAATGCAAGGAAGGCCTTATATATTTACATTACATTCAATTAGCAGATGCTTTTATCCAAAGTGACTTACAATAAGTGCATTCAATCTCCATAAGAGCAAGAGCTAGATGTCATCAACTTAAATTTCTGGACGCAGCCCTCAGCAATTCCGATGTTGGAATGGTGAGAGAGGGGGCGAGTTTCGGATGCTATTCATCCATACAACGAAAATTTTGGTTGGAGCATAACTGTGCCCTACAGATCTACAGAAGTACTATAATGTTCAATTCAAAGGTTGTTGTTTATATTATATCCTTAACAGTTTTTTCAGAGTTATATTGAGTGCAGAGCATGCAGGAAAAATGCTTGCATAGCTCATGTGCTAGAAAACTGCAGACACTCCTGTCATTTATTATAAACTTGTGGAGTTGCTGTCTAAACACCAGTTGTCAGTATTATTGATGGTAGCTGGTGACCCATGTCCACCCAGTGTCAGACAGTACAGTGAGCACAGAGCAAAAATCTGAGAATTTCCTCATCCTCAAAAACAGAGGAAAAAAGGGCAAGAAGACACTGACAGCAATGAATAGAAAGGAAAGAAAATGAATGATGTGTTTAGGTATGCAAATATCTTTATTTTTGAATAAATCTTTAAATTTAGCATGGAGGACCACACCTCTTTTTATCAGAGAAAGAGGAAGGAGAAAGGGAAGTAAGGGACCAAGTTGTGCGGACAAAACAGGTGACACTGGAAGACTATCCAATGAGAATGAGTTTGCTGATGTCTGCTGAGTAATAGAAGTCGACGTCTGCAGGTGTCAGCAGAATTTTTTATGGAATCTCCCCCCTCTCAACAGGGTGTCACGGCAGATATTTCATGTCAACGGGCAGATGCAGAGAATCTTTCCAGTCCCGTCGCGCTCTAACCTCTAAAAAAGGCAGACCTCAGCAGGCTAACCTGTCATCCCACATGGGTAGCTACTGACCTGCCCTGTGCTTTCAGTAGCAGGACACAGTCAACAAACCCCACCATCCATATCCAGCGAGACCACACCAAAGGAGACATATTACCCCATAAAAACACATGTATAATTAATTTCCTTCAGAAGTATGCCACTTCCAGATTTAATTTTATGCTGATGTGTTGAAACAGGATTCTGTGACCCACAGTTCGCTCTCAGAGTGTCTCTGAGTGTGTGTATATGTGTGTTTGCATGAACCCGCCTCCAGTTTACGCCACATGAATGCAAATTTTTGTGTTCACAAAGGCTGTTGAATATGGGAGAAGATGTAAATGCCAGTACACTGAGCAGAATTTCACTGCGGTACATTGATGGCGATACTCAAAGCGAGTAGTGGCTGTGGCTGTGGCTGTAATGGTTGTGGTGGAGTTAAAGCTAATGATACAGAAGGCAGGGGATAATTTAAAAGCAGCTGTGGTCCTATTTGTTTTACTGCAACAAAAGAAAAAAATAACAAGATTAGCAATGTTTCAGGTGGTCCTCACAGGTCCACTTGGTTCCTGTTATTTATAGTCAAACCTGGATCTCAAATCTGTCGTTATATTCGAACCAGGTTTACTGGTCTGTGTTTTAAATAAGTCTAAGAACTGAGTGGATCTGAGAAGACTCGCTATCAGTTCTTTTGACATGAGATGGAGAGTCTTGGCATGTATAGCTAATAATTCTGACCCTGTGTGCTTGTTAATTGTTGGCACATCATGCTGCTGCCAGTATTGTTGTTCCTTATTAGGGACTGTTCAGGTCGACTGCATTTTGGATTGGGACTAATTATCCTCCCGGTTTCTTCGGATTGGCTGTCTTCCAGTCACTTTTTGATCAGGGCTGCTGTATTGAAAATGATTTAGGCTCATTGGGTTGGTTTTCCACAGATCTGTTTTGAATAGAATCCAATATGTGGGCCCCCTTGAGGACCCCTGATTTTTTTTATATTATACCCCATCCATCTACATTTGTCTTCTGTATTCTGTATTTTCTGTATAAATGTAGATGTTAGATTGGTAGATTGCATTCAAGCAAAATGATGGACATCTTTTCAAGCTACTAGGAATGTATTTACCTCGGAGTCATCGTCACATTGGGGGGCTTAGAGCATATTTCACGTGAGAGCACACCAATTTAGGCTTCATTTGTAGTATACCACCAACTTAATCCTAACATTGATTCAAGTGTTTCAGAGCAGTCTGCAACATTCTAATTGCCACCCATCTTCTTACTCATCTTCTTGTCTAGTCTGCACATCCGTCTTGTGAATCCTTGTGTGTGGTGTGTGTGGTGTGTG
>NW_023339873.1:9137517-9156344 GCF_004916995.1 Morone saxatilis
GTGTGTGTGCGTGTGTGTGTGCAAGCTTTGATCTTTCCCCGGATGACTCCTGGTGTGAGGGTGGGAAGCTCATTAGCTGTGCCTTTCACCTGTCTGTAGTAGACAACAGGAATAACCAATTGCTAATTTAAGTTTCACATGATTACCATGTTCTGTTGTGTAGGTGATATATTTATTAAGTTTGAACAGTTCTATTTACATGCATACATCAAGTGTATATACAGAGCTAGATGATGGAAATAATAATGATACAGCCTGCATTAGCACAAAAGAAGGGTTGACTTGTTCTAAGCAACAGTGATATGCACTAGTGCTGGGCACCTAAAATCAATATCCTGATTAATTTTAACATTTACCTTGGTAACAATTAACACGCAACATCTTATTCCTTTGCACAATATTCTACATTGTCACAGTGAAGCTCTTATTAATTAATTCCTTGTTGTGAAATTATGATGAGCATTTATTTAACATATTCAGTAGTTAGAAGCACATTTTTATGTATCAGTTCGCTAAAATCAAACTGCTATATTTCACATCTAGGTTTAAATAATACTTTTATAGCCTGTTATCACATCTGCAGGATGTTTAAGGGTATGGGGTGATATTATTTTAACAAACACTGAATCCAAATCAACCTGTGCTGACCTGTGCTCCAGGGCTAAGTTGTAGCTAACTCCAGGGCTAACCTCCGATTCAAACATTTAAAGAGCTGCTTTACTCATTGCATTGTTTGAATGCCATTGAAAAACCTAGATATGGCTGCCTTTTCTTCCTGCAACGTCCACTGTCCACCCTTTGACATGTTTCCAGTAGCTTGTAAAATTCCTATTATTATGGAATCCAACATAAATACTATGGTCGGCTTACTGTGTTTGTCTAGTAAATCAGGTACAGACTGCACTGCAGACCTAGAGTACACTTACTGTGACAAGTAAAAATGCCCCCCCTTTTTCTTGATTAATGACTCTACACAATGGTGCACAATGGTAAAGTGTAGCTTTGATGTGAGTTTGCATTTGCTATGGCTCTTCTGGGCCTGTGTATTGTTTCCATGGTGTGGAGCTCTGCAGAAATGAGGGGGAAGTGCGTAAGAAAAGCTTTCCAGGGCACTGGGATGACATCCTGATGTATTTATCACCTGCTCGTCCTTCCTCTGCTCTCCTGCTGAGCTAGGTGAGTCACTAGCTCTCATCTCTTTGCCTTTCCTGTATTTCTCTCGTACCTCTGCCAATCAGTCTCCTTCCTTCCTTTTTTATGCACTCACCTCTCTCCATCTGTCTCTTTCCTTATTTCCTTCTCCTCCTTGGACTCTGGAAAAGTGTCAGTCCCTGAAGGATGAGCTTGAAAGATGAGTTTGAAAGCCAGTCATTGGGATAAATGAGTGTACTTTCAGAAGTTTCTCCAGCCACCTGGGAGGTGCCAAATCAGGCCTTAAAGAAGAGGCGGGGAGCGGAAGAGAAACAGAGGGAATCGGAAGTGAAAAGAGGGACAAAAAAGAATGAGATAGGGGCAGACCGAGAGAGATTGTACATCAAGGGGCCCTTTGTACATTATTAGGTCGATATCTCAATCTCAGTGTCTGCTATGCAGTTCTGCCATGCTTTATCAACCTCTTCTCCTCCCTTTCCACAGAGAAAAGCCCTCAGAAAACCATTTACTTTCTTTCTTTGATGTAAAGAGCTTAATGTCGTTCTGAGGCCTTTCTCTCCACATTAAAACAGAGTTTCCTGAGCTTTCAGATGGATGTGATAGTACTGGAATTGTTACTGAGAGCTGATGCAGAAATTGTCCCGCGGCTATTAAAGTGAACTTGAATGCACTCTTATTAACTTTTTTTTTGTGGTGCTGTAACACAGGGTCAAGTGAGGGGAAATACCTGAGAGAGATCTGCTTTATCCTTGAGGAAAGAGACAAAGAAAGAAAGATTAATTTCACTAAATGTATTTGTGACGATCTCCAGAAGCGGCTAATTAATTATAGCCTTAACGAGTGGAGAGAGAGAGAACACAAATTCCCCCTGTAGCCACTGGTCACGTGTTGAGGGATTTGATCTTGTCACCGTTTCTTTCAGCTGTAATTAATTTCCCACCCTGCACAAATAAGACTAACTGGAGCTTCTGGTTGTTGAGAATCCACATTTAGACCATATTTGGCCCTTAATAGATTTGCAAACATGTACAGTATGATGCACCAACTCATGGGTGTGCACGATATTTTATATCAAATGCTTGCCACTTCACAGCTTTCGGTGTATGTGTGCCATTTCTTGTGCTAAGTCCAAATCTCTCTTTCTCATCCCATGCCAATTTGTCATTTCCAAAGTATGGATTAAACAAGTGTGGCTCTGTGACTGTGTAAACACAAAAACACCTTGTCCTCTTTCCACCCTCTTCTCTGATGAAGGAATTGGGCTGCAGGCCAGGACAGAGATTATGGACATTAAACCTATGGCGAGGATGAAACGTGTCACATCAGAGTGGTTACGGTAAAGATGGGTGATGTTTCATTGTATCCTGCTGTGAAGCAAATCAGTAGATATTCATCCTTCCTTGAATTTTGCTTTGGTAACGTATGTGTGATGGTGCTTAGTATATCAAACATTTCACAGAGTACACAAAAAAGTTTTTTGAGACAGTTTTGACAGTCAAATCTCCTTCCCCACCAGCTAGGCCAGGAATTAAGTTATTTTTAGGGTCACTTTTACCTTTGCATGAAATTGGTCTAATCGCGGCCAGAAAGTAGTGATGCAGCAGTAATATTAATCCAAAAACATCATATATAACACTGACAGAGACCTGTACAGTGACTGCTTAAAGTACAGTTTGCTAAAATACTTTTACCTTAATAAGGTTTATTACTTTTACTTGTAAGTGTTTCCACAGTGGGGTTAGTAGTTTTTCTTAAATAAGGACCTAAATACTTCTTCGACCTCAGCTTAGCACACCCACAGCCTAACAACAACTGTGTGTTACTGACCTTTCAAGATAGGTGGGCTTGTGGGTAACCTGTATGTGGGACGGGTTAGCTAGTTTTGGGAGACCTCTGGTTTTAGGATATTTTAATTATATTTAGCTGCTAACTAGCTAGCGTTAGCGTTTCACACTCTGCTTTTTATTTCTTCTCTGAGGCAGCAAACACAACAGTGTGTACACAAGTGTACACTTTATGGCTGACTAAAGTAATGCAATTACCCTCTGTCAATGTTACGCTAAAGGTGCTCCCAATGTTAACTTCTGTACCATCTCTGGTTATATATATATTTTTGTGTGGGAGAAATCTGAAGCTACTGTTGATGTCCAGAGTGATGACAGAGACTGGAAAACGTTTGTGTACTTGCTATGTATCATGTAGTTTTAAATAAAAATGAGAAAACTTTTGTTTTAAGGGCACAATGGCCAATTCAAAACAGGGCATTCCAAACTGGCCATGTGGGTAGTTAATTTTAGAACATGCATTACAGCCACACGGCGGGCATCCACAGCACTGGGCTTGGCTATGGTATAATTACTGCCCTGGATAGTGATGTGTAACTGTGGGTGTAATGTGGTTTGGTACATCCATGCACATTTTTGCTGCCAGAGCAGAATTTTTATTAAATACACTCATTTGTAATGCCATCCAGTTTATAACTTTTCTGAATGACCACTCTTGAAGATAATTGAAAATCCTGCCATCATAGCCTCCTCCTGGCTGCATCTTGCTTCCTCCCTGACCTCTTTCTAAACAGTGGCTGCCCACTGCTCCCAATACGTAGGGTTGGTTAGATGCAGACAACAATTTTCACTGTAAGTTGTACATATGATTGTATATATTTATTTAAGTTTATTCTATTCTATTCTCTGGGAACTTTGAGTGTCAATTGTGGTCTTAATGCAATGAATTGTACAAATTGGGACTTTGGGCGGTCTTTCCTAGTGTTGCACTCATTTGTACTGTACAAAAAGTGGTTTAAGTAGTTGTGTGAGGAAGGAAAAGAGAGTAGAAGTGAGAATGATTGCTAGATTATCTGTTTTGGAAAGTTACGGAACTTGTTGGGTTTTTTGTGTTCTTTACACTTTTTTGTGGACAGAATAAAATGAATGCAATATTTCTTTACCCCTTAACCTCATGTTATCTCATATTTTTTTACCCCTTTTCCCCAAGACCTCTGACACAGTTCTGTGCCAGAGGAACGTGTGATTTCCAGTATGAGGGATTAGACTGTAGCCTGGTTATAAATCTCGAGGTCCTCTGATTTAGTAACCATGAATCCTGCAGTTCTGACAGTTGTGATTTGTTGATTTAATCAATCTTCTCCTCATACACAAACAGGCAGATTTGAGCTCTTTGATATTTAGCATCCCTATGCAGTCAAGGTTTCCTCTCGATATGTTTGAGTAGCTCCAATCTAAAAATCTAAGTGATTTTTCTGGGGTATATATTCACTGCTTTTAATGCTTGGATTTGCCCCACTTTTATGGGCCTGAACCTTTGCTTTATAAGCGATGTAAAAGCTTTTTTTTAGGTAGTTTTTCTCATTGGTGTTTTTGAGTAGTTTGTAACTTTGATTATATATGCAGGCAAACTATAGTGGTAAATCTTTAATTGCTAACTTGACATGATTGGTGTACAAAAGCTTCAACCAATGAATCCATTAATAATTTTGTTTTAGAGATTTGTTTTGCATTTTTAATCCATTTTTAATTTTTTGTTTTATGTTGGGTGGATTTTCTTAGCCCTCCCCATGAGGACCTGTTAATGCATATTTGTTACAGAGATGCCTGGTCAAATAGTTTCTGGGTGAAATGTAATAAATGATGACTGGGTGTTAAAAACCTTCCACGCCCTGGTTTTTCAGCTCAGATGGGAGTAGGTCGGCTGGTGTCCAGCCGCAGGATTGATGGAACACCTACATCCAGAGTCCCATCACACCACGGCACAACCCAGTCTCACATGCCAATGAATTAAGATCCTGACTGCCCTTTCAGTTCCTATTTGCTTATTGATCGCAGATTTTCATCAGTCTTAAGTATTGAAGTATTGCAGTGAGGAGGCCCATGAATCTTAAGCCAAATAGCACCACAAGCTATAACTTAGAGGCAAAAACAGGGGCTTCTTGCCCAGCGAAAGCCCAGCCTTAACCTGTCAGGCGGGGGCTAGCATTGTAAATCCAGGCCTGAAGCCTGTGATGAATATGTGGAGATTGGAGTGATGGCCTTAATACCACCAGTCTGACCTGTAGGTTAATCACAATGTGCTGTTTAAGCAGCCTAGCACCAACAGGTACACAACTAAACACACCCACCCACGCCATTCACCTACACACACACGCACATTACACCTCTCTTCCACTTTTCACTGCATATGTGTGTAACTACTGGCACAACAGTGCATCAAGTCACAAGCACACAGAATGCAGTAGCCTACATGGCTTGTCACAGTGTTCCCAGGAGAGAGGGTGGGTTTCTGTCACACTGACCTTTCATTATGCTGAATTAGTCAATGTCCACTCTCATCTGGGAACTATAACATGGGGGATCACCCATGATGTTATACTGCCTTTAAAGTGTCTGTAAGGTTGCTATGTTGCTAGAGCATGAATATCTTGTATCTGAAAAAGTGTGTTTTGTTGTCCACATTGATCTTCATCCTTACAGCTTCACATATTTTCCCAAAATGCCTAATTCTCCTGGTGCGGAGTACATGTGTCTAAATGGCTGCCTGTCCCTGACATGTGCTTTTGGTTGAATTAAAATCATTCGTAGTAAGCCTTCTTATATGCATACCAAACATAATATCTTAAACTACATTGACTGCACATGCAAAACAGGCCTTCCATGTGAGCAAGCTTTCGCTGCATTCCCATTATCTGGAATGAATATGCTGACTGGACATGCATAATACATGAGAAAATGGGTGTTATTGTAATGTGCGTTTCTCAGTGGCAGTCCCCTCTGCCTCTCCATGTAGTCAAAACAGACACTTATATGCACTAAAAGGGACATCAGAACACTGGAGGCCCATGGGCCTCGATGCAATACCAAGGAGGAAGGAGGGAAGAAAAAGAAAGAGGAGGAAACACTCAAAAGCCCAGAGCTGCAACTCATTATTGTTGGCCTCTCTCTCTTGCTCCCTCTTGTTTTCCTTGCCTCTCCCATCCTCTCCACTGACAGTCAGCCTCTAGCTCTTTTGCTAGCATCTTCCTCTGTCTCCCAGTGGGTTCCTACCAGTCAGTGGATCTGCCCTGGATGCTGGCACTAAGCGCTAATTACACCGTCTATCTCACCACACTGACAGCCATAGCCAAGAAGTTCTCTGCTCCCTTGTTTGCTAATCCACAGCTGGGAAAACAACACTTCAGTGAATACTCGCCGCCAACTGATGAGTTTAAGTTGACATGTAGCAGCGTACAACAGCTGATGGGAAGTCTTACACCACAACAAAGCATACGTTGCATACATTGACATAATTCCTATGGAATGACATGCATTCAGATTCTTGTCATCCGTATGTACTCTAGATACTGTAGAGGATTTGATTTGATGTAGTGTCCTGTGTAGTATGTATAATGTGAGTGATGCAAGGCTGATAGCCAGCAAGCACATGAGTGGTCAAGCAGTCAATTCACATACACACTGTGTGTTTTCCATGTTACATAACTGGCAAATGAGCATCAAGTTGCAGATGTCTAATAAGACATGAGACAAGCTGGTAAAAAAGATCTTGAATTGTTTACAGTGTAATGCATTTTACCGTCCCTTCTTCATATTGTACTCCCACCAATCCTGTTACTTTAAGCCTTCTTTTCCAACCTGAGGCTGTAGGTTGCCAAGCTTATTACCCATTAGACTCATAGTCCTAGCCATGTGTCCTAGAGGGAACTGTATACCTCGAGAGAGTGAGAGAGAGAGAGAGAAAGAGAGAGAGAGAGAGAGAGAGTGTGAGTGTGGTTTTGGTTACTCATGAGGGTTGCCATGTTGATCATTCGCATGGTCTTGCTATCTCATTCCTTGCCGTTACGTGTGAGGGGTAAGCTACAAACAAACCAAAGCAACAACAATGTTAGTTTGCTTTCCAGTGAATCCATGTTTTCAGAAGACAATTTGCTATAATGTTTGAGCTTTGTTCAGTGGAGATTGGCATTGCAGACAAAAACAACCCAACCCACATAGACTGAACACATTGAGTCTGCCTTGGCCCATTTAATTAAAATAGGCATTTATATTTACTGAAACAATGTCACCAAAATATGAGCTTTGATGATAGGTTCATTATGCATTCACATAAACTAGAACAACATATTTTCATGGCCATTAACTCCAGTTTATTTTTTGAAAAACACATTTTTGTTTCTTGTCCTATGAATAATGACTCTCCTAATTCTTGTATCAGTAGTTAAATTTTTATTCTTGTCATATAACTAAATTATTGCTCTGGATAGTTTTGTTTATTTTTTTGTGGTTTAAAATGTTAAAACTTACTCGTGTGAATGTTAAATGTTATGGTCAAGGTTAAGTAATGTTTTATCCGTGGTTTCATGTACATAGAAGGTGCAAAAACATTAGTAGTAATTTAGGGTTGTGGATCTGCCTACATGGCAAAGGTAATTTCCTTTTAGCCCTGTTTTGGTCTCCACCAATTCCTGAGGAAATATCAGGCTCATTAGCTGCTTAATTCTGAGTTTACAATGTTGTTCACCAAATGTGGACAAATTAGTGTTTTTTAATACAGAAACAGATCAGTACTGAATTAAGCAAAAACAATGAACTCAAAGACACAAAAATAGTTTGTAGAGCTGAAGGGTGAAAAATCTCTGTGCTTAACCATACAAGCCACACTGTTACATTATATATCATACATGTTTCAATTGTTTTAATAAAAATATTGATGGAGTGGAGCTTTAATGTTAAAAAAAAAAAAAAAGGTTGTGGTTGAATCCACATTGTCTTTATTTTTTTTATATATCATGTACAGATAAGACTTTCAGATCAGGCTCAGGAGAACTGTTGTAGACAATGGACAGTTTGGTCATGTGGGAGTCGGTCAACAACAGTCCATTCTTATTTTATTAGATAAACCTATTGACAGTTCTTGCACTAAGGTCATCAGGGTTTTCTGGTTGTCATGTGGACTTTTCACAACCTCTGACCCCTGACGCCTGAGACCAAGGTCAGGCCAATTAAAGCAGCTCTAATGAGATCCTGGCACTGTACCATATGTGCTATTGTGTCTGGGGAAACAACATTTTTTAAGAGGAGCTTAACCACAATCTGCCCTCAACAGGTCCTTTAACTCCTTCATGTGAATCGAAATCCAGGAATTTTTCCACAAAATTGCAGACCCTGAAATTTTTGATAATGATAAGATAGATTAATTACATTAATGAGATAATACCATAAACATCAGCTCTTAGGCATGATGGTTCTAATGCCTTTTGTTTGCTTTAATTCTCTTGCAGTGCATGTTGTGTGGTTAGCACAGTGGAGGCAGAGGGTCAACGGGTGTGACAACCAGTCTCCTCACCATCTCTGTGACAAGTTGTGTAATCATGCCTGTATGTGTGTGTGTGTGTGAATGATATGTTCTGTATATCACTTCCCCTGGAGGGTAGCTTTTCAGTGAGATATACCATCACACTGACGGGAGTGCTGATCTGCAAACGGGGACAAGATAAATGCACGTGTCATTCACAACCACATGGGATCTCTTCTTCACATGCCAGAGGACGGGAAATGAGAAACAGTGGGGTCATGACAGTGGACAGCACAATGCAGGTTAAATAGCGGTGGAGATGCTGGAAGCTTTTTAAAGCTCTCGCCCTTTAAAACAATTGCTGACCTGTACTGTATATTACAGTGCAACGACTGTGGAAAAGATCGGTTTGGGTCAGCTCCATCTCCTAAGTCAAGGTGATGTAAAAGAACCCGAGTCCTGTCTAAGTGAAGCCCTGCTGACTGCTGACCTTTGTGTCTTTTCCCATCTATCATGCCGAGCAGAGAGTGTGAGTGTGTGTATGTGTGTGTCACTGGTGAAGTATGCTTGTTTGCGTGCCAGTTGGTGTATTTGGATGTGCGCGTGTAAGTGAGGGAGGATTTGAAGGATCTGTCTTTGTCGTTGTGTTGCGTGAATGAGCAATCTGTCCTGCTCATATTCAGCCAAGCATATCCAGCCCTGGCCCCAGCCCTGCCTGTGGTGACAGGAAAGCCGTGGCAGTTTAAATCAGTTGACATTGTTCTGGCAGTGGGAAGTGCTTATGCTGTGGATATATCTCTTTGTTTTCTGCCATCTGCAGCAATAAGGGTGGCAGTATCCCTGATAGACGCCAATCCGGGTACAGACTAGACGGTGAAAGGAGCAGAGGACAACAAATCCACAGAGCATATCTAACAATACAATTTTTTTCAAAGTAATAATTTAATTAAATAGTTTAACATATTGGGAAATATGCCTTTTCACTTTCTTGCTAAGAAGAGAAAATGTATACCAATGTATATTAAATATTTGGCAACAGCCAGTAGCCAGTTAGCTAAAGATTGGGGAAACAGCTATTCTGGCTCTAACCAGAGGTTAAAAAAATCTTGCTTCAGTACAAGCAACTCTAAAGAGCACTAATTAACATCTTATTTGTTTTATCCATACAAAAACTAAAGGGTAAAAATGTCATATTGTCCGTTTTAGCTAAGCTAAGCTACTGGCTGTACCTTCATATTTATTAGTGTATAATCACCTGAACAAAAGAATTGTCATGTTTTTGTTACCTTAGAATGAGCCTTTTATATCTTCTACTGGGTTTCCTATGTTGAACTGCCATGTTTCTACAGTAGGGACAAACCAAACAAGCTCAAAATAACGGTGCAGCTACGGTAGTTTCTCCTTCTTGCTTGGAAGAGGATGATGAAGTGATTGCAACCACACTGCTAGATGACACTAAATCCTACACACTGGACCTTTACCTACTCTTGATTTTTCAAGTATATTTCACTTGTTTATTTGAATTTAGAGAAGAAAATAATTTTCCAGACTTCATGACAGTATCACATTTGTATTCTTTGTCTGTGAGATGCTTACACTCAATAAAATATTCAAACCTGATTCCCATGTTTTTATAGCTGTGTTGTATCAAATGGAAAGAAGGTTTCTTTTTTATGTACATTTCCCCAAAATCCATCCTGGCATATTTAGCATCTTTGGAAATGTTGGGATATCCAGTAGCATGGATTTTTAATAATGTTAGCCACCATATGTTAATGTATATAGATTCATTATCCTGTCAGTGCCATTGATAAAGACACTGCCTTAGATCTGGATTTGGTCTCCGGGCGCTGCGCAGTAGTTGCCCACTGTATCTAACACGATGGGTCAAATGCAGAGTAAGAATTTCCCTGTGAGGATCAATAAAGGATGACTTAACACTTCCATTTTAAAGATTGCAGACTCACATAACACAGCAGTGTGAACTTTTCAAATTAACTTCAGCTTTACATAAACAATTTCAAATGCTTGTCTCTGAGTCACACAAAAAGTTAACAGAAATTAGACCCTTTGATTGGAATAAGACTTATCTCTCTCTCTCATCAAGTTACTGTCATCCTTTGGGTGTTCAAATTGCCATCTGTCAATCAAATCATGGCATCCACTGATTCAGCTGACTCAAATATGTGAAAACTACAAGAATGAGTAACTAAACAACAAATAATTATAGTGGTTTCGTAAAAGGATGCTGGAAAAACAGTTATCATAGCTTACATGTGATGAGGCAGCAATATCAAAGCTCCAGTAGCTCTATCAATGTGTGCAGTGACGAAAATATTAATAACAGGGATCAGCATTCCAACATCTGGGGAATGCCGAGGTGCAAGTGTCACCTCAGGGGGAGATTAGTGGTGTTCCTGTCTCCCACAGGGATAACAGTGGTGCATACAGTGCAGTGCAACAGATAACCGAGCTCAGACAGACAGTTGGATGTGTTTATCAGTACCAGAGGCGTTCCCCAAGGCTCCATATTAATGCCAGCCTTACTCCGCATCTTTATATGGCTGGCTTTGGAGACTGGCCAACTCACTTCTCCTCCTCATCCCCTTTCTCTCCACTTTACTCAGTTTCCTCCCTCCTCCTGCCTTTTTCTTTCCTCCTTCTTTCCAAACTCCTCCTTTTTTTGCTGTATGCCACGGTGTACCAATCATTCTGTCTGTGTGTGTGTCAAGCCTATCCCTCTAGGCTGATTTACTACACCGTGGGGGAGACAAAGGTGCAGGAAATGGAGGTCAGAACTCATCGTTAGTGGCCAATGAATTCTTAATTAGGGCAACAAATGGTGCAGTGCCTCCAGTGTGGCTGGAGCTCTCCCAAAGCACCAGAGATCGGAGGCCAGTCACCTACACTGCCTGTGTTAGCTTATTACGTGCTGGACTGCGGCAAACATGGGTAATCATTCCACTTTGTGATACATCACATACATACATGCGTGTACTGATGCATCTAATATGACAAGTGGAGAGAGTTTAAGCAGATTTCAGCTTCAAAATACAGAAAGAATCCTCCTTGTTCTTATGTATGGTATGATTGGCTTATCATTGTTTTACAATGGAATGCACCCTGAATAAATGAGAGAACAGACCCATTATAAAGAGGCTCTCAGCGGGGTGTAAATGGGATATTCTGTGTGTCGTTAAAATGTGAGAATACAGCTGTGTGAGTACTATTTATGTACATATAATGAGGACACCAAGAATTCAGGCCTTTAAAAGTGCCAAAACACCATTATTTTTCTCTTGCTTTCATGTAATTGAAGCAGAAACAGTAATACCCTTTCTGAAAAGGGTCGAGACAAGAGCAGTACAGAGAAGTAGCTTCATTTCCATTTCTTTTAGGTCATGATTAGTATGAGTTTGAGTGTGTTGTAATTTTTACTACCTAGCAGTCTTTAATTACAATTTCCTTGGTCACTCTCAGGGTGCACTTAAAATAAAAGTTATAATGCCATTATAGTGGAATATGACAAGTTTTACTAGCACCAAGTGGGATCTGGTTACTGTGCTTTTTTGTGATCACAAAGCCTGGCATGGCTTGGAAGAAGACCTTATTAAAGTTTGCACGATTGTCTATATCCCCATTGTCTTCAGTTCGTGACATTGTCAGGCCTGAATTGGAAAATCTTTCCCTTTTCCTGCTTTCTACCCCCAAGGTTATGCAGTAAGCGCTGATGAAGTCAATACTTGTCTAATTAGCAGCCCCACTTGTGCCTGCTTGTTTTGCCATATACAGTGAAGACAAGGCAGTGTCTACCAGTCACAATATTAATCAATTCCTCTGGCAATGCTGCTTTTTCTGGATTTTGCTGTCATACATAAAAGTTTTGAATATAAAGGGAATAATAAACCTTGTAATAGTTGTACCCACAGTTGCCCTCCCCTGGTACATGTGTTATTTTCACCTGTTCTTACCTCCTATTTTATCTTCCTTCCATCCCTTCCTCCCATCTGTCCTCTCATCGTCATGCGGTACATCAAACGTCCCCAGCCTGACTGTGTGCTGACAGGCAGCCCAGTGACAAGCTCCCAGGCCATTCTGAGGGGAGCCGAGCCTCCCTTCATGAGGCCCTCGAAGAGACAGTGTCACAGCGAATCCACTCTGGAGGCTGGGCAGCACAATCTGCCTCCTTCAGAGAACACACAAGAAGCACACCATAGGAGTTCTAGTTTGTGCATCTGTAATGTGTTAAAAACAAATGACAGCCACCATAATAACAATACAGGTGTTGTACGAGATAGAGAGTGAATTTTGTTAATCCAGTTAGTACAATTAGAAAGCTGGTACAGTTTAATTTATGCACTCTTTATACTACTTACTATACCCTTCCCCTGAGTAGTGTCCAATCATGGCTTAGCAACTAGCTAGCATTATATCAATTCTGTCAATGCCAAGCACATGAGGCTGCCAGTATTTCCACAAGATCGTGGAGGGTGGTGTCTCTTATTTAGCCCTTCCAAAACCAAAAACACATGAGTAAAAGTGTAAAGAATTAATTAAGTAATGTGTTTATCTGCATGTAAGCTGCAGTCGCATATCCGGCTAACTAGTTTGCTACCTACTTACTGTACCACTAATTGTACTTCCAACAGCAAGCACATCATATAAACTACATTAGTTTGTGGGTTTTACCACATTATCGCCTCTAAGTGCTTATTTATTGTGAGATTCCTTTTAAAAGATTTAAATAAGTTAGCTGGAAACAATAAAAAGTAAGCCGAGGTCAGTGTTTGCAACAAGCTCACAGAGCTAACATTAGCTTAATTGGCTAGCGAGCTACGGTGGATAAAATCAGCTAGCAGCAGTTGTTATTTCAGCTTACCAGTGTCTTAAATCAAGAACGCATTTTTTCAAAAATTACTAAGAATTCCAAGGGGTAAATCTGTCACCGTTACACTGGAACAGAAAACTTGAGAGACAACAGTAACGAAGGGGGCAGAGTTCAGCTAACAGTCAGCTAATTAGCAATTTTTAATGCCTCCACAATAAGAGGCGATATGAATTTGGTTGTATCTCTTCTGTTAATGTGGTTGATTGTCTTACCAAAAAAAGATATGCACATTTATTGCCCAAATAGTGCTACAGCAGCTAATCTGCCTAATATAGGCTTATGTTAAGTTTGCTGACATCTTGCCCTTTCCATTATACTTTAACAAATGTTTATATGATTAAATAGGTAATCATACATACAAAGTAATGTATTTTAATACATAAATGTATTTTTAATACATTTCTAATTTAAGAGTTTGTCTTTTATATATGCTTTGCAAATAGGAGTGGAAGTACAGCCAAGCCAGAAATCATTATCAAAAACCTCTCTGATTGACAAGATGGACAAGTAATGTCCAAACATTGTTGGTGAAAATCCCAAATAAGTGACAGGAACAGGACAATGATTGATAAGTGAGGTGAGGTGAGGTGAGGAGAGGTGACGTATTGCTCTCTCAGTCTCACTCTGCAGATTGCTAGATTACCTCAGTTGATTGACTCATGGGAAAGGTTAGAATAATCAGCAGCTCCCAGGAGCCTTTATGTAATTTCATGGCATGTTGGTGGGAGTTGATACTGGGTGGTTGTTTCCATTCTCTTTTCTTTTCTACTCTGAACAGCTGGCATGATTGAATGTACAATTTGTATTTGTGTCTGTGTGTGTATGTGTCTAAGTCACATGACTTCACTCCCAATCTATTATTGAGCATTCTGCCACACTCTGACAAAGTCATGGCTGATTAATAAGTAAAGACAAGACCCAAGAGGTTGAGAGGAGCCCACAGCAAATGACAAAGAAATAAATTCATTACAAACAGAATTAAATCTGCCAAACTGAAAGTTTTCCTTTTTGTGAGTTCTGGCTTTCGTTTGTCTCATTTGTTGTCATTTGTTTCATTTGTCAGCATCTCAGTACTGCGATCACTGCTGCCCTTTGGCGAGAGCTGCTCTGAAATCATCTCAACCAATCAATCTCACTTAACTTTCCTCAGAGCTTCTCTTTGTGTGCGTGTGTGTGTGCGTACGTGTGTCTGTGTGTTCGTCCGTGCAAGCATGTGGGGAGGGTGGTTCTGAGATGAAATTCACCCTCTGCAGCCCCCATATCTCAGCTTGTTTATGAAAGATGTGGGATCTAGCACTAAGATATGACAGCACGCTACTGCTAAGAACACAGTGCTGCCCACTATATCTGATTATCCTCACACACGCACACCTTCTGCAATGCACACACACACATACACACACTTGCTTACACACAAGGACACACATGAAATATACACATAGTGACACACACACACACAGTGTCATCTTCAAAGGCACCCAGGGGCGGCATGGCCGACGTGACAACAGCCCTAATGAGCTCGCCTGAGTGGGTGACCCTGTCGCCTGGCGAGAGGAGTGGTGTCGCCATGGAGATGCGGAGGCGAATGGTCTGAGTCATGGTGTCATGCAGGTGTGTTTCGAGTGGGATTAAAACACCTTCATTTTGTTTTAGGAGTCAGGCGTGCATGCAAGTGCAAATATAGATATTGGTGTGAGGGATTACCGTTTGAGAAAATGTATGTTTGGCCTTAAACTGCAATTTTAATCAAATCAAATTTCCGTATGACTGTACCGCAACATGGCTTTAGCAGTCGGAGTAAGTGGCCATTATTCTGCCTGACAGGCCCAACCATGACACATTTAGGGGTTTTAAGGTGTATAATGATGACTGTGTGCTCCCCAGTTTTTCATCATCTTCAGCAGCAGGGAGAGACTGAGAGAGTGCCAGTGAGAATGAGTAAGAGAGGGTGTAAAAACGAGAGAGAGAGACAGAAGCGAGAGGAATTCAGAGAGCTCCAGGGTCCTTAGTGTGCCCATGATGATATGCGGGGTAATGAACTTCCAGACTTTATGCATCAGAAGCATGACGTTCCGCATCGCCTTGACTGTCAGCGATTTCTACCCTGTATCGGTGAGATGAGGCCCCCTATAATCTCCTACCATCCACTCCATACCAGCTTTTGACGCTCGCTCTGCCGACTTAAAGCTTGCGTTTCATTTGTCAGCCTAATGGTGAAATTTGTAAGGAGTTTAAATTCGTGCTTTTCCTGGAGGTGTCATGTGGAGTTGTCAGTGGTGTCACTGGGGAAAGAAGCGAGTTTGCTGCTTGGTGTGAAAAGTAATCACTTTAGGAAAGTTAGAGTGGCTTAATGGAGGTATAGCATTCAGTGAGGCTGTGTATGTTTCAGTGTACTGTATATTAATGATACAATTAATATAAGTCAAATGCACTGGAATCCATTTCTTAAAATGCACATTTTAGATCCTCCTTTGAGCTCAGTTTCCCACACTCATAGTTCTGCATATGATATTATGATAACCTTGTACTAGTAATAGCTGAGATCTCCAGTCGAAGGGGGCAAGAGACACTGGTCAAATTGGACAGATTATAAACAGAAGTTTAGCCATATTATCTTAAACACTTCTTTTGGATGTAAAACCAAAAGTGTGAGCCACCTGAGATGTCATAATCATAATCAATCTCTTTTTGCACAGGAAAACCATGTGTTTCTTAGGTGTAATGGACGTTTACAACATATATTTTGGGTACTACTTTAGCTTCTTCCCCTAATTAAGTTTTGCTAACCTGGGTGCGTGTTGAAAACCTGTCTGACTGCTTGTGTTTCTTGCCTCCTCTGACTTCTTAGCAATGTCACTGGCTCGCTACACAGCTCAGTACTTGACTGAGTGACTGCATTATTAGAATTATGAATATGAATTCATTCTGATTTATGCTTAAATCAAATAAAAAGGCACACTGACACAAATTGCCACGGTGAGTACATGGACACACGCACAAACATTTACTGTAGAAGCTCTTTTTCTTGGCTTGCAGTAAAGAGAAGCTGGAGCCTCTCATCACACATGAATAATTAAAACCGAAAGAACGCCTTTGCTTTTTTGCAGGGTCAGCGCACAATCAGTAGGAAAGGTCGAGACCGGGGACACTGTTTTGAAGGGGGCAGGGAATGAAAACAAGCTGGTGCCGCGGTACATAGATGAAAGAGAGGTGTGGTGTTGAGATTGGGTGACGAAGGGGGAGGGGGTGAAAGTGTTGAAATGGATTTAGAGAGGGCGGATGGATCTTTGGAGTTATTACAAAAAAGGATAGACATCTTGGTTTGACTGAGAAATGGATCATCGCTGTGAGGGCGTTTGAAAAGACTATGGGTTTCTGCCAACACAGAATAAAGACAGCTACATGTAGCTGTCTTTATTCTGTGTTGGAGAAGATATGCTGTGTGCCAGATTATAGACTCAGAGAAATGTCTCTCCATTTGAATGCATTATTTTTTACATGCCTCTTTACATGAAGGAAACTGTAAAGATTGTGGGGAGGGGGGAGCACTTTGCATGCATGCTAATGAAAATATGGTAATGTGAATGTTATGCTTGTGCATGTATGATTGCCTGTGTTTCCAGTGTTGTCACTTTGGCTACTATGCAGCAACCAGTGTGTGTAGCAGATTAAACTGTATTGCTTTTTAGGACGTGTCAGTAGAGGATCGAAATGCGGTACTCATTTGTTTGCAGTGATTTATATACTGTTGCAGAGACAACAAAGAATTCACTTGATCTCAGCCTTAACATGTTATTATTATTATATATATATTATTTCCCTAAAAAGCTAAAGAATTTCAAAATATTACAATTTAGCTCAATGTGTTTGCCTTTCTTGATATATATATATATATATAATTTTGTCTTTTTGACTTATTTGAGACCCACAAAAGTAAAACTATCCAGTAATTGACCCCTTAGTTCAGCCTTTTTCCCAATAGTAACTATTAACTACGCCTGTCAAGCTTTCCATTCTAGCATGACACGTGGTTTACAGTGATAACAGTGGCAGTTATAAAATGTATCCTAAAATGGGTCTTCAGTTTCACACAGAATCAGACAAAAGCAGGCTTCTCATTTCCAGCCGACAACCATACTACAACCATCGTCTGATATAACAACACAGAGTTTACTTGAATATCAGTTTTTCAGCAGTATATTTCAGTTTTACAAGAGAAAAGGCTTCAAGAACTGTGGTTGGCAAAGCTGATGCTTTTTGGGTAATACGTTTGGTTGGAATGTAATTCCCAAACCAACTAAAGAACGAGACGGAGCCACAATTGTTACTCTCAAGTCCGATAAAGCATCAAAGCTCCTATGCAGTTTATGTCCTAAGTAAGGATTTTCTTGACGTAACCTATAACCCCTAAAAATAGTGTAGTTAGCTGCTCTTCAAAACGTTGGATTGCTACTACTGTATAGTAAGCTAGTTAGCCGAGCATGCTAACGTTAAGCAGGCACACACAGCATTTAATTCATTCCTTACACTATTGCTCTTGTATGTTAGGTTCGGGAAAGACATGACCCTCTAAACTCTTGGGATATCAAGTATGACACTTACTACAGCCACATCCACACCGTGTCAGCATGTTGAGAAATCCAAAGCTTGACAGACCTGCCATGCCTAGTTACGGTTGCTAAGTTATGATCGGACAATTACTGAGTGGAGGCCGGGTTTAGCCAACAGTCGATTCACGAGGGATAAAAGCAAAGATTAAAGGGATGTCTGGAAAAGTGAAGGACATTTTTTTTGTAGCATAAATGTTACAAGGTTTGGAAATACTTGTCTAGCCCATGCTTAAAACATATTTAGAGGTCATAGCAAACCTCCTTGTTTTTGTTAGGGATTATATGAAAAGCCTTAATTATCCTTGGTGCACTGTGATGATTACCTACTAGCCTCTGAGCGAAAGATGAACTTTTAGCCTGATTTGCAATTACTAAACTCTTCTTCCACAACAGACACACAGACTTTTACATGACCTCAGATTGGTACCAGTCCATGTGTCCATTCTGCCCACTCTAATCATCAATCTGCAGCCTGGTTCACCAGCCGCTGGCACCTGTCAGGATGAAAGACATGGATTAGAGACAGAGAGAGAAAACGTGAAAAGGTTGGGCATACAATACCAGCATCACGTGTCCCGTTGCCAGGGAGGTTGTGTGTGTGTGTGTGTGATGTAAGTCCAACACCACTGTCAGGCCTAGCTGCAGGCACAATAGGACGATATCCAGATGTGTGTGTGTGTGTGTGTGTGAGTTTTTCTTTTGTACTCAAACACAAAAGCTTTTGATTTTACTGACTGACATCAGAAAAGATAATCGCTGTTGAGTTTTATAATTGAAATATCTGTGCTTTCAACGTGTCATCTATGACTCCTCCTCAACCCACTTTCTGTACAGTGTTTTATTTTCTAAATACATATAATTAGATATAATTATAC
>NW_023339873.1:9156444-9156632 GCF_004916995.1 Morone saxatilis
GCCTCATACACATACACACACACATCCATGTGCTCACTGCTCATGCTTATCCCCTCCCTATTTCATGTCTAAAAATAGATATTTTTTCTCAATGATCTCTCTGCTTCTCAAAGCAGTAGGCTGCAAGACAGGCATGTGTATGGGGTTAACTACAGCCCATCCTCTGAAGAGCTCTCTCTTTCTCACCC
>NW_023339873.1:9156650-9172697 GCF_004916995.1 Morone saxatilis
ACACATACGCACACACATACACACACCCAGCCCATTCAGGGTGCAGATGGCAGCTAGTGTGTGTGAGACAAGAGACCCTGTGTGCTCAGTTGGTTAACAGGGAATCGGGCTCATTGACATGCAGGCAGCGCTTCTCTTCCAGTCCAGGAGAGTAAGCTTCACTGTGAAGCGAGCTGGGAGACAGTTAGCTCACAAGCTATGATGGCCATATGTTCATTACACCCGTGACCTCCTATCACCCCTCGCTGCCCTTGAAGTGGATAATATTAGGCTTACAACTAACATACCAAAATCGAGTGTAACAAACCTTGTAGTAGATGAGCGGAGATGTTGCATAAAGATGGAGGAAGAGGGTTAGCTCTTTTTAATATGATATCCAAGTTAAATGCTACTTCATTTTAGCTGCTTCATAATTAAGATATTAGTGCTCATGCAGAGAGCAACACATTTAATTTAGTTTTAAATGACTCAGTGGTTCTATTATCTGTCCACCCTGCTCTGCATTCACTTACTGTACATGTCCAGTCATCCTTTCCAAACTTCGTCAGTCCATCCGCGTGGCAATTATAGAAGAAGAGCATGAGGTTATGAAACAAAATTAGATCAAGAATCACATTAAGGATAAGGCTGCTGTCATTTCATTTTTTAAATCATCAATCAATTATATACTAGGAAATTATACTGGGAAAAACACATAAAAGAGTCATATTGTTGCTTACGAGTGGCATATTACTTTATTTTGAACGCGGCATTCATAATTTTTCCTCTTACATCATCAAACTACCAGAAGAGTTCACGTCTCTGACCATACCTACGACCTACTCTTAGTTCATTGTTGACCTTGGACACATGTTGACAAAACAATGTTAACTCAAGGTCCACTTATTCTCTTGTTCCTGTAGCTTTTGACCATGTGAGTACAATTGAAAACTGAGTTGCAAATTTCTTTCTGAAGTGATTGCATACCTAATGAACATGGCCTATGTCTACTATAATGAAGAAATAATTCACCCGAATGTAATTTTATACATATTTGATACGGAATACACAGAAATTGTTAACTGAATAAATGTATTGTTGGTTCTGTTTTTTTTCCATGGGATTTATTGCTAAATTTAAAAAAGCCATGTGCTTTATATTACCAAATACTTTGACTGTACGGGAATATGTTCTGGTCAAACCATTCCACATTGATTAATTGTAGGACTCACAGGTCAGGACCTCAGAAACACTATAAAGGGACAGTTGCAAACATATAAGTAGGTGATGTCCTCATTATCGGCAATGACACTGAGTTAGTTATTGGGCAGGTAAAGAGAAGGTCATTGTGGTGTGATTTCAGTCTGTTTGAGTCTAACAAGCAGACAGGATCATCCAGTGGGATTAGTACAGCCCAGCAATCTCTTCAACGTGTGCAGTGTGATCATGAGCGGTTCTGAGAAATGGGCTGATTAAAGGTACCTATCCGCAGTTAGACTGGGACTTTACTATAGGAGGCTTTCCCTTATAAGTACCTCAGACTGAGTTTGTAGTTTTCTCCACTTTCACTTTTACACATAAATTCTCTTCAGTTGAACCTTGTCTTTTGTCCTCTTTGTGTTGTGACTTATGAGCTGTGTCGAAAACAAAGCGCACACAATAAAATACAAACGCTCCGTCACACTCATTGCCCAATTAGCCAGGCCATTCATGTTCACATCGTTTTCATTGCCTCACACCGCCATGTTAATTAATAAAATTGTCATCCCTCATAATTTAGGATAATTTCTAGGCTGTGTGTGTGTATGTGCATGCCTAATCGGTGCCTCTACAACTGTAGCAGTATGTGTGTCAGCAATAGTCGAGCTCTAACAAAGTGCCATCTATCACTCTGCTCAGCCAGGCTTCAATAATAATTAGGTTAGAATAAATGGGCCATGATTTTGGAGCAGAGAGGGAAAAAAGAGAGATTGCCAGCCAAAACAAAGCCAAAGACAATTCAATAACCAGGCCCCACCCAGAGAGGCAAGAAGCAGAGCGGCGAGGCACAGCGAAGCAGAGGCTGCAGACACAAAGCGGATTGATGTCCTGCCCCTGTACAGGGCCAGTCCTGAATAATGATGTATCTCTTACTAAGTCAGGGAAGAGGCTGCAGCCCTGAGGCAGTGAGACAGAGTGACACAGCAGAACTCTGCAGCATTTTATCAGATAATATACGATGGAATGCAGGATCTTATCATGGGAAAGAGGTAGATGCTGATAGTTTTGAAAACAATTCACACAAGCTGAATAAATGGTAGATAAATCACGCTAGACAAGGTTCATTCATTGTATGAAATGTGTAAAGTGTATTATATTGAACCCTGGCCTGTGGGAGCGTTTCTCTGTCACTATTACGCCTTGTAAGAAGCAACATATCATGATTTGAACTACCGGCACCACACGGAGTGGTACAAATAACAAAAACTCTTCTTGTAACATTGTTTTTAGAGACCATATGAGATGAGGTGGTACACATTAGTATCAGACAACGAGTATAATGGTTAGCTTGGTAAGCTGGAATTGTAACTGATCGCAGAATTAAACAAGTTAATAAAGTATAAATCAACAAACAGCTGTAATAAAAAGGGGATTTGAGAAGCAGAGGATTTGCTTGGTCACACAAAATGGTGCACGTAACAATGTCAGTTAAACTCTAACTGCTATGAAACTCAGACGCTGTCAGACGCAGTTGCTACTAGCAACAGAATTTTCAAATGAATCTGCTCGTTGCATGAAAGTAAAATTTTGATCTAGATGCAAATGTTTTTACAGTTAATGTTGACTGGGGTATTGGTATTGAGATTAAATGTATTATTAATGATATATACAGATGGGTATAAATGAGTGGGGGAAACATAAAACGCAGATGATCCCATGTGGGGCACGTGGGCTCACTGAATGTTTGATCAGTTTAAAAATGATGTGAATCATCCTATGGTTTATTGGACATTTTGGACTGACATGTTACTCTACAAACACAAAGAGAGGGAATATGTCTGATATGAAGCGTTGTGTTTTATTCATCCAGAGTCCCGAGACTTGTAGAGTCTATTTCAAGGAGTATTGCAGCTGTTCTGGTTGCTTGTGGTGGCCCAACACCCTACTAAAACAGTTTATGCTAGTTATTCCTATCATTTGTCACCAATCTGTTATTGTCATTTGAATGAAGATTATTTCTTAATATGCAAAACTGCAATAGGGAATTGACGGAAGTTGTCATGGAGGACCACAACTATGATATTTAAAAAAAATGAAATACTTTAAATGCAAGTCGTTTAAAACAATTTTGAAGTAAAAATGACAGTACCCTATCAAATAAAATGATGTTCACTTTCAACTTTTACAAACAGGAATATTCATATTATCATATATATATATCTGATGTCTTATCTAATTTTTTTTTCCATTTGGCAGAAAAGCCTTTCATGATGGAAAGTAGAGGCTCTAAAGGAGAGAACAACTTCTGCAACGAGGGCAGTAAATCCTCAATTTCATGTAGGAGGACAGGGAAAATGGGAGCAGGGCAGACGAGAGGAGAGAGACTTCAGATGAGGATGAAAGAGCTCAAAGTAAGAAGTAGGTTCCACAGAGAGTGTCCAAGGTGTGTCACGCATAATGGCACATGCATGCCCACATCACAAACATATGTTCACACTCTTGTGACAACACACCTCACCCACTCATCGACTGACTCCGTGAGAATGATAAGGTAGCAGGTAGTCACTGTGTGAAATCTTTGGCCGACTCACTCATACTTGTGCGTGCATACAACACATGTGACTCACCTACAGATAGCACTTAATGTATGCAGGGATGGCAAGAGATAGAGAGACAGTCTGTATTGCTGAAGATCATTCTCCAAAACAAAACAGGCGGATTCCACCTTCCTCCAGTGGGTTTGCATCGGCAAAGAGATTAACCCTCCTCCTTATTCAGAATGTTTTATAGCGTGAAACAGAGTAGTCGCTCGGATACAGCACAGCAATGTGTTGCATTGCCTAAAGTGGGGGTTTTGAAGTCACAGATAATCTGCTTTTGAAACAATGAGATAGTGTTGCTTTTCATTCGGCTCAGTTAAGCCATGCTCCAAATGAGGAGAGGGAGATAGTGTGGATCAAACGTTTTTGTGTTGAATCCCAAAATGTTACAGCTCTTTAAAGTCACAACAGCTGCAAATTCTCCATCTATTGTGCTGACTTCTTTTGGAGATGATGGAATTTAGCATTTTGGACAAAAATAATCCTCATGAAGTACTGATCTCAAACATCAATGGAAAAAGAATCCAGGCTCTTTTTTAACAGCTGGGTGCTGTATTATTGCTTTATCTGCACATTGGTTGTAAGAAAATTCAGAAAACTGCCAAATATGAAGAACAATTGATGATTCCACAGCAACTGAATGAGTTTCAGTGGTGTGACCCTAGCCTATTAGTATCAAACTACAATCTCTCTTAATATAATGTTTTATGATAAGGGGTAAACAGTGCACACTTCAAGTCTTCTCTTCAAGCTATTAATGGGTCTTAAAAGAAGCAGCCCGAAGAAAGAAAGTGAGGAGTGAGAGAGGGGATGACATGCAGCAAAGGGCCGCAGGCTAGAATGAAACTTCTTTGTTCATGGGGTGTACATTCACTAACAGGTGAGCTAACAGGGTGCCCCAGCATATGGTTTTGTGCATAAAAACATAGTTGTGTTAAGCAACTAAACTAAACTTAACTAAACTAAAGGTGTTTTTTTAAACCCAAATCTATGGATGGAGAGCGTTATATGCTCTACAGTTTGTAAGGGCCTTTAAGGCAATCTGTGATTTGATTGATCTGTGAAATCGACTTCTTGGACATAAAGAATATGTTGTATTGACTGATCAAAAGAGCAGGAGCAGCAGCATTAAGATTGATTTATATATACGATACCTGACCTTAGTGGGTGAGTACGTGAGAGAAAGTAACGGATGTGCATGAACAGTTGTCATTATATAACCGTAACAGCCCATGTATTTTTAATTCTTTTTTCAAATAACATATTACAAGAATATACAGACCATTGCGTGTGTTTGTAAAACATATTATGGTTTCACCCAGTAAGGAACTCCTGAATTGAACTCTTGAACCAGGAATGTAAACCTGCCTGAAAAAACAGACTTTATGCAGCGATGCAATATGTATATTTAATTCCCCTGTTGAATGTGCTTACCAATGAAAGAGAATTATTTATTAGGTCAATTTAGTCCAATCCATATCTCTCATGTTGGTAATGGACAGCTTTTTATTACTTTTATTATTATCATTAGTGGCGTTGTGACGCATGAAGTTCACTCAAGCTGTTATTTAGATTTATGCAGAACATAAATTCTGATCCTTTTGTTCTCCTGCCTTTATTTGTATGGTAATGTTTGAGAAAGAGGCGTGAAGCTGAATGACATTTCTGTATTACGCCGAATATAAGCCGCGCCGTGTAGAATACCAACTACTGCATTAGGATGTGAGGGCAGAAAAGGACAAAGCAGGACACTGCAGAATGTGTCAGAACAGAGATCAAAACAAGATGTTTCTCATTGAAATTTTAGTGAGGAAAATTGCCTCAGGAAAGAAACAACACACAAAGTGATTTGTGCATGGGAAGATCCTCAAGTTTTAGTGTACACGCATTGCTCGATGTTGGGAAAGGAGGAGAGGTCAAAGTGGGTAAAAAGAAAAGAAAAACTGAAAGAGGCAGAGAACACAGAGTCCTGAGCACACAAATCCATGTTTGCTAATGGAAACGGGCTGCTTCTCTGCCCTGCCACATTCAAAAGAGCCCCGGACCGTCGACTGCGCTTTAATCTTCAGCAGGTGCACAAACAGAAAATAGACCTGAGGAAGGGGGGAAACAAAGGTTAAGTGGAAAAAACGCTTTACAAAATGGAAACCATAGCAACTTAATGCAGGTACAAAGTGACTGCCTATTACATAATACAGCTAAATTGGCAACTACTCAATCACACACAGTTCCATTAACGAGCAGCAGTTTAGTTGTATCAATATAATTCAACAGAGCCATTTATAATAACTCTGTCATCAGTCATTCTGGATTTTCTTTTGTTTTTTGTTTTTTGTTTACCTGTAAGTCACAATGGCCACCACACCTATGCAGCAAAGTCCAATCTCTTTTATCATCTGTAAAAACTCTTTGAGCTAAATAACTACATTACATACAAACATTTTGTGATAACTTTAACGTCCTTAGGCAATTATTAAAAAATTAACAATAATTACAGTTGCTATAATTAATATTATAATAAAAGTGGATCTAATGGCTATGTTCATTCAGTACTACCACATGATTGGACATGGACTGTCTGCCTGCTCTATGTCACCCGTAAGTGCCCATAACAACATTTGTACGTCTGTGTGTGTACTCTGAATGCTTGCATGTGTAGTGTGTAGTGTAGTATGTTTGTCTGAACAGCCTCTGGCATCTCTCAGAAACAGAGTCTGCGATGAGAGATGAGGACGGCACACTGGCCCCAGCTGAGCTCTGGCACTGATGAGAAAACAAGTAATCAAAGAGACACGAAGAAGAGGAGATGCTCCAGATTTGTGATAGGAAGGAACTAACGAAGGATGGAAAGATGGTAGTCTGTGGTGTTTTCACAGCGCTGCATTGGGTGGCCTACCCCACTTATGATGTAGACTACAGTGGCTGACAGGCCATGGTGTCTTACTAGACAGCTGCCAGGCTCGATGTGAGTTCCTATGTTACTTCATCTCATGTAGAGCCATTGTGTAAGAATGCAGGCCACTAGCTTTCATGTCCCTCCTGTAAACTGGTGGTCTGGTCAGTGTATATGGCACTGTAACCTCCTAACACACAAGCTGAGCTTGGCGGTGCAGTTTGGAGTCCATCGTGCTAGCATGACATGTGTTAATCGCTTTCACTTATATGTGTCATGTACTGAATGATGCAGTAGGTGTTAAAAGCTTTTGAAATGAGAAAAGGAGCTGAACATAACATACTCTCTAGCAGCTGTTGATTTCTATAGGTACACACAGAGAGGTGTGTCTCATACACACTGCATTTCAGACTGGCAGGTAAAAAAATCATGTTGACATTTCAGCGCACTGAGTGTGTTATGCCATCACCTATGTGATATTTACAGGTACAAAAATAGAATGCTGGCAGTGCAGGTTATTTACAGTGGCTATGCAGTGTAAGTCAAGATTTCTTGGAGAAATGCAATGAGATCTTGCAGTTGAAGTAGAACAGTATTCTTTATTTCATACTGATGCTTTATAAATGAAATGAAATACTTCTCTAGATAGATGCTGTGGCAGATAGAGAAAGCTTTCTGTATAACTAGAAAGTCACAGGTATAATCCCTGTAATAGCCTTTGGCCTTTCAGCCAGACACATTAAATCCTCCTTATCCAGGGGTGCTGCAGTCAAGCCTGACTCCTCTACTAGAGAATATTCAAATTAAATTAAAATAAAAAGTTGCTGCCCCTGTGCCCTGGAAATACCGTACAAAAGTGTCTATTTTTCAAAATTACTTTCCCGAAGGCTACAATATAAAAGAGAGACGAAATGAATAGAAAGTATGTCACTTGCTGAATGGGGAATTGCGGACTCTCAGGTGACGAATGAAATGACTCAGGAGTGGCTCCCATGAGCGCCTGATTGAAGACATCCATGAATCATCACTTATGGGGCCAAGCTGAAGTTTTATATTTTATAATTCAGATCCTTCCTTCCTGATGTCCGTCCAGAGAGACGGACATCACGACATTCTCCGTCACCAGTTGTCTGTCAGCACCACCAAACAACTTTTATCACAAACTCACTCTTCCCCCCCCATTGTTTCCTGTCGCTTGAGAGGCCGAAGTGGGACATGTGCACTGGGACATTGGGCAGGAGAGAGGGGAAACTGGTTGGCTGATTGGAGACATCGGTCCTGAGGGAACCCTCCCAACCTTTTGACAGAAGAATGACTGACAGTGAGTGTTTGCTCAGTTGGCAGACATGGGCACCCAGAGGTGCGTGAGTGGAAAGGGCCAGAATGGCAAAAGACGTGCCAGAATTGGGGACAATAAACAAGGTCATGCAAACTGTGTCACCATCAAAAACTATGAAGGGGCAAAAGGGCTTTTGAGGTGATAGTAGACATGCAGTTTTTAAGAGACTGAAATGTGGACTACAAAACATTTACATTTCGGTACACAGAAACGGTTTATTGTATTAAAGAGTAAAAGAAACTTGGTTGTAAATGGTGAAGAAGTCCTCGACATGGATCTAGTTTATAAAAATGTTGGTCACTAAAACGAAGGCAGATTGGGAAAGAAACATAAGGGGCTCTATCTTGAACTCAGCAATTGACTTTGTACACTGGCGCTTGTATAATTCCTATTTTGCATTCGACGCACATTGGAATTTTCCCTTCCACGAGCACGCTTCCTTAACATTAGGGAATTTGGCGCTCGGTGTGGGCGGTTCAGCGAAAAGAGAAAGGCGTTGTTTCGGCGAAACGTTTCTTTGGTGCTATTTTGCTGCTTTTCAGAAAACAATTCCGACAGACCAGGAAAAACTAGTTTAAAAGTCAGTGGGCGCTTATTCAGATGCTATTTTTAAGGGCGCAGACTTGGGAGGGGGATCGCGCCTTGGACGAGCCGCCGCAGCACATCGGGCCAACATTTGCTGCAGGAACGGGTGGTCCTCTGCACCCTTGGTGTTTTGCGCTGCTCCCTTCCTCAGCTGGCTTGCAGCACTGCTCGGACCGTGGACTCCTGCTCACTGATGCCAGGGTTTCTTCCTGCGAAGCATGCGATTACATATGTTTTGAATTTATTGTATATGGCTGTGGTTACATTTATTTCAGATCAAATAATGATCACTTCTTCGGTCTTTTTAACGGCCCTGACGAGACGTCGGTCTCCTCGGCTGTGAACCGACTCCTTGGCGTGCGCCTGGCAAGTCCAAGCCAGTTTATAATAGCAATCCGCTCATGGAACAAGGCGTGCTGCCTTTTAAAAAAGGTATGTAGAGATGGATCGCTCTGATTGGTTTATTGACGGTTTACGCCCAAACCACACCTAATAGACTAAATGGAGCTACTTCAGGTACCAACGTTTTTAAAGATTTTGGCGCCGAAGGCGTGAAAAAGAGTATTAAACTCTCTGGCAATAAATAGGCAAACAGCGCACGAGATCGCCCCAAAAGCTACTTGCGTATTTGCATTTTGCGTTTCAGATCGGCAAGATACTAGGGCCCAAGCAGTCCAAAGACTTTGCAGGTTTTAAACATTTCGGTTAGCAAGCTTTATTTGGACGAGAAAACAGTGCATTGCAAACATCCAGAACAAATTCCTGGTTCAGCTTTGAACTACTGAACTTTCTTTCAGGTGCAATGAGGGATTGTTATGATAGTTTTGATCTTACCTCCAAGTAAAATGTTGGTATGTCAACAGCCTGTCTGATTCTCTGACTGCTTGTGTTTCTTTTCCCATTTTGCTATAGCTCCCAGATCTAAAAAAAAAAAAAATACAGCAGTTTGGTGAGTTCAATCTTATTATAACCAATAGAAATAAATATAAAATAAGATCCAAATTGAAATAAACTGGAATTTTCCTTTGGTTTTAGAGGTGAATAGACAAATAAGGTTGGTACCTCAAAGGAATGGAATATTTACACACTGACAACTGTTTCTTCGTGCAACATGTATAAACTATGTAAAACACAGCCTATATACAGTACCACAGCTCTGAAAGTGTAACGATCTCTCCAGCCAGGCATCTTCATGCTGGAGCAAAGTTGCACCTCAGCTCTGATAAATTATGCAGTTCAGGATCATCCCAAACGTTTTTTTTTTTTTTTGGGGGGGGGGGATTTGGGTTTCTCCCCTGTATCCTGTGTAGTAGTAAACACTGCATGATTTATCAAAGGCTAGAAACAGCTTGTATGATGCTGCAGGTTCCCCGCAGAGCAGGGGAGCAACTTGCATAAAAGTGTTTGGCTGCTTCTAGCTAATGCTGGATGGCATAGGCTCCATCTGCATGAGTGAGGTCATATCTGCAAACAGGGAAGCTGTGGTGAAGTCATGTCTGGCTAGCTGGAAGAGACAGCAGTCTGAGAGAAACACGTGTGTGGCCTCATCCACTGCTCCCTCAACTTCCATTTTCTCTATTTCTTCTAGTTCTTTCTCTCTCTTGCCTCCCTCCCCCCCATTGAAGAGTAATTCTTCTCCCCATTTACCCTGCCTTACATTTCCTTTGTTCTGGCCGTGTTCTCATTCTTAGCACCCATGATGAGGCACAGAGGTGATGTAATGCAGGTCTGCACTCATGAATGTTTGAGTTGAAATTTCACACTCTATTTCAGTCATGTGAGAGGCCAGTGCGAGGCTGGGATTGACAGAACATTTTCATAAAGTGAGTGTATGTATTTGTGTGCAGAGGCATGTGTGCATGTGGTCTTGTCCTGTGCTGCCAATCCAGTGAAAAAGAAAATACTATAGAGTGTACACATAAAGGCTCACATGAACTGTAGATTATAATTCCACAATAATTACTGCATTTGGAAGACATTAAACATATGGAGGGAGCTATAAATCTATAGCTTTTCTGTATTATGTATGTAGTGCAGTCATTTACATAGTTTAGCGCTGAAATGATTTGTCAGTGAGTCCGTTATTCAGTTTACAACAATTTTAATAACTGATACATAGCTGGAGTCATTTATCAAGCAAAATAAAAATGACGAACATTTACTCCATTGCAAGTTAAATATCTTAGGGTTTTTAACTGTTACTTGGACAAAACAAGATGTTTGAAGATGTCCCTTTGGGCTTGATTATACAATTTTCTGAAATGTTCCACAGTAAACAATTCATTGAGGAAATAATTGGTAATGATTAATGAAAACTGAAAATGATTGCTTAATGCTGACCTAAAAACGTAAATGAAAAAAAGGGAAAGAAGTAGGCTACTGAGAAGACAGATTTAGAAAACTGTGTATTAGCATTAAATAAATACTCTGCGTGTGTGTGATTGCATGTATGAATGTATGTGTTTATGTACACCTCTTGATAAAAAAAGAGAGAAAGAAGGGAGCTCCAGTAACCCAGAGAGAGAGTGATGATAATAGCACAGTCTTTGCCAGATGTGTGACGTCTCCCGAGGGGGAACCCTGGTGCACTGTGCTTCAGGATTAATCGTTTGAATAAAAGAAAACATAATTAAAATCTTTCCTTGTGCCCATGCAATCAAACAGAGAGAAGGAGAGAGGGGGGGAGAGGGGTGAGACAGCTTTGATGGATAACCAATGCGTGCCCCCATCGCCTTACACACCACACTCACACACACTCACACACACACACACACACACACACGTACAACATGCCTTTAACTGAGATGGTCTACTGTACATACACGCAGAGAACATAATAGATGGCTCCTGTCTCTCAAATGCAGACACTGTCAATTTTTCCTGTGTGGCATTACAGCGGCCTCGAGGCGGGATGGCAGCTAAAGTTGTGATTGTCGCATGAATCAGCTGGGCAGTAGGATTCAGTGGGACTGGAAGGCAGTGATTTTGTGTCCTAAACATACCGTATCCGTGGGGCTGTTGGTCTGTTAGAGGCCTCCCATGACAACAGTATTCGCTGCATTGAGGCATGTGCGTTTAATGTTTGCAGACAATCACGGAGCATGGACTTGCTCATATATAATGTGTGGTTAATATCCTTTGTAGAAGATGTGTAGAAGAGGTTACACATGCTGCATGACTGGAATTGCTCATCTGTGGAAACCTCACCAGGGTCTCACTTGCTCCACTACGCTAGAAAAAAAAGAAAAAAAAACGTCCAACTTGAACAGTTTTTAAAACCCTTAAAGGCCAGGTAAATTTTCCATATAGTCTTCTTACTCTTTGCAGTGGGCCCCTACATGAACCATAATCAGACAAAATGTAAAATAATAGTGATTATTTAAGTCTCTTTGTGTTTATGATGCCACTTATTTTGCTGGACTATCAGAATTAAATATGCCTATATGCTAATATGTGCCAGAGAGACACCCCTGTCAATCTAATCGGATCAAACTACACCCACATAGTACTGATGAAGGCAATTAACTGTTCTGGAGTGTTAAACTCTCACTTATTTATAACTAACAATGTTTTTTCTTCTGGTTTTAATGGATATCTCTACTAATATTGTATAAACCAAAACCAGTAATGAATTTCACATACTATCAACTGTTGCCTATGTAGCCAAAGCCAGGTGTAGCTTATTCCTCCGTGCCATAGACCTCCATTGTTGTCCAAAAACGCAGTGTTGTGCTGCGTGAGATGTTCCTTCATTACAATGAAAATGGGCACTGTAGTTTATTTTCAGGATATTGCGTACCCCTTTTATAATTAAAGTATATATTCAGTAGGAACAAATGGGCTTGGAGCTAAGGAATACTTCATTCATACAATTTTGTGAGATGTGTGTGTTTGCACTTATAATTTTTACCCAAGCGGAACAGATTACTATATAAAATATCATTTAATAAGGGTGGTTTTAGTTCACATGCCTTCTGGCTGTCTGAGCTTCCTCTGCAATCTCAGTAAGGACTTAGAAAGCTACAACCAGCACTTGATATTCATGAGGCGATTCTATAGTCTTGTACATAAACATGGGCAGCACACAGTGATCTGTCCATGATGGCTGGGCACAGTTTTATTGTGTGTGTGTGTGTGTGTGTGTGTGTGTGTGTGAGGCAGAGAGGGCACTGCTTTGTTTAAATCATGGCTTGCACATGAGCAGAGCTTCTGCACAGAGGACATTCCCATTCTGCAGTGTGTGGTGCTGCAGGGGAGGACTGTGGGGGACAGCTGCTCGCTCAGGTCATGTGAACCCAAATCTCTGTTTGGAGGGAGACCAGCTTGTCTCCAGTTGTGCCTCCTAAGGCCATGGGAGAGTTCCCAGACCAGCCTGAGCCTGAGCAGCTCTTACTGGAGAGGCATAGCACCAAGCCCCTTTTACATGCCAGTGAAAAGCAAAACAGGGAGTGATAGAAAGTACACTTAAATACAGCTGGGAATAGATTTTAGTTAGGTTACATCTTTGGAGACCCAGAACCCAATGCTAAAAATATTCAAAATATGGTTAAACTACATCGAGCTATAGCTACATCGATTGGTAAGTAAGGTATGCAAATGATTAATGCATTACTCATCATGATCTAATGCATGTAGATATAGAATGAACATCAGTAGTGATGAATCATAAATAAAGTTGGCATTAGTTCATGTGAACACCTAATTCTTAATGGATCATGATTTCATTATTGAGTCACAGTTAGAGCAGATTAAATATAAACCAATTAAATTGACAAAAGCTTCTTAGACAGGTGCATTTGATTGACATATACAAGCAACATCAATTTAACATTTAACATTTAACTTTATTACTACATGACCCATTACTACAAATGTCCAATAAAAGGCAGTTATGTGGAAAGAATGCACTTTGTTGTGTTGAGTACCCTTATTACAATATTACCCAGACATACATTACAGAGGCTTACATCATGCATATATCTGAGGTTACAATAAACATTCACATTACGGTTTGTACTAACCTCTTGGTTGGAATATTTGTTTCCTGATGTAAGAGGACACTGATCACTGCAGGTTACAGTAAACAAGGTCCTCCTGAGAAAGGTGTAATTTAGAAAATGTTTTCCCAAGAAAAAAGTAAAGAGAAAGAGAGAAATTTACAGAAGTGAGCACTTAATTATGCTCTACATTCCTCTAAACAGAGTAAAAACCACAAAAGATTTTGTGCCACAAAAGATTATCAAATCAAGCAACTGGACTTTTGCCAGTGTTTACATCACTAGAGCCCAGGTGACCAACAGTCAGAGTAGCCTTTTAGATTCAGTTTGCACAAATGCCCAAGGAGGGAAACATTGCGTTTGTCCAGTGCAAATCAGCACAATCAAAGTGTCTTCAAGATTCTTTGACAAACCTGCAACGTTGCCATTTTTTCAAGATGTTCTCCATAACAACTAAAGCTGTAGTGGACAGAAACAGAATTATCTCACCTCATTGGCAGACAATGAGGTTTTATAACTAAATGACTTGTAAAGACAGACATTTCTTTGCACTGTAAGAACATAAATCAGCTGAAGTCAGGAGAAACGGACCTTCAGCAGGTAGAGCCCATCTGTTTGCTGCTGGTGTATTGATCCCAGAATACCATTAAGCCATTTTTTAAAGATTCCACTGCATCAGCACCCCGAAGCTACACTACCTTCCTCTGGCCTCGTGCTGGTCCTCATTGGTTTCTGTAATGGTTCACGCTCCAGTGATGCAATGTAACTATGTACATTTACTCAAGTACCATACTCAAGTACAATTTTTAGGAACTTGTTTTGAAGAAAATGTTGTACATTTTACTCCAGTACAATAGTACTTCTACTAATTATTTCTTCTAGTGCTGTTACTTGGTACTTTGGTATTGGTAACTGTTCTAATAGCAGTCAAATTGCTTTGGTTTAATGGTCACATGAATTGTTAAATGACCATGGTCGCTTAAGCATGTCATTTATTGATCTCTATAACAATGGTTATGCTTTTGTTCCATAATTTATGTCTTATTTTATCAGTTAGAATCTCATCTACACCATTTTGTTCTTGCAGCATCCAAATACAGCTTGTTAATTATTATATGAAATCATGGCGGTGTTACCTTTTGGCTGTAAAGACAAGCTGGCACGAGAAAGCCGAGAATCATTAGCACAATCAACACTCGATGCACACCAAAGCCCGGCTGCTGTGATCTCGTCCAACTCACAAATTTACACCATTAATGACACTCAGATTACAAACGATCTCTCCTGATCAACTGGAATTTCATGCACACATTTCAAATGGCTTACAGCTAAGACATCTTCTGGCAGACAGAGCTGGGTTTCTGGTGTGTGGGGGGAGGTGTGTGTGTGTAACTGGACGGCTTGGAAGGAGGGTCTAGAACAGGATTTCTCAGTCTAATTAACGCCTCAGCAACAACATCGGCAGCATACGTTTCTACATAAATTTCCCAGCCGCCCTGTTTTTTTTCGTTTGGAACACTGAGAAGGGAGCAGCTAAGCATGTGGGCTTGGAGGCATATGGGAAATGTGGGTGTGTTATTTGGTATGCAAGTCCTATCATAGGTCATCTTGGGCTACTGAGAGTATTTGTGATCCATAGTTGACAGGCAGCTTGGGGTTAATGCTGCCATCTGCATCATATCGCCAAGATGCACAAAGATCAGAGATTTCAGTTAAAGGTTCCACAGCAAACAGACAGATGTATAGGATGCTAACATCTCTGTGATGTTTGATGATGAGTTTGTGATGGGTTTAAACCTTTTTAAGTCATCTTTCAGCACATATACAGGCAGCATAAGATGAAAAGGCACGTTTGAAAAAATGAAACACCAAACCCTCGCCATACTATGGGATGCATTTGTAGTTATATTGCTGTATTTTTGCTTTGAGATGAGAGTGAGATGTCTGGTTCACATGTTTTGTAATGCAAAAGAAAGGTCTGATTATTACAATTCTACATCTACTGTACTGCCCTGAGTGAGTGTTAAATGAGTGATACATCCAGGAACTATAGGAGACACATTTTTTTCAAAAGACTAGCTGGCTGAGTGCTTTCAAACTGCTTTTCTACAAGATTTTTTTTGCATTCAAGGATTCCCAGAAGTGAGCATTTAAAAGGTGTAATTTCACAGCACTACACTGCAGACCAGTAAGAACCCTGCACAATGAGGTGTAATCCAGGATAACAGTCCTGCAATAAATTCCTTTGTAAAAAAAAAGACACAGGTTAGCTGAGTTTAGCTGCTAACATTTTGATTCATGTTAGCTGACATGATGATTAGCTAACAGTTTGATTTATGTTAGTTGACAGGTTTAGTTTATTAGCAAACAGTTTAGTTCGGCTTATCAGAGTTTCTGATAATTTTGTCTCTCTATACACAGTATGTAAATTAATAAGCAAAATATTAGAAACAC
>NW_023339873.1:9172709-9182553 GCF_004916995.1 Morone saxatilis
ACCAGCAATCAACAGAATCAAAACATTTTACAGAAATGTCAACATGTAAATCAGAAAAACTAAATTGTGAGTTCATCTATATTTCAGTCAGCAGAGTAACACATAAGATAACTAGCTATTACTGTGTTTCAGTATGGATGGAAAACATTGCACGAAAATGGTGCACTGCTATTTCAGATTTATACAGCAATGTCTAAAAATACATTTGTGTTATAGCCTACTATTACTCTCATTATTTCTGGTTTAGAGTTAATTGTTCTGTGTTGCAGAATTCCCTATTTTTCAAAACACATTTGCTATAACAGCAAACCTGTAGCCAGATTTGCCTTGAATCCTCCACTTATGCTATTTCTAAGCTTTGGTTCAAAATCAAACCAGTGGTATTTTTAAATAGCGCTGCATCAATAAAAGACTGAAAGCTGAAATGTAAAGTGTGATCTCATACCTTTCTTTGGGGCTCAGTGAAACGACAACCACGTGATTCACGGCAAAGTGGCATCACATCAGAATGGGAGTGGGGGGATGGGTGAAGGGGTGGGAGAGGTAGGAAGGGAGAGAACAGAAACATACCAAGGAGAGAGAGAGAGAGAGAAAGAGATGGTAGGGAAACAGCAAGGATGGAGGAAGGGAGCGATTTGGAGGTAGATTATTTAGCAGGAGGGCAAGTAAATAAGTAAGGGAGGGGAGTAGAAATTGAGATACTTGCAGAAAATCAGCTGGGGAAAAAAGCAGACAGCAATGTGGTTCATACAGAGTCCAAAGGTAAACCACAGTGAGGTAGAGTAGATGATGAACACAAGCAGCAGCGGCAGAGTCAGTGAGTCCATCCCACATTGTGTAATCTTACACGTCCCCTGGGATTAAGAAACAACTGAATTCCCCATCAAAGTAGTGATATTTGTATAATTTCTTTGTTTCTCTTTGTTTCCATGTCATTATCAGTCTTTTTTTTTTGGTTTCTAGCAGCAGCTTCCTCACTCATCTTGTGCAAAGCAGACAAGTTAAAAGGTGGTCCTTTCATTCTGCAGAAACAAATCTCACAAGATTGGTATTATCTTCTAGCCCTGTGTGCCTCTGTAATACACAGTAGTGATTCATATTCTTCTCTTTGTGTGATTGCATTTCAGTGTGGGTAGCTGTAAATTAATATCTCTGTACTTCTGCCTCCGTGTCTCTTCCATCTTCCTAAGCACTCTGCTATTCTCTACCTCCTGTCGGTACAAGTCCAATTGGCCGGGCGAACGCTACTGTGTCCGATTAAGACTTGCCAGCCGTTGATTTTTATTGGCTGTGTAATGGTGCAGAACCTAAACATTTATCAGGGTCGATGGGCTGTGTGTAGTACAAGCTATTAGGGGATGCAGAGGAGGCGAGTGGGCATAGAAAGTTAGAACAAGCAGTACGTGTCAGAATGAGCTGTCACCTCTGGAGGGAAATTAAAGATGTCACAAGCAGGAAATTGTTTAGGGTTTGTTGCTGCAACGTGGCCTCGCCCCTGTCTGCTTTGCATTAATGACAAACTACTTTACCAGAGAAAGTTGGTGCAGTATGGCAAAACGCTGTAGTATTCATAAGCTTACAAATGCTGAATGTAGAGAAAAAAATGTGTAAAATGAAAACGGGGAACATTATCTGGTCTATCTTTACCCTAACTAACTCTATCTTAACCTAACCTACCTGGCTAAAAAGAGTAGGGATACATCCGGGTTTTTTTGGGGGGGTTTGGGTGCATTGTGTCCTCACCCAGGTGCTGGCTGTCCCGCTGTGATCCTCTGGTTGACAAATCTGTGGATAATCCCCTAATGTTCTTAATCCTGGGGTCACATTAAAAAATGGATGAGAAATTAATCTCCTGTCAGGTCTGTCAGGTATATTTTGTCAGTGCCAGTGCTTATTTTCAACCAAATCCTTCTGTATGGGCCAATACAGCTCAACCACCAACCAAACCAGCCAGCCAAATCCCTCTGTACAGACGCTGTTGAATGTTCTCCGTCCTTTTGTCCTTGCACTTTGAAGATTTCATTAAAGTGGAGAATTTAAAAGACAAAACACCCAAAGCACAGATCACATAACAAAAGTTTGGTGTTCTGCTTCTTTGAACTGCTGTAAAGCAGAGTGGTGAGGAGGAAGAGAAACTATTGTGGCTTGAGACAGAGAAAACTACTTTACAGCCAGAACTGAGTGGGTCCTTTTGCTCCCCTGGCAGACAGAAAGTTAGAAACTTGGTCACACTGTGCAAATACGTTACTGCTTCCTCCTCCACATGGATGCAAACATCAAGTGTGTTTTGTTTCAATGTCTGCCATATCTGCCTATGCCATGCTATGCCGTGCATATGTGCTGCAATAACCAGGCTAATTTCATTGCTTCTGGCTGAGTGGATCAAAAAGACCCACATTCACTGTTTTTCTTCTGTTTGCTCTCCCCCTTTCATGCAGTAATCTGCGCAAAAGGCAGAATTAAAGCAGTGCTCCCCCGGAGCCAGCCTTCTCTTTTCAGATTGGTGAAAGAGGAGAAATTGGGAGGACATGCATGTTTTGGGGCAGAGGGATTGCAGGATTCACTCTCAGGTGAAAGTTCTGGTTTAATCTCTCACATTTTCTGAAAGGCCATACCGAGCAGAGCCGATTGCGGTCGTGTGAGGGTATTTCCTCTCTTCAAAATAATATACTTTGGTTTAAAAAAAGTATAAATGAATAAAAAACAGCTACAAATAATTGTTATATCCAAATACAAACACACATGCACAGACAGACACCAAATAATCTGAAGAGTTTTAGTTATTCTGAGTCCTGTTATGATTGATTTGATTGTATTTTGGAATCTTTTCAACTGTCCTCTTCTAACACCTTATTCCAGGGGACTTGTCAGTATGATGTAAGGTGGCTGCCATGATTGTTAATAAAGGTGTCAGCGCTCCAGCTCCATCACTCACCTCCACCAGTCTGGCCTTGTCCCTCAAATAAAAACACACTCTGGTCATGGTGTTGTCACATCTGCAATTCCAAACCACAAAATATACTTTCTTTGTCCTTCTCACGAGGAGACGACCAAGAAACAAGTAGATCTGCTTATCAAACCACTAACTACTCACCCAGTCTCCGCTGGCTCTTTTGAATAGACTCAGGCCTTGAGATAAACTATTATGTAACTAAATATATAATGCCATGCTTGCTTGTTTAAATCTTGTAACATGTTATGTTTAATACAAAATATAAATATTTCATGAATAAGCAGAACATATTTTTGACTAATAAACACAGACCCATGTGTAATATCACATAATCATCATTTTGACTGGTCTCATTTGAACTCTGTGTTTTAAAAATAACGAGTTGAAGTTAGGACAGAGAGATGATTACAATAAAAGAGCTTTTTTTATGATGATTTCATTATCCTCTCCTACAGCATGAAGATTTTACTGTGCCAAACAATGAAATTCCTATTATATCCGGTGCCTTTGGACAAAATCTTTTCAAATTTGACCTAAGGTATGACAGTTTAAGGTAATGTGGTTTAAATATGCGTAGGAAATTGCTATATACACAATTTTAGTCGCTTCCGCGACTTCGAACCTGATGACTTCCACATTTTAATGCAGCATAGATAAACAAGGGAAATTAACTCATATACAGTTTGTTTTTTACTCAACTGGAACAGCCTGCCTGCTGGCCTAAGAATATTATATTATTTAAAATTTAAATTATTATACCCATTTAAAATCAAACTTCCTAACCTTTCTTCTTAGTACCTACACTAAATACTGAATATTTATGTTGTTACATTATGTTCCGCCTGGCGTTTGCATTTAATTATGTGAAGTTCTGTGCTTTTATGCATTCTGTGCTTTCCGTCTAAGTTGTGATACATTTGCATGAAATATGAACACATTCAGATTTTTTTTCTGGATTAATTCTCTCAGCTATAGAACAAGTAGAGGAGTGTGGGCGTTTTTCTGTGGAGGTGGAATTTGATTCAAAAGATCTTTTATATATTATAACATTGGCACCTGCACACCACACACACCTACAAATAATGTGTGCAGCGTATGATCTTAAACAAGACAAGAAATCCTGAATGAAGGTGAACAGAGTTGTGATGAGGTGGCCCACTCTGCTCATAAAAAAGCTTGTTTGTTTGTTATCTAAGTGCCTTCCTCTCCCACAGTATACATCCAGGGAGAAGACCTCACATTAAGGGGGGGATATGTGTCTCTAAAAATCTCTGCCTTCAACCTGAGCACCTGCAATCACAGGAAATTGAAGGTGTTCCTGCAGTGTTTCGCCTTGTAGTCTTAAAATAGCTTGTGTGCAGCCTTGATGTGTTCTACTGCAGTTGTCAGGCTGGGTAAGGCCAGTAGATAAATGCATAGGTCCATTAGAATAGATCTCAATATACAGTGTGTTTGCATTGTCTTGGATGTGTAAATCTGAATCAAGTGAATCTTCGTGTGCAGTTATTGTACTGTCCGCCAGCCAAATGCTCTTTATGTGACCTGTAACCTTGCTGTCATGGCTACAAAAAAATGCAGACACATAGGTACAGTGTAATCTCTGCTGAGCCCTGCAACACTCACATGATGTAAATGCATGACAGCATGCATAATTGCATTGGAACATACCCCAATAATTTTGCCATTTTTGCTGGAGTTTGAAAGCAGGTTGAATGTTGCAGTAAAATAAAACTATCAAAGCATCAAAAACTATGACAATTGAATTTCAACACTGAACTGTTAAACATACAGTATTTTTTTATTTGTTTGTGCTATTTTCCCTCATTTTTGTGATACTGTTTAGTGAATATGGAACCCTGATGTTTTATACCTTTTGTAGTAGGGCACTTGAGGAGTAATTGAATGCCTAAAAAATATACAGATGAGCAGGAGAAAGAGGAGAGGGAAACAGAGATGCACACAGGCGTGCACTGCATTGCATCAGAACAAAGTTGACAAACGGCTCTACTGTTTTTCTTTTTTTATGTTCATGACTTAGGGAGAAATCTCGGGGTCCCTGCTGAGTTGGAGATGGATGCGCCGATGCTTCTGCTCTTTGATTTCTCCCGGCTTTGCGGAGTCATCTTGGCAGGAGAATCGTGAAGAGACCAGCCCTTCCCAGATCACCTGCAACGGTCAGCCGCAAATATCTCATCTTATCTGTCTGTGTCTTTATTTCTGTCTCAATATCTCTGTCCCTTGTGTGGGCATATTCTTGAGCACTTTTTCCTCTCCCCATCTTTTGTTTTCATTTTGACCTTCACCGGGATCACACAACCTTCCCGTTAGTTCAGGCTGCTTTCTCATAGTGTTTCTCAAATGAGAGAAGAAGGGATACGTTGCTCCCTTAGTATTCAGAATCATGATCAGCTTCTATCATTCCTGCAGAGCATGAGGAAAGTCACAAACTAAGTTCACAGTGAGACACTGTGAATGTATAACTCACCATAAGGGCTGAGGGCAGTTTTGGATTTGATGCATGCCATATACACTAAATGTTCCCTCTGGCCACTCTGTTATGGAGCTTAAGTATTGATGTGTCTCATATAAGCAGCACCAGTATTGCAACACATTGCAGAGTGATAAGATCCTCTACAAGGTGTGTCCTGCAGTATTTTTTCTTTTTTTTTGTAGAGAGTGGGTGTGGCTAACATCTTCACTGCACCAAGGCAAAACTTCCTCTGGATATACAGTATATATGTGTGTCTGTGTGTGTGTGTGGGTGTAATAGGTCAGTCAACACAAGCTAGAGTAGCAGACACAAAGTACTGCACCTCACACATTTCTGGTGTACATGAATCCCACTTTTATTTTCCACAGAAAAAAAAAAATTAGGTTTGGTTTTTTTTCCGGTCTGTTTCGGTTACATTTAAAACCATTCTATGAAAAACTGTAGCACCAGAGCAGATTTCTATTGCCCATTCTTTGATAAAAATGTCAATTTGTGCTATTTTTCAGTTTTTGATCAGCTTTGATTGGGGAGAGACATTTACTTCTTGTATATAAAAAAAAGACTAGCACTTCATTTCTTATTCCAGTCATTTGCAAAATAAAACAGAGAAACTGTATAGAACAGAGAACTGTATATCTTGTTTCTTTTTTCAGTTAAATCACAACAAATACATTTAAAGCAAATAAAAAAATTGGGCGGCATTAAGCATAATCCAAGCAGGGAATCAGCTTTCATGATGATTATTATATATTTATATATTTATAAGTATACATATATATCATGTTTATATACAAGTATGGCACTTGATTACACAAAAGCAAGAAAACACTTCACAAATAAAAGCAGTGGGCGCTTTGGTGTGTCATAAATTAAGGAAGTCACAGACGTTAGCATTTGCAGCAAATTCACCAGATACTGTTTTGCAAGTCAGCTATAAAGCAATGGAATGGTTACATATGTTAAGGTCAGTGGTGCAACACAGGCAACAAAAAAACAAACAAACAAACAAACAAAAAAAAACATGAATTACGTTGATGTATTTCAACTAGGTCGAACCATAGTAAGTAAGGATTTATATCTATGCATATATAAATCTGGATGATAGATTATTTTTTTTTCCTTTAACCACTGTGTATGGTGCCATTTAATTAGGTTGGTGCCAAAAATAGATGGAAAGAAAAAAAACGTCTTAAAAACACCGTCAGGTCAGTAGCACATAAGGTCAGGCCCTCAAGTGTTCACCTCTTAGTGCAATTTTTGCATTTACTCTCTTCAAGTACAACAGAACAGCCCACAGAGAGTAAATATGTGAACACGTTTACATGGTCTCCATTTAGCATCTTACATAGAGTATAAACGTTACTAAAAAGTTGCATCAGTGCAATAATAAATAAGTAAACAAACGTGTGATCCACGCTTGCCATGAAGTCCTTAAAAGACCAACAAATCAAAAAAAAAAAAGAAAGAAAAAAGAATCTGCCCACTCTTTAAGTCATGACACGAATTAGGCGTGCGGAGCTGTCCATCATGTCCATCATGTTTTTTAATTATTTGTTGTTGTATATATTTTTTTTCTTTTACATATTTTCACTTCTTCCTCCCCGTTTGTGTGTGTGTATGTGTGTGTTTGTTACACATAAGCAGAGTCACTGGACTGAGTACGGCCGAAATTAGGCACACTCATCCTCGGCAAGTCCTTATTTCTGATCTCATAAATGGACTTCCGCCGAGCCTGCACTCCTCTCACGGCCGTTTTGATTTTCCTCCAGCCCAAGTGATTGAGTTCTGCCAGGTTCAGCACCACGCAGAACCCGCTGACCGCGAACATGAAGACCAGGAACACTGTCTTCTCCGTGGGTCTGGAGACGTAGCACTCGACATCTTTGATGCAGGGGTAGCGATCGCACTCGTACACCGACGGGACGTTGAATCCATACAAGAAATACTGACCCACCAAGAAGCCTATTTCCAGCGCGTTTCTGAAAACCACCTGGATGATGTAAAACCTGGAGATGCCCTCTTGTCGCCTCATTTTGGACTTTGTAGTTCTCATGGCCGAATTAGGGATCTCTTTGACTTCTAAACAGTCTGGCTCGGCTTCTTTGGTGGAGTTCTCCGTGTTCTGAAGTACTCCATTAACAATGGTGTTCTTTATCTTTTTGCTCTCGTCTCGCTTCAGTGAATCTTGATCCTTATCCAGTGTCAGATAGACTGTTGAGTACCGCCGCTCCTTCTGCTTGGCCGACTGGTGCACCGAGTACGTTATAAAACAAAGACTCGGGGTGCACACCATGATGATCTGAAAAACCCAATATCTTATGTGTGAAATGGGAAATGCCTTGTCGTAGCATGCCTGGTTGCAGCCCGGTTGCAAGGTGTTACAAACAAACATGGTCTGCTCGTCATCATAGACAGTCTCTCCAACTATTGCTACGATTAGAATCCGGAAGATGACCACCACTGTTAGTAGGATCCTAAAAAGCAAGCAAACAAACAAACAATGTGAAAATAAGTGTAAATATATGTGTGTTAACTGATTTAAATGAGTGGTTCACTTGTGCGCCAAGAGCGCCGAGTCCAATTGTGATGGTGTGCAGGTTTTAGGGAGCTGTCCAGTGCTGAAACTGGACGCTCTTGAGGATAATATGCGTTTTTTCTTTTCTGTGTTCTTCCTATTATGCGTGTCTCGGCGTGTCTGTGTGGTGTGTGTTTTTCTGATTTTAATGGATGAAATGACATGTAAGCAATCGGCGTTGCTTTGACTGTACCTGTGGTGGTGTTTTTTTTTTTTTATTAATGGAAAGATGTGATAACGCCGACTCTCTCAATCTCTTTCTGCCACTCCTGATGAGCACACACCACAACTCAAACTCACCAACAAATATCAAATGGATAATGTGGATGGATGAATACACGAAATGACACGTGAATTTTAGTTTAGTGTAAGCTGTTTGCAGCACCATCCCAGGTTCTGGAAAGACAGCTGTCGACTGATTTACTTTGCTGTCTCGTTTAGAAGGAAGAGGGGAAAAAAAGGATATCTGTGAAAGAAGACAGAAAAAATCCACAACACAGACACGGAGGACTGGGCACCATGCTACAGAAGATCCTTGAGGCACAAGACAGAAACGGGGGACTGGGAACCATGCTAAAGACGATCCTGGAGGCTGCTGCGATTCTTCGGTTCTTTCTTGGTTTTTTGTTGATCTTACCTTCCTATCATAGTAGAGTGCTGCTGGACAGCAGCCTCCAGGAGCCTCTCTAGTATAGTCCATTCCCCCATTTCTGAGCATCCGGAGAAGACTAGAGCACAACGGCACTCTGTTCAATCCCTCCAAAAAAGCGCGTTATTTCCCCGTCCTTCTTCTCCCTGCCTCTCGTTGTTCTCAGTCTCCAAAGCGTCCGATTTTAGCTACAAAATGCATCCGTCACGGGATGCTGCTGCCGTCCCCGTCTCTCTCCGTCTCTGTGCGCGCTATCTGGTTGGTTATGTGCTGAGCGCGCAGCGCCAGTGAGCGTCCTGCTGTGTGTGCCGAGCGCTCCCACGACGTTGCCACACTTTTCCTTGTCATGGGAGTCTGAAGGGCTGATTACTATAAGCCCTCCTATTTTCGATCTTCAGATCAGGTTGATGGGCTGCGCGCTGCGTCTGGATGAAGGGAGGTTGGATTTAATGTCTTGCCAGCGTTAATCCGCCTTTAAGTAGTCTCCCCCCCCACCCCTCCCTCCCATGCGTCACGTACGCGCAGACAGGTCGGTGGAACGCAGCCAGGAGTACCAGGGCTTCTGATTTCCAGTATTACAGTTTTGTATATTGCATACGCCGTTCAGTGGGCACTGCTGTGTGTCCAGAGTGTTACAGCCTTTAGTACCATGAGTTTATGCATTTTTAGATGGGTGGTTCCACTTGAGAATTAACCCTAACTCTGGCTGTATTGTTATTATAGTCAACTCACTGAGCTAGAGAACCGCATGTGCACCACATATACTCCAATTCATCTTTCCTGGACAGGGCTTGGGGACGCACCGTGTCCTGGGCGCATTAAGACTTCCCTGTGTATTTCAGGATTCAGTATTATCAGGCATATACAGATATTTAGACTTGTAGCCTATATGCAATATTTATTATATCATTTTAACAAAACCTATTGTCCCATATATGGCCTATATGTGCAACTTGGCTTTATAAAAGGACCTGATCTTAGTTTTCTGGGAGCGGATAGCCTCGCTTGCCCAGAGCTATCTCCCTCCCCATGTCGCAGGCTGCTGGCCCAGCTGGTAGAGCTGTTGTTTCCACCTCGGGCAAAGATGATGCTCTGGATACAGTGACAGAGTGAAAGTACCATCTGAGTTGCTAATCGCTTTACAAGGCAACCTGCCTCCCCCCCCCCCTCTCTCTC
>NW_023339873.1:9182620-9192920 GCF_004916995.1 Morone saxatilis
GTGTGTGTGTGTGTGAAGGTTTAAAAATAGAAGCAAAATATGTGACCCGCCCTGCATATTGCTCTGAGATGTGATCAACTTATGGCGCTGCTTTGTGTGTGCACTAATATTAGACCATTGTGTGGTTTGACACTATTCAAGTCTCTCAAGATGGTGCATATTACATTTCTTGAATAATTGTATATAATATTAATATTGTTCATATTAATCTCAAATTTGAATCCAATTTACCTGTCAATAAGTTATTTGGTTATTATTATTATAAGTATTATTATTATAACAAGCAGCATCTAAATGTGTTCAGTAGGTTACAGTGTGAGCTTTGTCTAACCTGGGAACCGGCGGATTACCGATCACGTGACAGCGGTGTTTTCACAGAAACTTTGTGCGGTTAATTTCTCATGAGGTGGCTTATCCTTTCCGCTCACTGTAATCTTTTCTAATTCAAATCTTTAATAACCTTTACTCGTCCATCACGTGACGAGAGGACAGAGTCTCGCTGATTTCGAGAGACCTAAACCAGATCCCGAGAAACACCCATATTTACCAGATTCCAACCGAAAACTCAAGAAAGAAAATGCGTCTACTGCAAGTCTCAGTTCTCGTTTATTTATAAACCTATACATATCCACATATAAATTGCACTTGAGTGTAAACAAATAATTTGACGACGAACACACACGTTGGGTTGTTGGCACAGTAGGGGGGAGGTAAGTGAGGAAAAGGGAGGGGCAGCCTGGCGCTCAGAAGCACTTCCTGTGGACGATGGAGGGTCCAGCCTCGTCGTACTCCTGCTTGCTGATCCACATCTGCTGGAAGGTGGACAGGGAGGCGAGGATGGAGCCGCCGATCCATACGGAGTACTTTCTCTCAGGAGGGGCGATGATCTAAACACAAACACATTTTTTTTTTAATCCAGGGACTCATAGCTCGTAGAAAAACGTTGCACTGTGATCTAGCAGTGAGTCAAAGTTACCTTAATCTTCATGGTGCTCGGGGCCAGAGCAGTGATCTCCTTCTGCATGCGGTCAGCGATACCGGGGTACATGGTGGTGCCGCCGGACATCACGTTGTTGGCGTACAGGTCCTTACGGATGTCAATGTCACATTTCATGATGCTGTTGTAAGTGGTTTCGTGGATGCCAGCAGATTCCATGCCTGTGCAAACAAAGCGCACAAGTTAGTGAGTTTTTTTAACCCCCACCCCCCTCCCTGCAGCAAAGAACACATCTGACACCGCCCTCAGCTGTCGGAACAGGTGCTGAAATGGAAAGCTCCGCCAACAGCTGCGCGCTCTGTGGCGCAAATGCGAACAATAAGCCCCTGCTTTAGATTACTCTGTCTATTTATCGGCCATGAAGTGGTAAAGCTGAAGGTGGATAAACTGTGACCTCCAGTTGGTGGTCTAATAATTAGGCGGCCAACCAGGCAATAAACACGTCTATTTTCAGAAAACCATCAATGGTATCCACTGTTTATCCCGATATAATATAATATTTGATATCACATTGATGTTTGCCTGAAATTGTGCACTTTCTTTTACAGTCCTGTTTCACTCAGATGCAAGGATCCAGTCGTGCATCCTCACTACAAGTTTGGATGAATACACTAAGCTTGATTTACCTCAGCCCGGCTCTTTTTCTCTTTAAAAATATAGAATAAAAGTTGATTTGCGCCCAAAACATGCAACATTATAATTCCATTTGTCGTGGATTAATACTTTAGGTTAACTCTAATACTGAAATGACTATAGTAAAGGCTTAAAGTCAAGTTACAGTATCAAACCTTTAAAAGCCACAGTTCACAGTGTCACCAAAGCTAAATGAACTCTTGGATGTCTGCGCCAGCCTTTACGCACCGATGAACGAGGGCTGGAAGAGGGTTTCCGGGCAGCGGAAACGCTCGTTTCCGATGGTGATGACTTGACCGTCGGGCAGCTCGTAACTCTTCTCCAGGGAGGAGGAGGAGGCGGCGGTGGCCATCTCATTCTCAAAGTCCAGAGCCACGTAGCACAACTTCTCCTTGATGTCACGCACGATCTCGCGCTCAGCTGAAGGAAGGGGTCAGATTTTTGTGATATCAGTCTGTTATGCATCATCTAACATATCAGAAAAAGCTTGAAGACAATTGGATGTGAAGAGAATTGCGTAAAGAATTTGTCAGAGGGAAAGGTTTACAAAACTTCCAGTTGCTCACTTTTTCCCCTTCTGTGTGTTTGCCATAAATATGTATTTGCAGTCTACACTCACCTGTTGTGACAAAAGAGTATCCACGCTCAGTCAGGATCTTCATGAGGTAATCTGTGAGGTCACGACCTGCCAGATCCAGACGCATGATGGCGTGAGGAAGAGCGTAACCCTCATAGATGGGCACGTTGTGGGTCACACCGTCACCGGAGTCCAGGACAATACCTGATGATGAATACGTTAAAGTTTAATTAATAATACATTGACCCATCGTACAAATCGCTTACACACCCCGAGGAAGCTGTCCTACCTGTGGTACGTCCAGAAGCGTACAGGGACAGCACGGCCTGAATAGCCACGTACATTGCGGGGACATTGAAAGTCTCGAACATGATCTGGGTCATCTTCTCTCTGTTGGCTTTTGGGTTGAGGGGTGCCTCTGTCAGCAGGGTGGGGTGCTCCTCCGGGGCCACACGCAGCTCGTTGTAGAAGGTGTGGTGCCAGATCTTCTCCATGTCGTCCCAGTTGGTGATGATGCCGTGCTCGATGGGGTACTTCAGGGTCAGGATGCCTCTCTTGCTCTGGGCCTCGTCGCCGACGTAGGAGTCCTTCTGGCCCATACCAACCATGACGCCCTGATAACAGCAAGAACCAGGACATGAGTGATGTGGTGTAGTGAACTACTATTAATAACATATGATCTGCTTTCCTCAGTTACCAGTTAAAATGTGGGTGCCTAGTTTTGGCGCGTAAAAACGCACGATGGATCTGGCCCCTCATCCAAAGCTGCTCAGATTGTTTTCATGTGATTCTTAAACGGACACTCGTCCCTTAACATCCGTGGAGTGTATGGATGGGTGACTTTACCTGGTGACGGGGGCGACCAACGATGGAGGGAAACACGGCGCGAGGTGCGTCATCGCCGGCGAACCCAGCCTTCACCAGGCCGGAGCCGTTGTCACACACCAGGGCGGTAGTCTCTTCGTCGTCGCACATGGTGTCAGCTGAGAAACACACACATAAGGGCAGTGGCACTGTTAGATTGGGTAATGGAATTCCCCTTGTGTGTTTGGAGCGGGTGATGGAAGGTATTGCTTTCTCACAACACACATAAAGTCGCTTTGTGTGGACAAACAGTGTTGTGTGGTTAGTTTTATAACGTGGTATTATAAGCTATCAAAGTGTATGTTACAGGATTGGGTTAGAATATGATTTTCTAGAGCTAATAAAGTCAATATTTGTTTTAGTATTTCACAACAACTCACAATCTGTAAAACAAAAGAAGTGGATGAACTACAGGCAGATGAGGTGAGATAATCCGTTTCAGTTAGATGTTGGTTAGGTTGAAATCACTGTTAAAATCCTGTATCCATCCTCTTGTGATAAATCCACTGGTTGTTTTTTTTAAAGTCCTCCTTCGGTCAGCAGTGCAGGTACTCACCAGATCAGCACCAGGCACCGGATCTTGAGAGCGTGAACCAGGGGGTGCCGAAATGTCACGTCGGACCAATTTATACCCTGACAAGTGTCTGGAAGAAGGGGCCGAGCGACCCTTTCTCCATATTTGGTAGCCCATTGCCCCATTGACAACAGCCACTCCATGAATGGCATGACATGGAGAGGGAAATCCCGCGCAGACATCTGTGCCTGCCGCCCATGTATGGAGGGCAGTGGTGAGGGCAGACAGACAATGACAGGCTTCCCTTTGATCTTTTCTACATTGATACATCACGATAATATATCTGAAAAAAGAACCCATGTGGAATGGCTACTCTAATGAATAATAATATGGCACAATTCTGTCTAATGTCAGTATAACATTGCTATAAAATCAGTGCTCATATCAGTGAAGTCACATGCACAAACCCTGGGTGTTGTCTATGATTCTGAGCTCTGTCTTGACAAACAACTCAGTTCTTTTGTTAAAACTTGTTACTATCAGTTAAGAACCATTTCCAAACTCAAAATAAATCTGTTTAGGCCTTCCCCAGTCTTGATTGACTGGCCTGCAGATGGCCCAAAATGCAGCTGCAAGGATTTAGCCTATCTTCACTCCCCCTGTTCACTTTAGTATACATCTTAAGCCCTTGCTGATTCATTTCAATTATCTATTATTGGTCATTATCCTAATGGTCATGCCCCATCTTCTATTACAGACCTTACTCACTGGCACTCAGCTCCTAGGTCTCTTAGACCTGACAGCAGGTCTCTCTTGTATGTCCCATGATCATGGTTAAAACTAAAAGATGACAGAGCCTTTGCAGTAGCTGCGCCATGATTGTGCAACCAGTTGCTGTTAGATATTAGTTGTGCTCCCTCCATCTCTGTTTTTAAATCTAGGCTAAAGACACATTTTTATTCACTGGCCTTTTTGGCACACTAATCTTTTAATCTGTCATTCTGTATTTTTCCCTTGTTGCTTATTGTTGTGGGTTTTTACTTTAAATGTTCATGTTTTTTGTACAGCATTTTGGTCAGCTTAAGCCATGTTTAAATGTGCTCGAGACATAAACTTCACTAACTACTTTTAACAGAGACAAACCTGATAAATCATCTCACTTAAGGACATAATCAGTAGAATCAATGGTAGATCCACTGTTTATCCAAACATAAAGAGACACATTTCTTCCTCTTAACTCGAGTCTAAAAAAACCACCGGGGGTCACAAAATCTCCATACTGTCAACCCAAGCCACATCTACTGTGTCTGAATACCCAAACAAGGGTCTGATGATTCTATAAGGGTCCGATGATTCTATAGTCGTTTCGGTATTCTAAATAATAGCGTATTCTGTTTGTTTTGTGTCTGTGTTTCTGGAAAGGTCTCCTGAACATACATGAGTTTAGACTGGCAGGACACATGTAGCCCTACAGAACCAAATGGAGAGACCACTTGTGCCACACAGCTGGTGTCAGCAGCTGTTCGACTCTATTAGAAGCTCCAAACCCACACATTTCAAAAGGGTAACCACTGCTGCAGAACAAACTTTCCTATTTCAGTACAGTGTAAGTGTGTCCCCCCTTGAAAACAGTCTGATAAAGTTTCATAATAAGAGTGCACATATATTCAGAAGAAAAAAAATCCTGTGGCTGGACTCACCATATGGCAAATGAAAAGATACTTTTGCCATGCATTTCTAGATTTCATTTGCATAAAATCAGTGAGTTTCCCTATTTCTAATGAGCTATGTGAATGTTATTGATGTGGTGGCGATGCTGTGTCCACATATGGAAAATTGTGGAATTATTAAAATTCATGCTTTAGTCAAGCTCTGTTGGTTTCCCATTTGCATTTTCTATGTTTATTGACTTGTTATAGAGGAATCCTAATGCAAACCAGTTATATACTAAAACCTTTTCAATGTCTTGAGCATAAAACATTCAAATTAGAACACACAATGTGCGGTAAGTTCTACCAGGAAGAAATACATTGGCCTAAGTGTAATATCAAAGGTTATCTCAGTGCATTGAATTTATTCTCCTTGGCATATTTCTCTTCCTCTGTCCGAACGTATACTGGTACCTCAAACACCAACCGCTGGCCTAGTGATTACCGTTTTATGTAATAACAGTCAAGGTAATGTATTCTTCCATGTAAGAAACCTTTACAGACAAATCAAAAGCAATGTTGATACTATTTGTTGTTTCCGACATCAAAACAATAAAGAAAAGGGAACATCTCTTGTTGTGACACATGCCATATTCTTTCTTCATTCCTGCACTGAGGAAAGAACAAGACATAGGAAATGACATTGCCGGTTTACTTAAAACAGACAGGGAGCGAGCTCTGAAGGCTGTGAAATAACATTGGCTAAGAGCAGTGGATGGTCCCACCACAAGGAGGACAAGACAAAAGGGCACAGCAAGCCATGAATCATATGCTGCTGTCACCCGACCCCGAGCCATAACCCTTCACTGTGTGACTCTTTGTTTTGGTCTTATGTAATGAATGGTAGACTGCGGTCTGCTTTAAGCATCCTTTTGCCCCAGTATTCAAATAATGCTAACATTTTATGACCAGAGTTTAGCAAAGTATGTCTATGGAGAACAGAACTGTAAAGATCAAGAGGGAAAGGTGGTCGACTGCTTTCAACATTTTTTCGCCCGTGTGCCAAAATAATACATTCTTAAAAAATTGGTATTTCAGTGTTTGCTGCTGTCCTTCTTCAGAGCACCCATGGGTGTGAAAGACTCATGCCAGTGCCTGGATTAGACACAGAGACACTTGGAGGCTGCTCAAATAGTCCTGTAGTATGACTTTCACTTTAGCTGTTGCTACTGAGTTTAAATCATTGTGGCATGATCATTTTCTTCCAACCTACGACCCCTCAAGAGATAGTACTCATTACCCAGCAGTAGAGATGAGATAATAAGGACAAAACTGTCCAGAACAAAAAACATATTGATTTTCTATGTGAATTTCACATCATAAACAGAATACAAACCCTTTTAAAGAACCCTGAGGGGAAGTCGTTTGCCTGATGCAGGCAAGGTTTTGTACCTAAATCAATAATATGCACATATATAGGAATGTCCCCATGCTGGATCGTAGCATTTGAGCTGCTCATCAGAAACCCGCTCAATACAAATGGTCTGAAAGCACTTTGTTCTTTCCAACATGGCGCATTTATCTGTGTTGAGTGTCAGGGGCCATTTAAAGGTCGCAGCAGAAAGAAGACATATTGCTCCATGAAAATTGGGTGTCCTCTTTCTGGCCCGTGTACTGAATACTGAGTGACAAGCTGCTGGCTTATGTTAGAAGTCTTCTGCTGGTTACCTCAAAGGAGCACTGAGCTTGGATCACTGTCAGTATGGCTGCAGTTACACAGCAAACACTTGCTCATTTATTACCACTGATACTTTGGACAGTAAGTCACTCACTTTTCTAAAATGCACAGTTTTTTTATACTTTTATGAACATCTGTTACGTAATAGGCCCATTGGCAACACGTGTTAGGACTACACTGAAATTACACTCTGTTAGTTTAGTTAAGTTCAGATTTTTGAAAAGAGAGTTACAGATTTTATGAGTTATTGCAGGTCAAAGTTAAAGTCTGTGTTTATAATCTTAAATGCAACATGATGAAATTAGTTAAAATAAAATGCAACAGCATCAATATTCAAGCATATCAAATGATCAGAGCTAGACATGAAATATATCACATTTATAATTTATAAATACAGAATGCTTCTCAAACAAAGAAGCAAAGAATAATGAACTGACTATTTTATTTATGTTATTAAAAGTCCTATGAGTAATATTAAGCAGGATCTATTGTCAGAAATGGAATATAATATTCAAAACTTTCATTAGTGTATAAAAATGTATAAAGTTTTTGTTATCTTAGAATGAGCCGTTTATATACAGGTGCTGGGGGTTGCCTTCCACAGAGTCCCCCATGTTGAACCACCATGTTTCCACAGTAGCCCAGAAGGGACAGATCAAACAGTTGTGTTCTTCACTTGTTTTGCAGCCACCATATTTTCTCTTTCGCGCTTGGAAGGGGTCTAAACATCCTGAAACCAGCCAGTAAAATGCCCTCCAAGTTCAAGTTAATTGTAGAATGTAAACTGTCAGGTGACTAAAACCTTCAAATTCCTAAAAGAAATAGAGGATATGACCTCAGGGTCCTCAGTGGTAGCTACAGTCCATTGCTTACCTTATCTGTAACTGAAACTACTAAATCATCAAACCTCCAACCCTCAATGATAAACTCCTTGAAATTCCTCATGAGGAAACTAAACCTCTTGTGGACAGGAGAAGTGGCCCACTTTGAGGCCTTGCAAAAACTGACATTTCCTCACATAGCCATTTAACAGTGTACCCACTCCACCTTGTGTGTTTGTGTGTGTACGTGTGGTCGTATGTGAGGTAGAAATTACAGGAGAAGTATGTGGTTAATGATGGTGGGAGCCTATACTTATCCTCTCTATTTCTTCTTTGGCTCCAGGTCTCCTTGCAGCCAGTAGGACAGGCTTTTTCCATAGCCACCCCAGACCATAAATAAAAAATTTACAGCCTGCCGTCTCTCTCTTCTCTCTCTCTCTCTCCTCTCCTCTCTCTCTCTCTCTCTCTCTCTCTCCTCTCTCTCTCTTCTCTCTCTCTCTCTCTCTCTCTCTCTAGTGCCTCTCAGTAAGGCAGTGTCAGCTTGGTCTAAGGCTTGTGCCTGCTGTACCCACTGCCAAGGCTTCTGGAGGATAAAACAGAGAAAGTTGAATTAAATCAGGAATTTTTTTTGCAAGGGCTTCTATCCTCAGGATGTTTTGGAGCAGAACTTGGGCAGAACAAAAAAGCAATTAAACTAGTCTCATATGACACTCACATTAAATATTGCAATACACATTTGGGGCATTGGCAACCTCATTTTCTTATTACTTTTATATGAATTTGTCTCAGATACAGCCCACATTAAAAAGAATGAGTGAGTTTGTCACGGTGTGACAGTGACGGTATAAATGAGGTTAAAAAGCGCTTTGGATTGAAAATGAAATATCATGAATTCAAATTTGAATAAGCTACAAAAGTAGACAGCTACCCAGATTTGTAGTAGGCTGCTCCAGCAAGAGTATTTCGTACATCTTTATAGGGTCCTAAGTATTGAATCCTGAGCTATTTTGGTGGTAGCTGAGAATGTCAAAACTGATTAGGAAAGCTTGTAAGTTTTTAGGCAAATTACCCAAACACCTCACCTAGATAGAAGTTAGCTAAATAGGCTTTTGCTCTCTGATAGTTTCTTGCATATATTCAGAACATATCAGTTTAATTGAGGTTCTATCAATAAGATATATAATTCCAATATGTTTGCTTTTATTGCAATCCCCCCCCCCTCCTGTTCTGCTTCAGGGATGCGTTATGAAAGCTAAAATCTCTCCAGCGTCAAAAATAGAAGCTCTCTCTTTGGATCAATAAAGTGCTGCCTTTAAGTATTGCACATTTTGCCCCCAGTAAATAGTTCAGTTGTACATCATGTGCATTTGATTGCTGCTCTGTTGCAAGTCCTAATGACCCCATCTTGCTCCTCTGTGATGTGTGTTTTCATGGTATATACTGTCATCTATCAATTTCAAAAAGTATACACGATGATGTAAAAGGTACTTTCAGTTGGACTTAATGTGAAGTTGCTGTGAAATTGAGGGAAAAGTCAGCTTATTTTGAAAGGATCAAAATAATCTTGTTTTCAAAGGATCAAGTAGAATTTAAAATCAATATGGAACAGACAGTGTAGTTGCTAGTATACATTGCCTTGCGAAAGTATTCGGCCCCTGAACTTTTCAACCTTTTGACACATTTCAGGCTTCAAACATAAAGATATACATTTTTATTTTTGTTGAAGAATCACCAAACAAGTGGACAACAATTTTGAAGTGGAACGAAATTATTTGATATTTTAAACTTTTTAGCAAATAAAAAACTGAAAAGTGTCGGTGCAAAATTATTCGGCCCCTACTTTCATGCAGCAAACCACTCCAGAAGTTCAGCGAGATCTCTGAATGATCCAATGTTGTCCTAAATGGACTAAAGAGATGAATAAAATAGAGCCAATCCAACACTCGATTATGCTGCTCCACCACCACTTCTGAGTCATGTGAGAGAGCGAGCCATTCTGCTGTGTGTGATGTTCGGTCAATGAGCTTCTGTTGTGACTAAGCGTCAAGCGACCAGAATCCATGAAGTACCAAGGATACAGTTCACATCCCAAGCAGTCTGTGGGACAATAAACTTTTCGAGTTATGAGGTAGTCAAGAGCCACACGGAACTCTTCGTGACTATACAAAAAGATGTTCGAGCATGGCTTTATACATCCACCCGAGACGATCGTATCTGGCACAAGCATCACTTTTATAGAACGAAGATGCAGTAGTATCTTAATCGCAGACTGCATATCATATTCGATAAACCAATGGACGATCTCCTTCTGTGCGTACTCCTCTTCTTTAAACTTATAAGACATGAGACACGAAATGATGGTTATCAGTAGTCTAATCACGTAGACCTGCAGGCATCAGTAGTCCTATGGACTAGAAGATCTCCTACTCGCGATGCACCGTCACGAGGCTGATAGTTCTCTGCAGTCTCATATCCAAGAGGCTGAGTAGTATGGCCTCTTGGCTGCC
>NW_023339873.1:9193020-9220538 GCF_004916995.1 Morone saxatilis
TGTTTGAAGCCTGAAATGTGGCAAAAGGTTGAAAAGTTCAAGGGGGCCGAATACTTTCGCAAGGCACTGTATCATCAGAGTTATGTCCTGTACAATAGTACAAAGCGCATTATTTCTTTCTGAAATATACTGATATAACAGAAAGTGGAAATAAAGTAGAGAACAATTGCCTCAAAACTGTACTTAAGTATAGCATATGAGTAAATGTACTTAGTTACATTCCACCACTGAAATCCCTCTTCTTAATACAATAAATGATTCCAGTGTTGATTCATGGCAGTCCCCTCCACTCAGTGAGGCTGAAGTGGACTCCTCTGGCAGCATATTACCACTTCACTTTAAGATTATTTTTCTTGCCAAAGCACCAGTTACTGCAAGACCATATTAAAAAACAGAGCTGACAAAAAAACAGCAGAAAATAAAACCTTCCATGATAACTGTTTTTTAAATAAAAGGATCAACTCCTGCAACAACATTCCTGCTGGCCTCAGAGCTCAACAAAGCTCTACTGGAGCAAACCAAACTGACCTCAACAGCAGCAATGCAACAAAAGGTGACTTAAGGTCACTAAATTAGTATGTGCCAAATGAAAATGGTAATTTACCATGATATTCCTCTAAAATGTTTGGTCAAGCACAAGCGCTCCCTCCCCTATTTGTCATGATAGCTCAGAGCACAGTTGGTTGAGTCACGGGGTTGAAACTAACAACTAGCCTTAAAGAAATGGAATTAAACATAGCCCGATCTCCCTCTGAGATACCACATGGTATAGTAGCATGGACCTAACTTGACTTAAGGTCAAAGTTCCATGGCTGCTGATCTAACAAAGACAGGAAAAAAATGGGATGGAGTGCAGGACATAAGAATATGCAACAGTGTAATTAAAGAGTAACACATAAAAACAAAGAATGAAAAAAAATAAATTCATACAACTAACAAATAATCACGGTTTGAAGACATTTTTTGACATTTTCGGAAATACACTACTTATCATACAAACTACAAGTCAAATAAGGAGATTGATACCTCTTAAGTGTTGTTAAAGCTGCAGCCAGGAGACCGACAATGTAGCTTAGCATGAAGACTGCAAACAAGGGGAAAGCTAGTCTGCTTGTGTCCAAAGGTAAAAAAAACCTCCTACCAACACCTTTAAAGCTTATTAAGAACCTGCTGGTTTTACACTTTGCTGTTTATATGAATTAAATCAGATAACTTAACTTGGCCTGTTTCCCCTTCATGCTAAACTAGGATAAGCACATGCTGGCTCCAGCTTCATATTTGCCTTACAGATGAGTGCACTATTGATCTTATCAAGAGGTGAATAAGCGTATTTCTCAAAATGTCAAAAATTATTTATTATACATTATTATTTATTAGAATTTTGGCAGGAATATACAACACTTATATCTACGAGAAATGCAATTGTCTTTTGTAATGCCATAGAGGAATAAAAACATGTATTTTAATAAAGAAATAAGCAAAACCGGAACAGTAACATACACATACAGTAAGAAAACAACAACTACCTCTTAAAACAACTACATATAAACATACTAATTAGGATGTTTCATCACACATTAATGTTGTACATTTACTCCTAAAAAACAAAAAAAGACTAAACAAATCAAGCAAACACACACAAACAAAAAAAGAAAACTTGTTTCAAACACTTTTGCCCTGAAAATGGATTTAGTGAAACTAAAAAAATACTTATTTTCAGATTTATTTTATATTATTATTATATTTTATTTATTAATTTAATGAACACAGATATTCTATGTACTGACACCTTTAATGAAGAGTCAAATGGGCAGATGTAAGAATAAAAATAATCATTAGTGGTAGTCATTAGCAACATGCACCTCAACCAACTACAACAGTAAAACCCTGCTTTTACATCAGGGAGTAAGAAATAATGATCTAATTATATAATATATAATTGTATAATAGAATAACATAGCATTTTCCTGATTATACTTACATACGTTTACTTAACATTGCAATGCAGGACGTTTACTTACGACCGAGTGTTTGTACAGTGTGGCATTAGAACTTTTACTCCACCACCAGTCATTTGTTTCATCACTTCACCATGAGATAGTTCATCTTGTATATTGTATTGGATTTGCCTACAGCGATCTTCTCTGCGTGGTAAACAAGGTCTTGTCTTTATGCATTAACAATACGGCTGCGTAATAGTTCCACATTCATTTTCACCCTTTTCTCTGGTTGTTGGCTTTCAAACTTACTCAGTCATGAAACGCACAATGTCAAAACTTCAGTGCAGCCATCCGGCTCTATGGCCCACTGGATTGTACTTCTTCAGAGCATTTTTTTTTCAGAAGTTTTCCATCTTTACTTAGGATCCTTGCTTTCAAAGGTTTCCAGTCTGGGAGTGGGTTAGGGTTAGGCCTAAACCTTAAATCCAGAACTTCAGAACTTTCACAACAATTTTACTTGAAGCACATACCCAGTTGCAGTCTCAAACAATCTCATAAACCCCTTATTATTAGAAACAATGATTGAAAAACAAAGTAGGTTTGAAAGTCTTCAGACACCCTGTCAAAGTTTTACAGTTGTTGCCAGCGATTCTATATTTTATTTTCAGTCTGTCTCTCAGAGATCGGAGCTGTCTCACACTTTCAGCCACAGAGTCTTGTACTTTCACACTCATTTTCTGAGTGATTTTCAATCTTTAGCTGACTGCTGACAGAAACATTTGCTAACTTTGAATACCCATTTATTTCAAGTTTAGCCCGTAGCTTGTTGTCTCAAAGTTTTTGTCAATACAAATAAATCTGTAGGTTATACTGTAAGGCTGTGATCTTTGCCTCTTAGCTTCTGATTTAAACTCTAACATCACTCATCTGAAAACACGTTTATTGTACAATTATACCAGCGAATTAAACTTAGAATTAGCTGACTATTTACTATATAATTATATATCTGCCAAATAGTAACAATTTGTATTTAGAAATCTTAAGCTTAAGTAAGTCAGTTTTGCACAGTACACAGATGAAATTATTTTTGTAATTCTCAATATGTAGTGTGGTATTGCAACAGTCTCACCGCTTTCATCAGCCTAGTTTCCAACATCAGTAAAAGAAAAAGGTAAAAGCAGCAAAAAAAGCTCAGATAAGCCCACTGTATATCCACCTCTTTGAATCTTTTATGGTCATTATATGCCAATGTTGTGTTTACAGTTTGTTCTGCTGCCCCCAAAAGGCCAACAAATCAATTAATGCTGCTGCTGATGTATTTATGTGAGCAACTGTGTATCTATGTTGAGATAATCTAGCAAATTGTCTCAAAATGATCTCCCTGACTTCCTTTTAATTCATGTCGGGATAAGCTCCAACCCCCCCATGACCCTAAGTAGGAATAAAAAGGTAAACAAATCATTGAAGGAAACTAGAAATACACCTGCTCATATCGCCAGCTTTCTCTATCTCTCTGTTTACCTTCACCTTAAAATGTCACAACATGGATTTTCCACCAAATAGCGTACACAATAAGTCAGTCGACAAATACAGAGGGCAAGTTCAAAGCAGTTTTAATCGTATTAAAAGTTTCCATACAGTCATTTACAAGTCAAAGCATTTCGATTGTTAAATTGCCATTTTCATTCTTATCTTCTCCATGCAGTGTCATCATGAATTAAACAGCAAACACAGACCATGAACACAAAGCCTATTTCCTTCCTGACAAACCCATACAAATTTGCAATCCATGGTTAATTACATGTTAACAGAACGAGTGCAATCCATTTTCCAGACCTTCCGGACCTTTTTGTTACATAAGTTGCTAAAGAGTTTCTCACTGTATTGAGCGCCAATCATCTCAGGATTTCTCCACATAAAACAGACATTAACAGTTCTCCTCAAAGGTAGGGATTTCCTCTGTAGAAAAACAAGAACCTGGCCTTCCAATCTCTGGTTCTGAGTACTCCAGGTTTGGATCTCAACACAAAGGCTTGCCGTGCCTCATGTTATTGGCGCAGGTTCGGCCCAGGTTGGCCCCCTCCATGAGTAGATCGGAGAGTCGGTCCAGGCCGAGGCAGGTGGTCAGTGGGCTGATGAGGCCATAGAGACCCCCTAAGGCGATGCTGAGGGGCCAGCCAACACACAGCAGAACCACCAACCAGATGATGCACCAGAAACATGACCCGCAACTGGCCATCCTGGTCTGGGAGGAAGAGAGGAATATGAGAGTGGCTAATCAAAGTGGACATTAGCATGCTTTGCAAAGCCAAATGCTTCCACTCAAGTTAAGCAGACATACAACTATAACTAATCTTTGGATGGAGGGGGGAGGGTGGAGGGTGGAGGGGGTCTGGCAGGAGAGCACTTTAGCATCATAAATGACAGCATGTCAGTCACTACAATAGCATCAGAGTGTGTTCCTGTGAGCGGCCGGGCCTCTTCTGTGATGATGGGAGATTATCAGATTGAAATGTGCCCTGTTGATGATCTGGATGTACTTGTCAGGATTAGGCAGTGGCCTTGACAAAGCATGATAAGCTGGCAAACCTCAAGCAATAGCTACCAGGCCTGTCTGCCCGCTGAGGTCAACAGGCCGCTCACTTACACGGTGTTGAAGACCGGTGCTGGCACATTAGTCACCCACTAATAGCAGATCAGCAGAGATCATAGATAACTTTGGTAATGAGCATTACTTTATCTGTCAACGCTGATAACAAATAGCGGCCAGGAGTATGATATGCTGCTATTTATTAGCTATAAAAATGCCTGTTGTTTTAAAATGCCTTGATGAAAAACTGCTAACTGGAATGCTGCGCAATGTGTGAACCCTCCCTATCTGTTGAATTATGCAAAGTAGAGAGGCAAACATATGTGGAGACTTTTGCTATAGAGACATCTTTTTTAAGACTACATTAAGCAAAAGGAGCTTTTTGTGTGTGTGTGTGTGTGTTTATGTGTTAAAATCCAGCAGAAAACTCTGCCCTGAGGCCCAGCCTTGAAGTTAAGATTGTAGAACTGATGGTTTTATGAGTGTGAAAGTGTTGTGTGCTGTCAGACTAATTCCCTAAGCCTGTTTTAGTTTTAGGACACAATGGTCAGATCCTCTCCCCCCCCCTCCAGGCACTAGTGTCTTGACTCTATGTAATGTGTAATTTCCTGTTGTGACACTGCTGTCACATAGGGTTGGGCAATAAATTACACATTCAACACGAGTGTGTCCCACGGTGGATCCCGTGCTTTTGGTAAAAACATCTTCGCATTCGAAAAAGAGAAAAAAACAACAGTTTTTTTAATAAGCCACTAAAATTATTTTAAGGCCAGAATAACTTTGCACAACTGTACTCTGACCTCTGCTGTAGTACTTCAGCTCTCTCTACTGTACTTCCCTCAAATTGCTCCTCTACCAACTCCTATTTATTGCTTTTGTGCTGTTAAATTTATAAAAATGTACTGCAGCACAAAACACATTTCTATGTGACAAATTACAAGTCAGCATCGAAGAACAATAACATACCGTCTGTGCTCATGACCAAATTAAGTTTTACTGCATGCTGTTAGTCTCTGTGACACATCAGCCAAAGACAAAGGTTAAAAAGTGAGAGCTTTGCAAAGTAGCTATTAACCTAATGAATACCTGTCGTGTGAGTATAAAAGACATGTTCACCTTCAGCAGAGAAAGGTTCGGGGAGTGAGGTCCTGATCTCCTTCTTGCTTGCAGCTAATTCTTCCAGTCTCCCAGGTCCTGCTTGAGACTTGCAGAGATGTTGTGTGCAAGCAGTAGCCACTTCCCACCAGTTATCTCTAATTTACAACAACAAGGTACCACAGGCAACTACATTCTCAAGAGGCCAGCTGGAAGAAAACAGAAAGTTAGTAACTGGAAGGCTTAAGGGGAGGGCAGATATTACACAATGCAGACATTCATGTGACTCAGGAAAAAGTATGCTCGCTGTCATGGGTTTGAAGAGGACTAATTAGTCATATACGATAGAACAAAACGCACATTTGTGTTATTGCCACATAAGTGTACTGAGGTAATGTTAATTTATACAGTACAAAACACAAAATATTTCAGCATCATGTGATACAGTATATTGGTCTTTTTCTTGTGGGCTCTATGCCAAAACTGTGTAATTCGAAGGTGCAGCCTCAGCTGACAGATTATCTCCCTTATCTAACCTCCCATTCTAATCCTCTCCTCAGCAGACAGAAAGGCATAGCCTACTACTCCTAAACACTCACTTCAACCTGGAGTGTCCTGCTCTCAGAAGATAGAAAAAATAGCCCTTACATGCCTCTACACTTGACTGAATGCAGAAAATATGTCTCTCCACATCTATCAACACATGGTTCTCCATCAGGTCTATTAGACCAGCCCAGGCAAGAGCAGCTGTGCAGCTGACCTGTTCTCTCAGCCTGCCTGAGGTATGATGTAACAGCAACCAACCTCTGGTGCATGATAATGAATGCATTTCCAGTCTGTGTTTTTTGCCTGCAGGGCTGTGGACTGTGTTAACTTCTTCATTTTAAGTGGATTTATGTTTAAATGACTAAGACCTAGATTGGAACTCAGCTTTTGAATGACTGTTTTGACATAAATATATTTGAAACCTCAAATTATTTGCTTGAAATTGGTCGTCAAACCTTAACACTGATAGGAACTATTTCTGCAGAGCACTGTGCTGTTAGTACTCCAACACAAAGTTATGAATGGCAGAGGATTTTAAGGCTTGTTGGTTGAGTGACTGTGTGCATCCAGAAGGCAAGTTGAAATCCCCCAGTATGCACACTGGCCCTTGGGTGAAGTGACTGACCTACAAATGCAGCTTAGTCGCAGCTTGTGTAGCTGGTGTAGGCTGAGCCAATCAGATTTCAGTTGTGCTTAAAGCAGAGGAGGGAAGCAGATGAATGGATGGAAGTATCATGACAGAGATACAAGGCTTAAACGTGTTGACTATACACTTTATTTGTCTCTCAATGTGTGCGTGTAAGAGAGATATAGATTACAGTCTCCTAAAGAGTATTATAAGCTCTGGTGGGTGCACGTGCAGTAAAATATATCACAGACAATAAAGAATTTCAATTTTTTTAATAAAAACTGTTGGTTACAAAATCAAATGTTCTAGAAAAGTGAATGAAACATTATCGCTGGATTCTTTAGTCAGTAGAAAACAAATTCAGAATCACTGACTCCCCACTAATCTTTTCTTAAGGGACAGTCCCCTCAATAACTGAGGCCCTTAATTAGACATATGTGGACTCTCTACTGCTCTTGCTCCTCTGCGCTGTCCTCCCCGTCACTGTCGCTGTCTCTGCCGGGATGCTCTGGCATCTTAGCATGGTCCACTGTGTCTGGATTTTCTTTCTTCTCACTGGTGTCCTCCGACTTTGGCTCCGAGTTTGCCTCTCCTTCTGGGCTTTCCTGCTCCATGGGGGTTTCTTCCTGCGGTTCCCCAGAGATAGCTGGCACTTTCTCAGCCACAGTATCTGTCTTGGTTTGCTGCGGAGGCTGAGCCAGTTTCTGCTGTTGCTGCTAAGAAGGAAAGGAAGGAAGAAAATATTCAAAATGGAAGAATATTTTTAGTATAGTAGTATATATACCATCAAAGCAAAGTCTTGTGATCTTTTTTTAAGCCAACATGCACACATACAAAAATCCTCTTACATCTAACTTATTTACTGTGCTACATTAAAGTTTAACAGTTAAAAATACCAAAATAGCAACCAGGCAGAGATATGATAGCTGTCAGCACTGCTTCAATGCAACTGAGAGTTACTAATGTGTTGGTATAATGGAAAACACAGTAAAAGCACCAGTTTTAAATTGTCTCAAGTGTATCGTAAAAGATATCACCATGAGACAGCAACAGTACTGCTCTGCCGGTTGTGCAGTATCATACAGTAGTACATCCCGTTTTTTCGATACTCTTTTTTTATCGTATTTATCAACTTTTTTTTTACCTGTCTGTACTTCTGGGAGGTCTGGATCATGTGCATGTACATATTGTACACTAGGTTGGCCATCTCAGGCATGTTCTTGATGATTTGGTCTGGCTGTCCAGAGGCATCTCTCTGAGGGAAGATAACAAAAGATAACAGTCAGAGAAAGATTGTTTTGAATCCAGGCTGTGACATGAACGGAATGACAATGAAGAATTGCACTTGTTTTGTTAGCAGTCATGCCAAACTATTGATATGATGAAACTATGCAGGGAAATTACAATTCACCTGTCCGCTACCTGCTTGTTAGTTGAAAGCAAATTTCTCACTTGCTGCCGCCAGCAATCACTGCTCACGTACCATCAAAAGGAGTCAAGGATGCAGAGTTTGTAATTTGACAGTATTAGTATGCAGACAAAGTCTTACAGCTTAAACTGAGGAGAGAGGCGAGCAGAATATTCAATCTGCTGGGCTGTTACCTCCTAAATACAGGGGAGACGCTCACAGAGGCCCTTTGGGCATCATGTCAAAGTGAATGCACTGACTGCTTCAGTACTGTAAAACTTAACTGTGTGTGGTTTTATTGCTGTAAAACTATCAGTAAAAACATCAGGGCGTTAATGTGTTTCACTGTGATTGAGTGTGATTAAACATCAAGGTTTACTGTCTGTCCAATACTATCCAACAGACCTGTGAATATGTATACATCTATATGGAGTATTAAGCAGCAGGGTTATCATTTATTTTTATAACTGCTTCTGAATCAGCACTGTTAAGTAGCCTGTGAAAGATCTGGTCGAGTGTTGCCACACAAAAATCTGATGTTTAATCTGCATGTGCGTGTAAGCAGCAGGGGTCTACTGACTCCAGATAGACGGGCTAAGCAGGGGCCGCATGTGTGTGCCCGAAAGAGCTGTCCCCCATGGGGATGAACACTCTAGAGTCGGAGAAAGTGTCAGAGGCTATAGGGTATTTTAGACACCCCTGTTGCCACACACGCCAGTCAGCGAGACACAGTGACCAGACAACAGTCGTCTCATGCTGGCCTGATGGGATTTGGGAAAGTGGCTATGCCCTTCTGACCTTCGGGGGTTAATTATAGCCAGGCCTGTGTTTCCCATACTTGCAGATGGCCCCCCCGCAGAATGCTGTTAGAAACCGGGGCCTATGGGTAAGCTGTAGTAAGACTTTGGACCAGTGGGACCAAGGGGAATGAAGATGCCATTCAGAATATAGAGGCAGGATTAGACAGAGTCAGGCGGCTGTGGCAGCAGTGATGTGTAAGGATGTTGGAGGGTGCAACAGTTATATGGAAATGGGGACTGATGTGGAACATGAGGAAAAGTAAGCTTGGTTCTTATCAGCACGTTTGGAGCTTGAGTGCTTCATTATCAGCCAAATTTAATGGAGTAGAAGATTACTGAGCTTTAAGAAACGGGTGTGTGCATGCGTGCGTGTGTACGTACAGGCTGTTCCTGGCTGTAGTATTCGTGCGGTCTGATGTGCAGCTGCAGAGGTCTGGCGGTGAGCTGGTTGAAGGCAGGAGTCAGCTCGAAGCAGTTTTGGAACAGCGACACACGGGCAAAGATGTACAGACCCAGTCTGGCTCTTGACATGGCTACCACCAGACGCCTCACATCCCTGTGGAATGGTAGAAAAATAAAAAGTTGACAATTGGTTTGAAACAAGGGGACAAAAAATAATAATAAAAAGTGGCAGGGGCGGGGAAGGAAAGTGTGAAATTTTAAGAGGAGAAGAAATCATGTAAACAAAAACTGAAGTAAAGGGATCAAAGTGGAAGGATCAAGTAAAGATTGTAAAAGGAAGGAAAAAGCAGTGTAGTGTAGGAGGAGAGAGGTTTAGTGAAGGATTTAGTGGAACAGCAATAGGTGAGGGGGACAAATATAAAAGCTAAGGGAGAAATAAAGAAATTAAGGAGAAAGGGCCGTGATAAACAAGGCTGACAAAGGGAGAGGTGGGAGAGTACAAACGAGGGCAGATAAGTTACTTTTTCTTGCCATACAGTAGAATTAAGAGATTAGGGGCAGAAGAGTAATTTTCTATAGAATGGAGGAAACTGGTAGGCTTGCTGTAGTAGCCAAAATGGTTGTTTACCCCCCTATTTTAGAGGAATGTAACTGAATGTCTTTATAACTTATAACCTAAACACAGGCATCACATTGCATTAGAAATTTCAGACACAAAGTGTAAAAAAAGCTATTCTTGTTTTACACATCCACATGTACTGGTTAAGTTGTACACATTACATATACATATGGTGGAAGAGAGGCTGAAATTCTTGGACCCCTTTTAAAAGCCATGGAAATGTGCTCTTTCACAAAGTGAACCAATAATAAAAAAAAAAAAAAGGTACCCTTCAACCTATTTTATTATGTAATAAATCTTCATATTGTGTGTTTTAGGTGTTTGGATGGGCAACCTAATGGAGCTGAGCAAAATATGACCATTTAGCTGGCCAATAAATCTCTGAGACAAAGGCATATTGGCTTACAGAGATCTACAGAGCACGGAAAAAGAAGAGCATATGAGGGGGAAGAAGTGTTTGGCTTATTCAAGCAGCTCCGGTGATACTGAAAACAGCCATTTGATGTACAATAATTTGGCACACACCAATGTTTGTATGCATGCACTTAGCAACACACACACACGTTGAAATGCGGCCAAAAAATGTGGAATATGTCCACCTGAGCACTTCATGAGATTAAGAGGATTAATCCTTGCAATATGCATGATGAGTTCCATGAATATGTAGAGGGGGAAAAAAAGGCTTAAGGAAACCATCATGGAGGGTTTATACGGCAGGTTTATGTAAAATTACAGTAAATTTCAAGCATAATACAAAACCTGAAACTTGAAAGCACATCATTTCCACAGAGACAAACTACAACAGCCTACAACCAATGAGCACAGAGCTCTGGAAGAGATTAACCAATCATGAAGCGCGATAGCCTGTGGACATCGCACTGAGAGGTGCCCACCTGGGCCGTGCTGTGACTTGACCGGGCAAAACGGACGAATACCGTGTGTGTGTGTGTGTGTGTGTGTGTGTGTGTGTGTGTACGTGTGTGTACGTGTCAGAGTGTGTCTGGATCTGTGCTTCCCTGTCAGAGTGTGCTCCTGCATGTGACCGTGCCTGTGTGTATCAGCAGGAATGCTTCTCCTGTCAAAGCAAGGGTCAGCTTGTCATATGGTCAGCTGCATCCCCTGTGGTTGTCACGGCAGCAGATTGCCATGAGGAGAGATGCAGGAAGAGGAGGAGGATTGTGAGGTAGGACTCAGTGGTATACCTCTGTGATCCCAGTATGTGGAAAACACAATGGACAGCACAACAATTTCCCATGAGCCACTGTTTTTTCAACCATTCAACCAACCATTCAGAAGTTTAAGGGACACAAATACATGAATGAATATTATTTAAGGCAAAGCAAAATTCTGAAAAATGGGTTAAAAAACAAAAACAAACAAACATTATCTGTTGTCCCCGCAGGGACTAAGGGTGCTCCCTGATTGGAGCACCCTTAGTCCCTGCTCCTCATCGCTGCTTGAGCTTAGCAGCTCATAGCTACATTTCTGGCTAGTGGCTGGTTCCACACACCCAAGTCGCCGACCAAACTATCTGTAATTAAGTTGCATTGTGGGTAATGTAGAGACCAGGTTTTGACAAGGAAAAAGAATATTGATAAAGACGACATCTCAGGTTCTGCTGCATCAATTTTGTACGATCATTATTGTAGGGCAAAACTTGGACAACGTTCCCACTTTGAGTGGGCAGGTGAGGCAGAGTGCAATTTCCAGTGTAAGACAAGATCAAAAGAATGATACAGAGAGGAAAGCAGGCGCTGCCAGCAAGATAAACTGCCCCTTTCTGTGCCCCGCTGCACTTCTCATTCCTAGCTACATCAAATCATTGCTTTATCTATGAGATGAGGAAAGAACAAAATACAGTTTTAAGTGTTTTCTATAGCAGCTAAAAATGACCACACTCAAGGGTGATGTGTGTGTGTGTGTGTGTTAAGCTACAAAAGGAATGACTTATTAGTCGCACTGGGGTTCCAATTTGAAGACTGTCCAGTGTGAGGGCGGGTGAATGCACTGGCAGTACAGCTGTGATAAAGCTGTAAGCGGTGCAATTCCAACTGCAGCTACTGTACATCACAGCCAGCTTAAGCAGTGTGGAAGAGTTCAGCCTCATTGTCTGGTATTAAAACATGCAGTGTATTAAGTGTGAAGAGCTCATCAGGATCTCATGGCAGCCGAGGAGTCAAAGGCCATTTCACTACAAATCAATTCAGAAAAATTAGGAAAGGAGGTGGGAGGGAGGAGAAGAGGGAGCAGAGAGATAAGGAGACAGAGCTGAAGACTAAGAAGAGAGGTCTGGAAGTACAGTTGAGCAGATAGCAATGGGACATGGAATGAAAAGACATAAAACCTACAACTGCAGTTTGGTTAACCATCATGGCTCTTAACGGACTGTTCTATGGTATGCCTTTGATCAGAACAGAGCTCTTTGTTTAATAGTCTCCCCCCAATCATCAGAGCACAATGGCTCCTCTTAACCAGGACAAAAAAGAATAGTCAGCTCCACCGACTCCTGTCCTGAAGCACCCATTGTCCTCCCTGCCTCAAATTAAGCTCATACATACTTCAAGGCAGCCACAGTGCTATTCTCGTTTTCTTCTTTGGCAAACTTCATTCTGTAGTAACACATAGCAAAAGGAGAAAGCCTCCCGAGAGCAGCAGTCTCAAGAGAGTTAAGTGCCTACATTTTTGCTGTGTTGTTTCCCAGGAGGAAGAATCTAAGGTGTAGATCCTATTACACAAGTATTTTTGTAGAAAGAATAGCTGCTAAAGCTGTCCATTTTTGGGTGAGGCAAGTTTTTCTGCTTGCCATGGTTTCAAGTAATTACCTCAGGTGTCCAACGGCTTTGGTACGGACCAGTGAGAGGATGATGTAGTCATTCTGCTGACCCTGGAACCTGTCCACTGTTGTCACCTGCACAGATACATACATATTCGTTATTGAACAAACAGCACACAGATATACACTAAAATATCAAAGATATGCAAACTAAGCTATGGCAGCTGATGTATTCTGAAAAGTAAATGAGTGTGTGCATTTTAGGTGGGTGGAGGGATTTAGCGGAAATGTTTGAAAACATAAGCGTGACTGCTTTCTGTCTTCAGTCTTTCTTTTTTATTTATTTTTTCTGAACGATTGTGCCTGTGTTTTCCTGTTATTGCTGTTATCGCTATGGGCCATATGGGCAGCCAGCGGGGCTAATGCGGCTTACAGGGCATTTGCCACCACTAGCCTCTTACCTGGGCCCCTGAGACTCAGGGCCAAGGTACTGGGGGCCACGCTGCTCGACTGAATCAGAGATAATTTTAGGGAGTAAAGGAGAATGGAATAGAAGTGTCTCTCTGTAGTATTTCTTTTTCAAAGCAAAAGGAAACTCATGTCAGCCAATTTGCTTTTATACCCTGGTAATCCGGTCTTGCTGAGAAGCGTACTTATTCCCGTACATGAAGAACAGAGCTGTGTTTGACTTTGTCAGTGCTGTTACACCTTACATAATAAAGACAACACACTGCATTTGGAACTTGATACAAAGCGAGGAAACTGATGAGATGCAACCCTTAGTTATACTAGTTATACATACAGTACTAGCTGTGCTGTATAACGGGCTGCTCCTACAGCCTACATGTCATCAAAATCTGTGCACAACCCATGGCAGTGTTGAAGAGTGCATTGGTAGCGTATGGTCTTAAAGAGAAAAAACTCATTATTATATTATATTTCATTCTTAAGTTCATATGGCCTGGACATCCTGTCCATCTTTAATAGAGTTGCCAAGTTGGAGGAGCTTTTTTTGGTTGCCACTTTTACAAGAGGGTAAAATCCCATACATTTTTTCCTATTCGCTCAAATGTAGTTTAAATGATTATAACTGACGTTCATACATAAACCTAAAGTGTAGTCTAATCATCCAGGATAGTCCTGTGTTTGCATGGTGAGTAACATTGAGGATATTGTTTAAAAAAAAGGGAATGGGAATGCAGAAAGGGAAAAACACCTCTGGATCTTCTTAGACATGGTAATGGCAACCCAGTCATAAGGAATACTGTTAAACTTACATAAAGTAAGACTGCATGTAAATAGAGATTACATTAACAAAACGGTCCTCCCTATTTGCTATTGTACAAAAAAAATAACACTATGCAGTTATATGGGCCACATGTCAAGAAATCCTAACCCCAGCAGAAGGAGGTTGGCCTTTCCTCTATAGATCCCTTCTCTACAGTGGATCAATAGGACATCAGCTACCAGTGAGAAGCCACACAGGCAGCAACCAACCTATGAACTAGCCATGCTAAATAAATCATCCTGTTACCTCCCATTAGCCAATGAAACTTTCAGCTATCATGGAACTCCTGTTGCTAAACCCCTCCAAAACCCCTTTTGGGTAACAGGAAATGAGTGGGAAGAGGGAGTAAGTGTATGGGAACTTGTAAAAGAGGGATGGGGCTAACGATGTAGTAGACCAATATTTATTTATGTCTCCTTGTTGCTATGTAGAACAGGTGCAGCACCAGAGGCAACAATATGTCGGTTTTACAATAGCATGAGGTGTTGTGGGCTGCAAGTTGAAGTCAAATGTTTAATGTTAAAGTCAAACAGCCGTGGTATGCACGCACATGTTCACAAAAATGTAGCATACACAGACAGACTCCAGCACATTTTGTTGAAGTAGGGTATAACAGTGGACTTGAAGGGGCTAGAACTGCATGGTTTAAACCAAAACAGAGGAGGGGTGCTTAAAAGAGGGAGGTATTCTTAGCCCACAGACAGTGACAACAAAGCCCAGATAGAGAATCTCCCAAAGGCGTAGCATTTTGCATGGTGTTTAGTTATTTATGAGAAATCTTCCAGGGAGTGAATTACAGAGGTCATGTCATTGTGGCACATGCATGTCTCTGGATACAAGGAGGCACATAAACACAAAGAATATGTTTAGGGACGCATATGTGCACACAGTTTTTTTTACTAACAGAAGATTTTGAATAATTTTCTTCCATCTTGCCCTCCTTCTCCGCATTGTCATGAAGGAAAAGACACAGTCTCTCAGTCGATGGTCAAGCGTGGATCTCTCCTCTCTTTCTTTTTTTTGTAAGTCACTCTGTCTTTCCTGCTATGCCTTATTCATGCCAATTAAGCCCTGGAATGTGCAGAAGTCAGACTACTGGATTATAGAATTTTTCACAAGAGACTCTGGGATGACAACGTTAATAGTGTAGTGTCTCACTGGACTCATTTCGTTTGCCTTTAAATCCATATGTGTCAGTCTTTAAAAAAAAAAAGAAGAAAAGACAAGACATGCAGGAACATGTTAAGAAGATCAATCAACATATCTGGCAACAAGATATCCTGGTTCGGTCACACAGCAACACCTCTCTCCTGCTCTCAAATGAAGGAAATCCACAGGAGCGATGGGGAAAGTGTGTGTTTGTGACCATGTGGAAGAGCTACAGAGGGGCAGGGAGGATTGCAGAATGTGGACGTGAAGCTTTAAGAAGGGTCCAGTGTGTAGGATTTGGTGGCATACTTGCTGATTGCAATGCCTTCGCCTCACCCTCCCTCCTAGGAGAAACTACGGTGGCCGCAAAACACACAAAAGGCCCTATCTACAGCCAGTGTTTGGTGTTTTTGTCCGTTCTGGGCTACTGTAGAAACATGGAGGTTCAACATGTAAAAATGGTGGATGCTGTAGTACAGGGCCTGCTCCCTCTGTCGATACATGTTACACACTGAACCTTTAACGGTCCAACTTACTCTTCTCAATAATCTCTCCTTGACTCTGCTGATGTGAATCCCAATGAACTTTCTGGTTTACAGTTGCTCACAATTCCATCACAGTTTTGTTAAGGTGAAAAGAACAGATGTAATGACTCTGAATCTAGTTTGCATGTCTAGTTTATGTGACCAAGGTTAGTAACCTGGACGAATAAATACTATCCTACAATTTAAAATACAGCACCAACAGAAGGGGAACACAAATGGACTAAAATCCACAGAGTAAACTGAAAAACAAACGTTATTAAAGATGCATAACTGCATGCATATTCATACCAACTGTTGTGTTTGAGATTCAGTGGACAGCTTAAGCTAATGTGTTTATTTGAGTATGGGACTATGACTGGTGCTAACTGGCCTCCCTCTCCTCTTCTGTCTAATTAAAATAATCACAGTAAAGTGGGCTTGCTGTTGACATCTGCTTGGTTTTAGCCATTGTGACATATTGTCAGACACACTGTGGACCAAATGTTCAGCGCTGTGACCTTTCCGCTGCTCAGCATTTTCCCACTAGAGCCCCTCTTTCTTTTTCATCTCTCTCTCTGGCTATCTTTCTTCTCAGCAAATCTAACAGCCTGTCACCCCAGTCACTTTTTAACTGGACATGCATACTGACTAAGGCAATGAGCACAATGAATGACGCTTTATATCTTCACATTGCAGGACATTTAACATGACCAAGCACAATTTCAGGCTAGCTGTCAGAACACAATATGTACTTGACGACAAAGCAACAACGTAGCCTTGCACAGCACAAAATAGAGACACAACAACACTTATTATTATTAAACACTCCAACCCTGCAGGTGGTAAGGATGCAACATTAACACAATGACAGATTTGCTTCCTGCTACCTCGTTGGACAATAAATAAATAGCAACAAGCTGCAATTTGCGTTTGTGCCTCAATGCGTTAAAGCTGGTAATATTGTCAATTTTTCTTAATAAATATTTCTTTGCATTTGCTAAAGACTGTAGTGTCTTGCTGTCTGAGGAAATAATTTAGCCTTTTATTAAAAAAAACTCCTCGAAAATCTATGTATGTATTTGTGACCAGTTTTTAAAGTGGACCTATTATGATAATTTCCAGCTCTATACTCTTAGTCTGAGACTCCACTGAACTAGCTTTGCATGATTCACTCATTCAAAAAAATCTTTATTTATTTTATACTGGCCATAAATGCAGCCCCTCAATTTATCCAACATTGTGGAAGCCTGCTGAGTGGCTTAGACTGAGCGCTCTGTCCTTTTACCGGTGTGCTCTCGACGGCATGACAGCATTAGTAACGTAGCATGGACAATAGTGATATGGGGCACGGAATGTGAAGAAATTACTGTTTGTCAGACCACAAATGAGAAAAGAATTAGGTTGGAAAAATGACAGACGCTGCTGGAGTGTTTCCAGGGAATGGGCCTCACTGATTACTGTACAAGAGCACACAACTTTTATAACTATCCCCTGGTTTCAGTGATCATATTTTATGGAGAAATTATTTTCTGGTCTTCCCTCTGATGTTACCCAGCTGTTCTGCTACAACTTTCTTCAATTTACTAAAGTTTCCTGATAGAAATATAGCCTTAGCTACTTGCTGCTAGCTTCTTAGCAGTGCAGCTAACTTAGCCGTCCTATTAGGTGACTGCCCAAATTGGAAACTCAGAACACTGGGGCGGTGTTGGTGTTTAACATTACATCTCTAGTACAGGAGCTTTGAAGCACTGGTGCCTCCACCTCCCAGTCCATTAGCAGTAGCTAGCAGTGAGTGTCCATCAGTAAACTCTGTAAAACGAGTTGAGGAAGACATTGCATGACTTTGGAGCTAAAAACTGAAGATGCACTTTCTGCACCCAAAACTTGAAGCCTTAGTCCTGACTCCTGAGCAGAGCAGTGTGTCCCTGTACTTTGTGGGCATGCTCAGCCTTGCTCTGCCTGGAGTAGATAACCATATGAAGAAATCCATGACTAGCCAACATCGATGAAGACACAGAATTTAGACTTATATGGTTGCGCTGACCAGTAGACACATTGAGTATGTATTGTTTATGTTCACTCTTTTCTGCTATATTGACAGAAAATGCAAAAAAATATTCGCCAATTGAGCAAACCACCTTGCCTGACACACACACTACATAAACAACAGAGAAACTGTGCAACATGTTTGAACAGCACAACATAATTGGAGGCATGCTGACCTTCTGCCACTATGACACTCCACTCCAATCTTGTAACTTTCCCTGGCATGCCTAAATAGTGTGTGACACTCTAAAGTGTGTGAAAGGCCTAAAGAACAGAGACCAAAGAAAGGTGAGAGAATGTGGGTATAGAAAAAGAATGAAGGAAGAGGAAAGCATAACCTGAGGCTAGCGGGTAAAAGCATTTAGCAGTACAAACAGAAAATGGATGGAAAACGGTGCCAACGGGCTGCTGACTTAACACGGTGGAAAGGAAGGAAAGAAAGAAGAGAGACAAGAGGAGTCGGGGGGGAATACTGTGGGCTGGAGGAAGACAATCAAACAGTCTCCTTCAGGGATGAACATAGCACCAAGTTTACACCCACTCTCAGTATATGCACACTTAAATCCTTTCCTCAAACACACGCACACTTTTACACACACCTCAATGAGTTTGATTTACAGAGGTATGCAGTGGGCTGGTATGTTAACAGAGGGCACAGAGTGTCCTGCTTTATTTGGGTCTCATGACCTGCAGCAGTCTTAATGGTCTCATGACTTGATGGAGCAGGACAATGAAAGCCAGAGTGAAAGGAAAAAAAAACAAAACAACTCTTGCTTAGCCAGTGAAAAGCGTAAAGAACCTCCATGAGCTGCTCATTAATTTTCCCCTCAGCAAGAATCACAGAGATCTACTAAATTAAACAGATACTGTATGTCACACTGCTAGGATATGGACAGTTAGGAAAACTTGGTAGTTAAAACAACAAACAAACAAACCTACTTAAATTGCACAGGGAGAGAGACTGAGTGTGTTTGTGCTAATGGGAGGCAGAAACTGCAAACGCCTTGTGAGAATTCAGAGCTGTGAATTTTCTCTCAGTGCAACAGACGATAAGAGGTTGGTGCATTGACTGCAGCCGACATTTGAAGGAGTGAAGAAACTGTGTTCATGTGCATGTTATGTATGTTCCTACTTAAACGACCTACACGTATATAGGAGGTGAAAACATGTCTGTTGGGACTGGAGCCATTCCAGACAGGGGGAGAAGAAATGTTTGACCCTCAAGTGATATTAGGAGTGTGCATAGTTTTTGCTGAATGTTGAATCGGGTGTATTTCAGTGTTATGCTATGTGAAATATATAAACACTTAATAATTTTGCCATAACCAAATTGCCATTTTGTTTGCCACTTTTAAATGGATAAAAAAAAAAAAAAAAACACAGTGGTTAGTGATTCAGAGGTCTAAAAACAAAATGTTTAAATAACTTTTCAGGTGTATTTAAGACAATGTCCTTGCAAAAGAAGAATCAAATGAATTATGATTTTTAGCCCTTTAGCCTATATTAGCACATTTTAGCGAGCAGACTCACATCTATTGTTCCTTTGTTGTAAGATGTTTTTTCCAGTCTAACATTTCATAAGGACATAATTGCCTTTTATTTATAATAATAAAATAAACACATTTATAATACTTTGACTTCATAAAAACAATAATACAATGATTGGATGGAAATATGTGCACTGGTCACTGTAGCCAGTGTCAACTTGTGAATGTGTGTCCTTACCTTGTTAGGCTGACTAAAGAAGGGGTTGCCAGCACAACGCTGGTTGATGACATCCCTGATCAAATGTTTCTGTCCATTGTACGTGGTGAGGATGCTGATGCGGTCAGCAGGGTAGCCCAACAGACGCATGTACATGTACAAAGCCACTGCATACTCCGCCTCTCCCAGGTTCTTCACAGGAAGAGAGAGAAAAGGAGGGGTAAGATTATTATTATATTTTAACTGAACAATATTGTATACAAGTAATGAGAGATGGAAGAAAACTAATGTCTGGGTAAGTGACCTCAAAACACCTATTCTATATCAATGTAGTAATTTTGCAGTGAATCAAAGCCCTAAGCTAAGTTGAATAACCCAAATACACACGTATCTCTTCCTATCAGCACTCCCAGGGCCGTCTGCTGTGTTTGACACCTTGCTGTTCTCATTCTCTTTCACTTTTAACATCTTGCTCTAGTCCTTCCTCGCCCGTCAAGTGTTTAACTTTTCCGCCAGATAAAAGCCCACTAATTCACACATGAGTAGCCATCTGATTTGGGTTGGAATTAATTGCCTCAGACAGAGCTCAACACCACCACTAGCTAGGCAGGGACAAAATGTCCCAATCTAGGATTCCCTACACAGAAGCAAGGAGGGTGAATGGCATATTTCCACTGTGGCTTTGATATTCACTAAATGGGGAATAGCTGATTGTATTTTTGGAAGTGTGACAAAATGCTGCATCATCAAAAGTTGCATTACTCAGTCTCATGGCAGAATGTTTTAGTATTACCAATATCACGACTTTTACATTTTAAGTAGGAAAGGCAAGATTTTTAGAGAATAGCTGCTAGTGGTTTCCACTTAATGATTGCTTAAGGAGCAGTCAGTACTTAAAAAAATATATATATATGGGCTGCACAATTAATTGAAATATTACTGAAATTGCAATATGGCCAAGTGCAATATGCAAGCCCTAATATATATTAATAGAAGCACACAGAAAAAACAACAGCCAAAACATCTAAACACACCCATTTGCTATTGATCTCTCATTTCCAATTCAAAATTTTTAGGCCCCAAGGACATCATCACAAGCGTGTCCTCCAAATGTGACTAAATGTAATGGCCAATGTTGCATACATCATTCACCCACTTTACAATTAACAAATTCCTCCGCATGTACAAGTGCATCCTGGCTCCAAGGCTTTATTATGGCCTTCAAATGTGACCAAAAAAAGAAAAAACGGAAAGAAAAAAGCCAACAGTATGCATTATTCATCCAGTTTCAATTAATCCTGGACTGCAGCCCCACATCTTTGATAATAATTTATGCAGGTTCATCAACAGTTCCTGATCCAGCTGCACTGGAGTCAACACATCAAAAACAGTGACAGCCTTTGTTGTTCTTCCCTTATTACCTGTCTCCAAATGGCACAAATTCATAACTTTAATGACCACACTGTCTTTTTACTGATAGAAATTCAAGTTTGGCAGAAAATGTTAGTTAGTTTTTTTTTTTTTAAAAAAAACACATTTATTGCCTTTATTAGATAACTTCAGCCAAAGAGAGACAGGAAAGTGGGGGGAGAATGGATGACATGCAGCAAAGGATCAGCTTTTCAACCCAACCCCATGCATATTTAACACAAATGTTAGGATGCAGAAAAGGGTTTGAAGCAATGGCCCAAGGATGAGGTCCAGAGAGTATGGAAAGAGGGACAGAAACAGATAAGACAGAAGGTGAGAGATGCTTGCACATTGTGGTGTAGCTACAAACACACTAAAGGTAATAAGAGGTATAAATCTAGACTACCTGTGAGTATGTCCCACAATGTTTTTTGCTCTAATTTAAAAAGCAGCTTGTGAAGCAGAAGAGCATTCACTAACAAGCCTAGAGGCTGAGAAAAGCCATTTTGTAGCAACAGAAGATTTTGATTTAGATAAGCATCTTACCCTTTATGAGCCATTTGACAACTTGAGAAGTACTACCAACGGGCTGAGACTCAATGTGGAAAGTGCTTTAACAAATGAGGCAAATAAGCAGGAACAGACCTTTGTATTGTGGAGTGTTTGAGTGCATGCACATGTATTTGTGTGTACGATGGGTGTTCAGTGCAAGAGTGCAAAGCATAGTTGTTGCAGTGTTTGTTCAGCTGTGACAGGCATTCAGCATACACTGGATACATTTGCTTCTCAAGTGTCCAATTTATCCCTTCTGGTTCCTAGGAAAGTGCATGCAAGTGTGTGAGAGTGTGTGCGCATATGAGTGTGTGTGTGTGTGTGTGCACGTCAGGCATAGTGAGTGATACCGGCAATTCCCCTGAGAAGCCTGAAAATGGCAACAGGCAAATGCAGTCGAGCTTCATGTGACCTGGTGTCTCGAGAAGTGCACATGGTCTGGATTTAAGAACAATAAGAAGCTTCAGGGACATGAGCATGCACTGTTGACCACTGCACTAACATTCATAAAGCCCTGAGATATGTTCATTGGCCAGGCTGCTTATAAACAAATCAGTTTTTTCAGAACCACTAAATAATCAAGTTAAAGTAGCTGGTTTCATGTTACATTTCCCAATAATTTCAGAACTTTAAATGTAACTTTCATACTGGACAGTTTGCGTCCAGTATGAAGTATTATATTTGATGGCAACATTTGTGCTCCTGTGCTGGTGTTTTTTTTTTTTTTTTACACACACCCCTATAAACCCCACCCGCTGCCCACACACAGTCTTGAGTGTCTCAGCAATGTCATGATGAAACACAATCTGGCTCCTGGTGTGAAGGACAAACCCACTGGTCTGTGCTGGGCAGCCAGTCTTAGCTGCAGACTAAGCAGGGTCATGAATATATCATATGGACTGGTAGCTAAATCATAAAATTTAAAAATGAATGAAGTGCTGAAACAACAACCGTTCCAGAGGAAATGGAGGCAAGGGAGGAATATGGTTCTCTGCTCTGATGGAACTAAGTGTGTATGACTGTGTATCTGTGTAAACGAGTGTATAAATTGTGCTTGAAAACAGCCATGCATTGTATAACACTCACTATTTTTGCTGTCCCAACATTGTGTATGTACCTGTGCTACAGATATACTGAATACATATATATACTGTGTTATATACTGGGTGTTCACAGTTCTCCATGTTGAAGTAATGTGTATATAGTATATGGGCCTGTGTGGATTAATGCTGTGCAGCAGGGGTATTTATAATTCTAGTTTGGTTTAGTTATTGGTTTTTATTTTCTGGAAATTACTAATTGTAGTTGATTTTTGTGTAACTTCAGTATTAGTTTCATTTTTGTTGTGGATTTCTAAAGTAAAAATTTAGTAATTTAACTGGTAGACAAACACACAGAGAGTAAGTTTTGTTATGTTCTACACTCTTAGTACAAATAACAACTGCTGTGTGCACACCTATATATGTGTAGTCTGGTGTGTACTACTACTGACCTGGTAGAAGTAAGGGTTGGGCTCAGATTCTCCCACTCCATTGAAGTCCTCCACGTTAATTAGCTGGAAGTCAAAGGTCAGGCCAGGGTTGGGCACCTGGAACTCAGGCAGCTGCTGGACATGAGGCAGGTTCCCCAAGTGTTTGTAGCGCCAGTTGTACAGGTTACACAGGCTGTGGGACAGGAAGATAGAAACAATATAATACATAACATCACACTGTATGTTTGTGTCATTTCTGTGAGGAGACAGTCAATCACTAAGACACTGCATCGTTTGTGAATTTAAGCTGCTCAAAACTGACTCTAGCTGTTTGTTCTGTCAGGGTGACCCACCTTGCACGCGCACGGCCCTGTGCATCCAGGTCTATGGTGGGCACTCCCAGGCGCACAAATCGGGTAAAGAGAGACTGCTCCATGTTGGAGTACTTCTGGAAGGCCATGTTCTTGATAACAGGGGGCAACTGGTGGTGGTCTCCAATCATGATCCAACGCTTCAGCCTGCTGTAGCCATCCTCTGGGTTCTGTAGAGAGGGGAAGACAAAGTAAGTGTAAGAAAGCCTGTTACAGAGAACACATAATTTTCCATGTTGGATGGGTTAGGTCAGGTAGTTAATTAGGTTTCCCTTTGAGCAGTAAAGGTACAGTTGATGTATGAATTACAATCTAATCTGTAAAGTCTAACCTATGGCCATATGTGTAATGTCACTGCACTACAACTACTCCATGTCGTACTATATTCAATTTTGTTTTTGTTAAATAACTTGACAATATTATATTGTATACATGAAATCAGATCTTCAGCAGATAATACAATTTGAGTTGAGGTAGTCCAGTATAGTTTTTTACTCATGTCTTTGTCACACTGCCAGATTTTGCTGATTAGATGTGGTTTATTTGGAGCTTGACCTCAGACAAATCTGATATATCAACCATTGCAAGTCAAGATCTGATGAGATCAATGACGGAAATCACTGATATGGGCTGAATGGCTGGATAATGAAAGGGAATGGAAGAGAGGAGGAATAAACAGTTTCGTTGTGATGTATACCTGGCAGAGGGCTCTGACTGTGACTCACTAGAGAAAAGAGATAAAGAGAGGAGCTTCGGCGAGGTTGTTAGATGGGCTGATGTGCTTAATGATCTCATCTGTAAACAGACATTAGCACTATCTCGGACAATTAGGCACAACTACCAAAGACAAGCACCATTACTGTGTTTGGAGCCCATCAGTCAAACCTTAACAGAGAGAAAGCCTGAGTCCTGAGTTAAGGATTAAACTAGGCTTAGTGTCATAACTTATGACAGTGCTTGGGTCTGGCAGTGAGTTTTCAGACAAGGCATGACTGTAGGTTTTTTTTAATAGTTGAGATTAACAGCTAAAATATTCTAAGTCATACGCTTGCATATCATAAGCTAAGACTTAGACAGGGTAGGGTTACCTGTAACAGGAGGGGGATGAAGGTCTCGATCTCCAGAATCTGAGCAGCTTCTTCCATCAGGATGTTGTCATACTAAGAGAAGAAGCAATGTAAATTAAGTACTTACAGTAACTGCAGTGAATACAAACTCATTCAGGTTGTTGTCAACTGAGAAGAGTGTACCTTAAATCCTAGCTCCACCAGGTCATGACGTTTGAGTGCAGCATGTGTACAGGTCATGGCAATGATTTTTGCTTCCTTCACTAGCAGATACTTGGAGCGGTCCAGTCCACTCCTCAGCAGCTCAAACGCCCTAAACTCCTTCAGGGGTAGACAAGAGAGAATGTGAGGGTCAGGAGAAATGTTTTATAAAGAGATATGACTGGGAACACAAATAACAAAAAGAAACCAAGAAATGAGCTCTGGAAAGAACTTATATATGAACGTATCCATTTGTGAGTTAAGTTTTGCTTTCATGTTTTATACAGTGGGGTTGTGAGGGGAAATTTAAATGGAATACTGACAGAATGATGGATGATTACTGTCAAAGATGATGGATAAGATTATTATCTAGTGTGAAATAATCAAACCTCTAAAAAAGGAAAAAGGCACAGTTCAATAATTAGATAAACAACCAATGCATCTTCCTGTCTACCCACATTTGACAAATGCAATGTAATGTTTGAAAAACTCAATCTTAACTCTTTAACGGTTAACCCTTTAATAGTAAGGGTGCTCCGATCAGTGTTTTTGAGGCCAATCACCAATCATCAATCTCTAGAAGCAGTATCAGCGGATACGATCACTGGGTCTAATTAAAGCCTTATTTTTATTTAGTATGCACACATCACACCTCTGTCTCTCACACACTGCCTCTCTCTACCCTTCTCTCCATATAGAGGCTGTATGTGTCTCCATTACTTTGTCAGCAGTAAGTTTTATAAAGTTGCCCAAGAAACACAACTCACGTTTTAGGTCCGTTAATGGCATCGCCTATCAAAAATGAAACTGTTGATTTACCTGCTCTGTGCTTGTAAAATATCCACTAGATAATGTCTCACTCTCTCAGTTTCTCTGCAAAATACTAAAACGAGTTCCTGGCCATTAATATACTGGCGGCCCGCCAAAGTAAATCTATGTGTGTCAAACACGGAATAACTTTCCTGTGGAGTAAAATAAATGCATCTTCTGATCGGCGTTAACCTAATTAAAGCGAATATCAGCAGATTATGATTGGTGAGTGATCGATTGAAGCACCCTTATTTAATAGCTCCAATGACCTCTACTTTTGATTCCCTGGAGATGCCCCATAACTCCAAAATTCAAGACAGTCACAAAAGATGAAGAAATAAAGATGATTAGCAACCTTCCCACCTTTTAATTAAACATTATCAGCATAATCCCTCTGCTTTCTATTCTCATTAGGAAACACAATCTCCTCTTTTCCCATGATGCACTGATACAGAAGCCAGCCAGCCAACCAGCCACCCTCTGTGGAGAGTATACTGGGTGTAGTTTGCTGTTCAATAACTGCAGCTTGAAGAGCCCTTTAGCACAGATTTTCTTACATGACTTAGACTCGAATGGAAAATTTAGGGGGCAGTTTGTAAAAAAAAGAATCAGTTCACTTCAGAGTGCCGATATCATGGCACTATAAAAATCAAAAAAAATATAAAAACCACGCTGTGGGGCAGTGAAACGCGGAGGGGGAATATGGGTAAACAGGCATGCTATTTTCAGGTTGCCACACTAGCTGTGTAGGGGTAGGGAAGGGAGAGAGGGAGGAGGACGGAAGAAGTAGGCGACAGTAGAAGTAGGCTTGGACAGCGCTGGGGTATAAATATTTGATGTGTTACTATTTTAGCATTAATATTAAACCGATCAAAACATGCAATATTGATGAGATCTATTCTTAACCCCCATGGCTCCAGATTGGTTGAAGGGTGAAATCAAGATGGTAAGGATTCATGGATACTGAGAAGAGAGGGAAGAGAGCAAAAAAAAAAAAAAAAGTAAATGGGAGTAAAGATGTGGTGGGACTGCAGAGGAGGAAACGGGAGATGTCTATACAGGAGGAACCCAAGAGGCACATTGTGTATCTGTCTGTCTAGCAATAAATTCTTGGGATATTCCTATGACAGCTTATTCCAAACTGCTTTTACATTTGAAAAGGCAGACAGATAAGCAAATTCAGCAGAATGCTGCTTTGTCTATCCTGCACCACAGGCAGCAATACCTCTTAATGGGTGTACAGATTTCACTGCAGCATGGGTGAGGCTGAGGGAGGAGGGAGAGGTGCCGTGATGCAGTGATACAGAGGCCAGCCAGATAAATCAAGGTCACCACACATGTTGGGATATTACCTTCAGCCAATAACTTCTTTATTGCTTTTCTGACACCTTCTTGGTGTTCCCATAAATCTGAAATGTTATTGTTATCCCTACAGAAATACTCGATGGGCTGAGGAGGAGTGATACATTCAGCCATGTGTTTGTGAGTGCGAAAGAGTGTGAAAAAAAGTGACAGAGTAGAAAAGATTAGTAGTAGATAAAAGATAAGTACTAATAGCCTTCATAACTTTGTTGTACCACTTATCTTTTCAAAAAGGGTTAGAAATCATATCTACAAATAAACACTACAAGTACTGTTAAGTATCTTATATAATGATTCACTATATCAACTGAAGCAAAGAGACAGGTATGCAAAAGTGGCAGAAGATCTGCTTATGAGCAGACATATCCACAAAGACAGTGTCTGACCAATCACTGTTAATCTACAAGAACCTGTCACTGTGGTGGCCTGGAAAGCACAGTTACTTGTGTATGGGAGATTGTGCAACACCTGGACACACAGCTGGTCTGTAAGTACGATCGAATACAACTGCCATAGCCTGTGTGTGTGTTTGAGTAAAAGAAAGAAAGGGCTATGTATATTTACCTCATAAGTATGAGATTGTGTGTATAACGTGTGCTTCTGGACAGGTTCTTTGTAAAGCACATTGAATTTAACAGAAATAACATGCAATTTGTAAATAAAATTGCCTTGCCTTATTGCACTGAAGTGACCTCATTACATCCCACTGGGTGTTGCTCTAAGGGAACTAGCACTCTCTTTTTGAGTGTGTGTGTGTGTGTG
>NW_023339873.1:9220583-9225534 GCF_004916995.1 Morone saxatilis
GCGCGCGCGCATGCGTACGTGAGAGAGAGAGAGACAGTCTTACCTCCAACTGGGTAAATATTTTCTTGATGTGGCGGTAGCAGCCCTCTGCAATGTCCATGTCCTCTTCATATGACCGGCCCTTGAAAACAGGCTGCGGGGCATTGGAGAAGTACTTGTGGAAGGGAAAGTGTGCAGCCACAGCTTGCACCTCCACTTTCTTGCCTTGTTTAGGCCTGACTTTACTCATGTACTCTTCCCATCGAGATATCACCTGTAGTTGGGGGGAAAGAAAGCAGACATTCAGTAACCTATAAATGTTAGGAGGCTAAGCGCCAGTTATGATAGTCTGTGTTTAGAGAATGCTATAGAATCCTACACATCATCATGGCTTGTATGAATTTGGGTTCTTTGTCACTGATGCCTGTCTGAGGTCTGACAAAATGCTGTATGCACAGTGAGTATTCTGCATGGCTCTGCCCAGCCTAAATGGTGCATGGTGTTTTTTCTCTATAATTATTTGACCATAGCAAAAAATAAAAAAAATACATTACACACAAATGAACAAATGACAACAGACAGCCTCACTTGTACAAAGCTACCCCTGCTGAGCATCTAATAAACCAGCTTCAACCGAACAGCAGGGTAGCCTAGTTCTATAAATACTGTACCACTGTGAAAAACAACTTTATGGATAACATTAATGAGTCTGCTAGAGGACTCAGCTTAATTATGTGTTAAGTCTCTGTTTTTATGGACTATTAAGACCACCATCAACACATGTCTACATGTGCTTTGTTATCATTGATGACTTACAGACTAGTCACAGATTGACCATGCTAACAACTTGACATTATAATCTTCAAATGTCACAGAACTACACTGTTGGCAAGTTTTCAGACCTAAAATAAACACAAGAACTCAGCTAAAAAGAAGTATGGGTTAAGAAACCAATCTCTATGAAACATCAGATCAATGAGGTGTGACAACTAACAGACTAGGTAAGGTGCAAAAAAGGCAGCATGACTATCACCAGACGTGAACTTTTACACTATAGCTCAGGTAACGGCCATGGTATCCAAGTAATTGCTAAGATTTTGAGTCACCAAATAACTATCTGCTATAGGATGTAGTTTGAGCTATGACTACCACTAAAACTAGTGGCAGTCACTGGCATCTCTACACTGTTTTTATATGCCTTACATTGCTGTTATGATTTGATACTTGACACTTTTTTTTTCCCCAGAAGAGGAAAAGGCTGGATATTAACTTGAGCTCCTCTCGACACCCAAGATGACAGCTACATCCTGCACTTCTCCATGTTACAAATGTCAATAATATCTATTTTAGAACCCTTCTAATGAAGTATGGGAGTACAAGTAATTGTCTGCAGTGGCATTTCTCTTGCAGCCTGAGAGGACAGTGATAATTAGGTGACAGGAATAAACAGCAAGAGTTGAGACTGTTTGTAGGTATTTGCAGTCTAGGCAAAAAGAGCAGCGAGTCTGGGGAATAGAAACATTAATACTGTCTGGATTTGATTGGCATAAATATGTCTGAGGAACAGGACAGACAGTACAGAAATCCATTCTAATTAATTCTGCAAAATATCTCCTGGATAACCTTAACTCTCTCTCTCTCTCTCTCTCTCTCTGTAAATCAATATTACTATCCAAACACACATTTCAAAGAAGTTTAGAGGCTTAATAGTAGGACTGAGAGAAGTGTTTGACTTTTGAAAGATTTGTTTTGTTAAACCTGTATGCAATTAGGAGTTGTTTTTGGACATTGCACTTAGTTTTATCTCGAGGAAATATTATGCACAATATGAACCAGTACTTTATATAGTATATACAATATATACTACATATGTCAATTATATTGACAATTACAGTTTGTGACTTTTCTCTCTGCAGATTGTAGATTACCTGGTAGAGGTAGAAGTGTCCAGCAGTCTCACAGGTATATGAAACATCTCCTGGGACATCCAAGCTCTCCTGTAACCTTCCCACCTCTCTGAGGAGCTCCAGTCTTCTGGCTAGGACATAGTTTACTCTGCCATATCTGGAGACAGACAGCAGAGCACAGTTAGTCAACAATCCAAACAGTTTCCCTTTTTGTACAGGGATACAGATAAAATCATCTCAATTAACTGTCAAGTAATGACAATGATATATGACAGGATATGCTGATTTGAGGGAAACGATTTTACCAACTTCTTGGTGTTTCATGTTTGTTAACACAGATACAGATCATGGTCTCATTAATTCAAAAAGACACTGACTCAGTTAATTGTGTTACTCTTATTTATTATATAACTATTTATTATAACTTATGTAAGTGATCAGATTGAGTCTTGTATGTTCCTGTGCTCCAGCATCAACTTCACTGCCAAACAACTAGTGTCATGACCCGGGTTCGTCACCCTACATGCTGGTGTGGTAACCCAGACAGAGACCTCAGACAAATGGCATATAACAAAAAGGTGACATAACGTTTCTTCCTATTGTGAATTCAGTCTCTGATGTGAATCCGGCTGTGGCATAGATAAGAATGAATGGATTAATAGAACAGAGTTAATCTTGATCTGACGATGGTTCTGTGATTGTTGAGTTTATTGTGTGAAATTGGGGTTGTAATTACCGCTATTGTGTTTGTGCCCTTGGCTGAGAGCAAGCAGGTGACCATAAGCCTGGTCGTCAGTTAAGCACAGTCGGTAAAATATGTAAAATATATTGTAAATATGACCCAACGGAGTACAGAAATTTAAAGAGGGCAATGGATGTCCTTGACTGTACACAAGGATTGTTTAATTCCTACCATGCATCCTATTGTGTGGCTAAACAATACTGCTTAAAAGCAACAAAGAGACAAGCAGCACATACATAAAGACAGGAAGTGGGAGGGGTCACCGGGTAACACTAGAGGTGAATTCTATTTTTAGACCCTCTGCAAAGATCCTCAGTCAGCAGATGACTCAAAGACAATCACAGTGCTGTGTCTGTTTGGCCTGAATAAAATTTCATAAAAATAGGGAGTGACCTTGCTTCCCAGGATGACGGACATGTAAAGCATTCTGTTACTAAGACAAAAAACGCAGAATAGATACACAGGTGTGAACAGCAGCGGGAGGAGAAGAGGATTGTTATTTTTGTTAGTGTTTTTTTTATTTTAAATCCAGTAAATATAAACCTTGCAGACAACAGCACTAACTGTGCTTGAACATTAATGAGGACGCTGCATTTAATTTCCACCAAGAGCAAATGTGAGATTGCCTTGACCCCAAGTTTATCTAGAACATAGGGTACAAATATAGACTGTCCACAACTAAACATACAACCAAGACATTTTAGAAGATCTCTCCTATACCGCAGCCAACTTGCACTCTCAGAATCTCATTAAAACAGCAGAAAATTCATCATAAAATGCAGGGAGGCATTGTTAATTCATGGTGCTGTAGCTTTCCCTTTGTTAGGCATTCGGAGGAGCACTGGCTTCCACTTTGTCATCTCATATACAGTGTTAATTAAAACTCTCTGGCTCTCTCCTCTCGCTGGTGTCAGTGGGGTGGAAGGAGTGTGGAGTCTGCATGTTGTTATGAGGCAGGCGGGAACATATTAAATGCTGCTAGCTAAAGCTTTCTTTTATGTCTGCGATGCTGTATAATTTAAGAATGTAACAGAGTGCTTCCATGTGCAGACCCCAGTTCCCATACACTGATATTCATACTACAGGCAGACACTGTGCAGTAGTCATACACAGTATAGCAAATGAGCGTCATGCATCACCCCTCCCTTCCTCCTCTGGAAGTGTTGCTAAGAGCTATAGGGTGCAATTTGCTCAGTGCCACAGATGGATAAGGTGGTAATTAAAAATGTAGGCTATAAGGAAACTTTAAATAGTAACAGCATGAAAACGTAATTAATATTCAATAATACTGAGCTATTTATATTCAGGAGCTGGCTCAAAAGCTTTGCTAGTTTAAAAAAAAAAATAAAAAAAAATAAGAAAGTCTGGCTGATTCTTCTAATAATAGTGTTAAATATAGCAGCAGTCATGTGGAACTGTAAATGTTTGGGGTATCTTGAGATAATCTCCCTTTCTCAAGTCTGTCATGAGTGCTAAAAGTGTGCTCTTTTCCTGTCTCACTATGTCTCAGTAGTAAGGTCTGACTCACTATCCTTCAAGGCATCTCACAGACACACACGCACACGCAGCACAGTTTACACAAAGATGTGTGTGAGAGAGCTGGAAACTACTGGGGCTTCCTTAACAGGACTCTAGTGGTTCTTATCTGAGGCCATTTGTTCAGTGTCCTGCCACCAGTGCTACACAAAGAAAATTCTAAAACAGTGTGAACAGTTTATGTTGGTTTTATTAGGTAACGTCACAGATTTATGAGGACTCCTTCCTGACCTGAACTAAATAAACATTCTAACAGTATTAAAAATCTGAAATTAAATGTATTTATTCATGTAATTATTTATTTTGTGAATTTATTCATTTAATTATTCAGTCATGCTGTCAATTAATTATTCATTAAAAAATGTCCCACTGTATCCCTGAGTTCGGAAAATGACAAAACCTGAATTCCCTGTTCAACTTATATCAAAGGTCACAAACATTTTAACATTTAAATTGTTTGTACATTACATTAAATATTGTGGATTATATTGTTGCTAATATTTATTTGGTTAATGCCTGTTTTCATCAAGACGTCAACTATAATTATTATAAAAAAATATACAGAAGGTTAGTTCTTGTGGTGCAGAGCAATGATGAAAAGGGTTAAAGAGACAGGAATTGCCTCTGAGTGCAGAGCTGCAGGGAGAGATCCCTTTCACTGGAAGAAAGGCCTGAGAGGCCAACGATGCCTAATGAAGATAAACCTGGTCCATGGCCTGGCATATGGGAGTATCGAGTAGCCCTGTCACTGTGTTGGCTCATACCAAGTATGTATGTGGACAGCTGG
>NW_023339873.1:9225551-9226142 GCF_004916995.1 Morone saxatilis
GTGTATGTGTGTGTGTGTTGTCTGCTTTGATCAAACAGCAGCGTATATGCACTATAAATCTGCAACAATTTGCTGAATGCACTTCTCCACATGCTTTTGTGAATTCAAGTTGTCTTCATTTTCACATGTGCATTCCTGTTTTTTTAGGAGCATCAATGTCTGTGTGTGTTCTTTCTCCACCTGCCCCTTGCTGTCCTCACCTGCTGAAGTCCTTCTCGGTCTCCAGCTCCTCTTCTCCGTGGCCCAGACGCAGGAGGTGGCGCTCGTCAATGTCTAGAGCCATGATCTTTTCAAACAGCTGGTTCAGAGCCTGGTGTAGAATGAACCGTGACAAGTAAACATGATCAGATGTGGAAAATACTTTCTTTGATATGTGTGTATTCTTTTCATCTATCAAAAGTATTAACCTGGTGAATATAACCTGTTTTGTAATATTTGAGGAATTTAGTGTGCTATGAAGCAAGTGTCCACTCCTGTAAAAGGAATTATTATTAAAGCTTTCCATCATTATATCTAGGTATTTTTCTCGTGGCCAAGGTTGCTTTTGGCAAGCTTCCAAATTAAATTGGGGGGGGGGGGGGGGGGGGGGGG
>NW_023339873.1:9226242-9232373 GCF_004916995.1 Morone saxatilis
GTGTGTGTGTGTGTGTGGTGGGTTAACCTGGTTTGAATGTGTGACTATGAGCGTCCTCTGCTCGGGAAAGTTGTGATAGAGGTTTGAGATGATCTGAACGGCAACATCTGTCTTTCCGGTACCTGGTGGTCCAACAACCTAGAGACACAGCAGGAAGTGACAAAGGGGGGTGTGAGAAAAGAAATTAAAAAAATGTTAACATAAAGAAGCCCAAGAGATGATAAACACAATCAGAAGTTAGGTCACAGTACACAGGCGCTTGCCTTGGAGACACCCTAGTGGTTGTGACAGCTCGGCCATGGACATGTCAGAACGGGCTAGGCGGGTGCCCCATGGTTAGCAGTGCACAGATAAACGCAGTGCACAAATAAACGCAGTGCAACAAGGATGTGGTGTTGCCTGGCATGCCAAGACCCAGTGACTGTACAGGGGGGCAAAGACAGAGAGCTACTGATAACGGAGAAAAGCTGTATGAGGTATAAGTAATTTTTCAAGCCTCCCTTATGTACTTGTCATCTAAATGCAAGTAGAACTTCATCTCTGTTTACAAGTTACAATGATAATATGCCTTCCATTTACATCTAATTTACTAAATAAATATTCATGAAAGCTTGGTCTTAGTATGGGTATCTCAGGTGAGTAATTTCTGTTTTAATAGTAAGCACAATTAGATCTTCCTGCATAAATTAGTACATAATCAGCTCCTTGGTTTCCCTACATGAAAGCCAAGCAAGACAGACCGGGAGGTAGAGTGTGTTTGTTACGGCTGCTCACGACCGTGACATATGCCAAGAAGGAAGGTTAGAGGGGGTGATGAGAGGAGCGAGAAAGGCATGCATGCAGAGTTGTTTTACGACTCTGCTGATAGCTCACTTGCCTTATTTATCTCGGCAAGCTGCACAATAAATACCTCAGACCCCTCAGCCAGCTTCCAATCACCACATCAGAACGGCACTTTTGTCAAAACAGTGCGATAACAACAGCACATTGAAATGACATTAATGTGGATGTGCGTATGGACTGGGTGTGTCTATAGCTGTAATCCTATGTCATTTTATGTGTAGTTGACTATTTCATTGGCAATGCCAAAATTACAGAGGGTTTTAGGGAAATGTGTCATCCCACTATATGAGTGATGGAGATAGGGACACCAAAGAGCAGCATATTTACTGGTGAGGGAATTCCCTTGGTGTACATCACTAAGATTAATGGCTGCAAATCTTTGGCTTATAACAGCGAGCTTGAACAGTATGCACCTGCAGTATCAGCATTCACTAGTCTGACTAGAGGCTGGTCCCAGACAGCATCCAACCAAAGGATTTGAATGATGACTTTATAGGATGGGTTTAAAACATAGCTTCTCCTCCAAATTAAGTATTAAGTAATAGAATAAAGCTAGATATGAAAAACAAAATGAAACATAAGGCTGTGTCTGGTATTCAAATTCATAAAGTATTTTTCTGTACTGCTATGAACTTAATCTTCCAAGCAAAAATAAATAGGTGCAGGGTGACTCAACAAATATTGAAATTCAGATATCCATGATTACTACTCATTGGAGTCTGGTGTGGCAATTTTTAAAAAGATCATTTATATTTGGCAGATTTTCCTTAGGAGGCTTCCATTCAATCTTGAAATGTAGGTGAGAAATGTATACAATAAAACCGGAAATAAAAGTCCTTACCATGGTGAGTCCTGGCTGCATCCCAGCTCGGATGGCTTCAATCTGAGTAGGGGTGAACTGAATCGTATTCCTGTTAAAAATGTACATTGCTGATATTAATAAATCAAAGTAATTAGCTGGAAATACTGAAATACTGCCTTGACAGTATAAACACATATCTGTTCAATTGCTTTCTTTTTCTTTTTTTAAAACATGCTGTATGCCTTAATGTTGTGATGTTTTTGAGACGATCTTTAAAGATTGTTAAACCTAGGCTTCCCCAAGGACATGTTGTTGCTATCACAATTTAAATATCAAAGTGCAAACTAGAAATTCTATAACACAGCAAGATTAAACTTAAATTTTCATGAAGGGCAATTATTTTGTTGTGTTATAATTAGTACAGGAATATTAATGCCTTTTCTGTTCACCTTTAATTGCATAAAAAGTTTCATCTGTAAATGTAGGCATAACAACAACCACAATAGCACCACAACATTACATGGCGAACAAGTCAGAGGAGATACCATGGAGACAAGCGCAGCCAAACAAATCAAAATAGTCAGGCCCAGAGTAAGGCACCAATAATAAGCATTGGACTAGTGCCGGTGTGGTGTCTTATACTGAAAAGATGTTTTGGATAGAAGTTAAAGACTTCAAGCAAGCAACACACACTTTGACAACTAACTCAAAAGTGAGTGTTACTGTACTATATATTGTGGGTAGAGTCCTAAGATATAACTTTCTGTAAAGAGTTCAGTACACTGACTTCACTTTTTGACCCATAATAATGTTAAGTTGTAAATGGGAAAGGCATAAGTAATGGCCCTGCCCTCTCACCGTTTGGGTTGATTGTAGGGATATGGCCCACGGTTGGGGGTCACATAAGGCTCAACGATCAAGGTCATGTTTTCCTCTTTGTCTTCCACTTCTTCTTCAGCCTTTCTTTTCTTCCCTTTGTCCGTTTTATTTGAGATGGGAAACTTGATTCTGGTAAAACAAAAAGGAAGAAGGATATAATTTAATAAAATATGTAGTACAGTGACATCAATTGTATCTAGTAGGCATATTATACAACAGCTAGTAAACACAATGCTTACTGTATGTTTATATGTTTACTTGGAATTAAATCAACTCCAACAAGACTTGTCTCAATTACTGGATCTTTGACCTTTACCTGAAAGGGAAGACTTGCAGTTCGGGGTTCTCCTCAGTGACCTTTATGGTGTAACCAGGGAAACATGAGCGCAAATGGTCCAGGGACAGAAAGGTGTCATTGAAGTCCAACGTGGAGATCTGGTTAGGCATTTTGGAGTAGTGGGCGCTGCCTGGGTCGCCATAGCCAAGGATAATGTCATGAAGCCAGTCTGGGACGACACACTCTGTGTTCATCAAGTTTCTGATGGTCTCTAGCACTGCCTAAAATATAGAGACAGATAAGTATGTGACTGACATCTAACCAATAGATTGCAAAGTTTTAAAAAAAATTAAAAAAAAGAAGAATTTGAATGAGAAAAACTGAATGAGCCACATTAGACAACAACAATAACAACCATCCCACAAGAGGTGGTTTAGCTGGATAAGAATAGCTTTGTGGTGGGCTGATGGGAGAGCAGGTAATTTGTGTGTCTGTCAATTACATTTTAATGAGCTGCAACCTGTCTAATACCCTGAGCATCAAACATTGGGTAGGGAAACATGTTTCCTTTATCTGTGTCACACATCAAAGATTGAGACGAATGTTTCTTGAATACCCATTAGTTCCTGTGCTTTTCAAACTTAAAAAAAAAAGAAACACTTCAAAATCATCTGTTCTGAAAAACAGAAATGGGTGTGGGGAATAGGAAATTGCAGATTTTACAAAGCTGTAATTAGAAGCTCTCAAATCAGAGCGTGATAAAAAAGCAAAAAGGTTTTGTGCATGATAAACATTCTTAAAAAAAAAAGTTGAACAAAATGGAACATAACAAGAGACAGAATTTTTAACAAAAGTTTTAAAAACTTGCATGGATAACTTTATAATGACTCGCAAAGAACTTTAATATCTGTGAAAATATCAGCCTAGACTCAGCTTTATTAGCAGCAGGGTTCTGCTGAGGGCACCTGTGTGTTACTTTCTAAATTAAGTGCAGTGCAATGTTAGAGGGATACACATCACATGAATATCCAGTGAGAAGTGTCTCTCACTGGGATCACTGGGAGGGCCTTGAGTGGGTGGTAATCTCACAGTTGCCCTGGCCCCAACCTTACAGCTGCAATACCAAAGAGAGTATAATATGCGCGATACATCACTCTGGGGGGGTGTTGGTAGGACCAAAGCTCAAGGTCTGAAGATAGAGCACTCAACTACAATGTACAGAATGTACACAATGTATCTGTGTGTGGTCCAAACCTTGAAATTGTTCTCCTTGGGTTTACGTCTCATGATGATGTTGAAAGTCTCATATGGGTCTTCGGTGCTGCCCTGAATACTGCTGGTCATGTCCTGTTGATACTGGTTCGGGTCCAGCCACACACGGAACGTTCTGGCATCTCCTCGCAGTTTAGGCTTTGGATCAGGCCCTAGACCAGAGTGGTTGGGAGAATACTTGTTACAGCAACTGAGTCATGATAACATTTAGTGATAAATGTAGAAGTAATAAGTCTTAATATGGTTGCCTTTAAATAAGTTGTGGTAGACTTATTAGTGAGGAGCAATTTGTGTAGGTTATGTATTGATTGTTTTAGCGTATGGGCAGGGTATAATTCAGATATTTATTCATAATTTTAGCATGTTTGTACTCAAAAACACAAATTGCCTTTCTGGGGACAACTTACTTTTCTTAACTAAACAGGACAATAAAGCAGAAAACTAACATAAATTGTTAATATTAAAAGTGAATCTAAATCAGCCAATTCAAAAACCATATCAATATTAATTTCCATCCTTTCCTTACATTAAAAAATAAAACCCTTTAAAAAAGGAGCTTACCCTGGCTTGCCTTGCTACAGTACTATGACTCCTCAGGAAAAGGAATTACATGTAGACGTTTGACTGACAGGCCACAAGCTTTAGGCTTACTCCCAATGGGTGCATGAGTGGTGCAGCAAGTGCAGCTTTCACAGATGTCTAAATAGATTCTTGTATGGAGCTGCAGGGCACAGAGCAGGAGAGTGAAACTCAATCCTGTTGGCCTCTGGTGTGCGTGTGCCCACCAATGTGTACATCTGTCTGTGTGCACATGTGTACAGCTATGTGGGGATCATCAAATCCCCTTTACTAAAATGAGTGTGGCGATAGCTTAAGAGTGGAAGCTACACCCTCAACACCATAGGATAACAATGTGGACAGCTGGGCCGAGGTGTGTGTGTGTGTGAGAGAGCAGTTAAAACAAGTATGTTCCATTGTATTAAACTGCCAGTTATTAAAAGGTTGGATTAAATAAATACATTACTTAAGCGGAGATGCATTGCATTTGTTCATTTAACTCACACAGAATTTGTATGTTTGTAACAACATATTGTACACAAATATGCAATATTTGAGCAATACAGACAGTCAATTATTAGTGTCTAGAAATGCATCTCTCAGCTTGTGTCTCTCACCACCTCCACCAAGTGCCCAGTGATTTATGTGACATCATCCCACCACCCAGTTAGCCAGAGTACCACTTAGCCCTTTTGGGGATCTGAAAGTTTAACCACGCCGACATTGGCAGGGCATATTCCCTGGCATTTAGAAAGCCCTGCCCTCTGCATATTTAATCCAAACAGATGAGGGAGGATAGGGGAAAGGGTGCTTCAGTGCATGGACACATGTTCCCGCAGGGGAAACACTTAGAATAGCAGTGCTGCAGGGTAACTTAGGTAAACCAACCACTCAGAGAGACTGCTTTGGGCTGTGGGAAAGAACACGACATGGTAAACAGAGGAGATCATGTTACTGTATAAACATATTTTACTTTCCAGGAAAGACCACAGATTTGAATTTGGTCTGAGGGGATTCCTCCTGTGTGGACACACAAACAAAACAGACTCTCTGAGTCTACTGACAGCAAATTGTAAGGTTGTGCTGTGTTTTATATTGCTAGAACACACATTGTTGCTGGCAATACCTTGTTTCAGAGACAGAGGTGAGTGTTTCCTATATGACAAATTACTGTATTCTGCAGGGCAAGTACATTTGGTATTCTCTTACAGAAATACATCTATCCAGATATAGCCAATGCAGCTCTTCAGTTAAATCCAACAAATAAAGTAGGGGGCAGGGCCCAAAGCTCTCAGGTGTTGATGTCGACCCCAGGTTAATGGAATGTTAATGTGAACAGGTCAGGTCTCACAGTGACTGTCACCATGACAACACCAGTCTGACCCTCTCCTGAGGATCTGTGGGTGGGGATGATTGTGTATAAGTGGTCTTATGGGTGGATGGATGTGTGTGTGTGTGTGTGTGTGTGTGTGTGTGCATGTATGTGAGTGTCAGCGTGCA
>NW_023339873.1:9232473-9259896 GCF_004916995.1 Morone saxatilis
TGTGTGTGTGTGTGTGTCGGCAGGGCGTATATGAGCATACCTTCTTCAATGACGCGTCCCTTGTCATCCAGCATACCCTGCACCTCGCAGCCTCTCACATACACCAGTCCAGTCTGCTCCACAAAGGGCTGGCGCCGGTCGAAGCGTGTGCCGTAGGGCAGGTTGGGCCGCACCGTGATCAGAAAGCAAACATCATGCTTTCGCAGTCCTACAGGGAAAGAGTTTGGAGAGACAGGTTAGAGAAAGATAGAGAGGAAAGAAATGGTTTTATAAACAGAGCAAGAGAGAAAAGTACACAGGGAGAAACTGAGGTAATGGGGGAGTGAGACAGAATTTGGAGATGCAAGAGAAACCACCCTGTCAGCATTGGCCTGATCTTTAAAACATGAAGCACTAATTATACAATAGGGAAATGGCTAGTGGATGGAAGGAAGTAATACTTCATACCTCCACTGAATTACAAGAAAGAAAGTAGTAGTGGCTATAAAGTAAGTGAAGACATCAATTTGGGATATATTAGGGATGTGAACATATCCTATATTTTTCTCTGGAGAGCTATAGCAATCAGCTTGCCGAAAGTCTTCATTGTGCTTTCTATGTTCCCAGTGAATCAATGTCTTTCAAGGCTGACAAGCTCCTGTTAACATTATCTACAATGCCCATCTGCCACACGGAGAGATAGAGAGAAAAACGATCAGAAAGTAAAACTCAGCGGTAGAAGCTACACAGAGATAGCATGTCTTCGCTGAGACATGAGGTAGGTAAGGTGCATGAGTCAAGGCCCAGTGGAATGGAAGAGAGTGGAGAGGGAAGATTTTATGGAGGTTATAAACTGCTTACAATGAGGATTGTTTGAAAACACAATAAGAGACAACACAGGAAAAGAAAAGGTGTAGCAAGGCAAAATGAAAGAGGGAGGTAGTGAAAGTCATAAGGTGTTAATTATTTTTTTTTGTTAATTTTCCATTTCTATTATCCTTTGTGAGTAAAAACATAAATTAATAGAGGATGGAGCATAGCTAGATGAGCATAAGCAATAGAAATGGTAGATCCAAAATTTCAAAAAGTGATGAAAATACATAAAGAATATTGACCAGAAAATGCTCTACCAATGAACTTTTACCTTCCCACTCATGCTTGATATGATCTTGTACATTGAGGTTAACGGTGACATCGGCTCGCACACGGGCAGGCCAGCTCTCTCCGATGTTGGGCTTGGCAACCTCTACTATGGAAAAAGAGGTGATCGTCTGAGCCATCCTGGCCCAGCCCCCAAACACCACTCCGCCGTACTCTGATTGCCTGTGTAGAGGGGCACACACAACAAGCAGTTAGACAAGCGCTGTGGGCTGCTGTCAAGATTAAAATCAGTGGGATTTAGGGCAGCACATGGCACTACTGCTTACTTATTTACTTTTGCAGGAACAACAAGCAAGTTGCTACATCATTTGACATAATGGGAGCACTTATTATGTTAAGCAATGGGTTTCGAAATGTGGTGTACCAAATGTCACAGTCTTTTAATAAAATATTATCACTGCTCCATGCCACCATGTGAGAGGTAGGATAATCTTCATACACTGAAGTAAAAAGACAAAGTGTGGTGTTACTAAGTTAATCATAGAAATGTGTTCTACTTACGCATAAAAGACACAAGACATGCTCATCAGTGTGTGTGTGAAAATCATTTTAAACTCAGAACCTGTAAGTTTTATATGATGATAATCATTTTAAATTTTATTCTAACTATGATTATTGCCATGACACTTGTACTACTTCCTCTTGTGTACCCACCACCAGCATTTCACTGCACATTTTGAAAATATGAGTATAGAAATCTTTGGATCTTAATGCCTTTAGCTCAGGTTTACTAACAATTTCTTCAGACCTTTGGTGTTTCAAAGAGAGGTATGATTATGTGATATTTACAGAAATGTAATTTAATTTAATACTTGTTTAAACATGTATAAAAATGTCTGTACCAAGAAAATTATACAACATTCTGGATCAAGTTTTCCTCTAGCTTGACAGAAGTGAGGAGATCTCACCATGGTTTCATACGCCACACCACATCTTCTATGTCCTGTCTGATCTCATAGGTGGACTCCAGACGAAAGAGGTTAAAGTTCCTCAACAGGTAGTCGTGGAGGGTCAGGAACTGGAGATTGAGCTTGGGTAGTGCTAGACAGCCTGAGAAGGCAAACCAAGGAACAGAGAGAGACGGAGTGAATACTAATCTACATATGTGAGTAATTATAAACATACACACCCACATAAACACAAACTTACAATTAGCCAATAAAAGGTCATAATATTATTTTCTATAAGATTAGAAAAAAAGGTTAAATGGCCTAATACATATGTAGCCATCTAATAATTCAACAGTGTAAATATGTTGCTTCTACAGACTTGTAGATGTCAATGTCTCTGTTACAGCTAAAGAGTAATATGCTTAAGGGATGTTGCTTGAATGGTAAGTTGTATGCGAGTTGTTGAAGGTGTCCTTGCCAACTAAAGAGGATTCCCCAAGAGAGAGGTGCCAGTTTAGTGCTAGATGAGTGCCCTTAGGATAAGGGCTAACACAAGGTGTGGGTGGATACACCGAGTATGAAACACTGACTAGACACTGTGCCCTAGTGCATGTTAACTCACACAGATAGACACACACAGACAATCACACTTCATATGTGCAACACACACCTTCGCCTGAGTAGTACTCTGTCGGGACAATGTTCTCATCCCAGATTATCTTCTCTGTTGGATAAAGGGGCATCTGGTTAAGTTGCTCAATCTGAGAGATTCTGCGCTCATGACGGGACACCTGTGTGTGTGCGTGTGGCAAACGGAGAGTGAGACAGAGAGGACAAAGACACAGACAGAGAAATTGGGTTAATGAAACAAATGCTTCTCTGCCCCTTTGGCTGATTGTCTAAGATATTTATCTCCTCCTTTACTAGAAGACAGACCAGGAAATAAAGAAAAACATTTCCACAAAATCAGGTCACTCAACAAATCTGTTACATCATACACACAGTAAATGTCTGGTTTAACTGAAGCTTTTTATTAATTGCCATCCTCAGTCCTCTGGTGCTAGACTTTAGTTGGCCAATATACTTAAACATGTTTTAGATTATAAAACTAAAATGTGTAGATGGATTAGCAACCATGTCATGGGATATCTAGAACTTCGACATCAAAAGCAACAGGATACCTTACTGGATCTTTCAACCTTAGACAAAGAGGTTCAACATATATGAATGTTACTGTGTAGTTATGGCGTCACTGGTTATTTTCTTATGTGTACGCTAGGGCTGCAACTAACAATTACTTTCATTATTAACTAATATGGGGATTCTTTTCTCAATGAATCGATTATTTTGTCTCTGACATGTAAGAAAATAATCAGTGCTCATTGTAATTTCCCAGAGCCAAGGCTGACATATTCAAATGCCTTGCTTATTCAACAGCCCAGAACCCAAAGATATTCAGTTTACTTATAAATAAAACAAAGAAAAGCAGCGAAGTCTTTAATTTGAGAAGCTGAAACAAGATAATGTGTGGCACTTTTGCTTGAAATTACTTCTCAAAATATTTGCCACCAGGGCTGCATAATTAATCAAAATATTGTCAATAGTGCATTGTCCAAATCACAGAAGTTTTTTTGATAATGATGATAATGTGTGACATAACAGCATTATAATAAAGTATTGTTGCGCTGCAGAGATATCTTGGCCTACAAACCTTTTCTACAGATGTAAAACATGAAAAAACATGTTTGTTAGGAACAGACCACAAATGTCACGTATCATGATTTTAATAGGGGTTTTTTGTGATAATAATATACACCATTCATTACCCTAATGTAGATATACATTAAGGACAAATTCATCAAAAATTGCTAGTAAAGGGGGAGCTTCTAATCTGGTGTGTCTCTCTACTTCATTTTATTAATCTTTAACCAAGCATCAGTCCTACTTAGGTTTTGAGGACGTGCACACAACCATTTTGCTATTTTGTTTTTACTCTTCTGGTAAAAAAAAACAAAAACAAAAAAACACCAAAAAGCATAAATTACTTACTATGTCAAGGGGAGTGATATGTGCTTTGGAATACACAAGAGCTTATCTTTTCCACTAGAGGAAGTAAACAGCCTAATCTGGCCTAACACTGGCACTGGTGTAACAGCAGTACTACCTCTCAAAAAGAAGCATATTCATGAGTACATTCTCTGCAGCAAGTATGATTGTTTTGCTACCATGTGGCAAAGTTCTAGTCCTGTGGCCCATTCCTATTAAACCCACGCGGTCAGAAATTTTGGTTGTTGGGGGCAACCTCAGGCGCACACAAATGAGTCCCCTGACATTGTCTCCTGCAACAATCTAATCAGATAATTATGAAACAGCTCTTCTCCATCGCTTCTCAGAGAGGACCTGGGGAGGGTCTGAGTGGGTAATTATGAATAACCGCCGGACAGCCTTGAAACACCCACTTTGATGAAGAGGTCTACAGCACATGTGTGAGTGTGTATTGGGGAGGCTGGCGGGACATGGGTCTAGTAGTTTCTGGAGGGGTTTTAAAAATGAAAATTGGGCGAGCAAGGGAAGGGGAACCGAAGAGCACAATCAAACTACCTCTAGTCTTTCAAGAGATACTAAAAAAAAAAAAAGAAAAAAAGAGGAAAAAAAAAGTCCCTATCTCATTAGTACGGTCTTCAATTTACCCTACGTCATACAAATGCCCACATAAAGCAGTAATTGGATTAGAAGGCAAATTTAAGAGGGACGGGGAGTGAAGAGGGGATACTATATGTATTCCAAGGTCAAGAGCTTAAATTAATGACTTAAAATGAGAAACACAAAACCTATTATGCCGTAGCGCTGACTGGCCAGTTATTGTTCTGGAAAATAACGGCTCCCCAACATTGTTTGTAGAGGTGCACCAATACCAATTACGCGTCTTTTATACTGCCAGTTGACAAGCACATAGTGCCTGAAGTATTGCTTCATACCATCATAGAACTAAACAATTTCATCTAATCAATTGAAATGCCTGGGGAATTAAGTACCGCCTTGGATAAATATTTTAATATTTGATGCACAGAAAATAAACAGGATCATATGTAGTGGAAATTATGGTCCTAGTTTATACACTTGACCAGAAAAGTCTGGAATTCCCCAAAACTAGCTTAAGTTCACTGGATATGTCACTGGTACCTGTCTGAATTTTCATCCAAGACTGTACTCTACCAGATTTAATAGATTATAGATAACTATTATATTATCATCTATTACATCCCACTATGAAGCCTCAGTCTTGCATGGTATGAAAGAGACTAAACAGAGCATTTACCTGATAATTCTAAAAGCTAAGACCAACCCCCAAAAAAACACATTTAGAAACTCAAATGCCTACATGGACAATTCCATAAAAGCCAAGTCTGCACTTACCAGCAGCTCAAGGAGAACCTCCTTTTCATAGGCGGTGTCTTGCCCTTCAGGCAGCTCAGGCAGCAGACAAAGATATGACGCCACCCGGTGGAGCGTATTGGGGCTGCAGAGAAAGATGAGATAAACAAGTGGTTAGTCAGTTAGAATATTTGCATTTGCAAATTACAATTTTAGCTGACACTCTTATCCAGAGCAGGGATGACAATAAGCAGATAATAACTAATTGCTGTCCAAAGACAATGATTTAGTAATGACTGAAATGGTGGAGATTAAGATTGCGAACCAGGGAACAAAAATCTGAACATGTCTTAATTATAAATTACAATTATCTTAAAAACAACACATCAACTATGTACACTAAACATAATATGTTCAACATTACTCTGGTGTGTCACATTTATAAAAAGAAACAATCTGTAGGTCCAGTTTCTTTCTTTTTTGGGACACTATCTCCCCTTCTGAGAAAGATTTTTCAAATGGCGAGAGCAACACCACTATATGCGTGAAGATACACTGCCTTATCAAATTCTTTGCTTGTTAGCACTGCGGCACAGAGCAATACTTCTGTTTGCTTTGACACTGCACTCCTGCTCTGTCAGCATGTGTGTGTTAAGGGGCTGGGGTGCACTGATGCGACAGGATTATGAAAATCAAAGCCCATCTCCATCTCAGAAAGCTGAGGCATGGCTCTCTGCATACAGACCTGTTTTAATCAGGCTGACACTGTGTGACAAAGGCAGGGTCTGGTACACAACGAAGGACAGGGGCTGGACACATTGTGACAGCCACACGTGTCAGTGACTGACTGTATCCGTGAATGTGCATGCATTCTCCTACTTGTAATGCCACGCTTGGGCAGTGGAGTGGCAATTCTGCCAATGTTGCAGTCTGGTGGCCCAGTAGCTGGCATAGGTCATGTGGACATCCCTTCCCTTAGCAACAAAATAACAGCAAACCAACAACTCACTCTGAGTAATGGAGATGACTGGACCAGGTCATGACTGACAGCTGAGCTACTGGCAGGGTAAGGTGGGGATGGGGAAATAATAGAAAGTGGTGTTCAGTGAGTTTGCTCTATAACCTTGTTCAGGTTTTGGAGACGCCATTATCAGCAGCTTGTGTAATGTCATTATTTTAGCAGAGAGCAAATTACAATAGACATTATCTGGTCAGTTAAGGACACTTTCATTCAGTTAGCTAGGCACTTGTGTACGCACAACCACAACATGAGACAACATCACAAGCCGGATAAGCTTTAATTTTTTAATTAAACAAAAAAAAAAGAAAAAAAAACTATGACAAATGGCTTTTATGGATTCAACCAATGAGAAGTGGAATGAATCAAATTTAAACACCCTTTTCCATGACAGGCCCACACTGACGAACTAATCCACAGAACTAATTACACCAATTATTTTGACATTTCCAGTAGTGATGACTTTCCTAGCATTTCAAAGTGATGCATACTCTTTGATCTTGTAGTCAATTCATTTTTTTTGGCCTGAAATGACACTCAACATGTTTTATGTAACTGAAAGAAGTGTCTGTGTGTGTATATTTGAGAGAATGGGTGTGTACATGTGTGGGCAGGCTATGCTATAATGCTGCGTTTGTGTGTTTGGGGGACTTAGCAGATAAATTCAGAGCGGCGGGTGACTGGGAGCTTAGCCCGTGGGTAGTGCAGCTGGAATAAACTGGCATTAGCGTGAGTTGTTTGGATGAAAAGTGCCTCGTTAAATCTGATCGGCATTTTTGGAGTTACCCAGGAGCTGCTTTGGTGACAGTTGTGGAGCAGGGAACAATGCAGTTCCTGCTATATTCAAAATCCTAATTCTGGGAAAAAGGAGCAGAGCTTCTAGAAATACATGAAATGGTTCAGCTAAGTCTTTACCTGATTCAGCTCGGCTCGGCTCATAACCCTCTGCCTGACTTAAAGAAACTTAGTGTGGGTTTTAAGCATTTATAATCCAATACACAAGTTAAAAAGAGGTGATGGATATACAAACAGACTGCAACGAGGAAATTTGTGTTGTTTCAACATAGCAACTCAGAGAAATCATGACAAAGACATCACATACTGTACAAAGACTCATTGTGAGTACAGTACAGTAGAGCTAAAACACGACTGTTTAAAGACTTCTAAAAGCTTGAGTCAATAATTTAACATTTTAATTAAGATATCAAATGGCAAGAAAGGTTAGAAACCCTAAAGTAATTACAAATTCCCAATAAATCAGTGTCTTTTCACTCCCCTTCACGCAAGCGTACAAGTTAAAAAAACCCACACACAGGCCAGTTCATCAAAGCACGGGTGCTTTTTGGCTCTTTGGCTAGCTAATATGATCTGACAAACACAGCTGTTCAAAGAGTTTATTCTCAAGCCACTGCAAATCGATTAAATTAATGAGGCGTGCCTCTCTCTCTGGCTGGTACCAGCTGCCTGTTCAAGGGCTCACTAGCAGCCATTTAGCAGGGAAGTCAGGCAACAACACTGGTGCTGATGCTATACTGCAAATTAGGATCAAGACAAGGAGTCTGCATGTGTACCTGTACTTTAACTGGGGCTTATCTGTTTTGGAGATCAGAAGAACCTCTATGTAAAGGTCAGATTTGTATCTTCTGATGAATTGCTGGAGGGTGTGGTCTTTGTGTAACTCTTTACCACTGACAGCACTGTGAAAAATGATGGTATTAGGGCTGCCCCTGAAAACTCAATGATTCAAGTCATCAGTTTAGAAGACCCAGATTCAACTTGCATGTTGTCAGTTGTATCCCTGCATTCACGCGCAGAGTGACAGCATGGCAGGCTGTAAACTTTACAAACCAGGTCTCAAAAATACCACAACCCACAAAACTAACTATGATGGAGGTGGAAAAGAGTGATAGTTAATGGAGGGCAGCGTAGTGCCAGACATGCGGCTGCTGCGACACTCTGCAGTAAAGTCGGCTAAAACACTTTTGAATTCATTGCAGATGTTTTGATTTACCTGAGATGCCCAAAGTGTTTGGTCAAGGATTCTCGTGTGTCTACTGCTGCTACGCTGGACAGAGCAAACTCTTGCAACTCCGGGAAATGAGCAAAAGCTGCCCGCTGCAAGAAAGAAAACACAGAGCAAAACACTTGGACTGATGTTGACACCATCACTGTAAAAAATACCTTACTCATCATTACATATACACACACACATGTAATAATCTTTACATTTATTTTCACAACTATGAAAATGGCAGATGGCAGTATCATTTTGTATTCATGTTGCTTTCTCCCACCACGCATGTACTCCAGAAGCACAATAATACCCAAATAGATGAACAGAGAACATTCTGAGCACACAATAGCAGAACCAAAGAAGGCAGGACAAAGAACGTAGCTGAGATACGCCGCTGCATGCCTGTCTGATTGTCCCTCTTTATTTATAGTATTTACCTGCAGGGAGGTGATTTTGTCATAGTGCAGAGTGGTCATCTCTTTCCCCGTCAGGGCAGTTCCTGTCTGGTCACTGATCTCAAAACCTGTGTAGAACTTCAGCATGTCCAGCAACTACAGAGATGGGACAATAATATAAGTTAGTTAGTTTGTATTTCATGTGCATGCTTAGATGGATAAATGTCCTAGTGTGTTGTACCTGGCAGAAGAGGTGTCCCTCCTTCTCTCTCTTGGTGAGGTTGGATAGGGTGCAGCTGACCACCAAGTGAGAATCATCCAACACAGTATTGAACCAACGCCTGGTGGGCAGCAGGGCCTAGACACACAGGAAACCATGTTTATAGTGTTGGACTACATGTTTATAGTTGTGGCTAAAACACATGACCTTAAAATTCTCACAACAACAATGTCACTGGTGAAGAAAAAAAAAACATCCAGGTAAAATTCTATTTCAGTGGACTGGAACAAAATAACTCAAGAAAGATGAGCCAAATTTGTTAGATTTGGAGAGGAAAAAATGCTACATACGCAGACATAGTCTGCTGCCTCTCCATCACAGAAAAAGGGAATTAGGTATTGTATGAACGTACCGCTCTGAGAGGTCAAAAGAATCAATTAACTGAACAACAACCACATTTCCCAGCATCTGTCCATGATTATCCATACATCTTATTGATCCGTGGTCTTTTCTTGTCTTGAGGTTATTTTGAAACATATGATAGAGCAGCAAACAATAAGGCAAACTGACAGTGAGATGTGAAGGCGGCTGTAAAAAAAAAACAAGCTCAGCTGCTTCTATAGCCATTATTTGTTTGTTGTAGCTCACGAATGTGACATGAAGGCAAGTACAGACGAAACATGTCAAGATGAGATAACAGAGCTGCTTTAGTGGGAATATAAGAAAGAAATACTGAACATGTTGATGAACTGACAGAATGACTGGTGCACACAGAACAAAAAAGGAGTTCAATCTATCACATAAAGGCTGAAAAGGAATAACTGCCCAGAAATAAAACATGTTGTGAAATAGAATATGGAATGGGAGACTGATTGGCAAAACAACAACAAAACAAAATATGTATTATTTTATTCATTCAAAACCACTCTTCAAAAGGCAGCAGGAGCAGCAAGTGATACCTAAACACTGGGAGAACTGATATCTTTATATATATTTATAACACCCATCTTTGATCTCAAAACAGTCCGGACAGCCGGCATGAAACAGGCATGAAAACGGAGGTCTTTTTTCCCTGCATTAATTTTCAGGTCGTCATCAGAGAAGGGAAGTATGGATTTCAAGCAACTGAGGCTTTGTAAAAGGATAGTGCTGAAGGACAGAAGATGTCTCTGGAGACCGTCAGCTGGCCGGCCACTAGCCACTGCCAGGAACAGCAAGGCCGGCCTGTCAGCAGGCAGCCAGATGAAATCTATTGAACTCCCTTGCTTGTAACAGGAGATCTGCATAGGCAGCAGTAAGTAAGTAAGTAACACTCTTATGTGACATTGTATCTTTAGACAACCTCATTGGCAAGGTTGTCAATTTCTATTTTCCTTAATGAAATCTTTGAAATGAACTAATATCATGATATTAATATCTTTAGGAGCCATTTCATCACCCTGAAAATGCCAGGTTTTCAAACAATGTGTAGGTCCACTCCATGAATTCCAACATAGAATATACTCCACTGCATAACAATTCTGTGATTAAAACTATTACTCTCCGTGGTATAGGAGTAGATCTTATGACTAAAACCCTTTTTTTAAGACCGTGACAAAGGTAAACCAACATTGCATCTAAAAGCACAACAAAATAGTTCTATTAGAGTAGAGCCACTCTCAGTAAGTAAGCACGTAGGTCTTATAGGTATATTTCACCTACAAGATGTTTTTCTCAGTGCACGAGCAGACACTGCACTTCACTCTTCACCTTACACCACATGTCAAAAGCCATCAGGCTGAAAACAACCCTTCTCATACTCCAATCAAAGACTTCAAATACTGCACAGCTTTGCAGACAGCAATGACAGAGACACATTGGGTGGAGCTGAGACTCAACATTTATCCACTGTCCGTTGACCTGAGTTAGCTATAAATGTGAAGGACAAAAGGCAAATGAGCTCTGCAGAAATGGATGTCTACACCGCTTGCTTCATCAGGATTCCATGATTAAGCAAATATACTTGTAGCCCTACACTCTTCTAGCGTATATACACATTGGAAATGAGTGTCTGGCTGGTGTCTGTGTTAAGGTTGAGTGCATTCTCCTGCACTGTAACTTTCAAATAAAGCAATTCAAGCTAGGGAGTAAAAATGGCAAATTCGGTGTCTTACCTCCAAATCAATAATGAGTTCAATGAATCTCTCGCAGTAATGTACTTTGTCCATGGATACAGGCTCTTTGGAAAAGGAAGGAAATAATGGAAGTTAGCACTTCACATCAGATCAGGAAATGCATGTTATCAATGACAACGTAATCTGACAGACAAGCAGACAAGCAGACATGACGATATGAACATACAAGGCCAAAAAAAAAAGATAGGGAACGATAAGATGTAGCAGTGGAAAGGAGGTTGTGTAGTCCTCACCAAGGATATGAGGAAAGCAAACGCATGTGGACAACACCGAGGTGCCATGCTGAGTGTGTGAGCCTCACTATGAGATACCGCATTGCTAGCACAGCAGCATGCTGGGACCTCAGCCCTCATTAAGAATGTCAGTGTGTATGTGTGTGTGTGCACTTAAAGTTGAGGCATGTAGCAAGCATTAGAGTGATGTGGATCCTGCTGGGCTTCAGACTGTAATCTACTCTGTCAGGTTTGAATTCTACCTAAACACACAAATACACGTTCTGTTTTTAGCATTCAGGTGGGGGGCTTCTGTGTCGGCCTGCATTACAACATAGTAGTCTGTGCCGGTGGCTGTATGGCAGCTGGAGCACATGCTCCTTCAGCAGCTGCACGACTCAGAAAGAAAGGAGGGAGTACTGAAATAAGGATGATAAAGGGTAATGTTGTGTCTCATAATGGCAACATGGGCCCGGACTGAAGAGATGTGCTCCCTGACACTGAGAAGGCTCCAGAAAAGCCTAAGTAGATTTATCATGCTGAGAAAGGTACACAGTGCACATGCAAAGGCCTGCTTTGGACCAAAGTCACAGGGAGAATCCACTGGATCATTAATTATATTCAATATGTGAAGGTACAAATAAACACCAGGGATGCACCATTGTTTTGTTGTTAAAATAGGACGAAGAACTACTTTTTTCCCCTGTTTACCTGTTTGTGGAATTGACATGAGAACTCCAAGAAACTTTTTAATGAGAGAGGAGAGGAAGGCTCTCTCTTTTTTTGCCCTGAAGAAGACACAAAAAAGCAAATCAGAAAAAGCCTGGAAACTCATAGAACACAAAACAAAATCTCCTCATATTAGTATAGATCTGAACACGCAAAGAAAATAATATTACTGCTCAGCTGCATCAGCATCCATCTTATCAAACTTCTTCTTGATTAGATTCCAGAACTTCTGCAGCTTTGGAACTTTCTTAAGCTCGTGTTGGAGTCTAGACTGCAATCATAATAGAAACAAGTGAACAAAACCGTCAATTTTACCTCAGAATTAGTGTCATTGCAAGGAGGCAAATAATCAAACAACATCATTACTCGGTGTGTGCCAATAAACAGAAAAACTTAATTAGTGAAATAGATTGACATCTTACTGGTAGGAGGCACATCCACATTGGCAGAGAGATGAGCTGCTGTACCTGCTCTCTGATCAAATCAACCTCCTGGGCGGGAGGCGCAGAGAGAGAGAAAGAGTTGTCAAAATGTACTGTGCATGACAGATTTTTATTACACATCAGCCCATAATAAAAGTCTGCAACTAAAATATTTAGAGGCCTTTATAGGATACAGTCAAAGTGCAGCAGGCTATCACAGCAGATTTTTAAAGTGAGACATCTGCAGTGCTTCCCTGTGGTTTAATGCGGCTGTGGAGTATACAGATGGGTGGGAGCTTACCCAAGTTGTACTGCCTAGTCTACTACTGCCACCCAGTGGACATTACAAATAAATGCCGTAATTTCCACATTTATCTTGGGCAACAAGGCATTTTGGCATTGCTTACATTAATAAATAAGAAGCAATTTAAACCTCTTTAAGACAAAACCATTTGCTGCAACGTCTTCCGTCTTTCAGTCCTTGGACACAGCATAAGAATATACCACAGTGAACTAAAGTACAGTTGCTCCTTACTCATGATGGTGCTGCGATAAGCAATACAGATTTTTTCAAATAAATCTGTTTAACCTAAGTTGAGCAGAGAAATAATTTTACCTTAAACCATGTAAGTATTGTAATCAAAATATAAGCCGTTTACTGTTTTTTTAATATGGATATCAGTGTAGTGACACGCACCAGACTGTTGAAACAATGGTCCAGGAAGACCAGCAGAACTGTTTGTTCCTTCAGAGTGAGGCCTGCCTCCTCGCCTGCCAATACAGCTTCCATCACACATTTGAAGAAGAATGGGAAATGGCTTGGCTCCTTCTTGAACACCTGATACATACCAGAAGATACAATTGTGTTTGAATGGTAATTGTAAAGAAGTAACTTATATAAACATGCTCTCTTCAGAAGCAATTAACCTAAACTTAGTTGAGGCACCACAATTCTTACCTCCCAAGCTGGGACATTCTCTCTGAACTTTTCATTGACGATGCAACAAATGGACATGAGGTAGGCATTGCTGGACACCTCAGGAGTGTAGTTCACCCACAGGTAGTTCTCAAGATACTGGCTGAAATATGAGAAAATAATTGATGAACATCTATCTATACATCTTAATCACTGGCTGCTTCATAAAAACATGGAATAAAAGGAGGTCAACTCTCTCACCTGAACTCAAGCAGCATAATTTTTCTGATGGCAAATCTGAAAACATATGGGAAAGAAGACAACAGATCAAGATTAGGAAGTGTAAGAGGTGTTCAGTGGATTAAACAGCAGTTCAAAGGAACAGTTCAGCCAAAATATTTTTTGCTGATATTTTCCGCTTGTGGTGCTCAAAGCGCCAAAAAAAACTACATTTGAAAAACTCAACAGCAATGTCTCTTTCCAGAAATCATGACCTGGTTACTCAAGATAATCCACAGACCTTGTTGTGAGCAGTTTCATGTGTCACTGCACAGAAGCACGTGACACATCTACTCATGGACGAGAGACTCATGCCAGCACAGGATGTAAATATCAATACCATCTTCCTCAGCTGAGATGTAATGTTAGCTGGCTAGCGTTGCACCACTGAGGTAGCGTGCGGTCGCTATGGCTGACATATGTAGTAGGACTTGTAAGAAAATGGTTACTAAATGTAACTGCTCACAACTAGGTCTTCAAATGCAGTTTTTGGCGCTTTGAGCTTCACAAGCTAATATCTGCAAAACTCAGCAACTCACACCAAAACAATCTAGATGGATAAATAGCTCCACAGGTAATTAGAAAAAGGTGTTATTTTGATATTGTGGTGAAAGACGCTATATATTTACTTACTTGGACTTGAGAATCTCTTTTTCGTAAACATCTTCCATGACCTAAACAAACAGCAAATAATGTTAGTATATTGGGGGTTAGGGCAAACACAGAGGACCCCCACCTAATGCAACATAAAACAACAAGTGTGTTTAGGTTGAGCTCACTGACTGGTAAAAGCAGCACTTTCAACCTCTTTACCATTTTATCAAACTAAGTGATTAAAATACATTTTAGGTAGAACCAACAGACATGTAAATAACACAATTATAAATACAGCATACACAACTTGAACCTCTAAGATGCAGCAATGTATTTCACTCACCTTAGGGTCAAATGGGAGTTTATTCTTCGCATGAGGAGCCCAATATTTATTAGCCAGCTGAAACAAGAAAAACAAACAGTAAACATGGCAGCATGTACACTCAGTTTCATTTAGCTGCACAGAAGTTGCTACAAAATGACGCATTACAGGGTGGTGCATGGCTGGCAATATCAGACGTTCAACAAGTTTTATTATGGCTTTCTGGATAGGATATAATACTCTTTAACTTTATTACCGAACCAACTTATACTGACATTCTTTTAGACCAAATATCATGTGATACACATCACAAATCCTCAACCCATCTGTCATAGATATACACTGCGGTCTTGCCCAATCTCCCCTTTCCACACATTAGTTCTTTATATATGTACTAGATTGACACAGGATGCAGTAAACTAACCTTATATGTAAGTACACTTCAAGTACACTTCACAGACTTGACCAACTACAGGTAAACATACAAACTGACTGCAGGTAAGGAACAACCTTACCGTCTTCAGCATAAAAACAACATGGTAAAACTTATTTCAACACATTGCTAGTGATGGACCACATGTGTAATGTACATTTACAATTACCTGTGTGACATATTCAGCATTAATCTGAGACACAGAAGGCGCAGCAGCCTTTTTAGCGGGGGTTTCTTTCTCCATGGTGGCCATCTCAAGCAGTTACAATGGCGACTGTCAGAAAAAGAGAGACAATTACATATTGTGTGAAGGTAATCGTAACTAGCCATTAACACCAAAAGGCTTCGGACTTAGCTTTTTGTACTGAACTCGTACCTTTAAAATAATGCGGCCACTAAACGCAAGAACAGTGCTGAGAAAGTTAACGTAGCTAGCTGGTTTAAAAACTTCAGCAGGTGAAGTCAATTGGTTAAATGTTATTCTAAACACAATTACTCAAATACGTACCCGATACGTCAAAAAACAAGTCATACCGGTTGCTATAACGTATTATCATTAACAAAACATCGTAAAATGCTAGGTTAACATTATTAAACGTTAGCTGTTTCACAATATCAGGCGCCGAGCTAAGCTAATTAGTAGCATTTAACAGTTAGGAGCTGACTCGGAAATTATCTGAAGATAGCGTTGCTGCTAGTCTTATTGTGTATGTAAAAAATATATGAAAAAGTAAGCCTACAAACCTTTCAGTTTATTTAGACATGAGTGTGACTGCAGAGGGACGGTTACGCATGTACACAACCAAAACGCGCTGAATGCGACTGACTTCCTGAATGGGTACGTCCCTAAAATGCTCCCCGAGTACAAAAGCATTTTTCCGTTCCTACTTGTGAAAGTTCTTATATTTCTCTAAAACAACTAAACTAAGTCTTAACTAAAGTACGAAAATCCTTGTAAAGTAGTTATCTTTTAAACATTTCAATATCAAATATGTACAGCATGAACAAATTTAACAAGACGCACTAAATACTATTTGAAACACGTTTAATTTATGAAATACAGAAGATATAAAAAAAATAGTACCTACATTATCATCTAGTGCACATTATAATACATCTTTTACATACAGTATGCACAAAAATCACATTAATGACATATCATGATCATCATAAGCACAATTTCACACAAAAACACAAACATTACACCTTTTGATTATCAGTGAGTCAGTCGGTGTGTTCTGACATGTGCCGACTGTGTGAACGTTTTGCCACAAATATCACACCTAAACGGCCTCTGACCTGTGTGGATAAAATAATGCCTTTTAAGTTTAGAGGGAGACACAAAATCTTTGAAGCAAATGTCACAGCGATTGTTCGGGGTCGTTTTAGGTTGAACTTTAGTTGAACAAATGTGTAGCTTCAGATCGTTTTCACTCGTAAAACTTGCAGAGCACTTGTCACACTCAAACACAATTAGTGGCTCACACCAGTAATTATCTGCCTGCATTTGAATCTCAACCACAGAACTCACACATTTATCACTGAGCAACCTGTTGCGATCTGAAATGGCTGTAACTCCTTTAGGCTGACATGGTAATACTATATTGTGTGCCCTGCCCTCGTGGTGATGTGACAAAGGTGGAGCTGCCATATTCTGATTTTGGACAAGCTTATTTATTTCAAAGGTAAGTTCAGAGGGAAATGAATAACTGTGATGATCTGTAGCCTGATCACAGTTGTCTAAAGCCTCATTACATTTTTCTCTCTGCTTTTCCTCTGATTCATTACGCTTCTCTTGTAAGCCTACTTCTGGCACTGCCAACCATTCAGTGTCTCTAGCCTCTGAGAAATAAGATAAATCTCCATCAGTAAATGAGTAATGACCAACAGTGGTATAATGTGACTCTGGCTGCTCTGTTGTTGCACCCACACTAAAATCAGTACAATCAGTAAGGTTTTCAATGCATTGAACCTGGAGATGGTTCGGATTTAGCATTTCTCCTTGAACATAATGTGACATCCTGTTACTCTGTCTGCATTTGTACTCGTGAATTTTTAGGTGTCCACGCTGTGTGAAGGTTCTGCTGCACAAAGTGCATTTGTACGGCCTTATCCCAGAGTGAGTGACCAAGTGCCTTGAGAGCTTATATGGAGAAAGAAAGTTCTTAAAGCATATTCGGCATGTGTGACATTTCCTCTTTTTACAAGTTACGTTACTTTTACAGTTTGTCTTAAAGAGACTGTTCACTTTTGTAATGCATATTTCACGCCTGGTGCAGAGCGTCTCACTCACTCCGTTACATACAACACCCTCAAAATTTGAAAGTGTAGTGTTTATGTTCACAGGTTTTTTCTTTGGTAGGATATGGACACTGATCCTTGGGTAAAGCTGCTGTTGACTATTTACTTTCAGTTGTCTGCTGTTCCCCTGTTGATTGAAGGGCTTGGATGGTTTCTTCTCACAGTGAGTTCTTTCATGGGTTTTCAAATGTGGAGCTTGCCTGAATGCTTTCCCACACAAAGCACACTGAAATGGTTTCAGTCCTGTGTGTACCATCTCGTGCCTTTGTAATTTAGAGGCACTCTGAAAACACTTTAAACACCGGGAGCACTTGTGTCGTACGTGACCTGGATTTTGCGTTGATTTAGCAGTTTGTGTCCTTTTCACAGTCACTTTAGAAAACTTTCTCAGGTGCGCCTCATTTTCCTTTGAGGCGTGTGGCTCGTCAACTACGTCACTGCCAGTTTGTCTCTCAAAATCCTTCTTATGCATTAACATTTCCTGGACGGGGACATCTGCTGCACTCCTTACATTAAACCCACCTACGCAAGAAGGTGGCCGATTGATATACAATGATCGTTGCTTGTGATATCTGGACCACAGGTGAGTGCGGCAGTGGACCCTCAGGTGTGTTTTCTGACGAAATCTCTTTCCACACACCTCACAGCCAAAGGGCCTCTGCCCAGTGTGAGTCAGTATGTGCCTTTGAAGTTTTGATACAGATGGAAAACATTTCAAACATGCATGGCACTGATGTAAAGTGTTACTTCTCTGCTGCTTCCTGGTGGCGTGGTAGGTTTCCCTCTGCTGTTCTTCTGATGTAATTATCTCAGAATCCTGAAGAAGAGAGTCATTGGGATCATTGTTACTCCATGTGTCTGATGTAACATAGATGTTCAAGTCAATGGGATTTGCATGACTGGGTTCAGGTTTTATTGCATTTGCAGACATTTTCACATTATTTCCCAATTCTTTTTGGTTGCTGTGAATTTTATGATGGCGTAATAAATTAACTTCCAACCGAAATGATCTGTTGCAGATTACACACTGGAATGGTTTCAAGTCTTTATGTGTTCGGTGTTGCTGCTCTTGTTCATGTGACTTATGACAAAAACTCTGACACCGACTGTCTGTATTTAATAGTTGCTCTGGTTTTACAGTTGCATCTGACCTGATTTCAGTCTTGTTCAGGTCCTGCACAGCGTTTACACTTATTTTACAGCGAAGCTCCAGTTCCACTGCTGAACTCTCAGGATTGTGATGGCTGATGGGTCGTTGTTGAAGTGATGACCGAGGCGGCACAGTGGAGGTTTGTCTGCTGTCACAAAACCTCAGTTTTTTCCTCTCAGTGCCGGCAGAAAGTGAACATTTATTTGCAGTGCTCAAATGAGATTTCAAGTGTACCTTCTGTCTGAAGGCTTTCCAGCAGATCATACACGAGTAGGGTTTCTGCCCCGTATGAATAAGAAAGTGCCGCTTTAATTTGGATGGCGAACAGAAGGTTTTGAGACATTTAGGACACTGGTGTTGCAAAGTAATTTTGCTTGTGATGGAGCTCAGTTCTTGAGACTGCTGGTGCACCTTCGAACAGGCCTTTTGAGAGAAGGTCTGTCCCAACTCTCTGCCCCACTCAAATTGTTTTGGTTTGTTATGAGTTGTTGAGTGAATCCGAAGGTGAAGGGATGAAGGAAATGACTTCAGGCAGACTTTGCAGGTGTATCCATCGTGAGCACTGCGTACCGAAGTGTCTACATTTGCAGAATCAACTTGCTCACTTGGTATTGGAAGATTTGAGATACTGTCCTCAGTCACTGAGCCATCATTTACATAAGGCACATTTTTTGGTGGTTTTCCAGTCTCAGAGGAAGGAACACAAATTTTGTGACTCACAATTTCCCTTTTCCGCTCTGTCTGGGAGGTCGCAGAGGCGGACACAGTCGGGAGCATTGAAGTGTAGTTACTACAGCCATGTGTGGTAATCCCTGCAGCTGGTCTAACACAATTTGGTTGTTGTTGATGAGTTAAAACTCCACTTTGAAGACGGTCTGTAGGAAGCCTTGAATGGTGGACATTCTGCAAGTGTGTTTTCAAATGCTCGGACTGCGTGAAGGCTTTTCCACAGATCTCACAGTTGAAGGGCTTCTGGCCAGTGTGGATGAGATAATGTCTCTTGAGTTTATATGGCGAAGGAAAAGCTTTTGGACAAACAGAGCATTGATGCATTTTCAAATCGCCACCGAGGTGATCCTCTCATCAGACCTAGGGCAAAGCATATGGCATTAAAACATGGAAATGGAGGTCAAGCATAAAGGAATTCCCATCAGTGCAGCTGGCAATAGAAAACAAGTAGTTAACTTAAATAATGATTACTATAATGCAGCTAACCTTGCTAGAATCCATACTCAAATACTGTACAATGTCTCATTATGTTTGTGAACGTATAATATGTATTAAGTCTAACGTTACAATACGTTACTGCCAAAACATTACCACGCTACAATGTAAGTCCAAAGTACTTACTATTTGTGTTTGAAGTCCAATTACAACTAACGCTAATTCGTTATAAGTTGAGTGTTTTTCTGTGGCTTGTTAGCTTTCTTGCTAACGATGTAACAACCTCATACGTCACTTAGGCAACAAGCCTGTACGTCTCTCAAAATGTACGACGAGAAACAAAGATGTTCGGTTCCTAATGTCTGTCTATCTGTCGTGATATTTCTTTCTTTCTTTCTTTTTAAGTTTGACGAGATTGATGCTATGCGAAATTACACAGTTATACCATTATAATGCTAAAGCCACCTTAAAGACATATTCTTAAATAATACGTGCAAACAATCAACTCAGAATAAAAAACTGCTATTTTCATTTGTTGGTTAAACAACATACTCAACACAAAAGTTAAATACATAAAAGAAAGACAACTCGTGTTCTTTTTCATTTTGTGTGCAAAAATATTTAGCACATATCAAACCTTGCTCCTCTACCTGCCACAGGAATGAGAGACTTTACTGTAATGATATCTGTGGCCTCAACACTTGACACATACTGCCTAATGCTGTTATTGTGGATCCTAACAATCCAAAACACCATGCAATACAATACCACATTGCAATTTGACCAAGGACAACCTTACACATTAAAAGTGCTGGGCCTCTCACACAACCACAGTCATTAGGTAGTATTGATTACGTAGAAATACAATTGTGTAAAATAAGACCTCATTCCCTTTTATTAATAAAAACAAAATTATATAGACCTTTATCACATTCATGTCTTGAATGATTGTGATCAAAGTCTATGTACTGTACATCATCTGTATGTGCAATATATCCATCCTACAGAGTATGTCGTGTAGAAAGTGGATTAATTATACATACAATGTACAGTATACACGTTACCTGTTCAGATTGCTCCAAAAGCGATATGCCTTCTATCCCCCAGGGAAGGGCTGTGTCGTAAGCAGCAGGCAGGTGGGTTCGCAGTCCCCCACCCCTGTTAACTGAGGGTTTCTCTAGTTTGATATAGTACTATATGACCCTGTTTACTCCCCATTTATTGTAAACCATCTGTTCCCACCAGTTCATTTTGGTCGTCAAACGTTTATTTATTATTCTGTAAATGGATCAACAATTCAGAGTTCTAAGCTGAGGGGTTCTCTTTTCAATGCGGTGCTGAGTGTTTGTTTTGTTTGGTTTTGTCAGTGTATATACAGTATCTATGCCTCTCCAACACTGTGTCAGTGTTTGGGCAGGTTTGAAAAATATAAACGTTACATTTTGCACAAGTTCTATGGGACTTCTCGGGGGTAATGGGGAGATGATATGATTCCATTTCGTGTTGTGTCTAGATTGAGGTGTTTGGTCTGTGAACCTAGTTTAGTCTAGCAAGACCCAGGCAGGGTAACCGCAGGTTTTCAACCCCTGTTGGATGTGCTGCTTTTCCTATGGTTTTCGCCTCAGTGTTGTTGATATTTATTTTCCAGGAATGTGGATGATGAGAATTAAAGGTATATCGATATGTGTGGGTGGGTTTTCTACTTTGGCTTTACCTTATTCCAAGGATACTGCACAGCCCAGGATAGCCAACAGGCTGTTCATCTTGTAAACAACCTGACTAGTGAAGTAGAAGTGACATTGATAAGTCGATAAAAAAAAAAAAAGAATCACTACCAATTTTGATTGAATATCTTTGAGTCTTAGACTGTGGGTCAGACAAAACAACTCATTTAAACATCTAGGAAATTGTAAGTAATTGGTGTAATAAGGTGTTACAGTGCCACGGCCTTAGTACATTGGCACACCTGCATGGAGCGGAGCCAACGTTACACATGTGCTTTCCCTGTATGACAAGTAAAAATATTTTAGTCTCATCTGAAAATCTGGTTGAACTGGACTATTGAATTGATCTAAACTCTGCTTACAGTCATGTAAGCAATAGGCCTTTTTTTACAGTGGACATTTTGACAAGTCATAGCAGGGAGACACTGACGTAACCTTAACCTTAGCCGCACAGGTGTAACTAAGAACATTAAAAATGCAGTGTTTGTGTTCTGTTATTGTGTCCTATTAAGCCATTGTGACAGTGACCCAAGGCCATAGTTAATTATTATTTAATTAATTATTTACACTATAGTGCTTTTCCTACTGTAACATGTCAACATGTCTTATGAGTATAAGCCCTATGTTAGAGCACCATACACAATAAATTGCATAACACAGAAAGTGGAGGAAAGCTGTAATGTGCATTGCAAAATAGTAATCATGTTTATAGGTTTATCTATTAAAATAAAAATTAAAGATACTTCACAATAAGGTAGAAATAAAGCAAAAAAATGGTTTAAATGTCATAAATATTGTTTTAAAACCCACACACATAAGGTGCACATATCTTAAACATTAAAATAGTGAAAATGTCAATATTAAGAAATATTTAGAAAATAATTCAATATTTTAGGGTCTTAACATGAAAACTGAAGACAATATTTCAGTGATCTATTAGAGATGAAGGTAAAATATTTATAATATAATAATAGTGAATAATAATATTTTTAATAATATTATAAAACAATTTTTTAATGCTCCTTAGCTTAATTTAAATTGTAGCATTCAATGTATTAGTGGAAATACTGTGCAAATAGAATTGAAAGCTTGTTTGCGTTTAAGTTGCACTATTTATGTTGACCACAAGAGGGCAGCAGACACCACTCAATAGCCTGAAATGGTTTGCCAGTTCAGCAGATAGAACAAGTTTCATGAAGTCAGGGCTGTGACCATAAAGACATGCTTTCGTAATACATCAGGGGAAGAAAACAATACATTATGAAACAAAAATGATTCAAACATGAAAACAAACAAAACCGCAGTCACTGAGGCAAACAGACCACAATGTCAGCAGATGTCTCGTGCACCAAGGCCGCTCCTAAACCGGGCTCCCCTACTGTAGCCCACTGCTATGGGGAAAGAGAGTCACACGCATCAGCCTGGTTAGCCTGGAGGAAGAAACACACAGTTAAAGTCCATGTGCAAGGCCACAATGACAAGGGCCGCAGGCTGGTACACTGCACACAAAGGACAATGTTAGCCACAACAGCCAGTTTGTTTGAGAGTGGTTGCAGGTCAGCTTGGTAGAAAATGTACATTTGACAAAACACATGAGAAAACTAAATGTCACCCTGTCTTTATTCATTTTGTGAGGAAACACAGCGGTGAAGAGACAAAGAAATGTGTCTGCCATAGGCCATCACATTGGCTATGATGAGGGTGTGATGATATACTTGTGGCTTTGCCTGTGTCTGTAAGAAAACATGCCCACTGAAAGACAGAATGTTATGTTTACAGTGAGAATTGACAAGCCTTTGTCTTGCACTGAATTTTAGTGGCAGAGCTCCTCTGTGTTTACTGAAATGCTGAGTCTTGTATTTGAATGTTTTTTTACATATGAATTCCTATAATTTAACTGTTCCAACAAGAAAAAAAACACATGGATTCGAAAAAGAATTGTAATATTTATGTTACATTTTATTAAAGTACATTTCCAGTTCCTGTCGTTATTCTTCATTCTCATCGCTCAATTTGAACAAAAAGATTTTTCAACCTTCGTTGTAAACCATTATTAAATCCGTAAGACTGCTGAACATACATGCTTGTTCAGCAGAGTCTTGTTTGGCCACATCCTTCTTTTCATTCAGACTGTTACACTCATTCAGAAATTAATAAACAAAAATATAAAAAGTAATTTGACAAAGAAAACACTCTTGGAGGAATGTCTTATACAAAAATTTGACTATTTGTGCCACTGCCAAATCTGTAGCTGCTTTGTGGATGTAATTCCAGTGTACCTGACTGAGGTGTAAAAGCACATAATAAAAGTACTTTATTAAGAAAATACCCATATCTTAATGCTTATCAGACAGCTGCATCACTCAAAAATTCTGAGTCTCCCCCTGGTAGGGCCCTTTAAAGCCAAAAAGGTGAACATTAACACACACTGTATATTTATGGGGCATTGGCTTGCTCGCTCTCATAAATAATTGCGTGTTTGTGTTTTTCAACCCTCAATAAAAAATCTTCAGGCTCTATTGGTTGCCTCTATTGTTCAATTTTTGATAACAACAATCAAAACAACATTGCGGTGGGTGAAGATCAATAGCCCACTCCACTCTCCCGCCATTACAAGAGCGATGAAGAGAATAGCCGGAGTGAAGATGCATTCCACCTCGGATCATCAATACGGTTCATGATCTTTGAGAAAAGAAATGTTGCAGGAGCAATTGTTAATAGTGCTATTTTCTTCCCACATCGTCACACTGTGTCCATTGACACTCCCCAATACACACACACTACAACACACACCTGCCCTGCAGCTGTGTGTTGTAGTGTCCCCTCTCCTATTAACCAGGTTGCCTTAGAATCAATAGAAAACATAAAGAGGCTTAATCTTTTCAGGTGCTCTGCGCTGATTGCCTATTACACAATAATAACACACCTTGAATCCCATGGAGCATGAGAGGGAGATACACAGTCACCTCATCCGCACACATTACACACAACCACAAACCAGTCACACAGTAAATCTATAGGTTTACAACTGAACAGATGGTGTCAGCGGTGGCGCTAGGCCTTTATGAGGGGTGTTAGCTGGCGTGCTAAGAGAAATTCCACCAGAAACAGTGGGATATCAGGGGATACAGTTTATCGCCTCATGGGATGAGACACTGCTGGTGTCTCCTTTTGTAGACTATGGTCTCGAGTCTTCTGGTATGCAGCCTTAGCTTATAGAAGTTCCGTTAGACTCATCTCTGAGGCGGAATAGCAGCTGCTGCAGTATACAACTCTAGGGGAAGACAAGGTGAATTACTAGCCTAAGTTCTGGGATGTGAAGTGGAATAAACACATCCTCAAAACCGCACATGACCAAAACCACTTGGAGACAGACACAGCTTTGCATTTCAACAATTAGCAGTGACAAACAGTCAAAATTCAGGAGCAGTTATGCAGTTTTTCTTTTCCACATTCACTGATGTCCTGTTGTAAGTCATTAGGTGTTGGGGCTGTCAGAGTCGCGCCTCCAGAAAAGCCCCACTGAATTCCAGTGCTGTGATGACTGGAGTCTGGTTGTTGACTCTGGCTGTGTTTCTATAAACTGAGCCAGCAGGACAGGTGGAGGATTTGGGTGTCAGGCAAGTCCAGGACTGGAACCAGGGCCAAGGATGGACTGGACTCCCCCAGAGAGCTTCTCAAACTTTCTTCAAGTCCTGACAGGCAGAGGTGGGGAGAAGGATAGGAAGAGGGAGAGGGAAATGAGAGAAGGGCCGGTGTTAGTTTGATGAGAACTTTGGCAGGACTCGGACATTAGGTCCTCATATAGCTGTCCCGCTGGGGCCGTCCCAGGACAGAGGCTGCACTTAACCCTTCAACAAGGGAACACAAACCTATTTACAAATTATTGGCATTCTTAAATCCTTGGCAGATTGTAGCCCCCACCCCCTACCCATTCAACTCCCTGCAGTGCAGACATATGGTCAGCAAGGACTGAACTCTAAGCTACCCCTCCCAAACTCGCACACAGGGCCATATACAACCAAATAGATACACACTGAAGGGGGGGGGCAACCCTGCCATGCCCTTTTGGACAATTGAGCAGCTTGTTGGGGGGGATCTAGTGGAATGGATCCTCTGCTCCTGTTGTGTTGGGATGTTAGGAAGCTGTGTTGGGACTACCTCTCAGTTTTACTGGAGCTGAGAGATGTTGTTAGTGTGTGTGTATGTGTGTGTGGCCGGACTACAGACGGGCAGCGGGCATGTGAGAATTCATTGAGTGTCTCAGCGCCTGGTCTTGATGACAGCCTGTCTATTTAGCAGCTGCCCGCTGGGATGTTGCCCCTTCCCTACTCTGCTCCGTGCACTAATTGGTCACAAGTGTTCCTGTCTCATGGTTGACTGTCCTGGCTTATTTCTTCTGATTTAACAGCATGTTGCATGGAACTTGGGTGTGGTCACTGTGATCTGGCATGGTTGTGATAGAGATACACATCTGGGGAAAGCATGTGGTGTCACTTTTGTACCATCACTAGTGCAAATGTCAATTTTTCTGTCATATGATACATGTCACATTGTAATTCCTGAGCAGTTATCTCGAGTCTCAGTGGACAAACACAAACTAATGCTCTTTTAATGACACCTACCAGCACTGCAGTACCACTATGTGACATGTACGTGAACTTGTGGAAAGAGAATACAGGACACGGAGGTTAAGCGAACAGTTCAGCACTATTTAATAAGCCTCATTCTCTTTCATTTGAAGCGCACGCAGCATGCCAAACATCCTTACAAAGAGCCCACACACCCTAATTAGCTAATATGCACTACAGCTTAAAATACCCCCACTGAACACAGGCCTTTTTTTGGAGGGCATTAAAAGCCTAAATATGTGTTATCAGAGCATGTGGTGTACCCTGGGAAGCAGGATCCTCTGGAGATGGCTAGCTGACAACTGAACGAGCTCAGGAGATCACAGACAGGGGATGGTTTTATTAAGAGAAGAAACACACCCTTCATCACACCTTGCACAGTAAGCCTGTTTTATGTCAGGATGTTTTAATCTTTGTACTAACAGATAATAATTGCACTCTCTCTTTGAGAGTCTCTTTTAGTGTCTGTGTACACAGACAGGCCTGCTTTTGCATGAATGAGAGACACAAGGGGGGTAAAGGTGACTTGAGTGCGCATGCAATTTTGTGTTTTTTTTTTTGTCTTTGTGAGTGAAAAGTGAGTAAAAGACACAGACTACTTTGCTCCAATCACTTTAAATGCTTCTGGAAAATCACACAAAATCCTATGAACGCTTCCCAGCACACACCCCATCCCCATCCCCTGGTCTCTCAGCCCCCCCTTTGGGCTACATGGGGAGCCTCATTGAGAGGCCCAGTGGACAGCGGATATAAGATTCAAAAAGCCATCACATTAGCAATGGGATGGAACTAAACCATCTACCCAAGAGGACCAGCCATTATTCTGCTTCACGGCGAACACACAGGGAGCTGAAAAAGGCTGCTGTTAAATCTCTGTGTTTTCAAAACCAAATCATTACTAATGCCCACAACACCCTTTTATGCTAAACATCAACAGCCATTTCAGTTTGAACTGATTAATATATAAATATTGTAAGCCTAAGTGAATAGAAGGAGGGGTGTCTGAGAAGGCAGTGGTAAAAAAGGAGAGAAAAAGGGGGTTCCTGTGTGGAATGGTTGATGCCTGCTGGGCTTATGGGGCTTTTAAGCAGTGGCCAAGGCCCAGAGCCAGTGGTTTTTAGTTGTGCTACACTGACTTCCAAACTGGTCAAATTATCTGGTAAACGAGGTGGTAATTAGCAAGTGTTGGCTCATGAAAATTGTTCATTTAGTCCAAGGAGACTGAACAAAGAGGCTGAGGGGGCTATGAGGGTGCAGTGGAGCCATGAAGATGGAAAAACTCCTTCACCTTTCTTTAAAGCAGCTATAATAAATTATTAT
>NW_023339873.1:9259996-9271264 GCF_004916995.1 Morone saxatilis
ATATATATATATATATAAATTATTTATTTAACAACAAATCACATGCCTTCTTGTGTGTGAAAGAGGTACTCGTAGTGATGAACCCACAGAAAATCGCAAGTATCACCCGACTCAGCAGTTCCTCTGAGCTCTACTGAGCTTTACAGCATCCTTTAGCTAATTGTTTTCATTTTCTGGCCAACAACACCACTGTTTGGTTCACCCTCGCCAATCTTGTGGTGTCATTTTCGGTCACAGCAGCCAACAAGCCAGATATTTTCCTCAGGAGTTGGTGTAGACCAAAACAGAGCAAATAAGTGAGCGAGAATTTAAATTACAGTCATCAGGTGGACATGAACACAAATTTAAAATAAATATTAATGTTACCCGTATCTTCTAGATGTGTAAATAGGTAATTGCTCACCTGACGATTTTAAAACGTGAAAAGTCAGCAACAGTTTGTTTCTGCTGCCCCCAAGTTGCTAATATCACTTATTGCAGGGTTAAGTATTACAGGTACCCTAGAGATTTGTGTTTTGAGTATTTAGAAGCAAAGAGATCAAAACTTGTTTGAGTTTGATACTTACTGTGTAAAATAATTAAACATTTTCTATAAAAATACCACATATCACACTTCTCTAAAAGTTGACGTTTTAGCTGAGTTGTGGGGGCCTATCTTTGTGAGAGCCTTTCTATCGTAAGTAACAAGTTGAGACAAGATGTTTAAAGGTTTCATTTGGAGCATATGTCATGTCTATCAGCTGTGAATCCTAACGCAAGTAACCAAAGGGGAGGGGGGGGGTGTGCAGTCACATTTTGCTCCAGTGTTGTTGTCTGTCTGCTCGCTGACAGCAGCAGTTGTGAGGCTGTGACTGCTAGCGCCAGAGGTGTTACATTTCCTCCTTTGACTTTTTGGATTCATCACCCAATGAGCATCGGCTGTGACCCATAAAAACGCCCATGGGTAAGCTTCCAGGGCATGGCTGTGCATGCAGGGTAAGGTAACAGATTCCAGCTCAATGATGAGTCAGTAAATGGTTTTAGGGAAGCGTCTGTGCAGTCCATAATCAAAGAAACATACATTTCAAGGGTGAAGATTGATGTTGATTTTGTTTCAGTAAACCAATGACCTAGTAACACAGTTAATGGTTTCTAATAAAACATTTTGGGGGACTTTTTGCAGAGACGTTTCAATGGTAAATTTTGATCCCAATGTGTTAAAATCTATACAGTTAGCATTTATTGTCACATCTCCATCTTTTTTATTATCAACAATAGAATTTTGTAAATCAAATTTGAGATATTTTAATACGATTTCTCATTGCTAAGTCATCTTACTCTTCTATGGTGGATGACAGAAGAAATAAATGACATGCATCATATATCATGAAACAATGTTGAATAACAATTATATAATTAGGTAACAAAACAAATAGCACCATTCGTTTGTCATGCACATCAATACGTATTCGAAACAGATCAACCTATTTCCCATTCATCACTGGTAACCATAATTTCACATCCTCAAAAAGAGTTATGTCAAGGCTAAAAATGACAGTAAGATGGCTGGTTTGGCACAGATTCAAAAATGTTAATTGACTGCTTCAGCGATGACTTGACAACTGAGCCCGTGTGATCGATGTGCTCGTCGCCCTTTTCCCTCCGAGAGAACATCTCTCAGGATAAAACAAATACCATTCCACATTTGCCTTGACAAGAACCTAGGATCCTGGGAGCAGGAGATGGTGGCGTATAAAAGTGTAATGATGACAAAAGACTGTGCCAGCTGCTTGGGTTACTGTACACAGTGCAGACACAATAAATGACTTACAATAATTAAACACAGGAAGACGAGGAGATCCTCTGGAGACACTGCTTCCTAGAATGCCTTATGGAGTTTACTTAAGCAATGTCAGCTCAAACTTTCTTTGAAAAGAGAGTGCAGAGAGAGATGAGCTGTCACTTTGTTTCCATTAATACATTGATGTAGAGCTTAACTTGCAAGAGCAGTGTATCTCAGAAGTGTTTTCTTCAACAGAACAGCTTATTTAGGATAAATCCTCTTAATAAATGTAAATATTAAATACATAAATCAAAGCTTATATGTAGTGTCTTGAGTGAGATACATGTCCAGTGACATACCTTTCACAATCTGCTGAGCTGCTGAGTGGTTGCACTTGTAAAACGCCCTGGCACACAGTGGCACCAGCTCACCATCCATCTTCTTCATGGCTTTCTTGAATGCAGCGCCAACTGCTTCCGTAACATCCTTCACGCCAGCGACCTCCAGGTTATCGCCGGGGACAGCCACGGAGAGGGCAAGGGAAGCACTACACATGTCAGCAGACGTTACAGTGTGGCACTGTATGGATCCACATGCCAACTTTGTAGACATGTGACAGGAAGTCCTTTCGCTGGGGTCATCCTGAATTGCGGTTACATGAATCTCAACAGCTGCACCCTTGGGTAATGCAGGTACCACAACGACCAACAATGGCGCAGGTTTGCTCTCCGGCTCCCACGACAAATCCTGCAATGCAGACAGATGGTATTCAAATGAACTAGCTGGCAAATTATATACCTTGTTGTTCCACACACTGCAATCAAATGTATGGCCCTCCTGCTGAGATACATGCTGTGCTTTCTGACCACAAACCCTACTCCATCCACATTAAACATTATTGTAAAGCACATCATAAAATTCTAGCACAGGGCACTAAGACAGGCTTTTTACTTGACGGACTGACAGGCTTTCAATTAACATGAGATTGTGAGGTGACCCTTGGTAATGATAGTGTACAAACAATTCAGCAAGAATCCATACTGCTTGCTTGCCTCCGTAAACAATATGCACAAATGCTTTCACTTTGAGCTGCATTTGCTAACATGACAGGTCCTATCTAAGATGACTTCTCACCTTTCTAAGAAGATCACTCACAACATGTTATGGCAGTTTCACCACACACATTTAGTGGAAAACTGCCTCAATTTTATCCACAGAGCCAAAATCTCTTTATTTTTTTCCTCCTCTGGACTGAGGGCCATTAGCAGTAACAAAATGTCTTGGAGCAGTGCTACAATGTGGCCCTCTAATAATACTTGGCTGTGGCTTCATCTGCTAATGGGAGAGAAATGAGTGTTTTATATAACCGTCATTTCAGTCGGAGTCGATAGGGCAAAAACACTTAACCCCCTTTTCAATTTGCTGGATCAATTTTCATCCACTTACACCCCACTTCGTAAGTGCAGAATAATAACAGGTTACTTACATTTTATTTTGATATTCACTCACAAAAAAAAGAGAAATCATTGACAAGAGCAGACGACAGCCTCTTTGTCCCTTCAACAGACGAGCCCGTCATGACCCAATCAGCCAGATATTCAGTGAAGCAGCACTTACCTTCAGAATAAACTTTAGCAAACGCTTAATTGTGTATCAACAGCTAACCCTTTGGCTTGGAGAGTGAAAAAGCCAGTGTCCTGAATGAGCATGTGTGCAGGGGTTAGGTTAAGATTTCTTTACTCTCGTTTTGAAGAGAGCCTAGCTTGCGGTGATCAACAATAACAATCACGAGAGTAGAGAACAATAGCTGTGTCAGCACGGGAGCTCTTAGCATGTCAGACAAAGTGACAGCACACATACGTGTCTTATGCTTTGATAAATGTTATATTAGCACTTCTGGCACGGGCTAGGTATTCTCCTAGAGGGAACTGCTCCTGCACTTGTCAATAGTGATTGAACATGGAACAGAGACCGGGAACTGGGGAGAGAAGTGACAGGACAGGGGGTCTTGCTCAGCCAGGCTTAAAGGCCACCCTGCAGGCCTTGGGTGCTGAGGTACTATACCCAACAGACCGTCCACAAGGAGATCAGGGGACCTCAGCACTGCAGCTCCAGCCTCTGGCAGGACTTTATTGTCACGGCACAGTTGCTGACTTTTTGTCAGAGCTGTCGGACAAGGTTACATCAGTCCCTGTTTGTTTCTTTATTAATGTATCCACCAAAATGTTACATTAGGTTGGGAAGTTTGTTCAGCAGTTCTGTGGAACTAAATGTGCTAATGTTGCATTATTGTGTGTGTTTCTGTATGTGCACATGTTGTGAATGTGTGCGTGTTTCAGACTTGACTGCGGTCAGAGCTCCATCAGTGTGTGTGTCCCTGCCAGAGGCGTGAGAGGGGGAACACTGGCAGACATCTCCTACCTGACCAGAGATCATTTATTAAATGAATCCAATAAAATACAAACTTTGATATATGGTGGAGCTGAGTGCTGGAGTGGCAAGTTGGGAGGGCAGGTGGGTGGCAGAGTGTGTGTGTGTGAGAGAGAACGGCTCTGTTTCGCTCTACAGCAGCCACTTAACACAATCCATCTCATTACTTCATCCCACTTCAGTTCTAGGGAATGCAGCCATTCCCCCAGTTGCTCTCTCACTCCGTAGGCAGCAGGTAAACGCATGAAGTCTGGATCTGCTGTGCTCAGCTCTCTACACTGATGGTGTGTGACCTGCCTCTCCTTATGTTTGTTTTCTTTCTCCCCACTTTCCTCCCTCTAACTCACGTCCGTGTGCCTGGAGCGTGCGGCGGGTTGGAGGGCTGAGAGGCGTGAAAGCCGAACGGTAAACACGGTAATAAGGAAGTGGTGTAAAGGCGGGGAACAGCGGGGAGCTGATGGGACTGCGCTGCTTAGCCAGTTCCCCTACATTTCCTGCCCAGCGGGACACCTTCAGCATGTGGCTCTATGTCTCAGCACTTACTGTAGCGCTGTCAGTCCGCTATAATATCCCTTCCCATTCACTCCCTCATTCACTCTCCTTTCTTAAGAGTCCGCTCTGAAGCTCGTCAGACTGTTTGTGTAAATGAAACACACAGGGCCATGTCAGTGGGGTGAGGAAAGGTTTAAGGGTATGAGGCCATTATAAAACCATGCTACAGGCCGGAGTTACTTAAAAAGTCCCAAGTAAGCAGAAGAGAAAATATGTAAAACAGGGTTACTGTGATATGCAGGGAGAAAACTTTACATAATGCAAAGTACTATCAAATTCACCAATCAAATTTCAACAAAACCAATCATTTATTCAAAAATCGAGTTTGTTTATGAATAGTTTATATACAAATTAGAAATACTTAAGCCTTAATAACTAACTAACTAAAGCTAAAACTAAATATTTGAACCTGCTTAATATTTTTTTTTCTTTTTGACATGTTTTCAGAACCTGTTATTGTTACACAAAGTGACATCTGTTTAACATTTATTGACTTATCACATCAAAATCTCCCTGTTCATCAAAGCCTTTGCACACACAAAGACAACTAAGGCTCTTGGTGGTTTAATGCACCGTAAATACAATTTCACACTTGTAGCGACTCCAGTATGCTCCCAATTAACCCTGCAAGCTTCTTCATCCACCTGATTAGAGAAATTATCAGCGCACAACAACAACACAGCCCTGTGACTTAACAGACATGCTACGCACTGGTGTTTTGATCATTTCACATCACAGGTCTGCTGTCTGAAAATACACCAAGATTACCATGTATATCTTTTTATATAAAACTAAAGCTACATAATCCAACATTTGACAACTGGATTCAAATCGGCATCCCTAACTTCCCTTATTAGATTTAGAATAACAGATTTCTTTATGGGGAAAAAGGACAAGAACCAGTGGCAATTAAATTGCTTAAAAATGTACTTAGTAAGGCATATTTAATCACTTTAAGATCAAGTATTTAACTTTCCCATTTTATTTTTAGTCTTAATTTTAAAATTCTTAATAATAGTTTTCAGCTCAGTTTTATCAATCAGAATGCCAAAAATAAAAACTTGAGTACATTAGATTACACATAATAGATGCAGGAAAATATGACATTATTGCTTAGCATAATTAGATTTTTTGGTTGGTATGTATAAACATATTGTCTTATCTGTCTTATTTTCTCTGTTTCCTTTTTTAACCTCTTTATGTAAAACACTTCATAGCTTCTGTTTTGAAAAGGGCTGTATAAATTAGGTTTATTAACTAATTAATTGTTTGTTGTTTAAAGATATCACCTCAGGCAGCGCCTATAAGTGAAGCAAGGCACTTTTGGTTAATGCCAACGGGTGGAGTTATTTCTTTGGCAGTTGTGTTATCGGGGTTTGACCTGAGTCAAACATTCTAATTACAGTCAGTTCAAACGAGCACCAGTGCTTTGTATAATCCCCACCCCAGGGAGAGACGTTTTCACCAAGTTTGGGATGAAACAGTAGCCCCCCCACCACCACAGCCGCTCCCTATCTTCTGCTGCACTTTAATGTCTGCATTTGAAGTGAAAGAGTGAGTGTGAGGGCCAAGCTGGGAAGTCACACCAAGGTGATCTGCCTCACAGGCAAAGAAAGAGCGTGAGGTCAGGTTAGTAACTGAACACCTAAGCTGGGTCTATTCTTAAGGGGATAACTCATCTGTTTACAGATGGAACTGTCAATTAGACCCACTTAATCTGAAAATAAAACACAGTCTCCTGATGGCAACCCTGGGCCAGCTAAATGAATATTTTTGATTGTTCTGCCATACCGCATGGAAGCACAACAGATGGACGGTGTTGTCCATCTTCAGTGACCTCTGACACGAGCCCAGTCTTGCCACGTCCCAAAGGTTTGCCCTTGCTTAGCCTTGTTAACTGAAGGAGCAGATCAGCATGCTAAATTGAAGGTACACTGTCAACGCTTTCAAGATTTCTATCCCACTGTGAGTTACAATAAGGCACAATATGTCAAATAGACAAACAGACACCAGCTCTTGACTGAGATAAGTTGACACATTTACAATTTTGTATACTGCTATACTTTTGTGGAATTGACACAAAGTTGACATCCTCTCTCTAGTCTTTAACACTGTTCACCACTGAGCAGAGCCACATGTTTGAGGTGGGCTCCTGCCTCTCTCCCCTAGGCCCAATTCCCATGGCTAGGCAGATTACTGTGGGAGGAGAAGGGCTGCCAGGGGAGACTGGTGCCCCTATTAGACGTATGGAGCAGGGGTTGTAAGCAGGGGCGGTGGAATGGAGGGAGGGATGGAGGGAGGTGGCAGGAAAGAGGGGTGGAGAGGGGGATAAGCTGCTCTGAGAGTTGAACGGAGCTCCAAAATGGTGTGTGGGGGCAAAGGATTAGGGAAGCTCTGAGGAAGACATCTGCTTCTGTGCCAAGCTCCACATTATCAAAGACACCAGCGTTTCCCACATCATCAACTTTTCATGAGCGCACTCACTGGTAAATATCAGTCGCAGCGGCTTGGCTCTCCGGGGGCAGAGAGGGGCGAGGAACTTTCCCTTATTTCACAACTATAAAATACAATTCTGAAAGGCCTCTCTGAAAAACTTGGATAACATATCAAGTTTCTCTTCTTTTAATTATTCATCTATTCATCATCCCACTGTCTTTTAATCCATTAAATATGTGTTCGTACTATGCGGAACTAGTATCGTATTATAAGTATGATCAATATTTCCTCTGCATGTATAATAAAACAGCCAGTCATTGCTCTTCTTCTTAACCACTAGTATATATTTCATAAACAAAAATCTCACTCCACAGTGGCTGACCTCTTCCTCTGCAGCCCTCAGCATGCTCTCCCAGACAGCTCTGATGATGGGGATATCTTGGTGTCTTGTGGTATAGCAGTGGGCCTGGACAACATGAACTAGAGTCAGGCTGCTGATCACCGCCTCCAGAACCTTCTTCGCATAGCTGAAGCACAAATGGGCCTGCGTCCTGGTGCCAGCGTTGACCAGCTGCATGGTACAGGGGACCAAAGCGATTTGGCCTGCACAGAAAACCGACTGATCGACCTGGAGAAAAGAGCATACGAGAAAAACACAGCAATGTTGGCTTTATTATGGTAAAACCTGGAAGATTAAGAGTCAAAACTAGCAGCTCTGTGAGGCTGTACTTTGGCACAGTGGTGGAGCTATATTTGAATGTCAGTATGCTAACATGCACAGAATAACAATGTTGACATGGTGATGTGTTCTAGGTATAATTAACACTGAACACAGCCACAGCAAGTACAGCCGAACTGATGGGAATGTCATTATTTTTGCAGGTATTCTGTCACAAACCAAAGTACTGGACATTTGAGTCAGGTTAAGGGATCACCAAAGTTATTACACTTCATCCTGAGGGGAATATGAATGTCTTTACCACATTTCATGTCACTCCATCCACAATAGTTGTTGCGGTATTTCACTCAAACCCACAAATGTGAAACAGGAAAAGTCAGTAGGATACATTGTCTGGAAACCATGAATGTCTTCACAAAATTTCCAATAGTTAGTAATTCAGTCATAAGTTGGATCGACCGATGACAGACCAATGTTGCTATCCCTACAGCCTTGCCACTAGTGTGGCTAAAAACAAGCAAGGGCTGCAGTTTTGGTGGGGTATTGGCACCCTAGAGTCCAATGCTTGATCTTATTGATATCACACTTTCATAAAAACACACAGGCTAAAGGCTTACATGTCTCTACTAATCAATGCTTGACACTTAATTACAGCCTTTTAGAGACTTGCTCCAGCATTGTTTAGTAGTGATCAAAAGAACAGAACAAAAAAATAAAATAAACTTATTGCTAAGAGAAAGATGTATCCCTCTAGGCCAAAGAGGGTGAATCTGAGTCATAAATATCAGTTAAAATAAATAAATATATTTGTTCTATATTTGTTAATATTCATATGTATATTTCAAGATATATTTCATCTCGAAACCCAGCATTGATTTCGGAAAGCTTTGCCTTTGTAGTGAAAGCGGTTACTGATGAGGTTGCAAAGATTTAATACACTGTTTTATCAAGACTGGATCATTTAGTCATTTAATTTCACCAAATTACAAAACTTCTGGCGCCACTGGAATGTGTGTTAACTCCTTAACTAAGAAATAAGAATATTTAATTGGATAATTATGAACTTGGGCACATGGTTTCCATTCAACCAGAAAACAAAGTCATCAAAGTAAAAAAAAAAGAGTTTTATTTTAAAAAAACCAAAAAAAACAAGTATTCATATTCATCAGTGAGGTGCTATTATCAAATTAACATTAATTATAAGTGTATGTTTGAGGAGCACTGCATTAATTAACAAGTTCAACCTCTGCCATTTTTCAGCATCTTATCACCAACAATTCTCATTTCACAAGTAGCTATTCTGTGAGAAACCTGCCAATGTATCTCCGTAGCACCACTGTTATTTATAAGCACAATTAACCATGTGATAATAAGCTAAATTCTCTGCTAAATACCTCTGTTAGAATTAAGCTTCTTGTATAATGGAACCTGAAAATAATCTATCTGTTTAATGCAGAGAGATGAGTAGGGATGAGGAGTGGCATTAAGGAGGTCAGGCCTTTAGAGACCCCGTAGCTCACCAGTGTTTGAGCTTGGATGGCATTATTGCAGGACACTAGCTACTGGTCAATGCAAATAGCTGTTGGTAACATGTTGATAATTACTGGCCTTTGCAGGGACCCTGGAGCATATGCACATCTCCAGGGAGGATCAAGAAGGCCTGAATCAATTGATAAATGGCCTTAGACAAGGTCCTTTACTGATTTGTAAAGACACAGCCAGGGGTATCATGTTTTACAGCGAGATAACCAGGGTAAGTGTGGACCAAAGGTATTACTTTAAACTTAGCATCCTCCTTCAGTTGGATAAAGCCTTAACAGATAAGCCATGATGCAGCTTGTTCAAAGGACAAAAACTGCAAACGGAATATTTCCCTCTCATCGAAATGTATGTCTTTCATGGGATACTAGCAGAACAAGATGCTAGTCGCACAACTGTTCAGCTAGAGGGTGGACATGATCGTGGATATTTCCATAATCAGATGGGTTTGTCATGATCCCCCAGCTCCTGGGTTCACTTGTCAACTTTGATGAATCTTCAGCTTCCATCTCCGCTGCTCCAAATTACTGGCACGGTGCGGGAGACAAGAGACGGAGGGACGGTGGGCGTGAGTGAGTGAGGGGGAGATAAGGCCCTCACTGCTTTCAACCAGTTGGATCAATCACCAGATCATTTACCTGCAAGCACGCTCTGCCCGAGTGCCTGCATTACTATGTCTGCCTCACATAAAAGCCAGATTCCCACACATCAACAACAAATTGTCATTGGCATTCAATTTATGAGCCATCAAATGCCATCATATCTTCTCCAACAAAAAAGGGCTCCATCAGGTTGGACGGGTGGCCAGAATTTCTTAACAAGCTTGTCCCTGTGAAAAGAGCTTGCTCCATTTTGAATTCATAAAGGCTGGTTGCCATTTGTCTATTTGAATATCAAAAGACGCTAGCATGGGGCCCCTTGACTGTTAAAGGCAGACTCCCATAGCTTCTACCAAGCAGGTGTGTGATGATCAATTATTAAGAATCCCGCTCTGGTTACTCTTAGTGGGAGGTGGAATTGGGGATTTGGGGGTTTGTGATGGTGGGGGCACAATTTTCTGTGGTGAACCTGGATGGGGGAGAGACAGCGGAGAAGGGAGAGCGAATACTATTTACATAAAATTAACAGTTCAAAAGAATGAGTTCACACACCAATCAAACTTGTTAATTGACTGTCAATGGTGTGTCCCTGAATATACAACACAACTACATTATTCATCTTAGGCCTTGACAGGGAAGACAGTCCAATTTGCATGGGCGTTCTAAACGTGATCAACAACCACAATGCCACATGCATTTTTAATAGGCCAGAGATGGGATCCTTTAATATTCATAAGGGTCAAACAATTGCATATGACATTAAACTTTCTATAACAAGGTAAGTATTTTTCAAATGCTAGCCTTAGCAGTCTAAATGGCCCACAGAGAAAAGGGACACTGAATCAATACTACATGTTCATGCTGGTTTATTTCTGTTCTACTGCTTCATATTTGATATTTTCTGTCATAACTTTAGAGGAGTCTAGAAATTTCAGGTTTTACCTTTTGGAGCAAAAATTTATAATATTTGTTTTGTCAGTTTTTCAATCAGAGAAAACTGAGGATTCAACCAACTCTAACAGTACGAAAGGACAAACAAGCTCCCAGTCAGGACAAAAACTAAAGTGATCAACACTTTCTCTTTCCTGTTGAGTATTACTACTCACTAAGCTGCTTTTGCTTATCGTATATCAACCTTTATTTAATGGTTACAACACCATCATTTTTCTGATAAACTCAATGACATGTCAAAAGGTCACTATCCCCAAAGACATTCTCTCTCTCTCTCTCTCTCTCTCTCTCTCTCTCTCTCCTCTTCCCTGTGAGCTGCA
>NW_023339873.1:9271364-9329875 GCF_004916995.1 Morone saxatilis
ATACTAATGATATTTTATTTTGTTGAGCTATAGATCCTATCTCTCTCTCTCTCCTCTTCCCTGTGAGCTGCAGACAGTAACATATATGTAAATGTACTCAGGAAGCGCCTGGCTGTGTCTGCTTCCAACCCTTAGCGGTGTCTCGTTTCAGGCTGGTGTGTCTGAGGTGTTTCTAATTGCAGTTTTTGTCAAAGAGCTTCCAGAGATGACCAGACAGTGCTAGACTATATTCACATTGGTGTTGGAGCCCTGTGGGCCCCCATCGTGTTGAAGACGTCTCCGAGTGTCATTAGCAGAGCTTTGGAATGGTATAGATGAACTGGGCTGGCCGGGATAAAATGACCTGGTATTGACGAACAGTCAGGTTTTTCTGCCTGGTTCCAAGGACAGAGAGAGGTGGAAAACTGCTCCACCGCTCCTATCAGATATGCTAATGGTCACATTTCTCCCCATTGAGACCTCATGCATAATTTAACTAGGAAAATGATAATACAAAATGTGTAAAATAGGTTAGATTAATATGGTGTAACTTTTCCCTTACGCAAGGACACATGTAACCAAACTAAAAGGGTAATGACAGGACAGTATAAGCTACAGGATGGGTAATTAAATGCAAAATGTCATTAATATTTGTGATAGGGCTTTCATGGAGATGTTACTACATCTTTTGAGTGCTGTTTACAGCCTAACCATCGACTAAGGGTGAACGAGTGCATCTTCATAGCACGAGGGCAAGTTTTTCCAACTCATAGATAAAACTTTTTAAAAGAATATTTTTGAAAGTTGTATGCGTTTATGTTTATAGTACATATAGACAAAATGTTAAAGCATTGCACTAGGCTGCTGCATTTACATTATATGTTCCATCTAAAACTTAATTTGATATATAAATTATAATTTATTGTAAATGGGACACTCTTAGAATCACTTTTAATCCTTTGTGGAACATTCTTAATATATGTGACAAATTTTTGTGTTGTCTTGACTCCTTTTTCACTTTATTAATTTTCTCCTTTTCTTGAATATTTTAGGGTTGGCAAATAGCTCAAAATAGTTCAAAATGTGGGGATCAAAAAACTGAGGTTGAAGTTTTGTTCAATGTATTTAAGTGCATATATTATTTCTGCTTTTTGGCAAGGATTTGATATGCAACGACTGTTTAATCCTTGTGTGGTGGATGGCAGTTTGTCAGGGATGTGTGCTGTGATTTCATCTTGAACTGGCTTCAAGTCTGTGGGGCTCTTTCGGCATTAGTGCATTCAAAGCAGATCACGTCTGGGAGTGGGAAATGATAAGAGATGGGCTCATGTTGTGCTGCGCCCTGAGGAAATCCTGCCTCTTCTGACACCTCATTTCTACAAATACAAACCTTTCAGGAGAACCACAACCGTTCTTCCTTCTACAGAATCTCTCCCCATGTTAGCCTTCTCATATAAGGCTTCATAGGAAGGGGGAGGGAGATATTTGCCTTTTTTATTCTCTCCTCTTTTTTTCCACTATCTCTATTTTTTGCTTCCTGTTTGTGCTCCAGTTTGAGCCTAACCCCTGTATGCTCAACTGTCACACAAAATCAGTGTTACTTAAACGGCGACATAAATAGCTGTATGAAGTGCACAAAGAAAGGCAAGTATAGGGCATTTCTGAATGCATTCTCTCAGGTCTAAAACTGCACATTTATTCAGAAAACAAACCATAAGCATATGCTGAAAACACAAGGTTTTTCCGATGACAAATTTAGAAGAATGCTAAAAATTACACAACTATAATGAGCCATTGTTGAGGCAATGTGTGGTCAGTCTGAGCCAGGGACACTGGCCTTTCCCCAACCCCCACCTTCTCTAAGCTTATGTGTATTTTTCTGTTGTGCCTGGATGTCTGCCCTCAACATGCCCACTCCATAGACACTGAACCGTGTGGAAGAGTAACACTGTCATGTCAGCTCTGGTCAACTTTATGGTGGTCAGGAGCTGCCGCTCAGTACTATGACCAAGGTCAGGGGAGTCTGACTGCTGGATGCACAGGGAGACACATCTGAATGCCAACGGGCATGAATAAACAAATAAATAAATGAATAAATAAATCTTTACACCATCATAAAAAAAAAAATGTTTTACAACAAAACAAAACTAGTTCTGATACAATTGGGTAGGGTTTTCGTTTTTTGGTTCTTGTGTAAAATTCCTCTTGCAAAAATGATTTTATAAACAAATAAGATCAAATAAAACAACAAATACTCAAAGCTGATGTAATAAAATTGTCTGCTGTTGTGGATTACTGTGCCACACCAGAGCTCGGCTGTGGATGAAGAGTGATGGAGGGGCATGGTTTTTCATTGCGTTAGGCAAAATGCCCTGCTGCCTTCAACTGCCCCGACCTCACATTTTTTGACAAATTGGTTGTGAGGCTTTTACGACTGATGCACATATCGCAAAAATCATTTCTGCCAAGCTTCCTCTATGACCTGCCCGTGGGACATGACAAGCCTCTCCATGCATCGCTCTATCAAACCGAATCTTTCCAGGACAATGCAAATTATGACAAATTCCATCATCCTGCATTATGCGCTTTCCTGCTAATCTCCCTAATTCGAGAGAATCGGGGAGGGTCTCGCTGTTTCAGCTGAGGGGCATGTTGTCTGATTGAATGATGCTGAAACTGCAACCCTCAACCCCCGTTCTTTCTCCCTTCGCAGCTGTGACCACCTCGTCTCTTCTGTCTTTTCATATTTTTCCTCTTTTTGATGCTGCATCTCCTCGTCTGGCTGGTATTGGGAGCATTAACTTAACCTGGGCACAGAAGAATTATGTCAACACAAAGTGGCATAACCATTAAAGTGTGACTGTCAGTGGCGGCGAAGTTAAGTAAGTCAGTGTGTGTGTCCGAGTGTGTGTGCGAAATGAAGGATAGGACCACAATGTGAAATGTCTATTCTGCATGAGACAATGTGAATGTCGAAAAACAAATCAGCCTGTGCCCCAGTGTCACGAAGCTGCTGGTCCAGAGAGAAAAAGTCCCCTCCGTCCGCATCCAAAACATCCATTTAAACACAAACACATAAACCCTCTCTTCCGGGCACTGTTGCCACTCCGCTGCTTGTAATGGACACAACATGTAGTTCAGTATTCACAAACAAAAGATGAATAACAGACAGACAAAAAAATGAAAGACAGAGTGAACAAGACGGTGGAGAAAATGCAGTGGAGAGCAAAAAGAGATGTAGTCCCTTCTCGTCTCAACAGATGGCAGTATGGCTGCATTAAAAAGGCAGCCTGGGTATCAACAATGCTGTTCATACAAAGTCCACTCAATCTGTGGACAGGCAGGCTAGACAACATCGAAGTCCTGTCGGATTTTCTTCTTTTTTTTCTCTCTTTTTTTTGGCAAAGTCAAAATGTTCTCATAAATGAGCCTCAAATTCCACAAGTGAAATGCAGGAATATGGACAAAAGAAAAATTTGGGAAAAAATACTAAAATTCTTTTCTATCTCTCTGATATATATAACTATATTTTTTAGTCATCAAATATTGAAAATCCAATGAAGCTGTAAGGTGTCTATACAAATATTAACAGCAAAAAAATTAAATTGAACTTAAATCTAAAAAGAAAGATTTTCCTTCTAAAAAAATCCTTGTCTATACTTAATTTGGTTCAAAAACGATATTTTGCAGTAAATGTGCACTAGAGATAATAATATTCTTACTCGGGCAAACTGATAAAATACACTGTGCTCAAAATGTCCTGAATCCCAACTGAAAAATAGAGCAAATATTAACATTTGTGTCAGAGCATCAAATTCAACTCAATAAATTTTGACATGTGAAAAATATTGTGTACTCTATATTATATTGAATGAACTCTTACCCTGAGCATCTCTACTTCATTACATTACCTAGACTCTCGGGGCCTGACATCCCCTTACATAATAAATCCATAATATCCATAATAAATATATATTAAAAGTGAACATGCTGATATGTCCGCAGAAAAAAAAGGAGATTGTATATTATTCATCTGCAGCAGTTTTTACCTCAGCAAAGCATGCTTTGATGACAATGGCATTTGAAAAATGAATGACCCGGGTTAAAAGTTACTACTCAGAAGAATTGCTCTGTGTGAAATTTATGATTAAGCAAGTGGCCAAAAGTAAATGGAATGTAAACGCTAACTCTTCTCTGAGTCATCTGTAGCGCTGCTAAAAAATCCCTTAATAAATGAAGAAAAGATGGACAAAACGCTAGCACACTGTTGCACATGGGCGTAATAATCATTTCTAACCAGGGGCGTGTGCGACTTACAGAATTCCAGAAACATGGAGGAGAAAACCGGAGAGCATACTATCTGTAGCTATCTAATCTATATTAGCAGTTTCCTAAAATACACAAACTGCAGTACTGTGCTGTACAACAGTCAGCAGGTGAATCTGCTGCAGTAGCCACTCAGTCTGTGTTGGTGACAATTAGTGCTTATTGGTAACATATCAATCACGGTTTTGCTAACAAAACACTTTTATTCAATTACGTTTTGGCTGATACATCAAAATCTTTAAAGCATAATGGCTTTTTTTCATTGTTCTATTTGGCTACATTTAAACACATTATCTCACTGCTAGATTCATCAAATGGTCCTGTGTCTATTGTTTTGAATAAAAGATTTTGGGTATGAGTAAACGAGGTAGAGGGTACATTTCTCCCTAACGTTGCTCCCCATTAGTGTCTGTATGTCACCGCATTAGTATGTGTGGGAACTGGGCCCTGTATTGTTCTGTCTGTATTTGCCACATGTGTATATTTCACAAGGAGCATCTTCCAGACCTTCCTTATCTGTGTGTATATGTGTGTGTGTGTGTCTGTAGGCCCTGTCAGCTATGCCCTCTCGTCACTGCAGGGGGAAGAAACACACCCGGGCAGCTCTGAATATAGTGGCTAGTTACCATAGTAATGGGATGGTCATACGTCTCTCCTCTCTCAGACAGTGATGGGAGTGGACAGGACACGCCGCTATGCTTTTTATCTATGCATTTGGTATTCAGTTATTTCATTCCACAAATAAAAACCCAAGCCACCCCACCTCTCCTTTTTCCGTATTCAAATAGAAGGGTAAAATGGGAAGTAAATAGTTGGATATGGGGTAATAATTCACACATGGGACTACAAATAATGACGTGTTTTGACTGAGTGTTTGTGATTGCAATTGTAATAGCGCGAGTGTCTTGGCAGATATCTGCGGTGGTGGGATCTTTACATGACGCTTTTCAGATGCCTTCTTGATGTCTCTGAACCATTCACCCCTCCAATGCTCATCTGCAGTGACAAAGTGTGAAGCACACACACACACACACACACACACACAGACACAGACACACTCCTGTAGCACGTGGTTCTCCCAAATGAAAAAATCGGAGTTTACCATTTATCAAATAAAATCATATTCATACATCACAACTGATTACATTCATCTAGATTCCATTAAATGTTTTAATATATCCGATTCATATACTGTAGCCACAAAATAATTACATAATGCTCTTTACACAGAAAGCAGTCAAGTAATTTGCAAAGGTGAAAGACTTGTACTATTAGGATGCTGATCATTCACTACTAGAGACACCAGAGGTCTGTGTCTCTTGAGGCTTCCAGGGTGATTAAGAATGGTTAAGTGGTACCTATACGTACACATACACATATGATATATATATGTATATTTACAGTCTATGCATCTAGTGTATGTGTATCTCCACATCATTTAGTATGTAAAAGAGGAATGGGGACAATGGCTGTGGCTATCCTGTGCCTGCTTCCCATGGCTTGTTGACATGAACCAAGGCAGTCAGGCACCAATAATACATGAAGAGCTGTTCAAAGGCAATTAGGATCAGTTGTCAGGGCCGGGCCCATTAATGAGTGGGAGTGTGGCAAGGGCCGGGGCAGAGGCACAGTGCCGGCGTACGTGGCCGCCTGAGAGTCGATGCACTCTGACAGATCCAGTCCTTCCCCTGTCCTCGCCTGGTACAAGCTGATACCAGCCTGTCCCCACGTGGTGCTGCAGCAGCAACAGCAGCAGTGGGATAATGTGGCAAAGAATGCACTGACTCCTGAAAATGACCACTGCCATGGCCAGTCAGCCTCAGTCACAGCAGGGGAGGAAGGGGGGACGTAGGGCACGTGGGATGGGGTTAGGAGGAACATAATTACCTCCTCTGCCGTCAACCACTTCCCATAAAACAGTTTAAAAAGGTGGTTTGATTTGACCTTTCACATACACGTGTACACATTTAGAGGCACAAGTAATCAACCCACATCCAAGAACAGAGCTATGACTGTGTCAATGCAGATATACATCTTGGAATGTGGCACTGTACTAGAGGAGGGGGAAGGAAGTCCCCATTTTTGCATGCAAGACAGTATGCATACATGTTGTGGGTATAGAGACCTGCACCTAAGCAAACATCTGTCAACAAATGTTTAGTTACTGATGGTTTAAGATAATGTGTGTACGCTCAATTGCCCATTTTGTTTGCCTTTGCATACATCTTTATCTATTTGCATGTCACTAAATGCAGTTTGAACGCTGTATACCTGTCCTGTCATTCTAGAGTGTGTTACAGTGAGTCACCCGTGACTCATTTTAATGACCGAACCAGTTTACCTTGTCATACAGCCAGGGCCTATCACAAAGAGCACACAGGTGTACATGCGTGTCTGTGTGTGTCTTTGTAAGACCTGGCCTCGGGCATACAGCCCGACATGCCATTGCAGTAAGGTTTTACTGGGTTTGATCAGTGTGTTTTGTGTGTGTCCAGTTCAAGTGAAGACAGTTGACCCCAGTGTTTGGGTAGGATAAGAAAAGCCTACAGAGACAGACTCGGGTGATGTACAGAGACAGGAACTGAATCGATGCTCGCTGGGGAAAGGCTGTGAGGTGAAGCCCGACTGTCAGTCAAAACCTTTCTGACTCTCTCCAGACAAAAGGTTCAGCTCATTGCACATAACTCAGGCATTCAAGAGAGGAAACAGCAAGCCCATTCTACTTGTGCCTTCGGTGAAATGAAAAGAAAAAACAAATCTATGTTAACATCCTCCGCTGCAACGAGGGGCAAGTAACTACACGTACTGAAGAACGCTGTAGTTTTGAGTAGCCTTCAATCTCACAATTGCTCAAACCGCTGAGCCTTCAAGACCTCATTTTTCATCGACTCAATTACTCGACAACTGTTCCCCTCCTGGCCCCACCCCTGCCTCTCTGCCTCATCTCCCCTCCTCCTTGGTCAAAAGTGATCATTTGTTCTTTTATTAAAGTTGATAACATCCCTTGCATTGTCTGAGTGTGCACGCCAGAGAGCCGCCCCTACTGTTCTAGCCTCCAGCACTTCGTATTATTGGTGCATTATTTCACGCATGCCCTCCTCTTTTATCAAGCGCTTTTGAAGTAATGTTAATAGACTAGAAAATTGAGACATTTATGAAGTATGGGTTGTGTTTATGAAAAAATCCATAAAGTATGACAGGGGAGAGGTGAGATAAAAGCAAGGTTTTAATAGATTATGGCAAACAGGGGAGAGGCGTCAGATGCTGACAGGCACCTCCTCCGAGATCCCTCATATTTTATGGGATTAATTTTGTTATATTAGAAATGAAGTTAAATGTCCTAATTAATCTGTTCGTGCTGCATGAATACCTCCCCGAACGCAGATGCACGCACACACACTGTTTTTTGGCTAATTACTCTTCTGTGGTAATTGAGGTAGATGTATTCTCTAGATGTAGGCTAAGGAAGTTTAGGGAGGTGGGGGGATGTTTGATGTAATGGTGTGTGTGTGTGTGTGTGTGTGTGTGTGCGTGTGTGGAGGGGGGTGAGGGGGTGCTGAATTGTGCATGTTGGCTCTTTTACAGTAGTGAAACATTCTGGGTGAGAACAACAAACCATAAAACTAAAGCACTTAGCTTAATTTCTGCTATTCATCACTAAAATTTTTGCTTTCTCACTCACCACACTAGCTCATATTTAGCTGTCAACCCTTTGATTATTCACCATAAAGCAATAAAGCAGGGCTGCTATCTTCAGAAACTAATCATGTACTATTTGTACTACATTTCTAATGGAAAACACAGTGACATATCTTGATGTATCTTTTAATACACAGATGGAGAATGATACGTTAAAACATATATTTTATGGGGTGCTCTCATGACCCAGTGGTCTCAGATGCATACCACGTAACCACAAAGTTTAGTTTGGAGATCTTGTCACATTTAATTTTAATCTCATGTATCATATCAGTCTGTACTGTCAATTATCTTAAAGTGTCCGTAAAGCAATCTAATATACAAAACATACTCTATATACTATGTTTTTGGCTGAAATAAACAAAAATCACCTTCTATCTATGCTGTAGTTTTAGTCTACATGGGTGGCCCAGCATAACTATGACTCAGTCTAACCTCTGAACTTTTCATCAAGAGGGTCAGACAAAGTTTAACTCATTGTTTTTAGACATTGAGACTCCTGTAAGAAGATTATTTAAATTCTATCACCCTCCACAGTAAACTCCTCCCTTTGATACTAATTGGCAACGTCAGATCCACTTCCCTCCTGATGCCTCACAGTCCATTTTGACAATTTTCAAAATCCAATGCAAATCCTATCGCAGGCTTGTGCAAGACGGTCTTCCACAATATTGACTGTCACTCACAATTAGGGGAATGAAGCAAGGGGTTAGTGTTCACCAGGAACCTGAGGCTAGCGCAGTCAGCTCCCAAAACACACCCCGCAGAATCTGATCAGTGAGTATAATTTCCTAGCAAATATCCCAGGGGTGAGCCACTTACCTTAACAGGAAAGAGGAGATGTTTAACAGCCATTCAACTGATAGACTTTCTATTCAGACCTGGTTTGGCTTTTGTGTTTGCCTCTGTAAATGTGGCTCCAAAGGGATTGTGATTGAACAGGCAGCATTAATCTAAATAGATGTGGAAACAATCCTGCAGTTTGAGACTCCTGTTGTTAACTCTGACTTTAGTGAATGATAGGGCAATTTTTTCCATCTGGCAACTCATAAGCGTAATCTTCTGTTATTAGTACAAATGGATTTCTGTGTAAAAATGTGGAACATTGCTGGCTTAAGAAAGAGACCCGTGCTCTTTTTTCCTGCTATTATGTTAATGCAATAGAATTGTTTAAAAGCTTCTCTTAAGAAACAACTGACAGAAAATGCAGTAATAACTTTTATTTCTTTTAAAAGCATGCCATTACTAGCCTTTTGTTGTAATGAGAGAATTTGTTTTGATATTTTGCAGCAAAAACTGGATGTCTGAGAGCATCTTTTGTTTTTAATGAATTGATTGATATAAAAATGTGACATTTCTTATATCTTAATTAGATTATGCAAATTGTGCTAAAACAAATTGCATTAGATCTCTGATAAAAAAAGACAGCAAAACAAAACAATTAGTGGCAAGAACTTTGAAACCACCGCGCTCACAAAAGATTATTACACTGCAAGTAATACATATTATGGGGAATTCAACCTCTAAACATATGTCAATCACGTACGGAACAAAAGGAAACAATGTAAAAACAAAGCATAAATTAAAAAAATCACTGCTTTTGTCTTCATAGCTTGCGGCTTTTACCTAAACTACCGTCATATCACACATTAACATACAATACACCAAAAGGCCCCCAGCTTTGACATCATAAAGGTTAACTAATTCTTTAAATCAAGACAGATCTGAATCTGTCAGCTTGCCAGGCCAAGTCGACATTCAGTCAGCTTGCTGTTCCCGAGAGCTGACGCTGAGAGACATGACAAGCCAGGCAGATAGATGAAGAGATGGATGGAGTTTGAAGGTCCAGCATCCATCACATGCCAATCCCTAATGCCGTTCCTCTCTACCTCCACCAGTACCACCCTTCGCTGTGGAGACCGGCTGTAATCAAATCCTTCAGGGCCAGAGTTCTGCCATGTTCTGTCAGTAGCCATGTGCTGTCTCTCAAACCACTGGACACTTGTCAAAAGAATACACTGGTCCCAATAGAGCTGGACATGGGTCAGTTTATAGTCCTATTTGACTACAGCACATTCAAATGGTTAGCATCACTACGCTTTGTCAAAAGCTACAGTCATTTGCTTTCTATCACCTCCATTAAGCCATTGCCCCTTGAAAGAACTCATCACAAAAACACCTCTGCTGCACAAAACTGATTACATTCTCTGGACATAATTAAGATCACAAATTCATCCTTTAATCATTTAAAGTTCACCCCCCCCCCTTCCAACCCCCTTGTATAGCTGGATCCTTCTTTTAATTACTAATTCTTTTCCACAGTATATGAGTAGGGCTCCAGGTTATTTGGTCTCAGGCAGCAGCTTTTCTGTCTCTGTTGTTGCCATAGCCCTGTCGCCATGGTGTCACACAGCAACAGTCACCAAGGAAAATTGTCATTAAGATGGAGTCAACGTAGTAGTGGTGAGAGGAGGGGTGGCACCGCATGCTTGCTCACAGCAAGGGGGTAATTGTATCAATATGTAAAATTCTTTAGCTGTACTGAAGAGTTGTTAATACATTTTTGATCAAATTAAGTCATTGTAGCGTGGAGGAGGAGCAGACACAGAGAGACGACGCAGGGGTCGTGTGAAGTGCAGTGCACAGCTCTGAACAAGCAAACTCCTCTCATTGTTTTCTCAAATTGCTTTGGATATGAATGATCATTAGAGGAATGAGAGATTAGATGGTTTTTCCAAAGGCAATAGCACATGCCCACAGCTGACTTCAATTTCATGTCTCAATGAGACTCCATTGAGGAAATCAAACACTGTTGGCATGTTAAAAGCAAACCTGACTCTGTAGGTTACATCTCAGGAATCCAAGCTGTACAAGATCCTCTGAGCTTCAGTGACACACTGGTGAGATATGCCGTCAAGCTCTAAACGAATGGCTAATCCACACATGTTCTCACTCATAGACGGATTTGGCTGCAGGATCAAGGACAGTGTGGAGGAGATGGACACTATCCTTGTTGACAGTACCTTGACAAGTGTAATCCCATATAATACACACTGGGTAAACAAAACACCAAGCCAACCGTGCAACCACGGCCCACACTTCCTCTGCTCTGCCTTTGAATTTGACATTCTTTTTGGGTTTGAAACAATATGAAAGAAGTTTGATCCGTAGCTTTACAAACAAGTGCAAAAATGGATACAGACTGCCCACTACAATAGGGATACATATTTACATGTTTACATAAAAGTAGTAATGAGAACAAACTATCACACAAAGCAATAATCACAATCATCTGCACACATGCATCTATACATAAACAGAGACAACAGAGAGGCACTCAAAGTAATCACGTAATCTGAGACACTTCAATTGCTTTGTAAGAGTCAAGCACAAAAAAGAATCATACAAATCACCGGCAAGATTCATCATTCATCAGATGAATCCTTGGTACTCTTCCATTAATCCATGACTTACTGTCCTCAAGTGATACTTTGCCAACACTGACACAAAAGAAAATAACGTTCCTTGTTTTTGGCTTGGCCCCTAACATGGGGATCAAGGGATTCAGTGGTTTTCATTATCATTTGCAATCAGTAGCCAAATAAGTTATGTGAAGAACAAGGTTGAAATAAACAGAAAATGATGAAATAAAAATAATAAATAAACTAATAAAATGTGAATGAGACGGTGGCTTGTAAAGCAAACTGTAATGCTGAAATGATTATCTGAATAATTGATTAGTCTATCAACAGAACGACATACTTACCTTTGTGGCCACCACAAAATTTAAACTGCCAACACTCTTACCCACAACCAGCAACACCCTCTGTTATGGAAGTCTTACCCTGAGGGCCTGGCTGTAGGGCCCGATGTTGGCTGGGGCCCAGTGGGACAGGCTCTGGACATGCAGGGCTTCCCTCTGGTGGAAGCAACCTTCCTCAAGGGGCTCGGTCCAGTCATGGAGCAGGCAGTCCATCTGCAGCAGCTGACCAGCAGGTAGAGGAGCCTGGACACACACCCTGCAAGGAAAAGTGGGGAAACATAGAATGAATGCTACGTTGATGACTCAAATTGAGAATAAATGCTAAATGCTTTAGAGTTTAAACAATGTAAAGATCCCTGTGAAGAAAAACAACGGGTATGTGTGTTTGCTTTACCTGGCTGGAGGGTTCATGTCAAAGTGTTTCTTATAGACTGTGTTGAGTGGAACAAAGTCTTCCATGCACTTCACATACAGGTGAATGAGGATAATGTCCTTCATCTGCCAGCCTCTGCTGTCCAACTCACCTGAACACATGAAACACATTATACTGTAAATCACTGTCATGAAGCATATCGTAAACTTTAGTAACCTGACCTTGCTCCATCTTGGCTAAGCTAACTTATACAAACATATAACAAATATGGCACAGAAGCAGTACACTCCAAATAAAAAAGCAATATACTCCAAATAAAATACAATTCGCTGTGTTTACAAAGGCAAAAGGTATGTTTGTGACTAAAAGGAAATGCTGCATTTGGCCCCAGCATATTTTTGTAACTGATCACCAATTTCATGCAATTGGCTCTTTGAGATTCATGTTTTTGGTTTACCTCTGTACTCTTTTTCTTGTTTGTTTTCTTCCTTTTGAGGAGTTGTATCTGTTACCACTGTAACAGCCAGTGAACAAATACTCATGGAGTCTAAGTCAGTGTACAGGCATTTGCTTGTGTAAGTGTCAGCCTTACAGCTGCGCTTTACCTACCATATAGTCAGCCTGTTCAGTCGTTTTAATGCGATCACTGATGTTTTTTTATGACACGGAAATCTATTGAAACTGCTTTAAAGTGGTAATGGTGTTTGTCCCCTTCTATAAAGAGCGATCTAACACAGTATATGTGCACATCGTAGGCTTTGGATGCAAACGCAGGCACAAGGGCTCAAAGCAAAGCCTTTCTCCCTACAATCATTTGAAAGAGCTTCAAGTTTGTTTTTCCTTTGCCAACACTAGCGTCTCAGACTACTTCGCCCTCATACAAAGAGGTTGTTCATTAAATATTAACTTGTTTAATATTGTCTCTGCACTGTGAAGGCTGTTCAGCCGAGCACCACGATAAACATTAAATATGCTTTTCATCTTTCGCTCCTCTTTCTCCATCAAAAAAGAGAAAGAGAAAAAAAAGAGACTCAAATACACTGTAAAAGCGTGCACTTTTAAACTTCTGCAGGGCAAAAACGATAACCCACCCAACATGACTGCACTGTGCGTGTGTTTTTTAGAAGGGCTTGGTTAATTTGAAGTGCTTGTCCTTGTTTGGTGGCCAACTCACTACACAACTGTTGTGATGGACGGAGTCTCTGACACACAGTGTTTTGCCTGCTGGGTTGACTTTTGAATAAGGAACGACTTCTCAAGCTCTGCCACACCTCCTCGTGTGTCTTTAGCAAACACAGCAAGGAGAAAGAAAGACACCCAAGGGACAAAGAAGTTTTCCCCATATGTTTCTCTCTATTGAATCTTTGGGGCTTCAGTTGGGAGCACAGTAATCCCCCCAGAATTTGTTTTACTGAGCTGCTTAAATCACTCCTGGACATAGGAATTCTGTATTATCTTCCCTTGATCATATCAAAAGATATCATTGTTTAAGGTTAGTTTACTTGTGAGTGTCGTTCTGTGTGCCTTTTGCTACAGTGATTTCCGAGAGGCTGAAAGGAATTTTTTACTAGACCCCTGGTGTTTTTCTTGAATGTAGAGATATTTAAAAGCATGTCCACAATATGTTCTTCGAGTGTTCCCTCTCTTGCTTAATACTTTGCGCACATCACACTTTCCCTTACTTTGCAGCTGTGTGAAAGCTGCCCATGTCTGGCCCTGGATCCCGGGTTCTTGGCTCTGAAGGCCGTTGATGCCAGACATCCACTGATAGCCTCTGGAGCTTCTCGGTGAGCAGGATGGAGGGAGATCTACCATGAAGAGATACAGTAACATGAAGATGAAGAGCTTTAGCAGTACGTACAAATGGTTGGTCCAAGGATTATAATTCTTGATTGAGACTTTTAGAACATACAAAATAAGCATGTCATTTATTTTTTTCTTTATTTATAACCTAGGACATATGCTGTGTGAGAGGTAATTCATGCAGAGGTGGTTTATGTCAAAGGAGAAATGAATTCAGACTGTCACAATTCACTGCTGAAATGACAGCGCTTGTCTAACAATCACTCAGAAATACTAGCATCATGATGCTGGCCGCATGACACAGATTCAGGGAGCATACACAACACACAGATATCATCTGACACACACACACACACACACATAAATACACACTCAAGGATGCATGTCAGCATGTGCATGTTTCACCATAAATGAATCTCACCGTGGCCCTGCTGACAACTAAGGTCACAATTTGATGTAAATTCTTGCTGGTTGTCTTCAGCTTGATCAGCATATTCCACCTCCTCAGTCATCTTGTCAATGGCGCTCTGGCAAGGACAACTACCATGGGGCAAAGCTCTCGCCACCACATCCTGCAATAAAGCACCACAGGGAATACATCAGGCCAAACGCCCACCAAAGAGTGCTGAGCCTTTTGCAAAGACAGACAAAATGCTGTATAATTAGCCAGCCTTTTTCAAATACCCCACTAAGCGGGCTGTGTGTGTCAGTCTTTCATGACAAGGGCCCAGACACACATAACTTCAAGGTGAATGAATATGAAACAACATGCTAACATATTCGTGGTTCAGGGGAATGGGGAGTGGTGTTTTCTGATACTGTAGATTCAATCATGCTGGCTGTCAGTCAAAACTCATGACTGGATGGGTGAGACATGTTTTGGATTTCACCAGTATTTTTTTTCTTTTGTTTACTTATACTTTGCCTCTACACTCGGCTACTTTTTTAAATAACAAATCATTACCATTCTCTAAGGCATACATATTATCTGCCAAATCCTGCTGGGGTGTCACACATTTAAATACATATTTCATATTTCCTCAACGCCCCCCTCACCCTGCCCAACACTCATTCACCCCCCTCATCTGCTGTCAACCGCATTTGGCCATATGATAATCAAATTAATTATACTTCAGCCCCTCTCTCCTGGCCAGCATGAAAAATAGCTTGACTAGCATTAACGGAGGGCAAATGATGGTGGTCCATCCCCACCCCCTGAGCTCGGTGCAGTTTCCTCTAGTGCTGGTGTCACCGCAGATCTGTCACCCTGACGAGAAGAGCTTCAGAAGGCTGAACCAGGGCAGGTTCTCCCCTGGTTGCCCCCCCCTCCTCGCCTCCCCTCGCAGGCCCTGGATCTCCCTGCTCTTCCCCCAGCAACCTAGGGGGGGCTACAGGGGCTGTGGGAGCGTGTGGGCGTGTGTCTGTGTGTTTGTGTGATGGGGGTGGGAGTGTCGGTGTGGGGAGTGAAAAAATATATAGCTGTAGGGAGTGAGGCTGCAGGGTCACGGAGGTTGTGGGATGGGGGTATGTTTTCTGTCCATAACAGTCCCAGCCCCCACCCAACATGCAGATATACACACACACACACACACACACGCCACACACACACAAGGCTACAAACACAGACACACACCCTCTTGCACAAAAAACAAACGCAAAATCAAATGTACACATTGTCGTGTGATGTGCAAAGAAACACACGTGCAAATAGCATGCTTTACCCTGAAGACATGTCGAGCTACAGGCGAGTAGCATCCCGCGGTGTGACCCTTATACTCTTTACTCGCTGCAACAAATATAACGGCATGCAAGCAGCACTTCCTGTCGGCAGGGCCACTCATCAGCTAGTAGGTGTCTTATTAAACCAGACAATTTGAACCAGAGCAATTAAAAGTATACATAAAAAGAGGTCAGTGTCTCCATCACAGAAGCTTTGACAATAATGTAAGGATTATAGCATTGTTTGTTCTTGCAGAGAAAGTAAAATGTTTCCAAAGTGTCAACCTTCTTGTCTGCGAAATTCCCGTTCCCTTCTAATATACCAAAAGCCAGCTCTTATGCCTCCCTGCAACCCCCGCCCATGTCCGCTTAGCCAGCTACCTGAATGCAAAGCGCCTTAATGTGAGCAGACATGTTTATTAAGCTGGGCCTAGTTTCAGGCTGCAGTGAATATTGCAGACGTCAAAGTAGGCCATGTGGGGCTAGAGGAGAGAGAGCAAGGGATGAAGGGAGAGACCGAGAGCGAGAATGTGTGTGAGCGAGAGAGAGAGGGAGGCCCTCTGGAGGTTGATCTGAACCCTGCCCTGCAGTGCTGTGTTTTTCTTCTGCTCGACAAAGTTATCAGACACCAAAAGGTTTTGTTCTTGTATTTGTTTTGCCCTCAGAGTGGGTTTAAAGTAATCAACCCCCGAAGAGACTCAAACTTTTATTGTATGATGATTGATTCGGCATTGAACAGCATTGATCTCATTTGTAAAACAAGTTCATGAATTCCTTCAGAAGTTTGACTCACGCTGTCTTTGCTCTCGGTGTGTATCTCGATGAAGCGCAGGTAGCCAACTGGAGCGAAGGCATCTGCTGAGTGGATCACTGTCTCTGCTGCATCACTGCACACACACAAGTAAAAAAAAAACCTTCATATACAGTAGCAGGCAAAAAAAAAGACAAAGAATTTATGTTTCTTTACTCACATAACTATCTTCTTTTTGAAGAGGGGGCAATCAAGGGTGAAGGTTTCATATTCACCTCCTTCTCCACAAATATGAACTCCATACTTCTGGGAGAGCTAATCAGTGAAAACAAAACACCATATTAAAATACTTTCAAACTCCTTTATATCACTTGAACACACTATTTAGTGTTTCACCAAAATGTTCAATTAATAGACTAGATGTGCTACACAATGCAACTTGTTAGAAATAATACAAGTCTTACGTTACTCCATGTTCAGTTTACAAGTGTATTATTTTTGACAGCAATTTGTAAGACAAATACCAAAAACAATGTTAACGTTGTGATAAAAAAGAAGCAATTGCACAAGAATATGATTGGGATATTTTCTCATAATAAATAAATCACTGAAAGCAGAGCACTAAGAATACAATAATTCTAAAACTAAAAGTTAGGGTGAAAAAAAAAATGCATTTCACTCTAGTATTAAGGTAACCTGAACAAATGATGTACATGTAGAAATATATGGAAGTAATGCAGTCAAGAGAGTAAATGGGGTGGCAGAGAATCTACCAGTCTGTGACCTGTTTCAGATAGGGCTCCATGTCAGCCAGAGGTTTCCCTAAGTGCTTCTCTGGATCCAGGCCTGGCACCCACGTGGGCAAGGCACATAGGGACAAACGAACGGTCACACAGCAATACACAAAGAGAGAAAGACACACACAAACACCATTTCACACAGACACACGTATGGAAAGAGAGAGAGAGAGAGAGAGAGGGGTCTGATCAGGAACAGAAAACAGTGATTGAAGATGACAGGCAGGGAGGTTTACGGGCAGTCGCACAAACACACACGTAAACCTGCACCCTGGATCTATTTGTTTGACTTTGCAAGTAGTGTACACAGATCTCTCCGGGTAAGGGCAACAGTTTTCAATTGCTGGCCACAGACCCCCCACGCCCCCTCGCCCGCCACCCCCTCATCTAGTTCCCTTTGAGAATATAAACTCTGGAAAGAGATCTTGTTTATTTGCCTTTTCCCTCCCCTTCCCCTGAAATGGTGCATGGAAGTGACTCACAGGCATGGGAGAGAAAAGAAGGAGGGGAAAGAAGGTTGGAGGAGAGCATTGTATGAAAACACAGTGGTGCAGCACTCCTAAAATACAAGGCTACTGCACCCTCACTCCCCAGACAAAAACAAGTAAAAACAACCAAGCGAGCAGACTTCCTGCCCTTTTAATAAAATAATCAAGATATCCAAATCTAGACCATGGCGTCACCCAAATGATCAATTTGGATCAGTCCTATTCGAGCATTATGTTCATATTGGTAGGTATAAAAGGGTGCACTTAAAAACACTATACTCAGCTTGTTGAGCGTTGAAGGGTTTTATCCAATTTTGTCTTTCAGACACGTGTTCCTGATGGCACCACGCTGAACTCAATCTCACCCTGTAAACAAGTCCTTTCACAAAGAAAGCGCAGGCAACGTCTTCCTACTGTACATTTTTCACTGTTCCGACAAAAGCCCTGAGTGCCAGGTGCGTTCTAGAAAGAATAGAACAGTAAAACACAAACAGGACGTGAATGTAAAATGCAAAATTTTAGGAAATTCCAAACCACGTAGCTACGTGCTACTATGCCACAATGTTTAGTGTAAAATACCCGATATCTAAAAATATAAGGGGAAAGTCTCTGGAACCAAACAATTACATCTTAACGGTCACCGGAGATGGCTTGCTTCATTCGCCAACATTTTTCATTTCTCTTTTCTGTGGCTGCCTATTAATTGATTGACATAATCATTAACAAGTTGCTGATGACCTATACGGAGTGACGTGTAGTTGTGACAGTAGTGCCATCGCAAGATTTTTTTTTTGCTGAATTGTCCCTAATAATTTCTCAGAGAGTCTAATATAGCTCCTCTATTCCGAGGCATCACGTGGTCCTGTTCATCGGCACGTTCATGTGTTTAATTAAAGGAACAAAGTTAATCGTAATGTGAGAATCTCTCCTCTCTCATGGCCTGACAACCTCAAAGGTTAACGTGTCAGCCGTGGGCCCCATGGGGAGCAATGGATGGGAGACAGGAGGAAAGGGAGAGGAGACGTGGCAGAGGGACGTCGCATCCCATCCCGGGTTCATCTTAATCCCAGCTGTGTCTCTCCTCCGGGCCCCGGTGGTCCAGCACTACGGGGGAGAGACTGAGGGGCCACAGCGGTGGGAGGGAGTGTGGAGGGAGAGAATGAGCAGGCCCTTATTCTCTTCCCAGGGGATCTGTGGTCTTAATTAGTGTGAGAATATCTAATCTCAACATCCTCTCATCTTAACCCTGCCACAAAGGTAATAAGGAGGGAGAAAAAAAAAGCATTAAAATTCAATCCCATTTAAATATCCTCTTTAATTAGTCATGCCTTTTAACAAATTTTAATAATTGGCTCCAAATTGCTGAGGGGATGCCGCCTTTTTTAATATGTTCATTAACTTCCCTGCTCTTAAATAATATATGATACATGATTTGATATTTACAAGGAGGGGAGAGGACGATGGAAATTTAGGAAGACAGGAGTGAATGATAAAATGATACAAAGATGGCATTAATGTGGAGGCATTTCTCCCAAGACCACTTAGCACTTGTTTGAGTGTTTTCTTAATTGATGTTCCTGACTGACTTAAGATTACTGAAACCATTTGGAAATGAGGATAGGTGGAATGAGCTCGCACTTGTGCAATGCATGCTTTGAGAAGTCTTTGAGTAGCCACCGGTGTGAGCCTTCAGCGATCTAACACCACTCATTTACATGATCTTCACATCTCTGTCTCCTCTGAACCTGTTTTACAACTTGACCTAAACCCAATTACCTAACCTCATTATGCCACATTAAACCCAAATAAGCCCACTAGAAGCTGCCATTAGTCTGCCGCCAGAGACAGCAAGACCGCACTTTGGAGAGAGAGGAGCTTCCCTAAGAGAGACTGAGAGGAATGGCTCTCCTTTTAAAAGGGCCTTTTACCTCGTATTATCCTATAAAACTCCAATTAAATTCAGTGAACTTTAAAACCAAGGAGTCCAGTAATGAGGGAGAGCATTTTTTAAAAACCTTGTTGACATTTAGTGGGCTGAAATTAGCAAAGAATAAAAAGTTTACCAGGAAGCCAAGAGCCATTTGGACAGTAAAGTTAGTTTTTATATCGAGATATGAAAAAAAAAACAGTAAAAACTGATGTTAAAAACTTTTACGCAGTTAAGACACAATACAAGTTAACAATATAGCAGACAGACATCTTACAATAACAAGTAAAATCTGGAAAACCCTTTGATTCTGCTTTAGAAAAAACACTGCTCTCACTTCTACCCTTATAAAAGTCAATGGCCATTATTTCCAGAGCACATTTTTTCACTAATTCTTTTTAACGATCATGATTGGCCTTTTCCCACCTTGAAGATGTTGATTCATTTAAACCCACAGCAGTGAGTTACCTATTTAATTGAAACTGCTTGTGATTTTGCTTACTGAGCCTAATGCTAAATTAAAAGCCTGGGAGATTCTAGATACTGTCTGAGCTGAGCTGAGCGCTGTATCACAGACATCCGCAGGTTGTCTTAAGATCTGGCGTGCCAGCTGACAGCTCGGCTTTAATCCCTGCCTTCAGAGAGAAAAAGGCAGAGAAAATTGGATTCATGATGTGTAACATTTTAGCCTTTAAATGGATGAAATCAGCATCTCCTCCCTAGCAGGTGAGCTGCATCAGCCTTTAAACAACGCTCTCAAAGACCCCCGCCAAAACAATAGCTGTTCACTATCACCTAATCTTCGCAAGAGAGAGAGGGAGAAAAAAATAGAGAACGGAAAAGAAGAAAGAAAGGGAGGGAGGCTGCACCGTACAAAGGATGATAAGATTAAGGTTATATGTGAAATTTGTCAGGCTCTTATCTGAAATTCAGAGTCTGTGAACAGAATAATAGGCAACATGAATTGTGTAGCAATCACATCAAGATGAAATCTTTTTCAGTCCAACAAATCAAAAAGTAGATAGCAGGACTACTTACAACCAGTACTACAGTACTTAACCGGAAAAAACTAATCTTGTGTAAATGAATAACAACAACAAAAAAATTCTGTTTTAGGAAATTCACGTGAAGTTGCAGTGTGTCGCAAGTGGTTGAATATAAGGCTTAAGGATGTTTCAGCTTAACTTTGACCCTTTACTAACTGTTAAAAAACAACTGCCAAGAAAGGGTCACTGTCAGTGGCACAGTTGTCTAGCTACTGAACTTGACATTAACTTAACATGAGTTGTCATTTTGTGTATATTTTCTTGTTGTGAGTTGGCAAATTTTGAATAATCGGTCATTCATTTTTAATTAAGAAAAAGGGGTAAGAGCAACGAGGGGTTTAAGGTGCTGAGCATGTAATTGCAACCTTGTTGCATGTCATCCCCTCCTCGTCACGCTGTCCCCTCCTCTTCTGTCATCTCTCCACAATATGCCTAAAGCATGAAATGCCTTTTAAAAAAGACAGAAAAATCAGACAAAAATAAAATATTTAAAACAATTAACAGATTTAGGGCTGATTTTGATTAGTGATTAAACTTAAAAGCCCAAATGACAAACATTCTTTGGTTCCTGTCTCTCCTCCTTTGTCTATCGTATGTGATGGTCAACTGCATATATTCGGGGGTTTTAATTGGCCAAAACAAGTCATTTGCAGATACCACCTTGGGATTTAGAAAATTGTGACAGTAAATGTCACTATTTTGGACATTTTATAAAGCAAACATTAGTTGCAGCTATTTGACTTGAGAATTGAGACTTTTATTTTAATTTTTTTATTTTGTTGACCTCACTGCAATTTTTATTGTTTTTGTGTACATTTTTGAACTGACTCAAGAGAAAACAACCTAACCTATAAGCAGCAGGCTAAGCATGTGACCCTAGTCAAACTAATGCCCTAAAATCAGAAACCATGAGTCTATCATTCACCCTACCTGCCTTACAGAGCTTTACTGTGGTACAGAAAATATGGATTGATTGACTGAAACGACTAAACATTTATTTGTCTTTTTGCAGGGACTGCTTATATAGTGTCTGATAGTGTTTGAACCCTGATCATCATCCTCCAATCTTCTCCAAATATCTTCTGCAAGGTATTGCTTCTTTAAAAACATTTGTCATATCTATATGCCTTGGTGCTATAACTCAAACATTCTTTCATGTACCTTCGGTAACTGAAAAAACAGATTGCATTTCTCTTAGTTTCTTTAGATAACAGAAAAAAAGCAATTTAAACTGATTATTCATTGACTTCCGCGTTGAAAAGAACTTCCAGTAAATTTTCTATAGTGTCTTTGAACATTAATTGTCCTTTAAGTATATATTAAATTAAATTCAATGTCCTTAAGTGGGTGACGTGATCAGTGAAAGCAAATTTGTGACATAAATTCTCTTCCGTATAGCGCAAAGGCTATGTTCGTGTGAAGGGTAAAAGATCATGCAGTGATAAAAGGTTTTCCTGCAGATAGACCTTGATTTCACACATGCCAATTATCTCTTGAGCTGAGGACCAATTAACTGCTGAACCTGTGCCCTCATACACACCTGCACTAATCAATCTATTAACTAATTACATGAATATTTAATACTAGCTTTTGGAATTGCCAATTACCACGTTTAGCTCAAGCTATATTGCATTATAAAGAGACAGTTTCCCAACAAAAATATGCATTTCCCTTTGAGAGAAATGTTTTTTTTGCCAATTAGAAGCATTTTGTGACATTCATATAGGCTTAGACTCAGATAGTTGAACTTACTTCACTACATGCAATCTGGCATCTTCAAAGACTAAAATCCTCTTTCTCTCTTTTGTGGTTTTTAGGCTACCATCAGAACGTAAATGAACACTTCTAGAGAATTCACTTAGAGGATCATCCTGCATTTGGACAGCTGTCTTTTCACTACAGGGATTTGTCATTTAGAGATATATCCTCCCTTAAGAAAGAAAGTGGGTTTTTTTTCCTTTATCCATTCACTGCTAATTTCCACCTGTCTTTCTGAGTGCCTAATGAAGGAATATTAATCTTGAATGACTTCTCACAATTCAGAGCCCACCAAAACCTCATTTTATACTACCACAGAATATTATAAGCTCTTGGTTGTCAGTTCAGATGCAGACTTAACCTTTGCTCTGTGAGAGTTGTTTTTTTTTCCTCATGAGGTCTGCACAAGTAAATCCCTCCAAATCTCTTTCGCTCGCTCACACACATACACACACAAACACCAAAGGCCACCAGGTATGCCCTTCTGTCACCCAATCTCCCCTAAACAGCACACCTCACTGCTCAGACCTGCTCCCACCAAAGCTGCAATTATATGAGTGCTGCCTAAAACGCCTCGGGTGCTTGCACCCCTATTCAATTCTCTCCTTTCTAATTACCACTGCCTCGGGACAGGTGAGGAGTCAGGGCTGATAAGATCTTTCCTTTTTACCTGTAGCCAAAACACACATGCACACATACTCACACAAACATCTACAGTGGGAGGCCAAGATACACACTCAAAGGCACCCGAGGTGATTTTCCTTTCTAATTATAATCTTCCAAAAAATGTTGAGAATTTGCTTTTAGACAAAGTTGTGTTTAGAGTAGAAAGCTTGGCAGAGGTAGCTGGGTTACTGAGGTCTTTAAGGTGTGGTTTTCCCCTCTGTGTGTTATTCCAGAACGGTAACTTGGCATTATGATTCATCAATTAATATTAGATGCAGATCTTGTCTGGTTACATGTGTAATGGAAATAAAAATAAATTTTGATGGCTAAACAATAATTACAATCCCACAAAATTCTGCAGGAAAACAAACATGGATTCTGACATCATCTCTCCTTTGATGGGCATCTGACAAGTTATATTATTTATTAGCAAAAACTCCTTTATCATGAGACCATAAAAAATGAGAAATGGGTCCAGAAAATAAAGTACCAAAGATAAATGGTCTGACAAGTGCATTCCATGAGAGGTTATTTGAGCAGTGTTGAAAGATACGCAGAATATCTTGAACGGGCTGTTCAGCTCTGCGGGTCATCAGTCAGCCGTGGACCCCTTTTCGACTGATTGCTACCGAAGGTGACAACAAGCACTTAACAGCACGTAAACAGTGTCTACATGATGATCTATTGCCGTGAGTAGTTTGAGAGTAAAAAGAACCATTTGTAGCCGTAATTATCATTTATCAATGGCATCAAAAGGGATCCGGCTGCACTGTCAAGTAGATACAGGTAGGGATCTTAACATCATGTACCCGAGAAAAGAAAAAGAAAACTTTTTTTTTACTCTCTCTCCTTATTCAGTAATCTGAGCTTCCAGTCCTCGGGCTCCAAAACAGGCAGGTAGAGAGCAGGTGACACCACATTAACCTCTTTCCTCAGTGCTGAAGCAGCTGAAAAGCGTAAATGAGAGATTTTAATCTTCGCTTCACGGACCGTGTATTCGGAGCTATGCATAAGCAGAGAATGTAGTGTTTCTCCCGCACAATGGGGACGTGTGCCACTTATTGACAGGTTGCATTAATGTGCGGGGCAATCACCTGTGATTATTTCTAAACTGCCAACCCTCCCCCCTCCCTCCACTCACCCACCCACCCAATACAACCGCACACTTCCCTCACACCTCCTCCCTCTGTGCTTCTTATCTTTTTCATATTGTTCTCTGCTTCAATACCTTCGCCGCTGGCACAAGTCTCAACACCGCTGCTAAGCCACAGATTAATGATTAGGGCATTACTCTGCTTGTCTCTCTTTTTCTCTCTGGTTACACCTCTCTTTCTCCTCCTCCTATCCCTCACTTATCCAAATTCTGTCCCTTCGATCCCCATGCCAAACACCACTTAACCAACACGGCACCTCCAGAGAAAGTAAGAAGAGAGTAAAGAATGAGACCAGAAGGGAGGGGAAATTAGACTGCTCACCAGCTGCCTGAGACACAAAAGAGTGAGACACAAACTCACCGAAGGCGGCAACTTTGATGAGGATAGCATGGAGGTCAGATGATATCATCTTGGAGAGCAGGGACTCTTGGTCTTGGCGCCACAGGTAGGCCAGGGGCTGCAAACCTAGCCGCAAACATCTGGGGTACAGGTGAAAGAGAAGAGGGAGAGCAGTAGGTTGTAGAAAGAGAAGGAGAAGCATAGCGGTTAATATTGAATATTTGCCAACTTCCAAACGACTTCAAAGCCGACTGGGCTGGGCAACTTCTCCATTTGCAGGAAGGCTGCCACCCTGATAGTCCCACAGGACATGCTCTCACCTGCAACCACTGCCCGTGGCTTTACTCAAAGACAAGACAAACACAAGAACTCCATCTTAAGTTGAAGCTTGTCTGTCGCATAAACTCATGAGAAACACCACAACAGGTAACTGGAACCAAAAAGTCTGCACACAAACGTCTACTCAAGAAATGCCTGAGATGTTTATGTGTATGCATCTAGTGTGTATAAGGGGAAACAATAGTTGACTGACAGCAGGATTTGTTAATAAGAAGAGAGCTTTTGTACTGCATGTGTCCAGTCTGTGTAAGTTTAGAACAAGAGAGAACAAAGAGAGAGGACGGGAGGCAAAGAAAAACAAAGAGAGAAAGAATAAAACAAGAACAAGAATAAGAAAGACATATGGGTATCTGTGTCACAAGGATCATCTCATCTTTCTGCGAATGAGACTGTTTTGTTTCACCCATAATGGGAAAGTGCATTTTTTTTATATTAACAAAAATCAAATGACAATTATGAAACTATCAGTTTCATTCCTTCTCTTGAAATCATTGCTCCACAAAAAACAGAGCCGCACCATAAAATCAAAGTTAGTCTAAATAAAATGGCATAAACAGAACTTAGAGTGTGTATATGTGTATGTGTGTGTGTGTGTGTGTGTGTGTTTGTGTGTATGTGTTTAAACAAAACTCAGTCCAAGTTTGGAACACACAGTGAGTTAAACACTACAGAGGATGTACTCTTTTCCTTCAGTGGACCACAGAGTGTGCGTCATTCGAGTTCAGAGGCCTAAGCACAGTGTGCGCACTTTAGTTAGAAAGTGTGTTCTGGACCATGAGTGTGCGTTTGACTTACACATTTTCCACACGGACCCTCTGGTAATCGGAGAGAATGGCCCCTACAGACACTGCCTCGACACCCTCCTTTTCCTGTGGGGAGAAAAAGATGGAGGAAACTTAGCCACAACGATTTCTTGCTTTTTCCATTATACAATATGTGCAACGTGCATTGTAACGGCAATATGATGTCACTGTCTCATGAGGCCAAATACTCATTGCTCAACCTACAATGGTATCCCAAAGTGTTATCTGAACAAAACCACACAAACACATGTAAACATATACGCGCACAGACTAAAACAGACAAAGAAAACAAATTCCTGACGGATTTTTCCTTTCATTGGACCGCAATCCTGTGGGGATGTTTACACTCGGGTCCTATCAAGGCCTTTATGGTCCAGCCCATATCCACTGGAGGTTTGCGTACATGTGAGTGTGTGACTGGAGGCACCGCCACAACTAGAGTCAGTTCCTGGACCTTATCAGCAGTCTAGTGTGAGCGGGAGATGAGTGTGTCTGGACATAGCTTCCATCCTTTACACGCCCAGCTGTAAGACGGAAACCGCAGTGACAACTTGAAGTATCAGCAGAGCATTGTGTCTGTGAGTGGCATGTATCTTTAATATTGCTGAGGGCTAATCTAATTGCCTTTCATATCATATTCATATTTCAGAAACAGTGAGACAACTATGCACTCGAGAGATACTGACACAGCCTTGAGACGCATTCAATCTTCCCTCTCAACAAAAACAGGCTCGATCCGGAGTGACAAACGGGAACAAATACACATAGGCGCATGGTCACACACATAGACATTCATGCGAAACCCCCCTTCCCTACCTTTATGCCCCTCCCCTACAGACACACACCTGCAGATTCATTAGAACATTACATGGGCTGTAATTACAATGAGAGACGAGGGTAGAAGCAGTGGAGGGATGCACAAGTCTCCAGTAAATTACCTTGTAGCCATTATCAATTTCCCTGGCTACTGGTCCTTAAGATAACCCCCCGCCCCTCCTACTCCCTGTGGTCCCTTCCTGCAATTTTTCTCTGCCTGATAAACATGCTGATTAAAGCGAACAGCGTGTAAACCTTTGATACTTTCCTAAATGAAATCCATGCCCTGCCTGGGGCCTGACGCTACGATGCACTGAGCCTCACACACAGAGCTCCACGTAGGCGTGCCAGCTAATCAGATAAAGGATGTGCTCTGTGTGTGGCTACGTGCATTTGTGTGTGAGGTGTTTACGGTGCAACAGAGTACGTGAAGTATAAAGCTGAAGCTAAATGCGTACACACAAATACACAGCCAGAATTTAACTCTTTGACCTGAAGTTAAACACCAGGAGATCTTAACTTGGGATTCAGTACTCAAGTTTCTAATATCTCTCTAATGTGTCCAACACTGGAATATACATTACAGTCAATTCCACTGCCCAGTGACAGTAATTAAGTCAGACTGATAACATTTCAGCCCAGCACAGAGCGAAGGGGGCTGCAGGCAGTGTCATGTAATTCTAGGTAAGCCTCGGGGCCAGCACTCTATTCTAATACAATGATAACCTTTTCCCTAAATACAACTGTCACTTCCTAAAGAGGCATATTGGGAGGTAAAGAGTGGGATAAGGAGAGACAGAGAGAAAGAGGAAAAGAGATAGGAATGAGAGTGTTGAAGGAGTGCGCTACATCAACACCAATTTGGTCCCTTGGCTTTAAATTTGGCAGGACCAGACTTGGCCTGACAGAATAACAGAGCATCAGAGCAACAGCAAACAATATCCTCCTCTTGTGTTTCTGTCTCTTTGTCTCCCTCCGTCTCACCTTCTCTCTGGCGGTAGACTATTGCAGGTACTTGGACTTCTGAGGTTTGACTCAGCCTCGACCAATTAAAAGGCTTCTCTTTTCACCGGCTCTCATTACATTACATCATGCAGCCGGGGCATACTTGCCACTAATGATAACACGAGACAAATTTCTCACACATCCCCTTGTTTTCAATGGAGACTTTAGCTAGTAGACTTTTTGGCAAACAGCTTTGGGAAATGATTATTTTTGGATGCGGTTATGTTTTTGTCGCTATTATAGCTATCACCAGGAGACAGGCAGGAATGAGGGGGCAGTTAATGCTGCTCTGGACGCAATTTTTACAAATTCTAGACGTACTTTCTCATCCTCTGTGGGAAAGGTAGGATGAATTATTGTGAAGAACTGGTATATGTATGTATAAATCTGAATTGATAGATTTTATGGGAATTGTTTCATGTGTATTCATGATGCAATAAAAAATACAAACTTTGATTTTATGGTAGCTGAAAAATTTATCAAAATGGTTTATGACGGGAATACCTGACAAAGCGACAAGGTAGCTCATGAAGCATAGTATAATAATAAATAATAATAAAATCTTTACGAGAGCTATCCAGCTAAACGATGTTTTGACTGCATTAAAGGTGGAATCCGGGTAGGAACCTAACATAACGATAAATCAAGGCAGAGGTCATCAGGACTCTTGTGACCCACAAGCCACTTCTCTTTCTTCATGACTGTTGGCACAAGATCGGTAGAAATAGCTCCCTGCCCGCCCCGATTCCATGTCACTTTTCTTTTTTCAACATTTAATGACCCTAGCTCATTAAATGAAGCTTCACCTGATCCAGGACCTGAGGCCCTGCATTAACTCACGCCTAGAGCGGGACTAATTCTGGCATGAAGTTGTGCAACAGTGCAACCCCCTAGCAGCCCCTTCAGAGGCAGACTAAACAAAGGCCTGGCCTGGCTTCCCCTGTCCTCTCCAGCAGGCAGAAAAGCTATTAATGAGGATCTATGGCCTACAGCAATGGAAGCCCTCAGTCCCCCCAGCCATGTCCATCAGGGTACTTAGCCCCATGCAGTCATTAACTTCTGTTACTAATTGTCAAATTCATTAAACTAATCCTTCCCCAACATCCGGATGTCTCCCGTGGAAATAGATGGAGAAGGCTGAGTTATTAAGATGTCAGCTGTGGGGAAGATTAAGGCCAGCAGACATGCTCCACAAAGAAACGATACGGCCATTAAACTCTATATCAAGGTAGTGTGTGTGATATACTTTGTAATTATATATACATTCATCTTGGTAAGGGAGTAAAAGAGTGGTTCAAATGTATTCACAGTCACAGACATGCCTTCAGTCAAGATATGCATCTGCCCCAAAGATACATACACGACAATCATAAAGCAAAGAATTCGGCTTGAGAATGCAGCTATTTTATCAGCTCTCAGCTTAAAGGTACTTACGCATGCCACACATTCAGTCTGGGTAATATTCAACAGTCAAAGCCATTAACAGCAACCAAGGCAATTAGAAAGCCATTAAATATTAAAAATTCAATATTCATATTCATATGGAATACATCAGAACCCTCATTAGCTCTTTCTCAATGGCTGTCACAATGAGGTCTTAATTATACACCCTAACAATACAAAGCTCCATTTTGCAAAATGGTGGGTTTCTAACATGCCTGCTTCAGCCTGTTCTGACAACTAGGAAGCTGGCGTTGGCAGATCTTGGCTATAACAGACACAAGGCCACATATTTCCATCACAAAATCCTCTTTTTATCAAGCCTAAAGTTGTTGACACGTACTTTCTATTGTATTACTGCCTCCTGTATGTATGCTAGTGTGTGACGGCAGGGAGGCGGGGAAGAAGACAAAATGGAGAAATTAATTAAAGTGGTTTGAATGACAGTTTGCTCAAGGGCACCGGGGTACCATCACAAGCTTTCCATTGCCGCATCCGCACTGTCATATCAACACCTCTAACCCCCACAGCCCCCTATGCCTTCCCCCTTCTCTCCAACACTCCTTTTCCTCGCCATCTCTCTTCCGCTTCGTCCCTCTCTCCCAGGATCCATCAAGTAAGTGACTGGACGCGACATGGTTTTAATGTTCTCTCCATTAGAACAGCTCTGGGCCAGTTGTAATGTAATGGGATTGTTCTCCCCTGTTCCCCTACATGGTGGGAACATGGAGAGGGGCTAGACCTTGTTGTAGCAGCTCAAGTAGATGTGGTACAGGGGATAGGGCCAGCTAGGGTCAAGCGATTGTGTTTAATGTAATGCGGACACAGTACCGGAGGCGTGTTTGGTTGTCCTGACAACTCAGACATGCCAAACTGACAGGAAGCTTAGTGTGGGCTTAGTAGGAGGAGTTATTTGTTTTAAATCAGCTTCATCATTACCATTCTGTACAGACACTTATCTCCTATTGATTTCTTTTTAATTGTAAATGTAAATTAAATTAAATTAATTATACTTATAATAGTGAATGATTATATTTTACTAGTATAACACACACCAACAAGAACATCAACACATACACACCTGCACACACAATCAACTTTAACACACATTCCCAAAGTCTCTGTCAAACACACACACACACACACAAACACACACAAACAGGGAAAAGTTTTTGTTTTATGATATTTTCTTAATTTTATTCATTCTAATGTTTTTTTCTTTTACCTCTATAATTTCTTAATGCTTTGGCACTATTTTCTTTGTTACACTCATGCCAATGATACAAATTGAATTTTGAATTGAAATTGAATAATACTCCAAGGTGAGTCCCAGAGTTGGTGAACGAGTGAGGTACAGTATAGTCTGGAGTAAACCAATTATAATGTTTTCAGTTACACCCAATAGTTACAAGATTAGATACCGCTTACATACTGAGGCTAAAACACTATGTACAGTGTCTGATCCATCAAAATAAAGCAATAAGTGGACATGCAAGCTTAGCAAATGTCTTTGTAAAACAAACACCAGCCAAAACCTTGTTCTAAAAGGCTTTCAGAGACATTCCCTTTGGTAAATTGGTGGGGCTGTCTGTTTGAAGCAGCTGTTGAAAGACGGGCTCTTCCTTTGTGCTCATGGATGGGCTGGCGAGATGACTCACCACGTGTCAGTCCTCAACCATACGGAGGGGTAGAATAAGAAAAACAAACTGCTCACAGAGCCAGCTGCACATAAACCTAAATACCCCGACCGGTTCCTGAGATGATGCAGGTCAGAGTTACAAGAAGGGCAGAGAGGAAGCAGAATAGGGGAAAGTATTATCCTCCGCTGAGGCCACGATGCAGGTGTGACCAGTCAACAGAGGATATGACATGGGACATTGTCTCATCAATGCGATGAGTGAGGGATGCTTATCAGCCCACAGCAATGTGACAAGTGACAGGCCAGCGTGCACTGATTTGGGTTGGGAGAAGAATGAAAAGAAGCTGAAAATGTAATCCATGGAGGTAAAGTGCTACTGCAGCTTTTTATGGCTGAGTTTGTATTTGTACGGTTTCCTAGCCTAAAGTTTACAGACACACACAGACACACACACGCACACTTTAGTCTTGGATAGTGATTCATTTACAATGACAGAGCTGTTTTCAGTGATAGAGCCTGAGCATAAATATGCCATGCCGCACAGCTGGAAAATGTAGAAATTCATCAGGGTTAAAAAGTAGAGAGATTAACGTTTCACGAGTTTCCTCTCAGATATATATGGTTACGTAAACACAGGCCCAGCCAGTCGTCAGGGAGGGATAGAGCCTTGGCCAAAGCAAGCACAAAGCCCTAGTTTCAGCAGGCCAAGGACAAGGAGGCTTTCCATATCTACACGCATGGAAAACCAAATGTTAGGAAGCAGCGGGGAGACATAAGGTTGTTTATCGATGTCCATGAATACTTGCAATTCAAGCAAACAAGTTTAGTTATTGCTGGCTCTTAAAAAATGCAATATTTTAATGGTGGCTTCTACATTAAACAAATTGTCATTCTGTGCCTCTACTCTTAGATGATCAACAGTTTGGGATTTTTTTTAAGATGACACTCCCAACATTCATGGTCTCGCCTCTCACCATTAAAAGGATAAGGTGTTCCAATAAATAAGCATCAGCAACCGTTTTCTTTAGGGCATAAAACAAAGTCATAATCCCAGCTCTGTCATGCCAACATTCCCACTTGGCTAAGGTAAAAGTGTTTGAGTGTCTGAGACAGGAAGCTGCTTCTAGAAAGCGAGTAGGACAGAATCAAAGAAGGAGTCTCATGCCACAGAGAGGTAAACTATGTCAGTTGCTTTTCATGGTCCGTAACAACCACCTAGTCCACAGAGTGTATGCACGTACATGTATTGACGTCCATGTATATACACACAGTCACACACTAGCCTACAAACACACACGCACACTCCAAAATGTAAATGTTTTTCTGGTGAGGTCAGGTTCCAGGCTCTTGGCATCTTGGCTCTCCTGTCCGCTATCCTCCATAGCGCCAACAGACATCATGATCGCCCCCCCCCGTCCTCCCCCCTTACCTCCCCAGAGAGAGACTTGAGGAAAATATAGCAATGGTGCTGGTTTAACCCACTCTCCAGACTCCAGACAGTGTTTTTCTACGGCTGGTTATGACTTTAGCTGCGGGAGGTGATGGGGCCTGCCACAAATATTTCTTGAGGGGAATGGTTCACAAAACAAAACATAAAAGCCCTCTTAATTTTGGAGTAGATGAATGGCAGGGAGTTGAAAGACTTAGCACTACTGCTCAGCTGTCTGTTCTCAGACAGACAGTATAGGGCCTGACTAGCTGTTGATACTGGTGAATTTAAAAGGTTTTATTACACGTCCAACCTCCTCAGTGACTACTGTTTTTCTTAAATTACTGGATTATCCCGCACACCCTTGCATGGGTTTTAACTTCATTTTTTCAGATTAATTCAAATGTGACTTTTTAAAAAGTCAAATTTAACCAAAAAACAACGACAACAGAGAGTGAAAAACATTTATCTTCATCAAGGGTGACAGTGAAGATGTAACAATAGATCTCTGATGATCAAAAGTAGCAGTTGTTTTGAAAGGAAGGACATCCGAAGGCATTTTGAAGAAAAAGTGACAAAACACACTGTGACAAAAAAGAAATCAAATTTGGTCAGCCAGGCATAGAAAATGATCACAGAGTTCCCTTCATTTTTAATATGAACAATCAAACAAAAGAGAAATTATAGTAATATACTTTCCATAATGGTGTATTTACATCAGTGCAAAATAGAACATATTAGACAATATCTCAAATGCAAATAACCTCTAGATACATCTACAATTCATCTATCATCAAATAACTTAAGAAAAAATACCATAAACACATACGTTCTTCATTGGAACAATGTTCAACCAAGCAGTGGTAGTGGCTCATGCCCTTGGCAAGGCGAGATAAGGCTATCAGCTTCCATCATCGCTAAACAAGATTGAGCAAAGTACATTAAGCAGAAAAATACAAACAAATTACAAAGGCTTGAGGCTAGGCTCTTTATCTAATGTTTGTGGGGACTGTTAGCGTCAGTTGGAGGGAAATGGGCCTGCATCTAATAGATCCTGTTCCACCACTTCCACACGGCCGGCGAACAATGCACAGTGCCATTATCTCAGCGCTAATGCTATCCTTCCTCATGTGCAAAACAAGCCTGCAATCTCAACCCCACTGCCACTGTGGCGACCAACATAAATACAAGCAGTCTCAGACCAAAGGAAAGGATAACAATGGCTATCACATAGAGAGAGGCGACGCAGAGAGACAGCTGTTTAAAGGAAACTATACTAGCTCATGCTGAAATATAAGTATGGTACCTTACTGATAATGTAACAAAATAAAACTTTCTACAAAGTGATTATCTATCGGTTTTAGTTTACTGCTTGTAAGCTACTTCCACTATCACCATTTAGAGGTCTCTCTGCACCACAAACCAGCTACAACAAGCTTGCATTAGCTTTGTTATTGATCTGATCTCCTAAACCCATGCTGTGACCCCAGAGGTCATGATTTATGTATTAAGCAGCTTTTTAAAGAAATCCATTTTCCTGTTGAGCCCCCAATGTACGTCTAATGCTGCACCATGCCGGTAATCAGAGAGGGGCTGCGTGTTTGATTTTGACCACCCCTCCCCTTCCTTCGTAGTTCACACCCCTCCTCAACGACTTGTCTCACAACACCTCAGCTCCCTAATCAATACCACAGAGCTCCTGGTTCATCTGGAGATTCCTCCACCTGCCTACCAGCCAGCCAGCCTTCCCTCCTCCTTCTTCTCCTCCTCTCCGCTCCTTTCTTTCTCCTCTCCCTCAATCCCTCTCCCTCCTTTTCTCGCAGCAGGATACACCTCCATCAGGGCAATCGCAACAACGCAGTGCCAGGCTTCTGAAGGGTCCGGATGAAAGTGTGACGATAATACAATTGAGACAAAGATTCCAGTGGAAGAAAGAAAGAAGGAGTGAGGGAGAGGGAAGAATGAAAAAAAAATGTTTGGACTTGTGGACAGACTGCCTCTGCGATCTCAGAGGGCCCCAATCTTGGAAGCTGATGTCGATAATTGAGCGGCAGTAGAGACTGAGGATAAGGGGGGAGTGTGTGTGTGTGTGTTTGTGTGTAATAAAGGTCAGGAGAAACAGGGCATCAGGGGAAGAGGGTGTGCGAGTTTAAGAAAAGGATTATCTCACTAATAACAAGATGTTTTAACACACACCAACAGAAAAGAATGTTTCATCTACAAAGGCCTAAAGGTCTCAGCGCACCTCTCCCAGACTTTTCCCAGACATTGGCAGGAAAAAAAAATACTGGCTTGACATAAAAAAAGGAGGGAGGAAGTTGGGTTTTAACTGACCCACGATATCAGTTATCCAAAAAATAAAAGAACTTAAAAAAAAAAAAACTCGAACACATTACAGGATAGGAAATTAGATTTGAAAGTAACATTTCCATCGTTCTCAAAGCTGGGTCTCTGTACGACAGAGATGTCACGGTGCGGCTAATTAGAGCTGGCAGAAAGGAACGTGTGCATAGATATCATCTATTGTTCCTCATCACTCTAATGAGCTTAAATGTCTTTGTCTTTATTCATCAGCTCAAAGGTTGCAGAGTTGCTGCAATAGAGTCACTATCTTTTTATATACGATCTATTACAACATCAAGCAACTGAAGCTCTAGTTGCATCTTCCCAACGCCCGCTGCCATTTGTGCCCTATAAGCTGGGCTACTTTCAAGACTCACACGCCTTTGTGCTGTAAAATGTTCCATCTGCTGAAAACAATCTTAAAAATACAAAATATAATGTAAAAGTATTAAAGTGACAACTTGAAAAACTGTTTTGTGTGCAACATAAAGAAGTTTGCAGTTGGGTTTGGCACAGAGAAAAAGAGTGTATATGGATGAGAGCAGTGAGAGCACTTCTTTCTATTGAAGTGTTGAGTGTTGAAAGAAGGGAAACTGGGGCAAAAAAAGAGAGGCAGAGGTGTGTAAGGAGAACAGAGATAGACCTGTTATCATGTAACAGAGGCCCGATTTGACCTGACCTTGAACACACGAGTGTGCACGCATGCACACACACACACAAGCTGGGTCACGGGGCATAAAGAGCCACTGTGTCAGGTCACAGAGCACAGAGAGAAGGATAAAGGACTTGAGGGATGTGATATGACTAATATGAGGGATTTTGCAGGCCTTCGGGGGGACTGGCGTTACAGCCAGGGGTGACTGACACTGCTGATCTGTATCACACATCAGAGCAGATCACAGCAGAGGAGAGCAGACCAACCACACACATGAAATATGGACACACAACCGACAAAATCCAATTTAAAAATCCACACAAACAAGGATACTTTGACATGAACAAAGAGAGGATTTAAATTACAAGCAACAAATCAAAATGTTTTATACTTATGCAGTTATCTTTTAGAGAATGTTTATATTCTCGCTTGCCTTTGAAGTCTTGCGGACACAAGGACGTCATCTGTTTTATGAAAATAAACCCTTATACCATAGACGTCCAAAAGTGAACAATCCCCCCCGCGCCACTGATAAAACTGTTATTTCTCCCCCTCAAAGAGCGGGTTCAAAGATCAGCACCTAGCAGGATGGGATGAGGTACACAGTGGCTTGCATGTCTATCAGGTTACAAACTTCAAAGACACACAGCCATACACAGCCAGCGATGAGAGCAAAGGAGCCAACGATAGGGCCGCATTGTCATTCCGCCATTATCACTACTGCCAGGGGATGGACGGCTCATTTTTTCTATCATAATTGGGCTTTTTTCCCCCTCTATCAACAATGGTTCAGAAGAATATGATCTCTTCCTTTGAGTCGTTTGAATGGCTCCAAACATTCTCTGAGAGGCCAAAGTGTAGCAAGTCTCCCTGGTTTGTCAACTTCTAGGACCGATCCGTAGATGGCACTGTTGGCTCATGCTACGGGTGTGTTGCCAGCACTGCAAAGGAGGAGGAGGGAAAAATATCCACTTAAAACTCATCAACTCCGGATCTGAGGAAAAAAAATTCTTTCATCTATGCTCAAGTGTCATTTGCCAAATATAATCTTGTAACTTCTAATTAATTCAAACTGCTAGAAAGAATCTTTCAAAATATCACACTTTCCAAACAGAACACATTTTTTCATGCTAAAACTGTTCTTTTCCAGTGAGGATGATTTAACAGCTCATTATCAAAAGAAGTGTATTTTCTCCCCCCCTCTATCATTTCCTTCACCAACCAACAACATCACAAACTTTACAGTGAAAGAAAAAAACATTTTTTTCCGAGTCAACCAGGCATATGTGTTGGACATAACTGAATGTGACCATAACCCAAGACTTTTTAAGAGGAGATTTGAGATGCTCTGACAGAATTGTAGGATTTTCTAAATACAGAGGATGCAATGACTTGCATGAGTTTACTACCCTTCACAGTGTGGTAAAAATGGTGACAATTAGTGAGAGTGCCTAAAAAGAAACTTGAGAGAGCAGCACCTTGAAATTTGAGCGAAGAAAGTTGTATTCTTACGGTCGACATCACTCAGTGAAAAAGAGAGGAAGAATGTTGTTTACGGTTCAGGTCTGTTGATGACGGTGAGAGGGGTAAAGGGGGAGACGGCTAGAGGTTTGGTAGCCTGTGAGGGCCCCATGGGAGACCAACTGCCCTGATCTATGGCCCTTCTAACTGGTGAGGTCAGACCAGAGAAGCCCTGGAAATGGGAAATTAGCAGCCCTTCGCAATTAGAGCCCTGACCACAGGCAGAGATTGTATATTGAATTATGTACCAGAGAGGTGTCCACTATTTGACTGTGAATACTCATGAGTGCCCAGAAAACAAAAGTTGGACTGCGTGAATGTGTGCATACTCACAAGAAAACCCACAAACAAGAGCTTTCTCGTGTAGCCACATGTGTAAACCCTGCGATTTATACAGAAGACGACAAAGAAAGTCAGGCTGAGGGCGCGAAATGCCCTGAGGCAGGCTGACTGGCCCTTGCCACCCAGGCCGTGTGCGGACATGCAGGGGCCCTGAAGCAGCCCTCAGCTCCGGATGAACATGTCTCCACACAGACCTACAGAAAGAACCAAGCATCCCCCCCCCTCTCTCATTTACACCACGTCAAGCCAACTCCCATCTCAACAACAAACTCCTATCCACCATCCCATAAGAGGCTCTTAAATTTTGATGCTGCAAGCTAAAATGAGAGGTTGTGTGGGGCTGCAAGTGTTACACAGGATCAATCCCACACCCCGTTTGTGCTGACAGCCGGGAGAGCTGTTGCTTCTGTTGAAGAGTGCGTCCAGGTAGTTTCCTCATGGCTGCAGGCGGTCAGGTAAGCAGGCAGTGCCAGCAGTGTTTTAAACACACACGCAGTTGTCTCAAACCTGTCAGTCAGCCACCCTGTACCACATCAGACCACCGAGGTCTCATACATAATTTGGCATCAAATGAATATTTTCTCAGCGTCCTGGCAAAAGTGGTATTTGATCAAATATTAACTTTGTGATTAATTTTTGCATCTGATCTTCTGTCAAGTGAGATAAAAAAAAAGAATGGAATTTTTCCTGTGAAGCCAGTTGTTGAAGGGCACCTCGCTCTAACTTAACACATAAAACTTTAATTAACTGATACAACAGGCACGCTATTTTTCCGGAGTAAGATAAAAGGGAAACTTAGTCCACTTTGAAAGTGAAATCAAGACATACTAAATAAGACAGACTAAAAGCACTAACATGGCTTTTTAATCCTCTGAGCAGCTTGGTTGCACTTTACAATAGGTGCTAAGGACTGTTAGTGTACACCAGGCCAGATGAAGCTAGACAAGGAGGGTCTCTTTGAGGCAGTGCTGATGGGCTACTAAGTGACTCTGAATCCACAGAGAATGACTTGTAAAACATCTCAACAGTGTGACATATGTCATGAACCTTAGCCGAGATGAGAAGTTTAGTAGTGCTCTGAGAGCTTGTTCACTAAAAAGCAGTCAAGCATATGTCAGTGGTGGCAAGGAGTCAAAACGATGACTGCTTTTGTATAAGCTCAATGAAGCATCGCAATAGTGAGTTCACATAATTAGGGTGTATTGTAAGACTACTCTGAATAAGATTCACTCTCTATTTCATTCATGTGTTAAGCCTGTGACATCACATGTGGAAATAAAATTAGAATTTGGTCGTATTCTAGATTTACGGTCTGATGGTTTTATTAATGAATGGTCTTGTACAATCACTCCTGTACAGTTATTTTAATGTACATATACATTCGTGCATATGTAGGTTTGTGTATATGTGAATGTGTGTGCATATCTTTTAAACGGCTCTATTTTTTAACATGCACGTAAATAAAAGAAATAAATAAAATAATGGAGAAAAAAAATAATCTACCTAAATTTGTCCCTTAAGATATAACGTTTAGGCGATTCTTTGTTACTAAATTCAGTGATACCAGAAAAATGTAAAAATATAAAATTATCGATTGAAGGGTTTTAGTGTACCAACATTCTTACTAAATTAAAGTCACAATCAAATGGCATTTTAAAGAACACATTGCTTTTTTTGATTTAATGTGTTTCTTGTTGAAGGACAGTTCTGTTGTGACACATACTTAAGAAAGGGATCATTCAGCCTCATTGTATCTGCCCAGTAAAAAAAATGCAAAAAAGCCAAGCAAACAAATGGCGGGTGAAGAAACTGGAACTTATACCAAGATAAAGAGACCCATATATTCTCGGATTTCTAAGGAGGCTGACACACATACACAATACAGTATGTTTCAGTTGGTTTGATGTATTAGTAACTGTTAGTGATGAGAATAATAATAAGTGTCACTTATTATAAAAATAAACAAACTAGTAAAGTGGTTGTGTGTATGGAAAATAAGAGGGGAGCGTCTCTCAGGTATTAAGGCCTGTGCAGCCACATTCACTCGCAGTGCTAGGATAATAAAACCCTTTCTCACTAAAGGTGGGGACAGAGAGTATACCTTGACAAGGTGCAGCAGCTCATACAGGTCCTCCACTTCATCCCCCTCTGTTTTACTGTAGTTTCTGCTGATGTCCAGACTAGAGCCCTCGATGGTGCGTCGATAAAGAGGCAGATCCATGCATTCACCATACAGCTCTATGGCCTGGTGGCCCACTGTCTGGTACATGTAGCTGTCCAACTCATCTGTGGTTGGAAGAAAAGATGTTAAGACCAGTTTCAGGTGATAAGCCACTGATTATGTGTTTCATAAACAGTAATAATGAGTATGTGTGATGTTGCAATTTTTTGGAAATAGTTATGGGTGAACAGTTAATTTCAGATCCTAACAAGTGATGTACAAACAGACAAATAGATTAATAGATAGATAAAATCAGACTACAGGGCCATATGACATTCACAATTCACAAAGTAATCATATTTATGAATATAAAAAATTAAGAAAATGTAATAAATTCAATATTATTCAAACTCAACTTATTACCATTTTAAAAAAACTGAAAAGTGACACAATAAAATAAGAGTTCCTTTGGAAAATGTCAGCATGAAATAAAACAAACAAACATTAGTCACCATAAACATTTCAAATATAATAGTTTTAATAAAATAGTCAGACATTTAACGATTCATTATCTCATTTAGCTTATAATGTATTTGATATGAATACTTTACTTTTTGTTTTTATTATTTATTTACTTTTGGACCATTCTGAATTCCATATATCAAGAACCAAAACCTAGTGTGTACTAGAGGATAATAGAAATCATAACTTAATTACCTTATTACATATTTGATATATTTAATGTGTTACAACTCTGCTAGTATCCATCTTCTTTTCAACCAACATTTTTCTCATTATCGATAGAATCCTCAATATCTGCAGATTATTTTTTCTCAATGAACTGATTAGTTGTTTGGTCTATAAAACATCAGAAAATAGTTAAAAATTACCATCACATTGATCTTTAATTGCTTTGTTTGTTCACCCAACAGTGAAAACCCCAAGATTTTCAATTTACATTAAATTGAGACAGGAAAGAGCTGCAAATCTTTGCACTAGTTAAGCTGGAGCCATAACATATATTAGGTATTCATGCTTTAAAGTTTATTTTAATGATTATCAGATTTCATTTTCTTCCACCTAATGGTTGCAGCTCTAAAACATAGCACACCAGTTACCATGCTAAAAACACTCCTGTGGTATTTACAGTACATAAAGTTCTGCAGTACTTGGATTGTGTACATTGTTTGCAGTTTGTTGGAGCGCAGAGGTGCAGCTGGATGGCCCATATTGCGCAGGTAGCCCCTGTGGATCATATAAAACCTCAGCAGTGCATCTTCCTCACCTGTGTTAGCAGGACGGAGGTTGGCCAGAGCTACGATCCGGTGCCCAGCGGAAACACACTGCATCATGTTGTAGCAGCTGTCTTTGCCCCCACTGGACCACAAGAGAAATAGACACAGAGGTAAAGCTGTGTTTGAATCATTACGGTGCTATACATTATCAGGGGGTGTGCGGTTAGTGGTCTGGGAATGTGAGGCAGCATTGATATTCAGCAGTGTTTGTGGTTGTGCTTATTAAACTGAGGATGCTCTATCCTAAACAGTCTTCATTACTACTGTAAGTCAGCTACAGTGTGCTTCTTGCTTTGGTTTGGCACCTTTATAGTCGGTAACTTTGGACTTCTACAAGCGGCATGGTATTTTCTTTGCTTTGAACAAAATTACAGGTGACATTAAACACTGTACATCAAACAGGAAGAAGTTCTGTGGCGTCTGTTCGCAGCATGCATACTCCAAACTACTGACCTGCTAGCAGGAAACCTCAGTGACAGAAGTGTGAGACCGTTACAGCACACAGGCGCCGTTACCTTATTAACGCGACCACTCTCATCTTCTTATTTGTTCCTCAAGAGTCTGCTGACATCAACAATGCTGGCTGTTATGGTGCACAATGTGATAACTGTGCTTAGCAACCGGTGCATGTACACAACAACATGTGAGAGCCAGGCTTCCGGGTTGTTGAAGGACCCCTCTATATACCAAGTCGCCCTCTAATATGCCTGATAGAAAGTCGGCATTTTTCTCTCAATTATCTTCATCTTCTCTCCTTAAAATTAAAAGTTTTAGGTTTTGCTTAACAGGCATAGGCATGATTGACTACAGTATTGACAGGTTGTTCAGAGTTAAAAATGTAAGTATATTGATTAAGAATTTGTATGTTTTTAAAAGTGAATTAATGGTGTTCACTTTACAGTGGCTATACTATAATGAAAGACATATACCGGTGACAACCAAATAATTGAAAATCATACAAAAAATAAATAATAAATAATAGTAATGATTTAGGATAAAATGAATGTAAGAAAATTTAGATAAATGTATAAAATTGCATTGCTTTCTTATATATATATATAACATATATAGGCTATATATAACACAACAGCACAAACAAACAACTATGCAGGCAGGACCTTTGGGCATGTGTGCATTTTTATTTTTATTTCACATGTTAAACTTATGAGAATGTCACATGTAATATTACATGAAATGCATTTGATGTAATGGATTTCACATATAGTTTATCATCATAAACATAACATATTCAAAGCAAATTTTAAAAACTGCCATTTAAAATACTGCCAATGTACATAATCAAAGTGGATGTGCACTGTAAATCTGATACTGACACTGACATGCATCCTTTGGCTCTTGAGTCTCAAGAGTGGACCAAAAGTCCATGCACTGGTATTCACACACAGGTTGCAGTTTTCCTCTGAGGGAGCCCTATTTTGCTCAGAGGAAAGCCTTTGATGCTCTTTTTGCTCTCTGTTGTTGTGCCAGAGCAGAATAATTGCACTGCTTTTGTGTGCTTCCCTCACCTTCTACCCCTAAGCAGGCTAAAGGCAACTGATTTTGTTTGAATGTACAAAATTGAGAGAGACGTCTCTTCATCCCATTGCTTTTAACTAGGTTCCCTTTTTTGTTTTTGTTTGGTTTTTGTTTTATTTATCCTGAAAATATGGCAACATCTACAACCTGCAGATGAGCACCATTTGTGCTGTGGTACAGACTGAGAACAGGGATCGCTTTTGTTGATAAATATGCTGTTGATTTACTGCACATCTGTGATTTGATATTATAAATTTTTTGGATTCCTACGGTTTTTTTTAGTTTTTTTTTTTAAGTTTTGTATATTTTCTTTCATTCCTTGATCCTTTGTTTGATTGTTTCCTTATTTCTCCATTTACAGTATTTTCTTTATTTAGCATGGCTACCATAAACTTCCACTTCCAAGTGTGACGTACTGGACAGGTTATATTCATCCTCCCCTGGGCAAATGAACCAAATACAATACATGCACCATGACAAAAAAGCAACTACAAATAAATTAGTGGAATGAATATTTCACAAAGTGTTCAAAACTTCCATCGACAAGATGAGTGATATAGTTTTCCAAATGTTTCTATGACATGTTAGAAAAATGGCCTTTACTGGGAGAGAGCTGGACACATCCCCCTGGGTCTGGTTGTCCTTCAGTTTTGTAAACTCTTCAATATATCACCTATGTTTTCCAATTTTGTGGGTAATACTTTATATAATACAGCTTCACTGCCTCTGGTAATTTCCATTAAAGCCCCGGCCTATAGGATATGACCAATGCAAATTGTGTCACTTATCAGTTTTAATTTATGTAGTTTATTACCCAGACAAATAAAGAGGTGTGTTGTTGCAGTTTTATTTGTGGCAGCATTTTGCTGACGTAAAAGAGCGTTTTATGTCCGTATTGTTAGTGCGATGGGGATAAAAGTGTTGATGGATAGCCCAACTGAGACACAGCCAATGGACGTGAATATGAGGCGCATAAATATGAAAGCAAGGCAGCAGGAATCAAATGACACCCTTGGCCTTTTCTTAAAGGAGCATGTGCATATGACAGGTGATTTACACAGACACACAAACTAATTTTTGTCGCACAAGGACACAAAAACTTTGGGTGTAATGAGAAACTAAGGCCTCAAATCACAAGACGATAAATTGAGTGTCAGAACAGGCCAGCCAAGGTTGCGCGCTGAGTGGCCAGAATACAAACACACATACACACTTCTGGTCCCTTCAACAACATGACAAAACAAGTACATATATGCTGCACAGGTAACACAGTGCATCATGTATACTTCTTTCTGAATAGGAGTAGTGGATTGTGGGCATTTGCAAAACATTTCCTAGTAACGTGTCAAGAATAAAAGCTTAAAGTTTCATAATTATTCATTTTTACTGATTCCACATGCAACAGTCAGCAGGCACAATTTAAAGACACTTGGTCAAACAGTCCTGTGTGAATATACTTTATTTTATGTCAGAGAGATGCTGAATATTAATCATGTGGGCAAACTACTGAAGTCCAAACAGGTGGCAAAAGATATAAGATTTCTTTCTGTGAGACTTTTTTTCTATGGCATAAAGGAATGTGAGCAGCAAACCTTAGTAATCCCAATTTCCTCTCATTTAAGTAAACGTTAGTAACTGATGTCAAACAGAACTTTCTGCTACAACTCAAGCCAATGTGCAATTGTTATTCTGACTTTATGCAGAACACAAATTGGATTTGAATTTACTGTAATTTGGATTTCAGCTAAGCCACAAACATGAAGCAGAGGATACAGAGGATGCAGTGTCAAATTAAGCCGTTTGCCTGGAACATCTGGCAGTCCAGTTCCTGGACAATTTTCCTGGATTTTACAGTGGGAATCAACGTCTATCCAAATGTCAGAGGTTTATGTAAAAAAATTTTAACTTCCTTCGCTATAGTGTAGTGAGCAAATGAGGGCTCAATGACGGCTGATGACAGCCAAATGTTATCTTAGAATAGTGATAAATTTGCACTCAAGTGAGCAACGGTTGAAAGCAGTCCTGTGTATTCTTAACTCTACTCCACTCTGGTGTTGCCTTCATCAGGGGCTCATTTTCCAAAGAACTATCAACATAATGATACCTCTTTAGGGCCTAACCACATCCAAATCAGTTAGTAAACAACCCAAACGGGGATCTGTACACATTTTTACAGACAATTAACTGTTATCACGAGGGGCCCAAATGGATTAGTAGGCTCATTAATGTCTGAGGCTAATCGGTCCTTGATTGGAAATGTGAGAGAATGTGAAATAAAGTCGTGGTTTGATCCAAATTGTGTTTGATCATGGCACCGTCTTTAACAACAGCCCCAGTCTGCAAACAGTAATTGAGGGTTTTTTTCTCTAAATCCCCCAATGAAAATCTGGCTTTTACCCTTGTTCCATTTGGCTTCTAAACTACATAAAGCATTAAAATGGATGAAAAATGTTTTGCCTCATAAGCTGCTGCTCTTTTGTGAAAGCCCTGAGATCATTTTGCTGATAACTATTATTTGGTCTTCAAAATAATAAATATCTTTGGTTAGAAAAGTGCCTTTCAGAGCCATTTCAAAGCTGTGCTGATTTAGTGCTACTTGTATTTATATCTCATATTTTGATCCAACTTGAATTGATTTGGCAGCCATTTAATTAAGGGTTTCTCAATATTTCACATCTCTAATATATGTTGATGGTGGGAAATAGATTAAAATGAAAAAATTATACTGCAATATCAACTACATCAAACAATTAATTAAGATTGAGAATGGTCTGCATTGTTTTTGTTAGTTAATTGCAACAAAGTTAAAAAAATCTGGCTTTAATATGTGGAGATTTTTTATTTTTATTATTATTAAATTAAGAGTCTACAGCCAAGCCGGCTACTCTGTGAGGCTGTACTCAGGCACAGCAAGTCATTAGTTTTGCAGGAATTTGGTCAAAAACTAGTACTGAGAATAATAGTTTCACATTTCACTAAAACGCAGAAATATCAACCTGCTGTTGGCACTATAGGACAGGTCAGGGGATCATTCATGCTCCACATTTCATGGCAATGCATCCAATTTCATGGCAATGCATCCAATATTATTTAGGATATTTCAGCCTGGACCAAAATGGTGAAACAAAAACCAACTGACCTACCGCCAGACAGACCAACAGGCCAACATTGCCAGCCATGATGCTAGCATGACAAAAAAACAAAACAATGATAACACTGAAAACACGGCTTTTGCACTTTTTATGACTTAAGATATTTTATAAATTAATATTTCTTTGTTTTTGTTTTTTTACTGTTTATTAATTGTTGTGCAGCAACAAGGAACTTTAATAGATTCTGGCAGGCCCTGTGGACAAAAGCGGTAGTGTTTCCACCTCCTTGTTTCATTGATTTCAAGAGGAATCTGACTAAATCCTACCCGGTGGCAGGCATTAGGAATAACTATAAAGAAGTAGCCAGTCTTCTCGCTGATGGTCTTGAGTGCTAATGTAGATCATATAGAGTTTATTAAATTGAGCTTGTTTCATAACCTGTTCCTTGTAGTAGGTTTAAGTTGAAGTCAGCATCTCAAAAAGGATGTTTACATGAATCAGGATTTTCAAAATGAATTGAAAAATCACTCCCTGGCCTATCCAACTGCAGGAAAAGAAACTTTCCAATGTAGAAACCAGCCAACCATCCTTAAGTACAAATGTAATTTCCTGAATATTTCTCCTTGATTTGAAATTGTCTTGCCCTGCTTCTAGCATCCCAGAATCAAATTATGGCTTCAGTGGTTGAGCCCTGTGAAGCTCCAGCCAAAAGGATGTGGTCCATTAAAGTACGCCACCATTCCACTAATTATGAAGCAGCCAAAGCAAACTGCACGCACTGCTATCACCTGGCCCTGCTGCCAAATACTGTTCTACGTACAGGATCTTTAGTCTAATGGTTTACAGAGACACTCTCCAAGCCATTGGACGTTTAGCCTAGTTGCTATGCAATCCAAACCCTATAATAAAATGTATGTACTTAAATGAGACCTCACATACCTCTTTCTATGGTCAAAAGTCCTACTAGCATATCATGTAAATTTCTTCTAAAATCTTCAGAATAATATGTATTATCATGTTCATATGTTAAAACAATTTCCAGATAAAACAAACTATAGAGATGATGATTATTTTTCATCTTCATCTTCACTCATCAGTGTACATTAAAAGGATAGATTCTTGCTTCGCTGCTAGTGTTACAATGGCCAACACTGAAAATACTTTTTAATCTGTAAATTGTCTGGTGGGATGCTGTAATTAGCTCGTCTGCTCTCTGATATACAATCCTCGGACAGTTTCCCTCTCAGCCGACAAACACAATCCTAATCCAGGAAATAGCCTGCAATCAGAATATTGGAGTTGACATCAGAGGTAGCCACAGAGGCGATTCCCACACACCCCTCCCATAGCTTCAAAGGTCTTCCTGGGCCTGTTATGGGTTTCCCTCGTGATGAAGTGTGACACTCCACAAACACAAAAGCCCCAGCCCTCTCGTGGGTCCGCTTTGCTTTTCTTGGATCACTCCAGTCTGACCAATGCCAAGTCAACTTGGCGGTTGTCAAAACGGGCCCCATATCTCTGAAGAGTGTGTGTGCGTGTGTGGTGTCTGTGTGTATGCGTGTGGTAATGTGTTGAGCGTGTGTAGATAGCTTGTCACAGTCACAGGGCCCTGTCTGCATGTGAGTGCTGTCTGTGTGTGGGTATGTGTGTTTGTTTCCACCTTGAACTGATGTAATGTGCACCCACAATCAAAGCCACCACCTAGTTGTCTGTGGGAGTTGCTGGTTTGCCAAAACCTTCTGCATACGGTCTCTGGAGACAAATGATTTAGTAATGTTGTTTTTTTCCCCTCCATTTGAAGATCAAACATCATCATCACCGCAACATTTGTGCCACAGACGAAGTATTAATGCTGTACATTTAACTTCATTTTCAGTTATTTCTTGATAATGCAAACAGTCTGGTTTTGATTAGTTTTGTTTCCTTCATGTTCAGCTTTAACCACGTGTCTCTTCTTTCTTTTCATTTTTTATCTATTGCTCCCTTTTTTGAAAACCCTGCCCCCATGTTTTCTTTCATCTATCCACCTACCCTCCTCAGCGGTCAGTTTTTTTCCTGCAGTAAGACGTCACCTGTGCTGAATAGCTGGCCGCAGCTAAGCCAGACCAGCAAACTCCCTGCCAGAACACTGCAAGCTCTGGTCTGCCATTTGTCTTGTGGTTTTTGAGTTGGGGATATTTGTCTAACGTGCTGTCCAATGTCAACACTGGCTCTAAATACCCCCGCTGCTGCACGAAGTGGGCTTCCTTAGGGAGGATAAGGATTAATGCTGGGTTGGAGATGAAATAGAGGAAGAGTAGGAGGAGGACAGAGGAGGGATGAGCATTGAGAAAAGGGATTGATCAAGGCAGGTACTGTGTATGTTGATGACAAGCAAAGGAGGAGAAGGATAAGAAGAAAGAAGCATTCAGCATTGGATTTGTGGAGTTATCGTATTCAAAAAGGGATCTATTTGTATATTAAAATGTTTTTTACAAAAGTTTCTTAACACAAACCTTTTCCACTTTTGTTTCTTGTGTTTTTCCACACTTCCCAGCCACAGTTTGTACACAGGGGGTTAACCATTTTAGAGCTGTGACAGGCCCTGTGTGAAAGATAGCCTCCGATCATTCAGAACCATTTCTAAACCTGTGACTAACCATAAATAACAAACAAAATCCAAGGCCTCCCACCTGCATTAACACCGGCATCGCCAGATGAGAAACTGTCGGCTAGATAGGAGATGACCTCAAGTTTACGGCCTAAAACCTGTTGATTCTAAGCAATTGATTGTCACCCGTAAGACAGAGCCCCCGCCTCCATCAATCCCCCCCGCCCGCCCGCCATCTCAGCAAGAACAAGATGAATTCTAGCAGCGATTCTGCCATGAGAAGCACATCAGTGGCCTCTACCTTTTCTTTTATGAGGCGAATTCCATACACTGGGCCCAATATTCCTGGTTACTGGAGTCTGGTGATTAAAGTGTATAAAAAAGGGGGCAGCACCACTAAAAGGCAGTGATTTAGTGAGCTGTCACCCCAGTTCAGGCGGGGCAACAAGTTCAAGTCCCTGCAGGAGGGTTGTAATGAAAATGAAACAAGGAACGAGACGGTGTTAGGGAGGAGAGGTTGGAGGGCTAGAGGGTCGAGGGGTTGTGAAGGGGTAGGAGGTGTGAGTGGGTTGGGGTCATCTGGAGGGTGGTGATGGTGATGATGATAGGGATGCATGGGTTCAGGTTTTCAGTTGTATGAGTATGCATGTTTGTGGATGTAGGTAAACATGAAGTTTTAAGATTGATTTCCTGCCTTGTGGTCAGCCACTGAGATCCATACATTTCACTGTGGTATGAAAACCAACAATCTCAGTGATTATATCATCATCATGACGTTGTCTTGAAGACTTTTCCAGATGGTGTGACTTTCAGCATTGGCTGCCAAACAACAATGCTAGGTAACACTGAAGATTTAAAAAAAAAACAACAACATGTTGCTTGCTTATTGTTTGTCTTCTGAGTTTGATTTTCTGGCAATACAGCTGAATCCAGTACATTTTTGGCAGCATACATGATATGCACCAAAGAAGCGTTTCTGAATGGTCCCTTTACACTGTTTACATGTAACACTGGCAAAGGTGACAAAATGTACTCTTTGATAGATTAAAAATATCACGAATATTTTAAGTCTCATATGTTGTGCTTTGGAGTATGACCTGCAGAGATTTTTATTTACATCACGCTTTTTAAATATGTACAAAACACAAAAATGACAATTCCTCATTGTGTTTTGACATGTGCTGGACTATTTATTGGGATCAGTTAATTCCTGGATTCTCTGCTGGTTGCCTGGCCTGCTCCTAGTCAAAGAAATAGTCCAGTACTTGACCATCTGTAAACAGTGAATTTTAGCTTTTACACTTTGGTTTTTGTACAGATTAACAAACAAAATAATGTGTTAATTTGTGAGCTTTGGGGGTCCTGTTTAGGTCCCATTTAGACAAATTCAGGCTAGCTGTTTCCCTCTGTTTCCAGTCTTTATGTTAGGCTAAGCTGCTACATATTTAGGCTACTATACAGGCATGAAAGAGGTATTGATCTTCCCATCTAAGTCCTCAGCAAGAAATAATATATATTTTTCCAAAAATGTTGAACTTTTTTTTAAGTCATCTAGGCCTTAACACATGTTAAGATCTACTGTATGAGGGTACTGGTGTGAAGGAGTTAACAGACATACAATGTCAGCACTGAAAAGAAGGGATTACTGGGTCCCTGACCCTCCACTAACCTCGTCCTGACCTTGTAAAAACCCTGACCCCATCATTTCCACCCTTACAGGATTCATCTGCTGGCTGGACTGCCTGCCTCTCATCTGTGGGAGTGGGGTTTGATGCCTTCAAGTACCAGCCAGCTATAAAAGACACATCCTGATGGGCCTTCCTCTGTTGTGTTTAATAGCTGTCTCACTCCCCCCCCCAAACTCCCCCATCCTCCCCCATCCTGACCTCCGCCACCACACCCACCCTCAGCCTCTGCTCTGGCCCTTGGCTAACCTCTCGTATTCAGGGTTCAGGGTCAGGGCAGCAGACTCCCAGCCAACTGGGCGGTTGCCCAGAGGAGCTGATGCAGGAGAGACGTAAGAGACCCAGAGACCCCTCTGATGTTCCCGAGAGTTTCCAAAGAGGGAGAGGCTGCGTACTGTTTACAACATCTTTAATTTAGGGAGGGAAGGAGCGACACACAGGCTTACACAGAGCATGATACAGTGTATAAATAAGTGTCACGTAAAAAGAAGTATGTGACTCTTTCATTGCAGTCAAACAGCTGAATGAAGACAGATAAAAGAGTGACATGCACATTAATGCTTTCTTTGATGTAGTTCTGGGACTCAAGCCCCCCTTTTTTTTAAAGTGCACACAAACTGTCTTTCATTGCAACGTAATGAAATCATTCTTAAGTGACAGCCGAAGATGAAGACGCACAGAAGTTTAGTTTAAGATTACTGGCCAGTCATGTTCTAGTTCCGGCCAGAAAATAACCAAAAAAGAGAAATGCAGACAAAAAATAAGATGAGAGAAAGAAGAGACAGTAAAAAGTAGAGAAATTAGAACAAATTGTGACATTATGGAGTGTTTTACAGAAAGCATCTAAATCAGGGTACATTTCGTTTTATGAATTTGGGTGTTCAGCTAATTTCACGGAGGACAGTGAATGCTACTGCTGCTCATTGCTACTTAAGTCTCTTCCGGCCTTGAGAACACTGATTCAAGACCCTGGTATCTGCTGCTTCCTGCTGCAGGACAAACCTCTAACATTTTAAAATGATGTGTGTGGGAATATTTGACATTATCAATTTATGTCTGTGCTTCTTTTGTTTCCTGCGGATATGAAATACCATTCAGCTGTTGTTCCTTCTTCTAGCTTATTTCCTAAGCAACTATGATTGTACAGTGGACCAAAACAATGGATGTAACTCTTTTAAGGAGCGTATTTCGCAGTAAAGACAACGACAATACAAACAATACACGTAACACCCACAAAGCCTACTTCCTGAAATGGATTCTTCGGAATAACAAATGTTGGCTGCTTATGGCTCTCTGATGGCTTCATTTTTCACTCGGTATAACTCGCTAATTTTTACTGCTCAATGTCCTCCACTCAGCCTGTGTCACTAAGTCATAAGCATGCTGCTCCTGGCTGATATATGGGTCTGCACGATGATGTCAGCGAAAAACACTTTCAATAATTGCTATGATTAATATTCTCAACCTTCCAACACCTTCCCTTCTCCATCCAGCCACATATCTCCAGCAAGGTTCATCTATCAGTCTGCTCTCAAACTGTTTAGGTCCTCCGAGTGATGCATGGCACACTGCCAACCCTGTGTTCCAATGCAAACTATTTACATTCATTCAAATTATGAGTCGATGAGCCTCCGGTGCATAAAATTACCATGAGTTAAAGAGTTAGAAAGAGGGAGAGGATCAGAGTATTTACTATTTAATTGTTTCAACTTCATTGTGCAACAAAGGGGAATTTTCCCTGTATATCAGTTGGAATGATGATGTCAAAACACGTTGTGTTTGTCTTATTTTCCAAACAGTCTTTGCTATTAACTATTAAGTGAATACATGTGAATTTTGCAGCTATAAAAGTGTTTATTTACCACATTTACCCTGTCCATGTACATGATCACAATGTCCTACAGCTGGCTCCACCGGCTGGAATGTGCGTCGAGCTCTCACAGGACGGGCTTCCTCTTGGCCTGCACTCTAATTGTTTAGGAGGAAAAAGGTGAAACAGATATGTATAAACAGCGGAGGTCTTCCAGAAAGTCCGGAGTGGTGTATAAAGGGCCTGGGACAGTAGCTGACCTGTCATATTCACCATTCACACTGAGGAGTCAGGGCTGCCATATTCTGTCTACTGGCATCAGAAAAAATAAACTCTCGCTTCCTCAATGTTGACGGACAAATTCACACAAGCTGGCTTTGAACAAGTCAGACAATCTGCAGTACATATACAGTAATACAACAGATAATTATAGAGTATACAGTAGATTATTGTGACTTGTGCTTCACTAAATTAACTATAGTGAGTCCAAATTAATGTTTAAAGAAATATACAGTAAATAAAACCTTTTGCACTCTCTGGGACCAAGCTTTTAAAAAATCCAACTATTTCAGGGATATTGGTACAACTTGCTGATAGGCCCTACTTGCTTTCAGGCCCTTTGTCAGAAAATCTCAGAAAATAATTTATTGTTGTACACTTTGAAAACTTGACTTATTGACTGACCAATGCTTGTGCATTTTGTCTGTGTGATTACAGCTAACTATATACAGATTTTCTTCAACCATATACTTACATTATATGCTTTGTATATGCAGGTTAAGGACAAGATACTACAGTGTATGTTGTTTATGTGATGTGAGGCACTACAGTGTATAATATAGTATAATGTATGAAAGTGGTAGGATCATATTAGAAATATTAAAATTTAAATACAAGGTTTACAAATTGTACATGTGACAAAGCTACATGTGTATTTTGTACACATTTCTATGTCTCACATTTTAATGAAGGTGGAGAGGTAAATTGTTCATATCTTAATCTTTCTTCACTCAGTATAAAGCGACTTTATATATATATACAGCAATGAATGAGTATCTGTCCAATGTAGGCTATGCAGATACGTATTTTGGGTATCTGTATGTATTTTTTTTGTCACTTTCTATTTTGAGTTGTTGTTGCACTTCATTGTCTTTGTGTATCCAAAAAGTGCTGATCATAAAAAAGAAATATGGTCATTGCTGGGAATATGCCAGCTCCCTGTATGAATGAGATCCTTAGACAGTGATGTTCAGTGTAACAAATTGATAGGAGTCAATTAAGCATCTATTATTAACCTCCTATGGTTCATTGTCAATTATCTGTCCCATTAACTCTGTAATACTGTACGCAGTATGTGTTTAACACTGAGGAGATCCAGCATGGCTCATATCTAATCTGCACTTATGAAAAAAGAGCAGAAATGATGACTTTTAATGTCAATTCAATTTAATTAGATTTAATGAAATGGTTAAGGTCATTTATACCTCTGTTCCTTGGCTCTTAGATGATTTATAGTAATAATAAGGTACGCTTATATAGATTAGTCATAAATTCCCCACACTTGCTCTGCAGTCTTAAAGTCAAGGCACAAAGATGTTTTTCTGCAGTGATTACCATATTAAAGATAATATTACTGTCCACTTCAGAGATGGTAGGGAATTACTTATATCTATTTAAAGGCATGGGAAATTTTGGAGAAAGACATTTCTTCAAAAATAAATGATCTGTTCCTCGTCAGAGAATGGCACATGCTGAAAAGCTCCACAGAAAAGATAATCACCACCACATGGAAATAATGCAAATTTATCACATGTGGTGGGTGCAAAAAAGTCCAGCCATTTCTTCCATGTTGCTTCGATGTCTGTGTTACGTGATGCCAATTCCTGCTGTGTCCCTCTTGATGTTCATCAGCAAACCACTGTGCTTGTAACAGGAAATCATTCTACTGCTGCACTGACTTGGTCCTATTTACACAAACTCCCCCAAAACACTTAAGACAGGATATTTGATTGTGAGAAGTCTTTTCCATGTTGTTTTCCCAGAGCTGGCCGTCACCCTGGGTTAAAGCATAAACACATGAAACACACAACTCACAGCACTGCTTACATAGAAAAAAAAAATATTAAAGACCTGCTAGTCATTAGAGACTTGGGTTGCATGTTACACAGAACTGGTTTGGTCTGACTGTTTGATGTCATTGTTTTTGTCTACAATGTACTGAGTCAGTCATGTGTTATACCTACTGTGTTGAGACACATTGCATCAAGTAAATGAGCACAGGAAACAGATCACATTGTAAACTATTTGCAGCAGTTAGAATACAGCACCAATCACAATGACATTCAGGGAGCATATTATGCGAACTTTCAATTCTTCTGAGAGTTGGGAAGGAAGCCATTCTAACCACAGAAATCCCAAATACCAGCTGGCTAGTTGCTGACATGAAAAGCAGTGCTGCCAAGCCAGACATGCTGTCATCTGACCCCGCTGAATGGACTACAACTGCATACACTTGGGCCTTGAATCAGTCTGGACATCCTTTCAGTATGAATAGACCAGCAAAGTCCCTGTGGTAGAGTCCTTACCAGCCATTTTTGCTAATAGCTCTTCCCTGAGAGATTTATGATCCAGAGACACGGGACAATTAGAGAAAGGGAAACACAAAAGCCTGGAGCTCTCCAGAGAAGATTTACAGTTTACAGAGGTGCTATTTTTGAAATTGAAAGTCTGATTAGAAAGTGCTGATGGTCTGATCCAGCAGAGGACCCTGTCACATGCACAATGTCAGGTTCATTCAAGAGTCACTTAACTGGTGGCCTCATTACATCCTCTCAGGGTCCATAGTCTTGTGCTGTGACTGACATCTTCTCTGTGTTTGTTCACTGTTGTGATACTGCCATTAACGTGGGCAGATGTAATAAATGAGTCACAATGAGATATATGGCATGATGGCAGAGTGTCTTAGGTTACCCCCACCACCACTGCCACCAACACATCTCCACTCAGGAAGTGAAACACTTATAGTCATGTTCCAAGACTCCAGGAACGTGGGGTTGCATGGCACACAAATATTGTGTGCCATGCAACAATATTTGCATGGCACACAGACATTATTACCATTACATTTACATGATGTCCAGGTCAGCCTGTCTGAAAACGTTTTGTGGTTAAACTCAACGGCCACATGAAATTCATTTTGTCATCCTTCATACATACGAGTCATTATTTTATTAAAAACAGACTTTTAGGGTCTTTGATCCTCAGCTAGATTTGAAGTGTGTGGTAAAGATTTTAGCGCCAAATCCCCAACACTTGATTCAATGCATTAGGGGTCAAGATTGTCAGGATCAGGATCATCCTGTAAGATCACTTCTGAAAATGTATTTGTGTAAAGAAGTCTTTCATTAACCTGCATATATTGGATCTTATTTACACCATCAAACAAAAACAAAGATCATAGAGATTCCTGTAATGACACTAAATCTACAGTAAGACCGTACATCTTTTACTGTCTTCCTCTCTGTGCACAACATATTGCTCAGTGATTGTGTTCTCTGATTGTCCGTGTTTAATGGCAGCCTCCATCTGCCAGCCCTGTGTGTCTGCAGGCTAGCGGCCCGCGGCGCCCCACATTAGGGCCTGTTGGCGCGGGCCCCAGGCGCATTCCGCTTCTGGAAGTGTGATTATTGAGGCCTGATTACAATGTCTGCGACCACGATAACAAACCAACCCTCGCTGAGTGCTTGGCAATCTCATTGCAAAACAAAACGGCTGAAGAATTAATGACGCTTCAAACTCGGACAGGTTTTTTAGTGCTGATAATCTAGATCCAGAGTAATTTGCAGCAATTGGTGGCATATGGTTTGGTTTTACACTCGATGTCCAGCAACAGATATGAAATCTGTTGGACTAGGAGTGATATGGCACCACATAAACAGATCCATCCAAGTTAATTTAGAGTAGATAAACAAAAATAATAATAAACACAAATTAACAAATGATCAATAAGAAAACAAAAGAAAATAGATGAAAGTGAAAAGACAAGAAAGAAAATGAAAAAATGAAAAAGAGGAGCTTACAAAATCAAACAGCAGTTCATCTGTCTGGTTTGAGTTTTCCACAGGATGTCCGTGGGGTGGCTAAAGCTTGTCGCTGTGGAGACGGAACCAAAGAACAGAGAGCATGCTGCTTAGTGTTTGACACACACCTGAAAGCCCCCATGTTCTCTTTCTGTAGAAGTGCCTGTGGTGGTCTCCAACTGCCAGCTTGTTTTTAAGGGGTACTCATTGCTTCATCCCTGCCTCCAGGCAAAACTCCATCCCTATCCCCACCTCCTCTCTTTTTCTCTTTTCCTATTCTCCTCCTCCCCTCACTCATCAACTCCCTCTTTTGCTCAAACTACTCTCACTCTCTCTCTTCTCTCTGTTTCTCCATCTCTCCATCCCCTCAGGGCAGTAGGTTCGGGTAGAAGTCTATTGCAGCGATCAGAGCTCATAACCTGTATTCTGGACAGGCGTGCCACATGGGTCCACACCTTGCCCGAGGATAGGTCCATCCATGCTGGGGGCAACAGAGGCACGGGGGCCAGGGGACTAAGGCCGGGGGCTAGGTCTAGAGTCAGGGCTGGGAGCTTGAACTGCAGCAGGAGCAGGGGGGAAATGGACTGGATGCTGGGACAGCAGCTGCATGAGCCTGAAGGCCAGAGCATGCGGAAGGGGGCACAGAGAGGGGTGAGGGGCAGAGACATGGAGCCAGGAAGAGAGGGAAGGGTCAGGGTTAGTGACAGGGGTTTGCATGGTCCAGCTGAGGCTCTACTGATCCATGGTTGAGTGGAGCTGACAGGTGAGAGAACAGCACCACCCCTAATGATGGCAGCCAAGGTAGGAGTTAGGGGAGATGTTGGTGCAGGTTGGCGTGTGAGCTCGTACTCTGTCTGATGGGGTGGTAGACGGGTGAGTAGAAAGCAGGGGAAGAAACGAGAGGTGCACCCAGAGAGTGATGGAATCAACTGTTATAGCGTGCTGTGTGTAAAGCTTTTGTTTATACTAATGTTTCAAATCAAAGATCAATTGGAGGCCTCACCCTAGCTGTTTCTGTGTTGCAGCTATTTTGCTGTAGCAGAACCAGAATACAATTCACACAATCAACTTCACACAAATGGATTTTATAGGCATAATTTGTATTAGCATTATAAATGTTGGAAGTCAAGTTGTTCACGTTCTTCCACTTTTCACCATTCACACGGTAATAATGCTGTTTTTATTCACTTAGCTAGCTCCACAGTGTCTGACAATGGGCCATGTATTCTGCCTCCACTGCAGTCAAAAAATGACTTTTTAGGTCAGAGACCACAAGCTTAAATAGTTGGTCAGTTGAATTACGGCAAGGCGCTGTGTGTAATCATATGTGTGTGTTTGTGCATGTCTTTTCGTGTATGTATGTGAGTGTTTGTTAGATATGTATGTTTGTTGCAGAGGCAGGACTGTGGGGCAATGCTCCATCTGCCTGGCTGCCTGGATTGGCCTGTCTGTGCCGCCCCGATTCCATCACCTTCCATGGGTTTGGGGGTTGGTGGGTGTGGCGGTCGATTGGGGGAAGGAATGGTGGTGGTGGGGAGTGTACACAAAAAGTCACCCTGAATCTGCGAGCTGATTAATCAAGGGTGATTCGGCGGCAAGCACAGCCTACCCGCTCCTTCCTGGCTAGTCCGTGTGTATTTATTTAGAGTAACCCGTGGCCAGTCACGCCTGACCTCAAACCATCAGGAGCAGCCACAGTTGCGCCCAAGCATAAACAAAAAATGCGTAATGAAGGTAAGAGGACAGAGGACAGGGTGGTGTGGGATAGGGGAAGGAGGGGAGAGACGGGGGGCAAGGGGAGTGGGAGGAGGGCAGGCACTCTTTCTTTTCTCAGAGATAGGGATCTTGAGCTTCACAGCAGAGCTCAGGGGTCCAGACACTGAGCTGAAATAGCTGCCTGTGTCCTGGTGTTTACTTCTCAGCTGACATGGGAAGGGAAATCATTGACCTCTGTCGGAGCAGCCAGGGTCCATCCATCTTCCAGGCTGATGGTATTTTTTGTTGGGTATCAAATAGCTGGTGGTAAAGGGGGGAAAACTTCCTACTTGCATAAAGAGTTAATTGGCCAGGCTACACAACTGAGGAGAGATTATTTATAATTTTATGAAAGTGAAAATATGGCGTGGTTACGGATGTGAGTAGTTTTTTGAGACAAAAACATGTGAACCACAGTTGGGAGCCAAGTTAAGATTCTATTCTATTCTATTTTTTTTTCATGTGTTCTAAACCAACAGTCTCCTTTGCTCCCCTTTTCTAAAATGCTCCAGTTCATATTGGGGTTAAAAGCATCAAGCTTGATCAATTTCATCATCTTAGCTGTGATGTAAGTAGCACGGCAAGCAGGAGAACAGAAACAAACAAACTCCAAAGATGGAGCCTCTATAGAGAGTTATTGATCGAACATGAAGGTTAGCCAGAAGTCTGAGAAGGTTGGCTCTCAGCGGTCCCATGTGGCGCAGAGAGGCCCAACTCTCTCTGTCTTTAAGAGCACGAAACACAGGAAAGAACAAACACAGCGGATGGGAGAGGGGAAGGGAAGAACAAGTATAACACAGTCTTAGTAAGGCTGTGTTTTGATGAATCACATGGTCAAAAGTCATTGTTATAAAAGGCAGTTCAGTGGGACTGTTTTACAACTGTAACAATAATACAAATTTTAGGTAGTTCATGTGATTAAATATTATGTACGTAGTCTGTATTTGAATTTCAAGTCCCCAAAGTTATTTTAAAGGCACAGAGGGAGCAGAAGTCAACTGTGACAAGAGCGGGTGGCAGTTAAGATGTCTGTTTACCAACCTCCTTGTCCTACACACGTCTGCCTCTTTGCCTTGTGTTGGTAAGTAATCTGCATGGCACGTGGTGATTGTGCAGGTGAGGCAGAGTGGCATTCAGGTGAGCAGGTGGAAGCAGGCAACACACCACCTGGTGCTGAGAGAAAAAGGAGAAGAGAGAGAGCGAGAGAGAGCAAAGCCTCACAGCACAGCTTGTTGGGTTTTGACCCACCACAGCCCTCAATCTCTACAAACCCACCCACCCTCCTTTCCCTCTGCCATCACATTCAGATCAGCCACACAGCGCTTGCTCGACTGAAGCAGGAAGGGGCCCGTCTCCCGTAGAGGCAAACAGAGGATGGGAGGATGAAGGGAGGGCAGGAGAGAAGGAACATAGCGGTAAACAACAGCACCTTTTGTCCTGCATCTGTCTGAGCCTGGCATCCTACGGCGTGTGACAGTTAGAGGTGCATGTGGTACATTCAGAAATCCCCGACATAGATGTTGAGTCATCCCAGATGGCCGTCACTTTTTCTGCCCGTCTCCTTGTCTCTGGTTCTCTTTCACTCTCT